>NC_136933.1:17301052-18501052 GCF_949752795.1 Hyperoodon ampullatus
TTGCCTTCTATGTCTGAGAGGAAACCACTACTCTGAATTTAGTGTGCATCTTTTAATTCAATGTTCACACATGACCTGTAAATTCAGAGTGAGGATGAAATAAAGACTAAGAGTTTCTTTACCACCTACATGCCATGATTGAAAGAATTACAATGAAATGATTTAACTTAACAAACAGAAAAGTGAATCCAAAGAAAACAGAAGATAGAGGTATGGGGAGCACAAAAGAATTGGTATAAAAATGTGAATACCAATTTAATGTACATTTTTTCTCATTTTAATATTAATAATATCTATTTCTGTATTAAGTTAAAAAGAGAACTAAAATTCTACATAATGATTCCAAGGAAAATAGAGAAGGGGCTTTCTACACA
This sequence comes from Hyperoodon ampullatus, assembly GCF_949752795.1. Classification (NCBI taxonomy): domain Eukaryota; kingdom Metazoa; phylum Chordata; class Mammalia; order Artiodactyla; family Ziphiidae; genus Hyperoodon; species Hyperoodon ampullatus. Next base: position 17,301,427 of record NC_136933.1, read on the forward strand.
CACTGTAATTATTAATTACCCCTAAATCACCCCTTGTCTTACTTAAAAGGAAGACTGAGTTATACAAAAGATTTACATTTATTAGAATAATTCACAGTTAAGAAGTTATTTTAAGACGTAAAGGCAATTGCTGAAAAATTAGAAACATCATATAGAGCTTGGAAATCAGAGGAAAAATATAGAAATAAAGTAATATTTCATTAAAGTAAGAAATTAGCACATTGTATTTTTAAATTTCAGATACACAATCCATACATGTTATTAAGAAGTCATACAGGAAGAATGAAAATAAAAGAGTAGATAAGCATGTACTTTGTACAATTTATTTTAAAAGTTATTAATCAGTTAATATTCATGTCAAAAAGAAATAAATTTAAGACTGAAAATGCTTTCATGATAGAGAGGCACTGCAGTAGTTGACTGAGAAAATATAACAATTATATACCTGCTTCCTCCCAGCCATAAACCCAAACAGTTAAAAAAGAAAAAATTATAAATATTCACAATACTATTATGAGATTATAATACACATCTATCAGTAATTGAAAGATTAAGCATACAAAAGATTAACAAGGGTATAGAAGATATGAACAATAATAAAATTAGAAAATTTAATTTAATATGTAACCCTGCACTAGTATGATTTTTGCATGAAGTAAACTAATTCAGATATCAACAATAAAAAATAGGATAAAAAAGCAAACTTTTTTCTGTAAACTGAAAAATATACTCTGCCACACAATGAAGAAGAAAAACTGGTGAATATTATAAATATTAACTAATAAATAACAAAGAAATACTAGACTTCAAAACTTATGGGATTCACTAACCATAAAGGAAAAGTCTGATAAACTGACTTCATCAAAATTAAAATTTGTTTTTCATCAAAAGACATCTTTAAGAGTTTATGTACTTAAGCCACAACCTGGGAAAAAATATTTAAAAGACACTTATCTGGCAAATGACTTTTAACCAGAATATATAAAGAACTCAAACACACAAAATAATAAAAAGACATATGACTCAAATAATAAGTTAGAAAAATAGCTGCACAGACCCTTTACCAAGGAAGAAATATAAATGGTCAAAACCACATTAAAAAATGCTCAACATCTTTACTCATCAGGGTTATAAAAATTAAAACCAAGATTATGTTCCATTTAAATACTCATTAGAAGAGTAAAAATTAAGAACTTTCCACAATACCAAATGTTGGAGAAGATTTGTAAAAACTGAAACTATTATTCATTGCTGTTGAGAAGTTAAACAGCACAAATATGTTGGAAAATTGTTTGGCTGTGTCTTATAAAATTAAACATAGATCTACCAAAAGAGACAACAAGATCTAAAAAATTAAATGTTCATCAGGCAAAAGAGTAGACAGAAAGAAATTGAATTATAGTGGTAAACAGAATTCCTCACAGGAGCAAATATATTGTAAATTCTGAAGCAACAGAACATGCTTCAAATGTGAGCCATTATAATTTTTGAACTAATTTTATAGAAAGTATTTGAATGCTACCTATCATATAAACTTGCTTGATATGTTCATTCATGCTAAGTCAATTTTTCTGAGTAATCTAGTTTGTAAACCAGACTGTGTAACTTTGTCACTAGGCAAATCAAGAAAGACTGACTTTTGTACCCTCAAAATTCATATGTTGAAGCCCTAACTTGGAGATAGGGCCTTAAAGAGGTAATTAAAGCTAAATGAAGTCATAAGAGTCAGACTCTAATCCAGTAGGACTGGTATCCTTTTAGAAGAGGAATAGACACCAGAAAAGTCCATGTGAGGATACAGCAAGAAGGTGGCCATCTGCAAGCCGATGAAATGAAGCCTGTAGGAACCTGGATCTTGGACTTCCAGCCTCCTGAACTGTGAGAATATAAATTCTTGTTGTTTAAGTCACCTAGTCTGTAGTATTTTGGTATGGTAGCCCTAGCAAACTAATACATTTTATATGCAAAACATTGCTATAAAACCTGCCGTTCTATGAATAAAAAAAAAATCTCTAAGTGTCACATATTGTATGATTTCCTTTATAAACCATTCTTAGAATGACAAATTATAGATGTGGAGATCAGACTAGTTTTTGCTGGAAATTAAGGATGGGGGAGGGGAAGGAATGAGTGTGACCCTAAAGAACAGTATGAGGGAGATCTTGCAGGGGATGGAATTATTCTGCATCTTGATTGTAGTGGTGGTTACACCTTTCTACACATGCTATAAAATGATATAGAACAATACACACATTGGACCAATGTCAAATTCCTGGTTTTGACATTTTACTATGGTTATATAAGATGTAACGTTATGGGTTTCCCTGGTGGCGCAGTGGTTGAGAGTCCGCCTGCCAATGCAGGGGACACGGGTTCGTGCCCCGGTCTGGGAAGATCCCACATGCCGCGGAGCAGCTGGGCCCGTGAGCCATGGCCGCCGAGCCTGCGCGTCCGGAGCCTGTGCTCCGCAACGGGAGAGGCCGCAACAGTGAGAGGCCCACGTACCGCAAAAAAAAAAAAAAAAAAAAAAAAAAAGATGTAACATTATGGGAAACTAAGTAAAGAATACACAGATTCTCTCTGTACTATCTTTGTAATTTCCTGTGAATGCATAATTATTTCAAAATAAAAATATTTTTTTAAAAACACCTGCCATTCTGGTTGAAATAAATGGTACCTCTTTAGCTTTTCGACAAGTTTGGATCCCTGATCAAAATCACATGAAGAAAATCTTACCAGACATCATCACTGGATGAGGGGTCTGCAGTGCCACAAGAAGCTTTATGCTCCAACTGGCATATTCTCTTCTTTGTTTGATGTATTAATATATATTCATTTGAAAAAAGATATAGATATGGAGATAAATACAAAAAGTATAAAGATAGACTGATTACAAAATGTAAGTCCAAATGGCAGAAACAAAGTTCTGGGGGGAAAAAAAAAGTGGCAGTATATGTTCATGTGCATACAGGAGGGGAGCAAGGGGGTGGGAAAGCTGTAAGAAGAAGCAAAAAACAGTTAAATCAATTAGAATATGAAACTGCAATTACTCCTTGCATGTTCTAATTTGTTCCTTTTCCCCTATTAAATGTTATGTTTGAAGATACCTGAAGCCTTGGCTAGTATTTTTTCGATACATGACATGGTTAGAGTAAGGGAATCTGGAACAACATTCAGCCGGAAACAATTCTAAGTAAATATTTGATCCACTGATACTACATTCTGGAAAGCGTCACTAAGACCCTTTTTTGCATGTCATCCCTCTGACACCAGGAACTGTGGCCAGCATGTTCATCACTGCATCTCCATTATTTAGGATTTATGTTTATCTCAGGAAGGTCAACAAATATTTGTTGAATTAGAACTGAATAGTTGTTAAAAGCAATGAACAATTGTATTTTCCAATTAACAAAATGGATAAATATGGTGTTCCTGTTCAATTCAACAACACTTGTAGAAATGGAATTTCACTACTCATTTTTTTTAACATGTCTTCTCTACTCTCTCTTTGCTCTGTGTGGATGACTCCGTCTATCTTTACTTCTCCATACTTGTAAATATTACATATTTTCACTTTCTTTCCCTTCTGGGCCAGTCTGTTATTAAATTCTACTTCTCACAAAATCTCCAAAATCAATAAAAAATTTTAAAAACTAAAATGCTTAGCCAATCTGAGTTCTGTTTTTACTACAATGTATTCCTCCACTGGATAATCTCCTGAATCTTTCTCCCCAGTATATCTAGACCATCTCCAACTCATTAACATGTTAATACGTTTAAATATCTATTGTATCAAATCACATGCCTTTTCCATTCTTGATAACATTAATGTGTCCTATGATACTAAAATGAAGTATGCTTAACGAAACCAAAAATTAAAATGAATCTCAAGCATAACTATGATTCCAGTAGAACTTGTTAAGCCTTTACTTTAGAAGTAATATTACTTCTGAACTCAGTCTTAACGCCAACGGAACCACAGTATACTCAGGTTATTTAAGTGATAACAGAAGCCAGGTCCTTTCTTCCTTGCTTTCTCACTCTCTGTAACTCTCTCCTCACCGCCTGTAAGTCCATCCTTGCCGGCAGCACTCACTCTAATTAAGGTAAGTTGGGATATTGCCAGCCTTGCTGAGAACAGTATTATGAGTGTAGACTCCCTGATTCTACGCCCTTCTCAGCTCCAACTTCATTACCCACTGATTCTTCTCTCAGTATAGCAGCTAAGAAAAAATAGATAAAGAGATAAAAAATGGATGACTGATGCTGTATGGAAGAGATAACCAGTAGTGGGGAAAATAGCTCAAAATGGTTTCAATTTCTTTAAGCCTTTTGCAGGATCAGGAAGCTGCTGAAGTTCAGTCAGACCCATAGCTATCAAAATTTGCATGCTAAGCCCCTCACACTCACCGGAGGAGTAGTCAGCAAAGCAGTAGGGTCAGACAGTGAGGTTTAGAAGTAGATGACTGGGCTTCTATTGCCATTTACTGATAGGGTGATTCTAATAAGTAACTTAACTTCTTTATTTTTTATTTATTTTTTTAACATCTTTATTGGAGTGTAATTGCTTTTCAATGGTGTGTTAGTTTCTGCTTTATAACAAAGTGAATCAGCATACACATACATATATCCCCATATCTCCTCCCTCTTACGAAGAAATAGAAAATATAAACAGACCAATCACAAGCACTGAAATTGAGACTGTGATTAAAAATCTTCCAACAGACAAATGACCAGGACCAGATGGCTTCACAGGCGAATTCTATCAAACATTTAGAGAAGAGCTAACGCCCATCCTTCTCAAACTCTTCCAAAATATAGCAGAGGGAGGAGCACTCCCAAACTCATTCTACGAGGCCACCATCACCCTGATACCAAAACCAGGCAAGGATGTCACAAAGAAAGAAAACTACAGGCCAATATCACTGATGAACATAGATGCAAAAATCCTCAACAAAATACGCGCAAACAGAATCCAACAGCACATTAAAAGGATCATACACCATGATCAAGTGGGGTTTATCCCAGGAATGCAAGGATTCTTCAATATACGCAAATCAATCAATGTGATACACCATATTAACAAATTGAAGGAGGAAAACCATATGATCATCTCCATAGATGCAGAAAAAGCTTTCCACAAAATTCAACACCCATTTATGATAAAAACCCTCCAGAAAGTAGGCACAGAGGGAACTTACCTCAACATAATACAGGCCATATATGACAAACCCACAGCCAACATCATTTTCAATGGTGAAAAACTGAAACCATTTCCTCTAAGATCAGAAACAAGACAAGGTTGTCCACTCTCACCACTATTATTTAACCTCTTTAAACATATCTCTTCCTCTCTATAATGGGGGGAAAAACCACACATGCAAGGTTTGAGGCACGACAAACAAAATACTTTGTGTAAGTCTTTATAAACTAGAACTCACTCTAAGCTGTAATTTTTTTTTCTTTTTTAGTTCAGGCACAAGAAACTAAGCACTGTATTTTCCTTATACTGGCAGTATAACTAATGGTCTAGCAATGATGTCTTGGATATCATGCTCTAAAACACAGTTTTAAAATCTTATCTACAGATTTCATGGATTGTACATAGGTTTACAATGTTAAACACATATTAACCATGTATTTCAGATTATTTGACATCTGATGACTTACTGGCCCTGGAGAGAATGCCCCACACAAGGCTAGCTAATTCCTAGAGATACTAAACAACTCACTTGTAAGCATATCTTTGATATGCAAACCAGTCAGTCAGGAGCCCATACCTGCAACAGATCCTTTGGCTCTCGGAAGGCTCATATTCTGGACCACTATCCACCTATTCTATCATCCCAGAGACAGAGATCAGCCAATCAGTGATAGTCCTTACAGCCCAGAATCTGCCAAAATTACTCTAACTATCCAATCCTAAACCTGCTAAGCCTGCTACCCTTGCCCATTCCTTCCCATTGTAACCACAATTAAGTCTTTGGCCCATGTTTTCCCCTTACTGCCTTCCTCATGACTGACCCTGGTGCTTCCCCGTGTGGCCCTGAGTGGCATGCTGTTCTTCCCTGTTTCTAAGAACCTATGACTATAAAATCTTCTCCTTTCATGACAGTGTCTGTATATTTTACCACACCTGTTAGCAAACAAGTCCTGGAGAACCTTAAAAGAATAATTATACTCTTTGAACATTTTCTGTCAAGTATTTTCTTGTTTTACAAGATTTTAATTCTTTAAATAGGGACTATTGATCACTTTTTTTGTAATTCCAACTTGTTTACAAAAATATTTTAAATGAATTTGTATAAATGCAGATATGTTCAGATGAAGGAAACATGGAGAATTTAAATAATAATCATAATATTAAAACATATCTGTAAGAGTCCACAGTGGACCATAGGATTAATTTTAACTTAGCTGTGAAAACTTGATGTAAAACAGAATGAGTGAAAAGTAACTTCAAGGCTTTGGAATCATATTTGTTAATTATATACCCATGAACGTCTTATTTTTCTCTTCCTCTGACTAGACACTTGTCTGAATAGTGAATCAAAGCAGAGAATAAACCTACACTGGAAAGACTTTTTTTATCCTCTTCTATCTTCAGTCCATAAATCAGTTAATGGAGAAACTGAACTAGTTTTCTAAACCACTGTGTTTAGCATTTATGTACCTTGAAAGGACTTTGACATAATAACAGAAGCAGCAATCATGGATTCTGTTACAGATGAAGAAGTCAGAGGAGAGTGTCACAGGTTTTGAACATAAATTTATGAAATAAAACAGGAAATGTCAAAATGCATTGCTACTGCAGTAGCTGGCTTAAAAAAAGGCTATGACAAGGTTATGTTGTGTTATCAAGATTGAATTCCCAAGAATGTGAGTTGAGGTAAAAAAATAAGAACAGAAGACAGGTATCTGTAAAAATATAATAAAATACTAGGAATCTACCACTGAATAATAAATGGTAAGAAAAGTCCAGCAACAAGAAGTCAGAGTACTTGACTCTCTTAATCTAAACAAAGTACAAAGAAATGCTATAATAAAGAATATATATGCATTTGCCCAGAAATTTTACAACAAAGTGCGTCTTTTAAAATCTTCCAAGAGGCATAATGAAGGTCTGACACCCTAGGGAACTTAGTATTGTTGCCATAGTCCATAAGTATTTACCCAACATTCTTTTTCTAAATGCGTGATGTATGAATAGAATATTGAAGGGATATTATAACCACATTCACTTACACTAATATATGAAGAGACAATTCAACTGTGTTGTTTCTGTACCACCACCTTCTCCAAACACCCTCCTCCACAATATAAACTATGTTGGAAAATACAGTATTTAATAAGAAAAACTGTCTACTATTCTATTTAATGGTAGTAAGTAGTCCTACTTAAAGTCTGGTATCTTCTCATCATTCATTGTTATAAGAGAAATTTATATGTATTTTACCGTGATTAAAAAAATAAAAACATTCAATAATTATATAAAATGTGATAAAGCTACTTTTATCTTGCTCAGCTTGGTATGGGAATGGGAGTTCTGGTCCATCAAATACTGAATAATATCTTATGTATACAGTAAATAGAGTATCAACTTCAGAACAGTAAGACTACAAAAAATAAACTTAGTTTATCCAAACAAGCAGTTGTCATAGAAGATATAAAGACTGAAGCCAGGAGTATAAATTTTTAACTCTAAAGTACCTCACAAAAAGATCTGAGAAGAAATGAAGGTGAAACATTGATTTTGATGCTTTCTCAGAAGTATACGTAGTGCCTAGCAGAATGCCTAACCCAAAGTAGATGATCCAAAGTTTTTCTGAATTATTGAATGATATTAATTAAATATATCACTGCAACATGTCATGGAAACACAAATGATAGAAATTTTTACTTTGTGCTCTTAAAGAGGCAGGGTTAGTTGATGACAATCAACCTGAGAAGGAGTTTATCATGGGTGGAGGCAGCAAGAATGAGTAGAGCCATTCCAGCCTGAGTGAGAATCATGAGGAAAAGCACCAAGGCATGCATACAAGTCCATTATAAACCCTAGAACTTTTGATAAGTGTAGATGAATACAGGGATCGAAAGCAGACTGAGGACTTCCCTGGTGGCACAGTGGTTAAGAGTCCGCCTGCCAGTGCAGGGGACACAGGTTTGAGCCCTGGTCCAAGAAGATCCCACATGCCGCAGAGCAACTAAGCCCGTGCGCCACAACTACTGAGCCTGCACTCTAGGGCCCGCGAGCCACAACTACTGAGCCTGTGCACCACAGCTCCTGAAGCCCGCACGCCTAGAGCCCGTGCTCTGCAAGAAAGAAAAGCCACCGCAATGAGAAGCCCATGCACTGCAACGAAGAGTAGACCCCGCTCGCTGCAACTAGAGAAAAGCCTGCATGCAGCAACGAAGACCCAACGCAGCCAACGATATATAAATTAATTTTAAAAAGAAAAAGAAAGCAGACTGAGATTTAACGAACATTCCATCTCAGTTTGTGATGTCTACTCTGCAGTTATGCCTTCATCTAAATTTCTTCAGATCGCAGACCTTAATTGTAAGTACCTTTACCTAATATGTTCTCAGACCATCCTCCCTTGCTTGAATCTACCTCATGCCAGAAGTGGGAAATATGGTGCATATGTTGTGGAAGTTCAAGTAAACCACTGTTTATTCTTCTGGCTTTGAGAACTCATAAATCTCAGTTAGTACAGTGCAAACATATGTAATTGAATCCTTACTATATCCAAGAGGAATACATTTTCTTTAAGTAGCCTCTGTTACATTTTTCTTAGTCCTTAGTTGTTGTATTCTATGTTAAGTTAAACAAAGTAACTTGCCTCAAAATATTCCAAAAGCAAAGTATCTATAAAAGCAAAATGAATGAATCGTACTTTGGTATTTTTCTTTGATAGTAGAGATTTCTCAGAGTCTTAGATTCTCGTTCAAAAGAGGTACAGAGTATTGTCAGTTTGAAAGTTATTCCCAGAAGTTCTAACAAAACCCAAAACTTCAGAATTATAGATGGTCAGTTGGAAGCAAGCTAATGTGACCTCTTTTGATAGAAGCCTATTAAGATGTACATTTTCCATTGTCACTGAGAATCCAAGTTTCCTGACTTCAGCAACAGCCAACATCCATTTTGTGCTCACTGATTCAGGTACTGTTTTAATTTTCTAGGGCTGCCATAACAAATTACCACAGACTGGGTGGCTTAAACAACAGAAATTTATTTTCTGGAGGCTGGAAGTCCAAAATTAAGGTCTAGGAAAAGTTGGTTTCTTCAGAGGCCTCTCTCCTTGGCTGGTAAATGGTTGTTTTCTTCCTGTGTCTTTACAGGGTCTTCTCCCTGAACCTGTCTGTGCACAGATATCACCTTCTTATAAGGACATCAGTCATACTGGATTAGGGCCTACCCTAATTACCTTATTTTAACTTAATTACTTCTTTAAAGACCTATCTCCAAAGACAGTCACATTCTGAGGTACTGTAGGTTAGGACTCTAACATATGAAGTTTTGGGGGACACAATTCAGTCCATAAAAGATAAGACTACTTTATATACATGATTTTATTTGATATTAAAAACCAACCTGTGAGACACTTTTTATATACATTTTACAGATGAGAAAATTAAGCAAAGGGATGGTTAATAACTAGCCCAAGTTCACACAGGCAGTAAGTGAAGAAGCTCTCACGTATAAATGCTGACATTCTCACTTCAGTACCCGTGCTATTCACAACCACCCAATATTGTTATTGAGATTAGCTAACCTTCTAGATGAAACCTCTCCTATATGAATTTCTTCAGAATTTCTCCTTTACATCTCAAAAACCTCTCTGTATCTATCAACATTATTTTGAATCATTTTTCTTCTTTCTAAAGTAGAAAGATGTTACCTTACTGACAAGACTTTAGCTTTGTGCTACAAATTCCCCTTTTACAGAGCTTCAATCTTTCTTTTTGCCAGATTTTCATGGTCTCCTTTCCCATCACAGTGTATGATCTAAAGTACTCTCAAAGGTTCTCTTTCCCATTCCATTTACTATCAAATACCTCTTTAAAAATAAGTGGGGCTTCCCTGGTGGCGCAGTGGTTGAGAGTCCGCCTGCCGATGCAGGGGACACGGGTTCGTGCCCCGGTCTGGGAGGATCCCACATGCCGCAGAGCGGCTGGGCCCGTGAGCCATGGCTGCTGGGCCTGCGCGTCCGGAGCCTGTGCTCCGCAACGGGAGAGGCCACAGCAGTGAGAGGCCTGCATACCGCAAAAAAATAAATAAATAAATAAATAAATAAAATAAAAATAAAAATAAAAATAAAAATAAGTGATGTCAGCTAGTCAGCTACACTCAACTGAAATAACTTTTTCTTTTCCTTCACCAGTGAAACTCAGATCATTTAACTAAGAGCCTTTTCCTCAGCCAGCCCTCATTAGGAGCTGTGTACCTAATTCATAAAATTTCCTCTGCACTTACTACTCTGATACATCACTCTTTCTTTTCCTCTGACACCTCTGATGGTTTGCAAAGCATTTATAAGACTTGCTAAAGCCCCTTTGGGTTTAATAGACAGAATATTACATTCATTAAGATTCCTTCCTTCAGTGGAGAGCCAAAATGAAGAGAAGTGAAGATATCCCAAGGACATAAAATGGTAACAAAAGTCAGTAATTTCTGAAGATGTCCTAGCATCTGTGTTTTGTTAACTAAAAAACAAAAACAATTTGTTTGTTTTTCTAAAGGGAGTCTAAAAATGAAAGTGGGTGTAAGGGGGCAGGTAAAAGTTAGGTTGGATTGAATTGTTTTGACTAATGTATATAAGATGCTTCATCAAGTAGGATACTTCTGGGAGAGAGAACCTAGACATGTAACTACCAACAACTACTACAACAATAAACATTGGTGGCTAAAGGGTTGACAAGGGACCTCGGAGAATATGCATATACTGTGAGGGATTTAAACGTGTTAGCTGTGGATTGTAGAATGCTTCCCATCTTTATCCGTCTCCCTGAAAAATCTTCAAGAGTTATATGTTGTTCACTATTGTTTTTTGTGTGAGTAGATCCTTTAGGGGAATTCAGAGCTTTTTAATTTCCAAGGTGGGAAATGGAACGTAAAAGCCATGATGAGAAGGGGTCAGCTAATATCTAAATAGGTTAGCATCTTCAAAGAAAGTTAGAGCGAAAAAGAAAAATGAACACATAAAAACAAATGACTTCTAGTATATTATCCAGCGATGATTAACTAAATTATTAACTGCACTTACTTATGTTCAGTAAGTTTGTCTACATAGGAAAATAAAATTGAACTTAATTCTCTAGAAATATGATATGATTTAAAAGTACCTTTAGATCACACACACACACACACACATAAAAACACACACATACATACAAACACACACACACACTAACTGGTTGGAAGATTAATTATCCAGCTTACCATTTAGGAAAATAGAGATCATGTACTTCTATTTCTCCTTGTTGGTGAACTCAAAAATTATTCAACGGCGAGATACTATAACACCACAGAATTCTAAAACTATTTATTCTCTGAAACTGACCAGTCATATTCATTTTTTCATATAATTACTCCTTTTCCTTGTATTAGTTTTCCTTTTAGAAAACTGTTCCAGTTCTGTACCGCCATGCATATAATGAGCAACAGAATCCTCAAAGATGATGATGATGATATTACTTACAATTAATCTCCTAACTAACAAGGATTCTCAACATAACAAAAGAAGAGGAAAGGGCACTCTCTGATGTGATCTCTATGCATATTCCAGGGGGAATGCTTATCATACTAGGTCATTAAAGACTTCCATTTTTATTCGGCAAAAGTGCTATTGCAATTTCATATTTAATTTTATTACAACATTATCTTTTGGTACCAGGGAAAAGGAAAGACATACTTAAGTTCACACATAATAAGCAGCATCTGCATATGGAAATGGTCTCCCTGGCTCCTTTTCCAAGCACACTCTTAGGCCCTATTGCAAAGTAAATTCTTTCTATATCCTTTGTTGGTGGGGTTAAAATTGGCAGTTAAAAAAAAATTGGAGAGCATATTGAAAGGTAAGTGACTGCAGCTATTGGGCATTTCACAACTTCAAGAGGTTACTTTCAGCCTTGACTCTAGACTGAGTCACTGTCTCCTGGAAGATGTCTTAAAAGCATTCCACATCAAAGCCTTGGTATATTCAGATGCTTACCTTTCAATCAAGATAGTTGGAATTCTTCAAATTGCTAATTCAAGAGAAATATCCTTAAGTGATATCCCCAGCGGGAGAGGCCACAACAGTGAGAGGCCCGAAAAGACTGTGTGAATTTTCTTGAAGTTAGAAAAAGTGTAGGGTTTCAGCATTTTCTTTCTTTAAGAGTAAATTTTTGTATGGCTGTCAGCATTTGTCTTATGTATTGAGGTGCTCCTATGTTGGGTGCATAAATATTTACAACTGTTATATCTTCTTCTTGGATTGATCCCTTGATCATAATGTAGTGTCCTCTTTTTCTCTTGTAATAGTCTTTATTTTAAAGTCTATTTTGTCTGATATGAGATTTGCTACTCCAGCTTTCTTTTGATTTCCACTTGCATGGAAAATCTTTTTCCATCCCCTCACTTTCAGTCTGTATGTGTCCGTAGGTCTGAGGTGGGTCTTTTGTAGACAGTATATATATATATGGGTCTTATTTTTGTATCCATTCAGCCAGTCTATGTCTTTTGGTTGGAGCATTTAATCCATTTACATTTAAGGTAGTTATCGATATGTATGTTCCTCTTACCATTTTCTTAATTGTTTTGAGTTTGTTATTGTAGGTCTTTTCCTTCTCTTGTGTTTTCTGCCTAGAGAAGTTCCTTTAGCATTTGTTGTTAAGCTGGTTTGGTGGTGCTGAATTCTCTTAGCTTTTGCTTGTCTTTAAAAGTTTTAATTTCTCCATCAAATCTGAATGAGATCCTTGCTGGGTAGAGTAATCTTGGTTGTAGGTTTTTCTCCTTCATCACTTTAAGTATGTCCTGCCACACCCTTCTGGCTTGCAGTTTCTGCTGAAAGATCAGCTGTTAATCTTATGGGGATTCCTTTGTATGTTATTTGTTGCTTTTCCCTTGCTGCTTTTAATATTTTTTCTTTGTATTTAATTTTTGATAGTTTGATTAATATGTGTCTTGGTGTGTTTCTCCTTGGATTTATCCTGTATGGGACTCTGCACTTCCTGGACTTGATTGACTATTTCCTTTTCCATGTTAGGGAAGTTTTCAACTATAATCTCTTCAAATATTTTCTCAGACCCTTTCTTTTTCTCTTCTTCTGGGACCCCTTTAATTCGAATGTTAGTGTGTTTAATGTTGTCCCAGAGGTCTCTGAGACTATCCTCAATTCTTTTCATTCTTTTTTCTTTATTCTGCTCTGTAGTAGTTATTTCCACTATTTTATCTTCCAGGTCACTTCTCTGTTTCTGCCCCAGTTATTCTGCTATTGACTCCTTCTGGAGAATTTTTAATTTCATTTATTTTGTTGTTCATCATTGTTTGTTTGCTCTATTGTTCTTCTAGGTCCTTGTTAAATGTTTCTTGTATTTTCTCCATTCTATTTTCAAGACTTTGGATCATCTTTACTATCATCACTCTGAATTCTTTTTCAGGTAGACTGCCTATTTCTTCCTCATTTGTTTGGTCTGGTGGGCTTTTACCTTGCTCCTTCATCTGCTGCATATTTCTCCATCTTCTCACTTTGCTTACCTTACTGTGTCTGGGGTCTTCTTTTTGCAGGCTGCAGGTTTGTAGTTCTCATTGTTTCTGGTGTCTGCCCCCAGTGGGTGAGGTTGGTTCAGTGGCTTGTGTAGGCTTCCTGGTGGAAGGGACTGGTGACTGTGTTCTGGTGGGTGGGGCTCAACCTTGTCTTTCTGGGGGGCAGGGTTGCATCCGGTGATGTGTTTTGTGGTGTCTGTGAACTTAGTATGATTTTAGGCAGCCTCTCTGCTAATGGGTGAGGTTGTGTTCCTGTCTTCCTATGTGATTGGCATGGGGTGCCCAGCACTGGAGCTTGCTGGCTGTTGGGTGGAGCTGGGTCTTAGCATTGAGACGGAGATCTCTGGGAGAGCTCTCGCCAATTGATATTACATTGGGCCGGGAGGTCTCTGGTGGGCCAGAGTCCTGAACTCGGCTCTCCCACCTCAGAGGCTCAGGCCTGACAGCAGGGCCGAGCACCAAGACCATATCAGCCACACGTCTCAGAAGAAAAGGGAGAAAAAAAAGAAAGAAAAAATAAATAAAAATTATTAAAATAGAAAAAAAATCATAATTAAAAAAACCAGAAGAGCAACCAAACCAATAAACAAATCCACCAATGATAATAAGCACTAAAACATATAGTAAGGTAAGCATAAAAATCAGAAACGAATCAGTCGCAGCCAGCAAACCCGAAGTCTACAGTTGCTCCCAAAGTCCACTGCCTCAATATTGGGTTGATTCGTTGTCTATTCAGGTATTGCACAGATGCAGGGTACATCAAGCTGAATGTGGAGATTTAATCCACTGCTCCTGAGGCTGCTGGGAGAGATTTCCCTTTCTTTTCTTTGTTTCCACAGCTCATGGGTGCAGCTTCGGATTTGGCCCCACCTCTGCGTGTAGGTCACCCTCAGGCATGTATTCCTACCCAGACAGGGCAGGGTTAAAGCAGCAGCTGAGTAGGGAGCTCTGACTCACTCGTGCCATGGGGTGGGGGTGGGAGTGAACCCCAGTCCTCTCCCTGGTGTCTGCTCCCAGCCCCTACCTGCCCTGGCGGGTGAGCAGACAAGCCTCTCAGGCTGGTGAGTGCTGGTCGGCACCGATCCTTTGTGTGGGAATCTCTCCACTTTGCCTTCTGCTCCCCTGTTGCTGTGCTCTCCTCCATGGCTCTGAATCTTCCCCCCCACCCACTCCCCCATCTCTGCCAGTGAAGGGGCTTCCTAGTGTGTGGAAACTTTTCCTCCTTCACAGCTCCCTCCCAGAGGTGCAGGTCCTGTCCCTATTCTTTTATCTTTTTCTTTTTTCTTTTGCCCTACACAGGTATGTGGCGATTTTCTTGCCTTTTGGGAAGTCTGAGGTCCTATGCCAGCATTCAGTAGGTATTCTGCAGGAGCTGTTCCACATGTAGATTTTTTTTTTAATGTATTTGTGGGGAGGAGGGTGATCTCCACATCTTAATCCTCCGCCATCTTGAAGGTCCCCTCCCACCATATATATCTTTTCCATAAGGTTATTCATATAGTATCAAACCTTAAAAAGTCATCAGCAGAATAGAGATTCCATTCAATGAGGTATTGAAATTTAGAGATTTTTTTAAAGTAATGGAAATTCAGTTTCAATAGAATTTTAAACATGGCCTTTCTATTCTCATCTTTGATTCTTCAGAAATTTTATATACAAATTTTTTCTCTGTCAAAGACTTATTTTAATAAAGTATATGCAGATTGAAAGATTCTACATTCTGAGACATTTAGAAATCTCTGTTAATACAATGATTTCATGTTAATGATGTGACTACTCATGCATTCTTTTTATGGCAATAGGCAGATGACTAGGACCAGTTATCTCATTAAGCACAGTATTAGAAGTGCCTTAACACCCACCTTCCCCACATCCCCAAACCCACATCCAAGTATATTTTATAGATATACATTTTTCAAGTTTCACAAAGGGTAAGTATATTGCTCACTCTTCCTTAAAAATGTCTTTTACTTATTATGCTTAACTTTCATGACATGAATAAAAATTTTAAATAGCTGATAAGCTTAACCAATAATAATAGACAAGTCAAATACTGCATTAGTAGTAAATAACAATACAGTGTTTAGTACTAAATTAAAGTTACTTGGTACCTACATGAAGGCAAAATCAAAATATTCATATTCTCTCATTTAGTCTTTTACTTCCTTCCCTCTCTTAACCATAGTCTTCATAGGTAAATATAAATGGAATAAGCCTACATTTCAAATTAAGATTAAGAAGTATAGAAACACTTCTAGCATAAAGGATAGTCAATTTATTACACAGTAGATGGAATGGATATCACACATGCTAAAGAAACACACTCTCACTTATTTCAAAATTTAACAGCATCGTACTGTAAATTCTAACTCCCCAAACATAAACCATTTAAACTTAAAATAGTACATGGAATTTTTGTATATATCAAAGAATAATTTTTTAAAGAAAAGCAACTTCCTTTGAAATGAAGATAGGTGAATCCAGACACACTTTTCTCAATATAAGTATCCATCACTTTACATCCTACACCATTGATTCAAAAGTTCAGCTGTGATTTCATTAGAGAAATCTTCATGAAATGAGTTCAACGATTTGAGGGTTCATACCTGATATAATTTATTGCCTAGAGGGCCAAAGAGTTTTCCTAGAAACAAGTTATGCACTGAATTTGACTGATGCTCATTTTTATTTTTGATATGTCTCTTTTATGAGTACTGCTTCAATAAGGATAAGACCATATATTTGGTTTCTTTTTATAGTTTAGGTACTTTCTGCCCAGCTGAAGATACTCCACCTGGGAATTACTTTCTCACTGAGCCACCTTGTTAGGACCTGTGTACCTGAATACAGCCAGAGCTTCTGAGTCCCATGATGAACACTTATTCCCTGTCCCCAGGATGTCAGAACCTGGAACTCAGTGAGTGCATCTAGCCACCCTTATACAGCAACTAAAACTTTAAGATTTAAAACTCTAGAGCTATTGGTAGCCTTGGCCATATTTTCTGCAGCCTTCAACAATACAGGTGACAAAGCTAGTACACATGACAAAGCCAGAGAGAGGCAAACAGACACACGTGCGCACACACACACACACATACACAGAGAATTCTAACAATATACTCATATCCTTGAACACGTAATTACTTTTATTCTAATGTAGGTAGAAGTGTGTGATAAATAAGGAGAAAAATTCAATTTTGAATTGTTTTTGAATTAATGTATTTGTTATAAATTTTCTCAATTAAAAAAAACAGTAACATTTTTTGCATTACTGTTTTTATAATTGAGAAAATTTATAACATATATGTATAACTGATTCAGTTTTCTGTACACCTGAAACTAACATTGTAAATCAACTACATTTCAGTTAAATACAATATATCAATTTCAATTAAATACAATCAACAGTGTAAATCAACTATATTTCAATTAAAAAAACCCATTAAGACTGAATTATCTGCAGTGTTGTTCATGATAGAGGGAGAGGGCACATGACACTTTTTGGATGTTCAAATACTGATATATTATTATTGTGTTTAAAAAGATAGAAACCAAAGACCAACACCTTCCAGAACTCTGGTCTCCAAACAGTACATGGCATGGAGGTGTTACATACATTTTTCAAGTGCTTCTCATATCCCCAAGCTTTATGAATAGTGAATCGCATGTATGAAGATCTTCTAATATATCACTGAGCTAAAGTCTTTACACATAATTATGTCATTTAGTCTCCATAACAGCTTTTTGAGGTAGTAATAATTATCTCCATCTTATAGTTGAAGAATCTGAATTTTAAGTAGAAGGTCCAGCGGCAAAATTCAAACCCTGGTTTGACTGAATTCAATGTCCAAGCTTTTACGTATTGCATTGCACAATCTCAAAATTGTTTATCCCCAGAGGCAATATGGTGGCTTGGATTGGCAAGCAAACAGATTGGGAGTTTCACCTGACTCCTACCATTTAGGCTCTGAAAAATTGGCTAAAAAAGTTTAAGTAGCAGAGTGAGAATTTCAGCTCAGCTATGCCCCAGGCTTATTCATTGTGAACCATAAGGACGCCTCAGGAAAATATGACTCAGCTTTTTCAATACACTCCTTGGAAATGCATTAAAATGTTTATGCATGTTTCTCTATCTGGAAATATGTAAAAGAGACCACCAAAAAAGATCTTTAGCAAAAGCTAAAAGGGGCAAGGGATGCTTCCTCAAGAAAAAGAATAACCTATGAATAAGAAATCTAAACAGAATTAAGTGACTATTTTGAAGCGGTGCATGTTTAACCCCAGGAATAAAGTCGACTGTGATATCTATTTACGGTGTGTTTGGTGACGTGTTATGATCCTGACATGCTTTTATTTATTTTTTTTTTTTTGCGGTATGTGGGCCTCGCGCTGTTGTGGCCTCTCCCATTGCGGAGCACAGGCTCTGGACGCGCAGGCTCAACGGCCATGGCTCACGGGCCCAGCCGCTCCGGGCATGTGGGATCTTCCCAGACCGGGGCATGAACCCGTGTCCCCTGCATCGGCAGGCGGGCTCTCAACCACTGCGCCACCAGGGAAGCCCCATGCTTTTATTTTACATAATCTTCACAGCAGTTTATGAGGTATGTAGTGTTATTTTACCCATTTTACAAATGATTTAATAGAAGCTGGGGTAGGTTAAAAAATGTATCCGAATTCCAGAAAATAAATTTTATGTGTGTGTATATATATATATATATATATACCACATTTTACATATAAAAGTGAAAAATTTTGGTAGGATTTAATACACAACAATTTGGCTTTCTTTTCATCTAATTTCCATGCAATTTATTATAATATTTCAGCTCATTAAATTAATCTTGTATTTATAATATTACATTATATTTAATTTGCCAATAAGCCTACACTCTTTAAAACCTAGATTATATTTATCATTACAAAATAAGAAAGCTAAACCTCTCTGATTTATTATTACTATGTGATTTACTCTATTACCCAACTGATGATGTTAAAACCAAAATGAACCAACCATGCTGCAATCAGGTCAAAATAGTTACAGTGTTCTCTGCCTGATTTCTTCGGCAATAAATGTGTATATGATGAAAATCTTCCAATGGTCCTATATGTTCCTCACTCTAATTTTGTTCTTAGTGAGAGCAGAGAGTTTCATCAAATAAAGAAAAAAATTTTAATTGAAATGTTTCTTAAAAAAACGTAACGTTAACATTGTAATATTACTTCTGCCTCTATAATTCCCAATACACTGTTAACCAGCAAGAGAAGTCACTTTTTAAATTGCAAATGGCAATACTCCCAAATTCACTACCACAGCTTCTAGGATGAGCACTCCACTGGTGAGTATATGTGTGTGTGTGTGCGTGCATGTGTGTGTGTGTTTGTGTGTGTGGCTTTTGGTCAAAGTACATCAATGTAATAACAATCAAATAACAAATAACAAATAACAAATGTAGGGTTCCTACCTGCAGAGAACTATCATGCTGGAAGTGTTTTATTTGGAAAATTCAGTTCTGTGTTACTGCAATACCAAAACTTTTTTGGATGATGATGGCTTTTGTAGGACAGATTTGAAATGCAATTTGTCCAGGTTCAGATAATTTACTGGGTAAATAACTCTCCCATGCTTAATAGAATTGTCACCATAGCAAAGAAATACACAGAAAAAAATAAGTAAAAAAAAGTGTATTTTATAAAATCAGAGGCAAGATTTAGAATGAAAAAACTAAGATTTTATTATCTTTGCCCAAAGTCTGTGATTTGCCTCCACTGGAAGAAAGAATTCTTTAAATATTACCTATACATATTTTTACAGTTAAAATCTCAACATAAGTAACACTATTTAAATCCAAAATGGCACACTGAATGAAGAACATCATATACAAAAGTCCAAGATTCACATTGTTTTGTTGAATCAATATATCTGTGAAATCTAAGTATGATAAGTATTATTAAAGTTTATCACTCAAGCTATTTGCTAGAAAGGAAGTCAAAATAAATTAGAAAAAAAACCCAACAAACTGGGAGAATTACCTTATGAAGACAGAAAACTTTAAGATTGTTTCTTACTCTCAATAGTTGAAATTATTAATTCAAGTGAATTAAATTGAGTAAAGTAAATTGATATGTATAAGCCTTTTGACATATGATTGAAGGAGGACATTTTACATCTGGGAGGATGAAGGGTAAGCAGAGATACGATAATTAAATAAGATTAAATAATTAAATAAGATAAACTAAAAAGACTGCTTTCCTGTTTCCTGTCCTGAGAAAGCAGTGCTACTTTTAGGCCTAGGTGAAAAAGTAATTTTTAATATTGTGATGTTATCTAAAAGTTTTCACATATTAAAAATCCACAGAAATATGTTTTGTTTTGTTTTTTGCGGTACGCGGGCCCCCCACCGCTGTGGCCTCTCCCGTTGCGGAGCCAGGCTCCGGACGCGCAGGCTCAGCGGCCATGGCCCACGGGCCCAGCTGCTCCACGGCATGTGGGATCCTCCGGGACCGGGGCACGAACCCGCGTCCCCTGCATCGGCAGGCGGACTCTCAACCACTGTGCCACCAGGGAAGCCCAGAAATATGTATTTTAATGGAGAGAGAATACAAACAAATACCTTTAGAATCTAGTGGAGTAGGAGAGCTGATTAAGATTTACTTTGCTGGAGCAAACAGAGGACAATTCTCCTCCCATTTCTCCCTCAATAGGTAGAAACGTAAGAGCTTTCTCTCTAAGGAACTAGGGAGAGAGCTGTCTTTATTTCTCACTCTTATTATCATGGGAGATCTCAGACATTCATTTTCTTGCCATTGTAGAATATTTATCAACGTAGCTTTCAAGAATCTTATTTTTTTAAGACTTTAAAACACATTAAACAAGAGAGAAGACAGGGATTTAGTGATGCCATGATGCAACGTGAGTAAAAGCCCATCTGATTATACACTAGAATACTGAAAGCACCGTAAAAGATTCTATCTCCAGGCAACACCTTTAATCAAGTCAGCTACATTTATTTAAATCAAGAAGAATCACTTCCATACAAAGCAAAACAGCCTTGCAAAATGTGTATTACTGTAAGTGCCTATTCAAGTTCATGGTTTGTTAACTGAATTCTTTTCTCTTTCCCTCCCTTTGTATGAATAGAACAGATTATGTCTAATTGAAAACTGCAGTCAGAAAGTAATCAGGCTGACATGGTTAATAGCAGGAGTTTCTATTGAAGCATCATCACAAACTAAATTAATATGACATTTCTTTACTTAATATGAAATCTGCTGTTGTTATCAAATATGCAATTCTCTTTTTTAAATTGGACATAAAAGTAAGAAAAATTAACAGATTTTAAGGTATTTTTCTTGGTGTGAGCCTATCTTTAAGTGAACACATTTTCAATGTATTGTTCTTAATATCCTTGTATATCTTTTTTAAAATCATCAATAAAAAGTGTGAGCAGATCAGTGATAGAGAGGGACACGTTTTCTCTCTCCAGGTAGTCTGGTGAATTTTCACATGACATGTATTTTATAAAGAAAATTTAAAAGTCGGTGACTTCCTAACGTAGCACTATGCAGTTAAAAGAATGGAATCAGTAGTAGAATTCATCAGAAGAAACATTTACTAGTCCATTTACCAGTGGGATCTGGAGTATTTTTGACATCTATATTCTGGTAAAAAGTAAAGCCAATTATTTATTATATATTGAACATAATGGTAATAAAATCATAAAGACCAAAATAAGCACTGTAATCTAACTGATATATAAATCACACATAACATTTACACAGTACGTATGTTAGGATCTAGACTATTCTGTTTCCCTTCCTCCCTGTACTTTGGGATTGCCCATATTCCTCAACTCCATTGTAAGTGCTGAAATTCCTTTTTCAGGCAAGTCAGCTTCTTGTGTTATCACTTTATAGGTTTTAGCATTCTCCCCTCTCTTCAATAATTTCCTAACATAAGACAATTACTGCTAAGGACAGAAGCCACAGACAAATATTCTCAAGTGGTATCCAGTTAGAAGTTTAATCATTCCTGAGAAATCTAGGATACCAATCAAAGTGTGAAATTTCATATTAAAAATTTAGTGCCTTGGACATTGTGCAATGCTGCAGTAAGCTCTGCCTTACACATTAAAATATGTGATAGGTGCACAGCCAAATAATATTTCAGATAACTAACCTAGACATTAAATAATTTATTTCTCATTTCTTTATTTTCTTAGAAAAATTTTTTACAGTTGAAATGCAATTAGTATTTTTAAAAATTAAAGTACACCTCTTTGGGGAATATTATGCATCTGTTAGAAGACTGTATATTTACATATACTGACAACCAAAATGCTGCCCAAAAAAGTATACTATAATCACATTCACATAAAAAAATACATAGATCTATTTCCGTGTGTGTGTATGTAAAACTCTATTTGTAAATGAACAGTAAGTGTTCTGGAAGGATTTCATACCTGAGAGAACAGGTTGCCTCTGGGAAGAAAATTGGAGACAAGTGAAAAGTAAACTATTTTTTTCTGATTGTTTGAACCCTTACCAAAAAAAGAAAAAAAGTAAAAAAGAACTTAGAAAAAATTCTATTTTACTTTTATTTTTCTGTTTGAGGTTGTTTTCTAATTTTATTTTATTTATTTATTTTTTTGCTTTATAACAAATTTAATCAGTTATACATATACATATGTTCCCATATCCCCTCCCTTTTGCGTCTCCCTCCCACCCTCCCTATCCCACCCCTCCAGGCGGTCACAAAGCACCGAGTTGATCTCCCTGTGCTATGCGGCTGCTTCCCACTAGCTATCTACCTTACGTTTGGTAGTGTATATATGTCCATGCCGCTCTTTCACTTTGTCACAGCTTATGAGGTTGTTTTCTGAAGCTTAGGTTCTTAAAGCTTCATTTCCCTTTGGAGTCAGTCTCAAAACAACCAGAGTATATTTTATATTTTAGTACAGTTTTGGAAATGAAGTTTATCCCACAAAATATCAAATGATCTTTAACTAAGAGTCCAGACTATGCTCTTCCACATGACATGGAGTAAACAGCCTCTAACGACTTCTTGCTTAAGAAGGTAACAGGTAAAAAAAAAAAAAAAAAAAAAAAAGAAGGTAACAGGTAAGCTGTTAACATTCTGGGAGAGTCCGGAATGTTAACTGGACTTGATTACCTTGTGCATCAAAGTGACAGATCTACAGGCGCTGTGACAGTATTTCAGCTCACAAGCATCCACGGCCAATTAATCCCTTATGAATCGGACCAGTTGTGACAGCTTTGGAAGTGTGTCAACTCTCCTTCATAAAGGACACCACAGTATTTAAACTCACATTAGTGAAAGTCCACAAAGACGTCTTAATACAACTTCTTCAGGGCTATTTTAAAAGGCAGAAAGGTTAGAACTCCACAATGAGGGCCAAGTCCCAGGATCAAAAGAGCAAAGCAGTCCTGAAGACTTGACTCTGGGACAAATCTCCTTTTTATTTTAAAACTTGTAATTAGAAACATTTTTCTAAGAAAATCATTAGCTCTTGAGTGGCGTTTTAAAGTTTGCAATAGAGTTTCAAGTATATTTTCATTGCACAATGCATCGAGTTTAACTTCTCTTTTCGTGACAAGCACTACTGCTCTCAAATTGAGGGGGAGATGTATAGTTTTGTGTTTCAAGATTTCAGACCCCATATACAAACAAATCATCCTTATGCCCAGAAATAAGGATATTACTTATGGCTTTGTTACCTTCACCGAATAAGCAGAGCATGACAGGAGTAAGGTAATCCCTGCATATTCATTTATACTCAGAGGGTAAATAAAGGAGGAAATCACTAAAGAATACTATTTGATAAATAATTCAAAGACATTGTCAATTAACAACATGATGGAAGAACTGCTGTTTGATAAAGACTTGTGGGGATTTAACTTGTGTTAATCAA
Organism: Hyperoodon ampullatus; assembly: GCF_949752795.1. Lineage (NCBI taxonomy): Eukaryota > Metazoa > Chordata > Mammalia > Artiodactyla > Ziphiidae > Hyperoodon > Hyperoodon ampullatus. The sequence goes on from NC_136933.1 coordinate 17,325,106, forward strand.
TGAAAATCATGAAAATATCTGTCCTTCTTTTAAAACTAGATTGGGGGAAAGTATATATCCTCAGATGCATTTGCTGGCCTTAATAATGTATGCACAAGAATACAAACATCATTTAACAAAAATTTTATGAGTGAATTTCATAACCAGAGAATGACATGTAACCCTCATTTAACCTGTTTGTAGTATGCAACTGGCAAATTATTTTTATAGCTTAAAGTTAAACAATAAATATTTACCTGTGGGACTAATTCAAATTTCAATAAAATTTGTAAATGCTTCCTATATTCTGTGGGGATAGTGGATAGAGTACTAGTTATATATCCTCTAAAAACACATCCAACTAACAGTTACTGAGTGTATCGCCTTACAGGAATCATCTCTAATGTTGCAATATTTAGGACTTATTTATACTACAAAGCTTATTCACTGTTCATCTGAAATTCAAGTTTAACTGAGGGCTCTGTATTCTTATTTGCTAAATCTGGCAACCTGAGTCATCTTAGTGAATTCAAAAAAGCATAGAAACTCAGGGTATATTTGGAGGACTTTTAGTTCAAAGTTTTTCTTAAACTTTTAGATGTCAAATGTAGGTTATAAGAAGTAGGGGGGATGGTGAAGATAAGTTGCAGGAAGATCCAATCATTAATATAAAGCTATTATTTTCACAGAGTAATGCCCTAATCATCAATTTTTATCCATTTATGTAATTAGTATAATTAAAGATAATTATTCTGTCACAGTGCTTTCATGGTCTTCATTAATTCAAATATATAATTGCATGAATTTTGGTCAGCTGGAAAAGGGAGATTTAAGAATTCACACACAGGGACTTCCCTGGTGGCGCAGTGGTTAAGAATCCACCTGCCAGTGTAGCGGACACGGGTTCGATTCCTGATCCGGGAAGATCCCACATGCCGCGGAGGAACTAAGCCCGTGCGCCACAACTACTGAGCCTGCGCTCTAGAGCCCGAGAGCCACAAATACTGAACCCACACGCTGCAACTACTGAGCCTGCACTCTGGAGCCCAAGAGCCACAACTACTGAAGCCTGCACGCCTAGAGCCCGTGCTCCACAACAAGAGAAGCCACCACAATGAGAAGCCCGCGCACCGCAACCAAGAGTAGCCCCCGCTCGCCGGAACTAGAGAAAGCCCGCACGCAGCAATGAAGACCCAATGCAGCCAAAATAAATAAATTAATTAATTAATTTAAAAAAAAAGAATTCACACACAAAAAGTGACTCTAACAAAGCCAATTTCTAAAAGTTTATTTGCGATGGCCGTGAATATTATACTGAACTGCTCCCAGCTGATATATCATATTGATATTTAAAGTAACACTGATATGCTCACTAAGGACACTTAAATGTTTACTAAACTCTCTAAAACAAACCTTATTGTGTTGAAAAGAAAAAGCTCTTCTCCCACAACACCCACAAGATGTTATTATGTCCTGCTTTGATCTACGACTCTTGAATGAATTGTAGATGTTTCTAATCTAAACACATTTACAACTCTAGGGCTAAAATGTCCATCAGCGGGTTGCCCTGAAGAGACCGCCTTTCCAGTTGCATAGAGTCCAGAACTGCACCAATTTCTCTAAGAAGCTGTGAGAGGAGGTTTATGCCAGCACATTTTTCAATAGACTGAACTACATAATGGAAAGTTTTCCTCAGGTGAAAGCTGATGATGTGGGTGAACGTCAAATAGATGTTCATGTCACAATGACATCAAATTTTGAAAGCCCTGTTTTGCAGCACCAAACCGTTCTATCTATTTATGCTAGAGATTGCAGAGATATATTTACATCCTGGATATTGAGTTCTTTTGGTTACTGAAAACATCTGGGATTAAATCCTGGCACTGACATTTATTAAATATGGGATGAGTCATAAATGTATCTCTATGAGCCTCACTTTCCTCACTTGTAAATTAGACACACGATGACCAATCCCATCACATACATGATCTAAATACGTCATTCTTGCCTATATGTAATATATACAAGTAATTACTTTTAGTGATAGTTCATTTTCAAGTCATGACAAACTGGTAATACAGAGAGGGAAATATTGGAAGACAATTCTCTATGGATCGCTTTCATTTCTGCTCATTTTGTGGGCATAAACACTGACGTCCTCTCTTGAAGATTAAGTATTTAAAGACATCTGTATATCAGTCAACCCTGGAAGATAGAGATAGTGTCTCCCTCCCCTCTGGGGCAGGATTTTTTTTACTGTCCAGTATAATAAAGAAATAATTCCCTCTATAATTCCCTCTGGGACATATGCAGCTTGCTATCTCTTCTAGAGGATCATCGAATTTCTTAAACTCAAGATCCCTTGACTGTAATGAAAATCCATCACTCCTCCTCCTGGGGCTGCTTCCCTATGGCCCCCATGGGACTTGGGAGGCACAGGGAACGGATGTGAACATAAAGGTCATGCTGCTTGCTGTTTGCCAGTCATAAAGCACTTTGTCTCCAACCCAGGAGTCTTGATCTTCTACCATCATGTATGAAACTGTGGCAGGCCAACATTTTTGCTTGCAAGAAGGCAAAATCTCAGACTTTTTACGATTTTTTGCAAGGTACAATCATGATACCTTGAATATAGTGATAGGAAGTATTGTCAGAGCTTATCAATGTATTTCCAGGGGTGTTAAATCCTTTTTTCTAATTAGAGCAAATAACTTAAAAGACAGTCCTCTTTAGAGGTCAGTTGTGTAATTTCTTTGGGTCAATACCTATAACCTAAAAAGCTCCACTGCAACACCCACATCAAGACTAAATCACATATATTGAATCTCCAGGTTTCTTGCTTGTAGATCAGTGTTACACAACATACAAGTGTGTAAGCTCCATGAGGGAAGGTGTTTTGTCTGCTTTCCTCCTTTCCAGGGCCTAGAGCAGTGCCAGGCACAGAGTAGATAAATTATGAATCTTTTTTGATAGAATAAAGTAGTATGATCCAATAGAGTAAATATTTCATAAAGCAATGTATCTGATTTGAACTATTGTCCAGAAACAAAACGAATTTTTTGCCTCTTTTATCTTCCCAACTTATCATAATATTTTGATTCAGATCACAGCTAAGAGTATATATTTGAAAATAAGTACTTTGAATCATCTAATTATACAATGCAACTTCCCATTTTTAAAAGAATAGCAATTTTTTAAAAATTATATTGACCAGAAAGCAGTAAAATCTCACAGAGGAGGGCTGTATAAAATGAGAAGTAAAGAGCACAGGATCAGATACTTGCAGTGCTATTTGACAGAAAGTCATTTAACTTCACCACGCCTCAGTTTCCTCATATGTAAACTGGAAATAATAATTCACATATTACAGGTTTGCTGTGAGGTTAATGAGTTAATTTATGCAAAGTAATTAGTACAGTGCCTAGTATAAGTGCTGAATGAGTAAGGAGGAACCTCACACAAAAATCTGAGAGCTATCTTAATTTAATACAACTAAATCAGATTCCATAACTAGTTGTTAGTAACATGATAAATTCAAGGCAAACCAAAAATACGAAAAAAAAAAGCAGGGATTTCCTACCCTATGATTTGCTGAACTCTGTGTTCTCTCTGTCTTTTAAAGTTCATTATGCTTATCTGCTGGATAAATGGATATTCAGTTTACTTTGATCCTTTTATAAATAATGAACTATATGTATAAGTTATCATAGAGGAAGTAAACATCAGTGGGCTTTGCACAGAGATATTTCTGTATTCTAAAGAACAATCAGTGAGTATGGTGGAGAAGTCATGGGGTTTGAAGTCGGATAATGTTAAATTTAGATTTACTCTGTGCCATTATTAGCTGTGTGACCTTAGAAAATTTGCTGAACCTCTCTGATCATCAGTATCCACATTTACAAAACAGGATTAGTAACATTTAATTCATAATCTAGTATATAGGTTAGATAAAATCACATATATCCAACATAGTAAGTGTTAAAAATAATAACCACCTTTATTAGTTTAAAAAAGTTATTTAAGCTAGTTACTGATATTTCCTAAGTTCTTCAAAATGTCATTTATATATTTGGTTCTCCACTACAGTCAGATACTGGTTAACACAGTCTCTGAGATTGCTCTGCTTGTCAAGTTCTTAGGAAAGCCCTGGCTTTCAGCCTTTTAGAAGCATTTTATGCTATTACAAGCCTGTGAAATATGATTCAATGCAGTCAAATTTTGAACCAAAAAGCAGCTCAGTGTCTTTCCAACCTAATAGTGTGGAAAAGATCATTCTCCGGGGTTGCTGAAACCAGACACAGAGCCTCCAAATCCCTCACATCTGCTCACTTACAAGCACAGTTGAATTCACTGTCCCTTTCTTCTTCAGGCCTTCATAACGTTCAGCTCTGCATCCTACTGTGCTTTTATCTCAGAAACTCTCTTCTGTCTGGATAGTAAGCACTTGATGTTCTTAGCTCTTTGAATGTCTGCAGAGGAGACACTGTGTTGCAGACCAAAGAACTTTGAAGAATAATTCCCAACCCAGTTGATATCTGCTCACCAAATACATAAGTATGGAGAACACTGGTAAATACCTGGAGATGTACTAATACCACAGAGCAGGTATAAAGAAAATTCAGTGATGGCTTAATACCTACCCATAGTAAGTAAGATGTAAAACACAAAAGGAGAGAATTACCTAATAGTTCCATATAACCTTAGTTCTATGTAGCCCCTGCAAAGAAGTATTTAATACTGAAAATACTTTGAGTATTATAAATGAGTATACACAAAGATAGTTGGGAAATATGGGTTTCACTTTGGGAGAAAAAAACACAGCATGGGAAAGGTGAAGAAAAACCCTATAATGCTGGATTTGAATTGCAGCAAGCATACTGCACAATCATTTCTATACAGCTCAAGAGTTCTTTGAAGCTGTTTTTACTCTTAGAATATAGTCATCCTAAAACCATCCATTAAAGTAACTTGAAGAAATGACACTCAAGCAGCAATGAGTATATCTAGTGTCCAGATATTAATTTCTAAATACTATTCCTTTATCAAGTGTTCTTGGAGAAATGGCTAATTCCAGGTCGGTGCAGGGGAAGTATAAGAAAAACATTTTGTTTTACCAGAAAATGAGTAAATGCTTAAATGGGAAAGTGAGTAAATGCTTAAAAATGGAACATATCATAAAGCACGCAGGAGCCACATTAAAGAATTCTCCCTAATCAAACTTGAGATTTGGGGGGAATAAAGCACTTCTTCACAAAAAAATTTCAGATACTGAACACAGATGTAATACTAGAACTCAGACAAAATACCAATGGATTACTGGGAAAAAAGACTGATACACAATCTCAAAGTATACCTAAGAGATTACTTCTTAATTACAGGTGGAAATGCACATCCTTAAAATGAGGAAGTCTAACGGTTAACACATTAAACAAATGATCACACAGTCTCCTCAATAATGGAGTAAACAGACATAATTTCTCCTGATGTGGTGCAAAAATAAGTGTAACTCAACACCAATGTACTATTCTTGCCAAAATGAATCTACACATGAAGAAACCATAAGCTACATCCAAATATGAGATATTTTAAAAAGCAACTGGCCTCAACTCATCAAAAATGTCACTGTCAAGAAAGACAAACATCACGGGAGTAAGGGCAGCTGTTCTAGGTTAAAGGAGACTAAAGACACGTGAACAAACGTAATGCCTGCCCCTTGATTGGATCCTGGACCAAATTTTTTTAAAAATTGAGAACAATTAGAAAAATGTGAACATGGACTAAAAATTAGGTAATATTGAGACACTACTACATATTGGAGAATCATAATCATGCTACTAATATATAGGAAAATATCCTTTTTCTTAAGAAATACTTAATGATAATATCTATGCATGCAGAATCATGATGTATGTAGTAATGTATGAACCATTACTTTCAAATGGTTTGACAACAGAAAATGTGGTAAAATGTTGCCAACTGGTGAAGGGTGGTCATTGTACTATACTATTCTTTTAATTTTCCTAGAACTTTAAAATGTTTTCAAAACAAGATGGAAATAAAAATAATATGTAAAATGCCTAGCAAAGTGCTAGATACATACCAAGTACACAAGATTTCACATCTGGTATGATGTCCTGGGTCTCATAGTTTCTGACAAGTTTCTATGAATCAGCCTTCCTTACAACCTCAATAAATGATGCCCCTAACCTATTTTAGAGACCTGATGGATATTATCCTATACCCTCCCAGAGTCATCAAAAAAGAAGTTTCAAATATATTTAATAACCTTATTTTATGATAGAAATATAAAATAAGTAGAATAAAATTTTCCATCAAAGTGATTATATCTTGAAATTTTTTGAAAGGGCAAGCCCTCTGTTATATAAAACATTAATATATAAAACATTTTATTTTCTCATATGCTATAGAGATGAGGCCTATACAGACTCATAACTGGAAGCCTGAAATATAATTTAATTCTATTGCTATGAAGCTAAATAAATTTCACCCTTTATCCATTCATAGACAAGTGCACACTGTCTTCTGGCAGAGACTCCCACAGAATGGAAAGGCAGATAAGTAGACAGGATGAATATATCACCCTACTATATATCCTGCAGGGAAGAATATTGTACAACAATAAAGTACCAGTTATACATAAAACTATTAAGCAGAAGACATAAAATTACAATTATCTAAAAGCCTCAGTAAACAAGCGCATTTTATAGCATGACAAAAGCTAACAGAAATGATGAGACAAAGTGTGGAGAGAAAGCCTTGGTAAAGATCAGTCACCAAATTCTTTTGCTATAAAGCGGTTCAAATTATGCCCATGACTTATCCTGCAAAAAGTAAAATCAAAGTAAAAAATAAAATACAAACATTTAAAGGAGGCGTTTAATCTTGGAGGAGATAAGATGCTAGGTACATCATCATCATTGTCATATTCACCAATTATTTTTTGACCAACTCATGTACAATATTTCTATTTTTAAAGAAATCCCATTAAGTATGGAAAAATAAAAATTATTCTTAGGCTTACTTGTGGTATAGTTTAACAGGGTTATATATGACCTAGAGAAATGTTGTAATTCAAAACAATATATTTATTTGTTCACGTACTGGACTTTTCTCCTGAATGATGAACTTCTTAAGGTTTGAACTGTATCTTCTCAATTTTAGCCCACCATGTAAGAAAATTCCTGGCTTATATAAACTCAATAGATATTTGTTTAGTTAGGAAAATAACAATAATCCATTTTAATATAGTTTTCATTAAGCTCGACTTGGTTTAACATCAAAGGGAGTTTTACAGAGAAGCACATTAGAAAAGAAATATCTTGAGAAGAATATAAAGTTCTTGCAGAGGCTAATTTTGAAACAAACAAAAAAACCCTATGTTTAACAATAAGGTGTAGAATTATATAAATTCTATTATATAGTGTTGTATTTTTAAACACTTCTCTTAACCTTCCTTCATAATACTTTGAAGCTACTCCTACCCTTGAATCTGGGCTAGCTTTTCACCACTCTGTCCCATGAGATGATGAGCTATGGCAAAAGTGACACTGCTCAAGTTCTACAGCTTAGGCCTCCAAGACCCTGCAGTATCCTCTTGGTGCAGCCATTTAAGGAAACCCAGGCTAGTATTGTGGGACGTGTGTTTTAGTTTATACATAGTCTGCTTAGTTCTAGACCAAAGTAAATTTAAATAAGGAAGCTATTATTGTCAACAATGCAGAAACGGTTTTAGTGGACCCAGGAACAACGCCAGTACAACACCATGACTGTAGCATTAACATCACATTTTCTCAATTTTACAATCACTCACCATCAAATTTACGCTAGCCTTTTGGGTAAAGCAACTGAATAATTTAACTAGTTAGACAAAGGAATGTGACTGAGAATGTGTAATGAGCTCCCCAGTAGCAGAGGGATGAAGGCAGTTCTGAAATCTGCCTCTCTACTTTCTAGCAGAAGTTTTTTTGCACCCTTAGTTCAAATGAACGTTATTCAGCATCTTAATACAGAAGTTAGGCATGAATGGAACGTCTACAGTCACAGTAGAGGAAAGGGTGTCAACAAGCAGTCCTGGTGCAGCACACAGCCACGGGCTGGTTCTGAGACACCTCTGCAGTTCTGAATGCTGTGCAAGGCACTGTGAAAACAGCTAAAGGCTCTATGAGAGTAGAGATGATCTAATTCATATTTAGATTCTGCCTCACTACCAGAACAATGCTTTGTGTGACACAGATCCTTGGTTGCTATTTGAGAAATGAATACAGAGAAAAAAGCTAGAGAACAACAAAATAGTAGTAACAAAGTCCGTATGATTTTTAACTACGCCTACCTATACATTATGGGGATTTATGACATCTGTGTGAAATTTCTGATTCTATAAAACGCTTTCACATGTGACCTTCAAATGTTCTCTAGAGGAAGGAAAACACTGAATGAAGAAGAGGCTGTGTTCTTCCAAGACTGAACTATTCAGAAAAATGTATTTAGAGACTTTGTGAATTGCAATAATTTTTTCTACTGACTGAGCTCCTGTGTAGTGTCCTATAGTGAAACTGAACTGAAATAATTCTTCCTTTTCATTGCTTACCTCAACACCAAGGAATGACTTAAGCACTGTGGGGAAAAGAAAGAAAGAAGATAATATTTTATCTATCTAAAAGTATTTCTCCAAACCTAAAATTTTGTTTTGATATTTAAATAAATATCTGTTCAAGAACAGTAATCATAAATGCCAGTTAACATTATGTAGTTTCTTGATTATGACCTCATATCAGCCAGTATCCCTTCCCCATCAGGATCCAGAACCAAGCTGTAGGCAGTCACCATGTCCCATCAAATTCATTCACCTTACATAAAGAGACCCTTGAATATGATTGACTCTTTTTGTAATACAGCATCACAGGACACTTGGGGAGGGAGGAAGGGAACAGAACTATGTTGATCCTTCACAGAGCTCCCATTTGAAATGAGTCTCTGCTTGTCCCATTCTGGCCATTGTTCATGATACCAGTGAGTAGATCATTAACAGAGCATTCACTTAACTGACAGAATAATGCCGAAATATTTCTTATAAATCAGATGAATATCCAGAAACTTCACTGGCAGCATGATGGATCTTTTAAGTCCTGACCATTATATACAGATGGAGATACTGGATGAATTATTTAACATGCTTGGACCCTCTCTGATAAATATGCACACATACCCCCCAGTCACCGGGTAGGTGGAAATAAGGCAGTGAGAAAATAAAGAAGATAAATCTACCAAATAAATTCCTAATAAGGAATAAAGTGTAGCAGAAAAACCTTAGGGAACAGGGAAAAACAGATGGAGAAAGACAAATTATGATAGTAATGATAATGACAATTATGTAAATAAAAAATGAGAATAATGAACATTCCTTTTTATGATATGTCTCATCTAAGAAACTCATAAGGGGCTTAGCATATGACAAACAGATTGCAGATAAACCATTCATCATGTGGTAAAATTTTGTGGATAATGGTAGCAAGCACAGTTTATAAGATAGAAAGATAGAAGAAAGGAAGAACTAACTCTTTTTAAAAAGATAGAAAACCAACATGGGTTAAGCTTAAAAGCAAATCTACTTTTATTTATATGTACTTAGGAAAGGAAGGACTGGCCCATTAAAGCAATTCAATAGTTCCCACTCTCTGCTGAAAAAAAAATCAAATTTCTTTCCGTAAGCTGCAACTCAATTGGCTGGTCACCTTAACTATGGTCAACTACCTGTGGTTTCCTGAACACATCTTACTCCTTCATGTCTCCATGACGTTGTATTTGCTCATACTCTTCCTCCCAAAGTTCACTTGAAAAATAACCAGTCTCTAGACCAGTATCAACAGAACCTTTCTGTAAAGAGCCAGATAGTAAATATTTTAGGCCTTACAGGCCATGTGATCTCTGTTGCCACCACTCAACTCTACTGTAGCAGGAAGGGAGCTGTCCATAACACATAAACAAATGAGTGTGTCTGTCTTCCAATAAAGCTTTACTTCCGGACATCAAAGTTTAAATTTCATATGATTTTGCATGTCAAAAAATATTATTTTTCTTTTTGTTTTTCTAATAACCATTTGAAAATGGTAAAAAACATTCTGGGATAGTAGGCAGTACAAAAACAAATGGTTAGCCATATTTGACCCATGGAGGGGAGTTTGCTGATCTCTGATTTAAACAAATATTGCTTTGTGAAATTGTTCCTAATACACTCCAGGGCCAGGTACTCCTTTGCCTTATTTTATAGTACTTTGTTGTTTATATTGCCTTTCTCCAAGCTACCATTTCTTCCAAACTGAATTCCTTGAAAATATCAGCTCACAAATACGTAGTGGTTAAGAACATAGATTCTGGAGTCAGACTTACTAGGGTTGAATGCAAGTTCCAACAGTGACTGCATTGTGACCTTTAAAAACATTTAAGCTTGTTTTTTTTTTCATTTGTTAAAAACAAAATGAAAACAATAATTGTCCATATATAACAATCATTTTGAAGCATGCTTAAAAATGTGGTTTATATAGTTCAATGATGCTAACCTAGATTTGAAAAGAGCTCTAAACACATTGGTAGTTGAAAATGAGAACGTTTTGAAAAATTATACTTGGCAGAATTTTATCTTCAGTTTGTCTAATATAGAACCTGATACATAAGTGGTGCTCATAGTACTTTTTGTGTTGAATGAACGCATTTAAAATTTAACTATTTTCTATTCTTTCCTCCAGTGGTCAGTATATTGGGAGGGGGATGGTAGAGAGGTAAACCCATGTACAATTTACATAGTTAAAGTTAAATATGATAAAGGTTTTTTAAAATATATGCATGGTATTTTTGCATATTCATTATTTGTTTGAGTAGGCACAGATGACCATCATGAGCACAGATATCCATTATTTGTTCACTAATTCAGGAAACTTCCACTGAACCTGCATTCTATGTCAGATATATTGTTAAAATAAAGAGTAAGACATGCGGACTTCCCTGGTGGCGCAGCGGATAAGAATCTGCCTGCCAGTGCAGGGGACACGGGTTCGAGCCCTGGTCTGGGAAAATCCCACATGCCGCGGAGGAACTAAGCCCGTGCGCCACAACTACTGAGCCTGCGCTCTAGAGCACGGGAGCCACAACTACTGAGCCCATGTGCTGCAACTACTGAAGCCCGTGCGCCTAGAGCCTGTGCTCCACAACAAGAGAAGCCACCGCAGTGAGAAGCCCGCACACTGCAACGAAGAGTAACCCCCGCTCACCACAACCAGAGAAAGCTCGCGTGCAGCAACGAACACCCAATGCAGCCAAAAATAAATAAATAAATAGATTTATTTAAAAAAAAAAAAAGAAAGAATAAGACATGGTATCTACCCCAAAAAGTTCACAGTTCTGCAGTTAAGATAGACACATTAACTAATGATATCAATAAAATGCAAAAAGTGCCATTTTTTGGGCAAAAAATGCAGAAGTAATTGAACATGTGCATGGTGTATCCAGGGAATCCAGGGAACTCATCAAAAAATATATTTTTGTAAATAAATAAGTTGAAAATTGAAAGAAGTATTGAAGATAAATAGAATTTGTCAGACTGACAGATGAGTTTTCCAGGAAGAGGAACATCTTTTACAGGAACACAAGTGCATTCAGCAGCTTTGCTTTTTCAGACCAAAAAGTCAAAACAAAAACCAAAAACCAAAGTGTGAGGGAGAGGTTAAGATGAAGCTGAAGGTGGAAGTTCCAATCATGGATGTATGGTACTTTATGATAAGGATTTGACACATAGAAATCATAAGGATTTTCAGAAGAGAACAGACTTTGGTACCCAAGAAGAAGGACTCAGGGCAAAAGGAGAGGCAGGCACGTCTAAATCACATATCAATGGTGAACCAGCAAAGGAGTAGTACCTTTGAGTAGTGTTCTGGGACTACTCAAAGCTAAGGAAAGAGGGGAAAAAGGGAACATATTCAATAGAACTGTGTTACAATCAAATGACCACAGGACATCCCCAAAACATTTACACCTAGTGAGTCATTTAGACATAACATAGCTTATATACATGACAGCCTAGACGCAATCTGCTCTTTATTTCATATTGATTTAATAATTACCTCTAAATTAAGTTGAATCACAAATGAATTGTAGTGTAAATGAAAAAGGAGCACACACTTTGGAGCCAGTGAGACCAGGCCTTGTTGCTATGTGACTTGGACAAGGTATGACCCTCTCTGGGGCTGTTTTTTAAGAAGTAGGCTTTACCTTTAATTTCTTCATCTATAAAAGAAAGATTCTACCTGCTTTATTGAGCCATTATAAATTAAGTGAGATGGTGTCTATAAAATGCCTGGTGCAGGGCCTATTATAGAATAAATTCTCCATTTCTATCATTCTCTTTGTCTATCTTTCTGCTGTGGGAGTCACAGAATAAAGATGAGGCATGGCGTACACCTACAGAAAATTCATGGTCATGCTGGGGTGAGAACTATTACAATGAAAAACTGAATAAGACAGTACACAGTTTAAAAATTCATAGAATAAATTTTGAAGTGGAAAGTGGTCAGCAAAAGACAATATAATTTTAAGTGAAAAGTTATAGATACAAGTCTATAAAGTTTATGTGTGTTTTTACACTGAAAAGAAATGCAGTAAAATGTTAACTGCAATGTTTTTTTCTCTCAGCAAAGAGAAAAAAAACCTAAATGAAACTATGTACTCATAGTCATTACCAATATTATATACATCTAATTACGTTAAAACGTATATTTATATGTAATAATATAATAAACAATGTTTAATAGCATATATCATATTGTGTATACATAATATAATAATATTAAATGATATATATATTATCATTATGATATATAATAAAATATTATTAAAATGCAATATATAGATACATATAAATTATATAAATATAAATGTAATAATACATAGTATATATAATGTAAATATAAAATAATATATAGTAAGTTATATATATATATTACATATATATGGAGAGAGAAGACTGAGATGCTTCTTTTAAAATTTAGAGTAATGTGTATAATATTGAATATCACATAGGAAATTTGAAAATTAAGCCAGGCCAGTTTATGTTCATGGAGTGAAGTGAACTTTGTGTGCTAAAAACACATCTCTTACCTTCAAATACAATTAAATATGGCAAAAGTCTCATTTTATATTTTCTAGAATTACCATATTAATGTTTCAGTTTTTCATGTCACATTTACTATGTCAACTCAATCCAAGTTTCTGAGTTAAACCCTTTTTTTTAACTTCTGTAGAACATAAACGAATATTGATTCAATATCAGTATATATATATTGAAAGTGATGCACTGTAAAATATTAGTTAAGATATATTATTTAAATTTTAATTCATCAAGTTATCTAAATATGTTTGCAATCAAATGCATTTGTGAAGCAGTGACATGTTCTGTTCTTTTTGCAAAGACAAACAGGCTCAGGAAAAACATAAATTTCATATTCCATTACTTAAGGAGAAAAAGACTTCCATTATTCAAACCAAAGATACATTAATGATGAATTATTTGTATTAGAACACTACATAGGGAAAAGTTATTTTTTTCTAGAGAAATTTTCGTGCAAGTGGTTTCAACTTGAATCAACATGTCATAATAATAATCAATTATAATCATAATAATCATAATAATAATCATAATCAATGTCATAACTGGGAATATTTTTAACATCTTAGATATATCATATATTTCATATAATATACTATAAACATTATTTTTATTTATTTATTTTTTTTTTGCGGTACGCGGGCCTCTCACTGCTGTGGCCTCTCCCGTTGCGGAGCACAGGCTCCAGATGCACAGGCCCAGCGGCCACGACTCACAGGCCCAGCCGCTCCACGGCATGTGGGATCCTCCCGGACCGGGGCACGAACCTGTGTCCCCTGCATCGGCAGGTGGACTCTCAACCACTGCACCACCAGGGAAGCCCTAAACATTATTTTAAAAGAACATAAATATTTGCATATTTTCATCAATCTTAATTAAAAAAAAATACATGTGGCTCCTAATAGTTCAAAGAATAAGATGGACTTTTCAATGTGCTCTAAATTTTTTCTGGACCATAACTTCTTGCACATTCCCCCTTGCAAGTTTTCATATGTAATATTGATTCATATTTGCCCTCTATGCCCAAACAAAGGGAACAACAAAACCTTGTTGTTCCTGCTGTTGGGTTTTCTATCAAGATTAATGATACCATTATATATCCAGATGGGAGAAGCTAAGCCATGTGATCAACATTTCAAACTCTTCTGGTTGCCTACTTCCTTCCATTCAGGGGACAGAGTGCACTTTCTTTTTAGAAAGGGTCATGCCCTTCCACTGTAACACAAGCATTTTTTAGAATAGATACAATGATAAAAATCAAATTACTTCTAATCTTCCTCTATATTGCCAACACTACAATGCATCCTTTCTGCTCCTGAACAAAAGCAGAAAAGCAACACACACCATATAAAGCTGTAAGACTGACAAGGTGAGTGAAGGTCCATAAGTCACAGCAGAGCCCCTTAAACAAAGAAGGAAGAGAACACTCCACACACAATTGCCTCAATTTCTCTAAAAGTTGGAAAAAGGCAAGAAAGGAAGTGGGATGTTATGTTTAAAGAAAGAAGGTATTTAATATTAATTTTAAATACCTGACAGTATTAATTGAAACAGGCAACTGAAGGCTGATCTCACTCTCTCCTAAGTGACTGCCTCTCTTATTGTAGCCAAAGTTAAATTAGCGTGGACCTGGTGAGCATATAACCTTCACAGTAGTCAACAGAGCTAAGAATATTTCCACCAATTAGTCTGTAAAAATGATTACATTTTACATGTAAACATAAAGAGCTGGCTCAACATTTTAACTCAGATGAAATAGTGTTTTGCTCCTATAGTTCTTTGTTTTCGTATAGTTTTAACTTCTCTATATTTTGCACAAATTGAAAGGAAGAACTGATTGAAAACCACTTCTAGTTTCTTCTGGTTTTCAGTGAGAAACAGGAACACAGGATCCTGGCATAGGATTTCCTTACACTTCATCACGACGTCATCACATCCCGTCAAAGTCAGAGATCTGACAATTGCTATCTCCTTCTTATACCCTTGCTCTCTTCCACCCCCCTTGTTATTGCTCTTGCTCAGAGCCTCACTTTATTTTACCTCCACTGTTGCCATTGTATACTAGCTTGTTGGTTTCCCTCCTTTTTCTCATCTACTTTAACCTCTGCCCTCTTAATGCAGACAGACTGATTCTTCCAAAACTCACGTAGTATCACTCCCCTTCTCAGAAACCTCATTGTGGGCCATTCTCTTTAGCACGACTTTTGTATATCCTTGTAATCAGGCTGCAAAATTGGCTCTAGGTTTACTTTCTAATGAATTTCTCTCCAAACAACCTTCTTTGGTCAACTCACAACCTACCATCCCACAGATACTTCCCTGACATTCATCAGGTAACATCTCTCAACACAGAATGCCTCCATCCTTGTTTTTTGAACCCTTTTCATTATTGAAATCTGAATTGAAATGTCACAATCTTCCTGAAGAGGAGAGAACACAATCATCTCACATTCGCTCCACGTGATGTTTAATATTATGTGTCCACTTGTCTGGGCCGTAGTATCTAGATACATCATCAAACATTATTCTGGATGTTTCTGTGAGGGTATTTCTGCATGAGACTGACATTTAAATCAGTGTCCTCTAAAATGAGGGTGGGCCTCAACCAATCAGTTGAAAGTCTTAATAGCACAAAAGACTGACCTCCCTCAAACAGGAAGGAATTCTGCAGCCTGACCAAGTTCAGACTTGAACTCTTGATTTGGTTCTTCTCTGAGCCTCCAGCCTGCCAGGTTAATCTGCAGAGTTTAAATTTGCCAACCACCAGAATTCTACAAGCCAATTTAAAAAAATACATCTGTATATAGGAGATTTATGTGGATATACTCATACACAACCTATTGTGTTTTTTTTCCCTCTGGAGAAACCTGATTAAACACCCCACAACATGCTATCGCCATCTGGAACTTAGCTCATACTCTTTTCAGTTAAGGTGAAGGGTTGCCCATGCTTCCCTCTCTGACTAAATAATAAATCTATTAAGATAGGAACCACATTTTACTGCCTTTATGGCTAGTTCCACAAAAATGTCTGGCACATGGTTGGAGCTTAGTGTTTAATTAACTGAATCAATCCACATGGTCTATGAACACAACTTTAAAAAGATACCTGTATTAAAATGAGTAATATATGATTATTCCTCCTTGCCATAGATGCCCTCATCAACTCCAGGTTTGGAGGACATCCTGGATATGACTTTGTGCAAAGTATTTAAAAATCATTAGCTTGAGATGTCATTAACTGAATCAATGATCCTTGTTAGCATGAAGGCGATATAAGTAAGCCAACATGAACAAGTATTACTAAGCTTTCAAAAGGTTCCCTAATCTCTTATTATCCTTACTGTTTTGCTCCCTAATTACTTCTTTAATCAACTGGTTATCTATTAAGTACTCATTTAATTACCTTACATGTAGGTAATGGTTATACTAAGAACCTTTGAAGGTTTCATTCCAACCGTCTACGAAAATGATCACTGTAGTGACTTTGACTCAAACACCACATGAAGAAGAACATGCTCACAATGAAAATATTCAAATATGTAAACAAATATTCACAACTATAATGTAGTAAACTGTGAAGACAATTACACTTAACAGATGTGCAAAAAGGGCAATGGACCTCAGCTGGTTACAGCTTCAGTAATGGGAGGATGCAGGATGGTGGGAGAAAAAGGAAGATGGACTCTTGCATGTGGGCTTTCCCCAACTAAGGCCATCGTGGAAAAATAGAAACATTATAATTTGTGTACAACAATATCATTAAAGGGATGCATATGGAAACAAACTAAAGCATTTAAAAGCTGATAGATAGCGGGACTGGAGGAGAAAGAACGGGAACTCCGAACTCTTATTTTACAGAATTTTTAATATGGTAGATTAAGGCCTATTTTATGCTTTTTAATTTACTTTTCAAAGAAAATATCTAGAAAGTGAAAATGGCTATACTCTTCATTTTGTTAAAACACTGAAATTAATTAAATGTCAAGTTGTAGAGTAACTAGTAGATTAGCCTCAGAAAAGCAATCACTTGATGTGCACCTTGGAGAAAAGACAGTGGAATAAAATATAATTTTCACTTTACTAAATAATACCCAATGTTTAGACAGCTTTGGAGAGAGCCAGATGCAGTCCTGCATGTATTAGGCCTGCAAGGAGGAAGATATGAGTCTCAAGTGTGGTGAATATCCACAGTGAATGTAGACTATCAGATTATGTCATTGTGACTTAAATTTAGCAAATGCTTAAGGATGTAGCATTTGAAATACATGGAAGTTTATTTAGAATTAATAAATTTAATTTAAATTTAGAATTAATACACCCTAATAGAAGCTAGAGCATTTCACTAAAAATTTCATTACTAAGACATGAATTAGAGCAGTAAAATAAGAAATATGCCCTAAATTATTTCAGAAGCCATAATATATAGCAATATTATAATTACAGATATGATCAGCTGATAAAATAAATGACATATTCAGTTTTTTAAAGAGACACTGGGATAACAAAGAATGTGTCAGTATTTTCTACACAGTTCACAGAGGAAAAAAGTACTTTGATTTTAAATAACTAATGTAAACCATTGGAGAAATTACCACAGCTTAATCTAAAAATATTAAAATCACTTTCCTTAATATCTTTAAAAGAATTTCTTTTTTTTAGTTGAAGATCCAGTCAAGAATTGTGTACTGCATTTAGTCTTCACGTATCTTTAATCTTATATATTCTGAAATGCTTCATTAACCTTTTAATAGTTGCAATGTAGTACTTAAGACACATGCATATCCATGTTCACAAGAAATATGCACTAAACTATTTACAAGGCATGACGTCTGCTTCCCAACTCGTGACCCACAGAAACCAGGAAACAATAAATTATTGTTTTAATCCACTAAGTTTTAGAGGTACTTGATAAGCAGAAATAAATACCTAATGCAAATTAAATTATGGTAAAATTTTATAAAATTCAAAATCAACTGAAACTAAACATTGCTAAACATACATACATATCCTGTAAGACTGTTTTAATAACATCAAAAATTAAGAATAATGTTTACTTTTTGTGTGCAAAGGAAATGGGATTGAACAGTTGAGGAGCACATAAATAGAAGAAACTTATCAGCAATGTTCTAATGAGTAGAGCTTTCATAGTTGATCATTGAATTATTAATAATTGCATTTAATTTGATTTTTAAAAGTCATGCATGGACCAAAGAATACAGTGTTTCCTCATCCAGGGATTATGTCTATTTTGAATTCTGTGAATTGCAGATCCACTGAGAGTTTTTGAGGGACATGGCAGGGTGGAAAATAATATTACCCTTAGAGTCAGAGTGCTTTACCAATTTTTGTAAGATATAATCTATCAGAGGTTGGCCATTCAAAAAGGGAAAATGAACATGAAAACATATAATGCCCTAGTTATCCCTGAGATAGAAACATATTCGGTTGAGAGAATTTAATATTACACATCATTTAGCATCTATTTTTTATCATTTTATAGTATCTATTAGACTTGTAACAAAGAAGATAAACACTTTTCCTGATGAAAAGAAGAGGGTCTGCTCCTCAGGAAGGCAGGTGGTGGTAGAGAGATGGGAAGAATAATGAAATTTACCTTCTTAAAATAACTTTCTAGACCCAAGATGATGCAACTTCTATTCAGGGTACTACATCAGTAAATAAAAACTTAAATAACTTTCATGTCCCTGTAAATTCTCTGCTTGACTAGAAAGGCAATATATCCAGTCAGCCAATCCCCAAATGCCAAGCCAGTGCTGGGCTTTCTTCTCATCCCAAATAAGGTTGACTATGTGGACCCAGCCAATCAGGTATTTCCTATTATTCTCTTCCTTGTTCTTTATTCACTATCCTATAAAAGCTTACCTTCTACCTCATTTTGCAGTTCTCCACAAGAAGGCTGTCTGCTTCATGAAGTGTCAAAGCTTGTTTGTATCACCTAAATTGTCTTCTTCAAACATTTTTTTGAGTTCTTGGTGATGAGGAATAGGATCCAAAGCTGATGGCTAATGGCCTTTGGGACAAGGAGACTCACAGGTGAGGCCCTTAACTGAACCCTCTGACTTCACTGTTCCACTCTTCCATTCCCCATAATGGAGGGCATTGTGTAAGCCGCTCAGATTTCAACTCTGCGCCTTTGCATACAGTTCTTGGATCCAAACAAACTTGATTTTTTATTTTTTTTTATTTTATTTTATTTATTTATTTTTTTTGCGGTACGCGGGCCTCTCACTGTTGTGGCCTCTCCCGTTGCGGAGCACAGGCTCCGGGCGCGCAGGCTCAGCGGCCATGGCTCACAGGCCCAGCTGCTCCGCGGCATGTGGGATCTTCCCAGACCGGGGCACGAACCCGTGTCCCCTGCATCGGCAGGCGGACTCTCAACCACTGCGCCACCAGGGAAGCCCCAAACTTGATTTTTTAAATAAAAATTGTTCCCAGAACTGTTCTGGGATCCTAGAAAGGCTCTGTGCTTTGTTAAAGTTCCCAGAAATGTTCTGGGTTCTGGAAAATTTCTGGGGTAGTTCTATTAAGAGTTCCCAATGAGTGGTAGCTGTTAGTGGACTCACAAAGCCTCAAAGTAAGTCCACAGCATAAACCACTGGGGGACTTGAGGATGCCATTAGGGTGTCCACCACCATAAAGAAATCTCTTGAAACGAAAAAATAGGTCTTTTGCTAATGGGAATCTTGGAAGCCAAGCCACAGAATTGATGGGCAAAGACAGAGCACTTAAAAGCTGTCAGAGGACTCACCACCTAACTCTAAGACTCTCATGTCTTAGATAAGTTGGTCACAGAGTGGGTTAGATTCACACTAGCTCAGCCTTGCCAAATTCTGGTAGATACCAGAGCTACATTATCTACTTTAAACTCCATTTGCTCAGGACCTTGAAGATGGGATCCTGGTAAAACCAGCAGAAGCTGGGGAAGGGTGAGCATCCTTACCAGAGTCAGCTCTCCTGGATCTCTGCAGTGCCCAGTCAAGAAAGGAAGGTAAAATTTCACATTGTCCCTTTCTTTCCGAATTCAGACTCTTGTGAATTTGGTTTGGGGTACCCATTGGTGGTCAATCTTTTCTCTCCCAGGGGCAGCTCTTTCCTTCTTGTTTGTCTCCTTTTGTGTCCTGAGAACTTGGCTTAGCTTTTTTCCTGCCTGGGACACACAGGTTGTTGACATTTGTATACACAGGCAGCTCAACTCTCAGGCTGGGGACCCCAAAGTATGGCTGGACAGAAAGGTGGGTTTCACTCCATTTGTGGTTAGGGTCCTACCAACTGTTGCCAGGTCTCAGAGGAATTGTCTAAGTCCTCCTTTCTTTTGGCTATCTTAGAGTGTGGCTCTAGATCTTGGGAGGGTAGCAACTTCTGGGGTTGGTCAATACTACCAGGAATATTTACTGTCTGTCCCAGCTGAAACTTGACAAGATATTTGAAAGGATTTTTTTTGTTTGTTTTAAGTAGCTCTATGGTCGGAAGTTGGCCGAATTGAAAGCTGATATTCAGAGCCTGACAGCAACTATTCCTAGGCTTTCTCCCCTAAGCTAAATGAAACTATGCACACAAAAGGGGAAAAATTTCAAAGACAAGCAGCTCTAATCTAAGACATAGGAATCTTTGGATTTCTATCTTAGTTGAAGATCTTCTCCTTATATAAAAAAGCACACTGAAGACAATATTGTGGGATAAGTATCAATAGATCAGCCACTTGATTATCATTTAGGTTGCATCCCAATTCTTTGAGTAAAAACAACTGTCCTACAAACTGAGGACAATTTGTACAACTTGTCTTACAAAATGAGTCTTTACAAGAACAGAAGGAGCACACCTATTTTTTTTTTACCAGTCTCCAAAACCTCCCCTGTTCATCTCAAAAGGCTTGTAGATATTGTCAAAGATCTGGATATAGGGAAGAAAGGTCCTTCTTGGTGGAACTTACATTCTTTCTCTGTGTCTTTTGAGATGTAAATGTTCTATCCTGTGTTTTCTAAGAACTGAGGGTCATCCCTTTGAAATGCAAACCACAAAGGTAATTCTTATCAGAAGGAAAAAAGAAAGAAAAGTTATTTGGAAACTAGGTGAAGGAAAAAATCTTAAAAATCTTCAACATAAATATTAGTGAAAAGTTTAAGCCATCTGGGCAAGTAACCTTAACTTATTCCATTTGTCAATTTAGATCCAACACTTCTATTTATAGACTAGTTTTGCATTATTGTACCTGTCTCATGGCTAAAATTTTTAATCAAAAGGTATAAGATCCCTGTTTGTGTTTGTCTGTATGTTTATGTATGTCTATGTATGTATGTTATAGATGTGTGCCGTTTTCTGCCCCATGATGGTATTGCCAAAATTAATTTGTAAAGAGTTGTATTTAATTTGCTTAAAGACAGACAAACATTTAAAATAGAGTTTAAACTCTCAGAAATATAGAATCTAACTCAAAGGTTTACATTGAGGCAGGAGATAGATGGGCCCCTGGCTGAGCAGCTGGAGTCTGTCCCCTGTGGACAGATACTCCAAGATGAAGAGCAGGAGCAGCTGAGCCCTGCCCAGATAAGAGACAACATGTTTCTGATTCTTGAGGTCAAGGACACCTTCCTGACTATACATGTGTAGAAAGGTTCCTTGGAGGTCAAAAGGGGAGCAATGTCAACCTACCCACAGGCCTCTTCGCTAGAATCCACCTTGGCTAAGAGATGTGCGTGCACATGGGAGGACCCCGAGATAAACCAAATACGGACTCAGAACCAGGCAAAGCAAGATGACTGGCCAAAGGAAACCTGGAAGTAATGCCCCATATAAATGATTCAAACTACCACAAGGGCACTACTCTTTCTCTGAGCATGCCCGTGTGTCTACCCACACATACCCTTTTTCCTCCTAATAAACACTTTACTTGTTTCACTACTTTCTCTCTGTGGAAATTCGTTTCTACACAGCTTATGGGCCAGGGCCTTGTCACTGACCACTGGTCGTGGCTAGGATTCAGCATTCTCACTGCCATGGCCTGACTTCAGTCTCTGGCCGGGGAACTGAAATCTTGCTTCAAGCCACTGCCGGCCAAGGCCACTGGAGATCAACATGATCTATGATAATGTTTGGTAAATAAAAGTTAGTCTATGCTTGTTGGTTTAACTAAACCAAACATGTCTTTAGAGTTATCAGCATCAAATGATACTTTTATTCTACCAACGTTTATTAAAAGTCATATAAGCTCATGTTATTTCTGTTGCAGAATTTGTCAGCAAGGAAGATGACTTAACATGATGGTTAGCTGT
This sequence comes from Hyperoodon ampullatus, assembly GCF_949752795.1. Lineage (NCBI taxonomy): Eukaryota > Metazoa > Chordata > Mammalia > Artiodactyla > Ziphiidae > Hyperoodon > Hyperoodon ampullatus. Next base: position 17,347,551 of record NC_136933.1, read on the forward strand.
TTAATATCTTGTGAAATTTTTATGAGTAATATAAACATAACTGTTAAAAACAAGTAAATTAAGTGCCTGTAAGTAAGATATAAGTTTACAAATGAACTTTTCAACAATAATTATACTCTATAGTATGTCTTCTTAAAAATAGTTCCCCAAATCTTTTTGATAACTTAAAACCTTAAAGTTATACTGAGATAAGTTAAATGATAGATACTGATTGAATATCTAGATTATTTCTAAATAAGATAAAATACTGAAACACTATTTAATGAACATAGATTTATCCACTTTTGGCTTCCTTTTACAGAGGAACTAAAGAACATGCTTTGTGCCACATTAAAAATTTTATTATGAGGAAGAATATATTTCTAGAAATTATGAAAGGTATTTATAAATTTTTCAGTTCACGGAATGCTAGTGTAAAAGGGTCCACAACTGCTTATATCTTAGTTTTCAGAAGAAATTAAGTATCTTAAGGGTTAAGAATTCTAATGATTTAAAGCTACTTAGAAATAAAAAAGGGTGAAATAAGACAACTGTGTATGAAAAGTAGGTAAAGAAAGTAGATTGTGGGTTTTACGCAGGAAAGGCATGGAAAATAAGTGTTCGTTTGTTTGTTTTGTTGTGTTGTGTTCTGTTTTGAAGGAAAAAAATAAAGTGGTTTTTGTCCTACAGTGAAATGACTGTTCCAGAATGAGAAAAGAAAGAAAGAAAGAAAGAAAAAAAAGGACAAACCTGAATGGATATAAAAAAATTGTAGAAGGTTAGTGAGGAATGAATCTTGGGAAAGGAATTTTACCTGTGGTCAAGCTGGCTAAGATTATTTAACTTTACAAAAAAAAAAGAGTTTTAATATCAAAAGTACACTGGTGCAAAATTAGATGTTGGTCTCTCTGTGTTAAAAGGACAAAGTTCTCTTAGATTATTGGTCTGCTCTTAATAAAAAATTGTAAATAATGCTTTTTTCTTTATCTTTTAAGTAATCTGCCTGGAAAGCAAAGATTTTGTTTCTTACCAGAATAATTTACTGTACTTCACCTTGTCTTTAGCAGGCTTTTGATTATTTAAAAACAAATTAATAAATCTGTTCTTCTAAAAATCAAGAGAGCTAAGGGTTTTTTTTGTTTTTGTTCTATTAACAACTATGTGATATTCTATATTTGCCTTCAAAATCTTCACAAAAATCAAATTCTAAATGAAATCTTTTTGACCTGGAGCTAAATTTGGGATTTTCCAGAGGGCCCTTGGAACATCTCAAATCATTTGTTCACTAACCTTTATACAAACAGAAATATTAAATTTATTAGGCATTTTTGATATGCCAAATTACAGAGGAAACACTGTCAAATAAGAAGTGATGTTTAAGCTTCTTAGTTTGTATTTGTATAGGTATATGTTATTAATATAACTGTTTCAGAAATTATATGAAATTCCTAAAAATCTTATATATCCCAGTATACTATTGGTCATAATTCTAGTTATTAACTTAAAATTTGTGTCACAGAAATAGCCAAACTTCCTTGTCAATTTCATTATAATGAACTCTCATCAGATCTTTAATTGGGCATTTTTAAGCCTTTTGTCATTTACAGACTGTTATAAGTTTACTTACTTTGATGCTTTTGCATGAAAGTATATTTCATGAAAAGGACCCTACCAAATTACCTACTCTTGATCATTGACGCACTACCAAATTACAATGTTTCAAACCTTAGGTAAATATTTCACAAATGAAGAAGGCCCCATCTGATATCTGCAGGAGACCCTCAAAATCAAACTGACTGGGAAGAGAAGTAGCCAACATTGGGGTAAACTAGTTCCTTCCAAGATGTCAGATCAAGAATGTTTCTTTCCATTCCTCCTTCCCTCTCTGACCGTCATTTTCCTAATTCTTACACCGTGAAGGTCTTTATGATTCTTTTGTCCACCCTTTGCCTTGCCCTGGCCTGAAAAAATAAAGTCATTGTTCTTGTATCTCAGGCCACTGCAAAGGAGAGTATTCCAAACTCCAACCAGCTGTTGAATTTTCTATGATGCTGGTGATCTTATAAATTTCTTCCTGATTCTCAGTGCCTCGGATTCTCTGAAACAAGCTCATTGGATAAACACTTTGGGGGAAGTGGAGATACAGTTACACAAAATACATAAATAGGACAACTGGCTTAAAGAATTATCCCTCTTTTTGGGATCATTTCTTGACTTATTTCATTCTAGCTGGTTTGGGTTGTGGGGACCCTTTCTCAGGATCACTCTCCAAACCGTGGGCATAGTTTTGTTGCTAATGATTATTATTGTTTACCTAATACTCTACATTCTCTCAAAACTTTTAAATGCATGAGGGCAGTGACTGACCCACAGACAAATGGTCTCTCTCTGACTGGAATGACAAAAGGAACAGAAGAACATAACCAGCTCCAAGAATAGGAGTCTGACATCATTTCTTGTGAATACGGTACTGAGAACTGAAAAGGCAATGGTAACTAAAAGTCATGCTACTGGTTTTTTTTTTGGTTTTTTGGTGTTTTTTTTTTGCGGTACACGGGCCTCTCACTGCTGTGGCCTCTCCCGTTGCGGAACACAGGCTCCGGACGCGCAGGCTCAGCGGCCATGGCTCATGGGCCCAGCCGCTCCGCGGCATGTGGGATCTTCCCGGACCGGGGCACGAACCCGTGTCCCCTGCATCGGCAGGCGGACTCTCAACTACTGCACCACCAGGGAAGCCCTACCAGCTGTATTTTTGATCAAACTGCTTGAATGGTTGAGAGAATGATCAAAAAGGGGACTACTGACATAACTTTCTTCGCCCAAGATGGATCTGCTCCTGCTCGAGGTACCCTGTCAGCAAACCAAAACTCTCACATCCCTTTAAATGATCCACTCAACCAGCAATGCAGTACACCCAGTCAGCCAATCGCCAAATGCCAAAGCCAACTCTGAGTCTTCTCACCCCAAACAAGGTTGACCTTCCCCAGCTATTCAGATATTTTCTATTTTTGTCCTTGCTCTTCGTTTTTTATCCTAAAGAAGACTCCTTGCCTTTTGCCCTATTTTGCAATTCTCCACAAGGAAGCTGTTCACTTCATGAAGTGTTAAATAAAGTTTGATTCACCGAAATTGTCTTCTTTAAACATTTTTTAAAACAGCCTTTAGAAGCAGGCAGAACAAAAGTTAAAGCTCCCCAGGATCAACCCATGCTCCAGGAAAGGAGCTGGTCACAGAAACTCAAGTAAAGACAAAGTAAACCTTTTTCTTTTTTTAAAAAAATCTGAACACAGAACAGGAAGATTGATTTTTTTTAATATGCATAACTTCAATTTCACTGTCCTAAATATTTTCAGCCTCTCTGTTTCACTACTGAAATTGGTAAATTACATTACCTAGATTTAATTTTTCTTTTTGGAATAAACAATTATAAAATTTAATTGGAAGAAGAAACACTCAGGAAAAGAGAAAATGCTCAAAGTTAAAGAAAATGAGTAAACAAATTTTCTGTTGTCAGAGATAGATAGAAGAAACAGGATATCATCTTGAAACTAAGACCTGAAACAGTTAGTTTACACCAGCAGAATTTCTTAATCAATTCAAAGATGTTTCATATGGAACTAAATTATTACATATCCCTGAAGGATAAAACCAGCCCTTTGATAGTGGTACCCTTGTCCTATATTGTTAGAAAGACAATTCATTGAATTCACTGTCCCACCTTCTAAGTGGCTGTGCTCTAAGAAGCCTGAAACACAAATAGAAGTCTCTTCTCTTTTAAAATATCATTTTTTTTCTGATGGCTATGTATTAATAATAAGTGTTTGGGTATTCTGATTCATTCATTTTTAATAATATAATATATACAGTGACCAGTTAATAGATACTATTTGACTAGCAGCTAAGAGACTTAGGTAACATGTTTCAATTATGCCACTCCGACGTTGATGTCTTCAGCAAGTAACTTCACTCATCTGGGCCCAATCCCCTTATCAATAAAATAAAGAAGTTGGTTTAAATATTTGCTGAATATCCTGTCAGAACAAAACTTTAGGATCTATGATCTATGCTAATAATTATTGAGCACTTCCTTAGTTTGCAGTAATATTCTGAAATTATTTGAGTAAAAAAATCTGCCATTTTAATGAGGAAAATCAGATTTCATGAAGACGGGTTTTGTCTATGTGTGAAAAATGCAAATCCCTGTGCCCCACCTTTCACCACAAATGTGCTGAATCATAATGTGAGTCTCTGGGACTTTCTTGCGTGTGTGTGTGTGTGTGTGTGTGTGTGTGTGTGTTTGATCTTGTATTCCTCTAAGGTCTAATGTCCCTTTCCTTCATATTTTAGAACTCAAACTTCAAAAAAATACATCTCACAGAACTGTCACAACATTTTGCAGAAATAAAGAAATTAACCATCTGGAACACCTAAACAAGACTCATTCCAGCACTGACAATCTGCTATATAAACATGCATAAAGAATCCAACTGTGACCCAGACTGAGAAAAGATAAGGGTTGTGAATGAATTACTGAGATGGTTATAGAAGGAAATTATTACCAGATGAGACTACAATGAACAGAAACAAACAACAAGAAACTTCTCACTCCAAGGAGACTATCCATAAATTCTACACTATATCTGCTGGTGTTTATTACAAATGTAATTTGATGCATTTCTTGAACACAGGTACACTGTGCTCTGAGAGTCTATGCCATTGATCAAATTGTTGGTGTGCTTAAATATGCAAATAGTATCTACATTAGTCAGGGTTCTCCAGAAAAACAGAACCAATAAAACAATATAGATATTTAAGAGATTTATTATGGGAATTAGCACAAGCAATTATCGTGTCTGAAGTATGGCATATATGCTGTCTGCAAACTGGAGAAGCAGGAAAGCTGGTGGGATAATTCAGTCCGAGGCCAAAGGCCTGAGGACTAGGAATGGGGAGGGGACTGCTGGTATAAATCCTGGAGTCCTAAAGCCTAAAAATCAGTAGCTCTGATGTCCAAGGGCAGAAGGAGAAGAAAATTCCAACTCAAGAAGTGATAGCAAATTAGCCCTTCCTCTGCCATTTTGTTCTATTTGGGTTCTCAGCAGAGTGCATGATGCCAGCCCACACTGGTGAGGGCAGATCTTCTTTACTCAGTTTACCAATGCACACACTTATCTCTTCCAGAAACACTCTTATGAGCACACCCAGAAATAATGTTTTACCAACTATCTGGGCATCCCTTAACCCAGTCAAGTTGACATTTAAACTCACCATCACAGTATCTTATGTAGTCTAGAAATAAGATGAGTAGAAATGTATGTGTTTTTTAATAATTTCTATTTATATGCTTTTAACACAGGCAATAATGTATATGATAAACTTAAATATTTCTACAGAATAATTTAAGTAAATAAACTTAGGGTTTTATAATTTTAAATTCCAATATCTTACAAGTTCATTCTTAACACATGAAATCTGGGGGCTTGTGGTCACAGACAATTGAAAATAAAATAAATGAGTGAATTTAGAAGTGATAGTGAAAAAGCAGAACAGTACAGAAGAAAAACAAAATTAAAACTGAAAACTCAGCCTTTCTAAAAGTAAAACAACTGAATGTAAAATTCAAATATGACTATAATATAGTGCTATGTTAGCATTTTCCTCAGATATTGACAATAGTGTTTCCTGCTGGTTTCTTGTGTGGGCTAAAACCTATTTGACATATGCTAATGTATTTTTTCACTTAAATAATTAAACTTCAGTTCTGAGTTTAGGTTTTTTTCTTTCTAGGACAGTAAAGTCATCAATCATTTGGAAACAACTAGCAATCTGAGACACTGGTTGTTTTTTGTTTCTAATTCCTATTTTTTTCAATTGCCCAAATTTTATTCAAAAGTTGTTGTTTACTATATAGTGATGAAAAATGCAGAACCTATACCAAATGGGACACTGGAGTTTATTTTAAAACTTAGGTTGTAATAAATTGGAGTATTTGAAGGATCATTCTCATTTTTCAGATTTATTGGTCAATTTCACGTATGGGGATCTTAAAATAATTCTCTTATAAACTCTGTATGTATGCATTTTATGAATTAATTTAACATACGTATGTCAGAAAAAAGCATGTCATCTTAAAAAGTAGTTTAAGATTTTGAATAAAATAGATCTGGAGTCATATATAACTCATACCAGTCACTGAGTGATTAACTAATAGTACCACTATTAAGAAGAGTTACCTTGACATTTGATGTATGAAAATTTTTAGACAAATGATAAGATGCAGGGTAATACTGCTTTAGAAGCAGAAAATAACCTGACTTAAAATCATTTTTAAAAAAGACAGAGGGTGGCTTCCCTGGTGGCGCAGTGGTTAAGAATCTGCCTGTTAATGCAGGAGACCTGGGTTCGAGCCCTGGTCGGGGAAGATCCCACATGCTGTGTAGCAACTAAGCCCGTGTGCCACAACTACTGAAGCTCAGGAGGCTAGAGCCTGAGCTCCGCAACAAGACAAGCCACTGCAATGAGAAGCCCATGCACCGCAACGAACAGTAGCCTCCACTCACCGCAACTAGAGAAAGATGCACACAGCAACGAAGACCCAATACAGCCAAAAATAAATAAATTAATTAATTTTTTAAAAAAAGACAGAGGGAATTAATCTAGATAGCTTCCACAAATACAACATAATTTAAGACTATCAAGAAATGAGTTTTAATAGTATACAAAGCCAATTGATAGCAAGAAAATAGTCAATAAACACTTATAAGGAATTACATTGTTTTATTCACAATGAGATCTTCCTTTAAAAGTGTTCAAAATATATTCAAAATATATTATAAACACATTCTAAACATATAATAAATTTAACAAGATAAACATAAATAGAATTAATTATAATTTTAAGTAAGAAAATGTATCTTAGCATTTATTCATTCACCCCTGTGGTAGTATTTATCACTTTATTAAAATGATATTAACTGAATTAGGTTGGTGAATTTTTTTCACCTATAGAAAATCAAGATTAAGAATATTCTGCAGGGCTTCCCTGGTGGCACAGTGGTTGAGAGTCCGCCTGCTGGTGCAGGGGACATGGGTTCGTGCCCCGGTCTGGGAGGATCCCACATGCAGGAGAGCGGCTGGGTCCGTGAGCCATGGCCGCTGAGCCTGCGCGTCCGGAGCCTGTGCTCCGCAATGGGAGAGGCCACAACGGTGAGAGGCCCGCGTACCACAAAAAAAAAAAAAAAAAAGAATATTCTGCAAAATTTTTTATTCTAGTAAAAAATCAATATTGCTTGATATTTAATAAAAAACAAATTAGTAGCTTACAATAATCAAGGCCATTCCTTTCTGAATAAATTAAGGAATATATTGCCAATAAATAATTAAAGGAGTTGTCAATTATGTTGAATATTTCTTAATATTTTGAAAACTAATCTAGTGGTAATAAAGGGAAAATTAATGAATTATGTTAGTATTTGTTTTATGTCATTACTTTAAAATGTATTATATTGCTGTATAAGCAAAATGATTTTATGGGAAATAATACAGATTATGCACACAAATAGCGAATTTAATTATTAGCAAATCACTCTATAACTTGTGCCAAGAATGAAAAGATGGTACAGCTGGGAGGATGGCCAGTAAGAGGAAAAAGCAACAAGGGCTTTCAAGAAGTGATACTCCGGATTGCAAGTTGAACATTCTGTACTGATCACTGTCCAGTTCTAGAGAGGGATGGATTTACTCCCACATTTCCTTGAGTGTGACACTGCACCATGATTATGCAAGGTAAAGCCTTTAGTTATTTCTGTATTAAACATAAGGATATTTTTAAATCAGGAAAAATTGGATCTCCATTTGAAAAAAATCTATAAAATTTGCATAATCCTCAATAATAATTTTATAATGGATTAACTGTTTAAAATCTGGAATAAAAAATACCAGTATTATAGGAAATAGAAAATATTATTTAAAAAAATCTTTAGATGTGGAAATAATTTTTTATCAGTACACCAAAAATTGATATTCTAAAGGTAAAGGAAGATGTATCTGCATGAAATAATATCATTAGTATTAATTATATTAAAACTTATATACAGCAAAGAAAATACATACCAGTGCCTCTCCTACCACACATGCAAAAGCACAGTCAATAAAGACACGAATGCAAATTGAGAGACATTTGATATAATATGACAAAAAAGGGTTAATGCCTTTACTTTTTAAATGTCAAATAATTTTAAGTGAGAAAAATAGAAATTATCCAAAAATATAGGCAAAGACATAAATAGGTAACTTACAAAAGAGGAAACGTATATGGTCAATAAAGATATGAAATAATACTCAGCCTTAATGAAAATGAAAAATGCCAGCCTAAAATAAGTTGTGACTTTTGCATATCATTTTGGCAGCGTCTGAATAAAATGATAATTCCAGAGTTTATCTTGCTGCTTTCTGGAAATGAATTTATGAAGTTCACAAGTATAGACTCAATGGTACAAATTCTACTACCAAAAATTTATCCAATAAATATTAGTGGACAAGTATTGGACTAAAAGTTAAGATGTATGCACAAGGTTGCTTACTGCAATGCTTTTTACAATGGAAAATCATAATCATGTTAAAGATGTATGAATTAGGAATTGTAAATTATGTTTTATGTAAATAATGGGATATGTTAAAGTAACTAAACAAGAGGGCCATCAGACTGAGGTGGCTCTAACGCCCTCGTAGCCAACATGGGTAAACCAAAACTTAAGCCAGAGTTAATACACCAGAATCTGAGAAAATAAAACTTAAGAATGACTAGTCACAAACAACCAATAAGGCTTTTTAAAATGATGCCACTGCTTAAATTATGACCAATCTGATAATTCCCTTGCTTTGTTTCTGTGTCCTCTCTATAAAAACCTCTCCACTAGCTCCTGTTGTTGAAGGCCACTAACCACTTCCTGTTTGGTACTACCCAATTTAAATCAACATTTTGCTCAGATAAAGTCTTGAAAATTTTAATGTGCCTTAGTTTATCTTTTAAGAGATAATATACATTTCTTTAGCAGGATGAAATATATATATGTGTGTACATATATGTATATACATACATGCAAAATTTTACATCTATACACACACTACAAAATATTATAGCACTGATTAGAAGATGTTGATGAATTCACAGAGTTCATTTCTCTCTTTTTTTTTAATCTAACATCAGAAATAGTAATAGTTTCTAATTGTGTATTTACTATGTTTCCATCCTTGACAAAACAAACCCTAAACAAGAAGTGTCAGGACATGGGTGGAAGGTGAGAAGTGTAGCTATAATACATAAGAGTAACTTAGCACATTTATATATTAGTGGAGTTTTTGTTCCACTCCTAAAATTAAAAATCATTCTCTATTAAGAAATCTGGGGCTTCCCTGGTGGCGCAGTGGTTGAGAGTCCGCCTGCCGATGCAGGGGACACGGGCTCGTGGCCCGGTCCGGGAGGATCCCGCATGCCGCGGAGCGGCTGGGCCCGTGAGCCATGGCCGCTGAGCCTGCGCGTCCGGAGCCTGTGCTCTGCAACGGGAGAGGCCACAACAGTGAGAGGCCTGCGTACCGCAAAAAAAAAAAAAAAAAAAAAAAAAAGAAATCTGATCTCTCACTTTTACATACTTAATGAAATTCAAGTGTATTATCATTTGAAATAATTAATTTACATTCTATTATAATGTACAATTAGAGTTTGGATTAAACAAATATCTGAATATAATAATTGCTATTGTTGTAGGCTCCTATTTAACATTTTCCAGTGAGATCTTTATAAAATAAACAATATATATTTTGATAATTTAACAATACTTTTAATATTAAGTGTATATTTTAATAATGTATACAAAGTACACATTTTCCAAGCTGGTACAAAGCCACATAGTTGTCTTTCCTCAATTATGAGAGTATAAGAGCTTAGTTTAAATGCGTAGATAATTTGAAATGTTAAATATAATGAACTGATGAGAATGCAAGGTTGCAAGAAAACTAAAAACCTCTATTTTTAAACATTTTTTATTACACACACACACACACACACTTAAAAAAGACATGAAAATTTAAATTATATGGTAAGAAACTTAAAATTAGTCATTATCGAAAATGCCTAATTGTCAACAATTGATCTTGAAACTTTCCTAACCAGGGAAGCCCTGTAATGTATTGTTAAATATTTTCAATAAAAAGGGGCATTTTGGGCTTCCCTGGTGGCGCAGTGGTTGAGAGTCCGCCTGCCGATGCAGGGGATGCGGGTTCGTGCCCCGGTCTGGGAGGATCCCGCGTGCCGCGGAGCGGCTGGGCCCGTGGGCCGTGGCCGCTGGGCCTGCGCGTCCGGAGCCTATGCTCTGCGACGGGAGTGGCCACAACAGTGAGAGGCCCGCGTACCGCAAAAAAAAATAAATAAATAAATAAATAAAATAAAAAATAAAAAGGGGCATTTTAAAACCATGGTTGGCATATTGGTAGACAATATATAATACTCTTAACTTTTCCTCTAAAGAATTAGTATGTTTGCGAAAGACGTTCAATAATATATTTGAGCAAAGAAATATTTGTAAGAAATTATGTTGAAGATTTGAAAATATATCATTCAGAACAGAACTGTACAACTCAAAGCATCTCTAGTGGACTGACAATAGTTTCACAGAAAATTACATACACTTTTTGTGTATAAGTTTCCATATAACTTGAGAAAAAATGACCATATTTCATCACAGTTCAGTTTTATGTACGATGCTGCAGTGTACATGAACATGATGCTATGCAGTGTGCAGCCATTTTCAAATGCTAACCAACGATTTGGGTGCTATTTTTCCTTTCCATTCAAATGTAAGCTTTCTTAAGCCTTCTTAAACTATTCACTGCCTCCGGGAAGAAATGCAGTGCAATAAATAAATAAGTAGGCAAGCAAACACACAGAAAATGTGATGGATTTTTAATACTAGTGGTTTTTGGAATTACTCATCTCTAAAGGGACTCAGGGAATATAAATATGTCATAAGTTAGAATAAGACTTTCCAACCCAGAAAGGAGATAAAGATTCCACATTTTAGGAGAGTGGAAGAGTCAGAAAGGAGGTAAAGAATGCATAGATTCAGAAGGTCTTTGATAAAAAAAACAAAAAACAAAAAAACCCACAATCACCTCTCACACTGTGTATTGGGGGGAGGTGGGGTGAGAGCAGCGTGTGTGTATGGGGGGGTGGGAAATAGAAATGTCTGGATATCAGGTATGGGGAATTCGAGCATCTGGGAGCCTGCAAGTTCCTTAGGAAGCATGTCTGGAGGGTGTATCTAAAAAGATACATATAGCCCGAGCTTCCTAACCACATTCTCTATAACCCAGTGTGACCCAGGAACAACAGTATGAACTTGTAGACTGAAAATGGAAGGAAAATAGAATGCATAGAAATATATGGAAATGGATTACAATAGCCCATTTAAGTTTGCTTGGAGCAGTATGATATGGAAGCAGCAGAAAGATCCCCATGTACTCAAGAGCCGAGAGAAAGCCAGTTCTTACAAATCCGTGATCAGTAGGGATGATGTAACCAGAAGAAACCAAGAACTTCTGTGGGATGTTAGCATCAGTGCAGAATATTGAGATTCAAGTGAGCCCCCAAAATATAATAACTTGGAGCTTTGTAAACCTCCAGAACTTATATGTGATCCTAAAGAAAAAGGTGAACTGAGATTACGATTTTGTCACTTAGCAGAATAGGGGTTCTTCATAGATATTAAATTGAGAAATAGGAGATTATTAAATGGCTGAATTTGTATCCTGAGATTACTTACTATACCTAGTAAACTCAAAAATATAAATTTTATAATCTCCAAGAATCACTCATTTTTGTAAAAAAAAAAAAAAGGAGTAACTGAGTTTCATTCTAAGTTAAAGGGAATATTCCTATTCTGTATAACAGAAAAAATATTGCTAAAAATCTCAACAGCAAATACAAACATAGGCAGGCAATCCCTAGTGGCCATTTATTAAAAAGATATTAAATAAATCAGAGGAACTTACTTTTACACAATCATTTGTTCTTCCAGTCAAGCTCTTTACTCTTTTTTTTCCAGAAATGTTGATAGATTTTGGATAAAGATACATCATGTTTACCAAGAGGGAAATTATTGTGTATGGAAGAAAGCACTTTGTGATCCTAACTTTTGTACAAATCATGGAAGTATTTTATTCAAAAACTTCTTCATTCTTTTTCCTTCCCCTGGGGATAGAGGGCTAAGCACTCTCTCTTTTAAGGTCCTTTTTAAGGTCTCCAGAATAAAGCACATAATGCAAGTAATATGGGTATGTATTTCATGCTAATCACATCTTAGCTCCAAGAAGTGTAGACTGTGTGGAAAAGAGCACTGTACAAGGCGTGTTGGGAGAAAGAATTGGGCAATTAAATTCTCTAAGCTTTGGCTTTCTGCCCAGTCAATTAGGAGAAAGAATGTCCCCTATCAGCCTCAGAGAAGTGTGTAGGAATTGAATGACCTAGAAAAGGGAAAATATTCTGTTAACGGTGGGATTTTGTTGTTGCATTTGCTGTTGCTGCTGTTATTGTTGTTGACTTGGACAGTATCTACCCTAAAACCTAAGTTTCTTCATTTAAAACATGAGGTGTAATAATAATAATACCAACCTCATATATTAGTGGGAGGGTTAAAGAATTAGTATATCTATAAGCACAATAAATGTTAGTGATTCTTATTATTTTTAATAAATACAGTATCTTCTCTTTATTAACAATAGTTATGTTCTATAAAGTTGCTATCAACTATGAAGTAGTGAATACCTGAATCACTTTTAATTCTAGTGAACAATTTAGTAAGTCCTCTGTCTGATGGCAGAGAGATTTGGCCTAGAAGTTAAAATACTGGATCAAGACTATGAATGTTTCTAATATTTTTGATACATATCACCAAGTAATCAATATGTAACTTTGTTTTCTGTGCATTTCTGTCTAAAGACACATTATAGCATATATTGATTAACATTGAACTCATAGCTAAAAACACTATACCTCATGCCTGAACAAAGCTTATATAACACACACATTTTCTCTGAAAGGCACATAACAGCTTTCTTGTACTTAGGAATACAGGCAGTACTTGGTACCAAATTTGGGGCTTATTTTAAACTGAGAAGTCACCAACAGAAAGCAAATGAAAATGGTTAAGAAATCACTTGATTATCTAAAATCATTTAAAATAATGATAATAACTATAGTAACACTGGAAAATGATTATATTGTAGCTGAAAAACAGGACACAATAAATACTATGTATCCTATAATCATCATTATTGTTATAACCAAAAAAACAAGTTTCTGAGTGGTAGGATCATGGATATTTCTTTCATTTAATTTTCAACACTTCCTATAATGTGCATATATTAATTCTTGGAACAATCATTATTTTTTTCAAAATCTTTTCATTCTAACACCACATTCTTCAAGTTCTGCATTATTTCTTAGTTTTGCAGAGGTTACTCTTGAGTTAAAGAGTTTCAATCCAATTCTTTCAGACACGGACCATGACACGTGTGCCAGGTGTGCTCTATGAAGCACTAGCAGGCCCCATTCACCTCATCATGATGTAAATGCTGTCCTGGAGTTATCCTGTGAGGCAGATGACCAGCTATTAAGTAGTTTTCTGTAACAAGACTAGTTCACAGGCAAAAACAACTCTCTATTTGTCTTTTGACAGCCTGAAATTTGTATCTCCCTGTAGTTACCTGTCTAAAACCATTTACTTACTAGACATCTCTGGATTTGGCTAAGCCATCTCCCACTCCACTCCCGAATCCCATCCTCAGGTTTTACTTTATAATATGACCAACTGTATAGCTCAAAGTAAGTACTCTATGTTTAAACAATCCTGCACATAAGCAGCAGCCTTTGTGGCTCACAGCAAACCAAAAGACTATTATATGCTATTATTCTGTAGTTTGGATCCAACCCTCAGTAATCCCCGTGAAGCAATAGCAATAGGGTCCAATGAACAGTCCTGAACCACCAGCAAATTAGACGTCTTCAGGGTTTTCTGTTTTAAAAATTAGGCAATAATAAACCCGTGTTCTGCTATGCATTACAATGGTGTAGAAGGGTTACCTAAATCAATTCTAGCCAGACTGTTAACATGCAGAGCACAGCTTCAGGCTCATTATTTTGCAAAATAGAAGTGAAATGATAGGATGTAAATAATGATGTAATCTACAAAGCTTACACCTGTCCATTCACTTTACATGATCCACAAGGCTTTGTCTCCACCCAAGAAAAGTTGATTTTCTGATTGTTCACTCCTTCCAGTGACTGACCTGAGTTAGTTGTGACTGTAAAGTTATTTTGGATCAATTGATTTACCTAATATGCTAACGGAGAATTGTGAATTACTATCCCTCAGGTGTTAACTGTGTTAACACAACAGAATTAATCGTAGACATGGAAAACCAAGTACTGTGGCAATTGGAGATGGCAGTTGAGGCAAAAGATTATTTCAATAAGCTGCAGATCATCCTTTGGTCTTTGCAGATCATACTTTGATAATACTCTGTGGTTCTGTAATACTAGATTGAGTTTTAAGTTATATAAAGGGATGCATTTCAGTAAAAAGAAAAAAAGTATTTATTTAATTCATAAATCTTTAAAGAGGAAGAGTGGATAATTAGTGAACCCCTGTCTTACGTATGGGCTACCTATTTCAAAACTGTTATGTGTCCCACCAATAAAAAATACTCTTCAGGATTAAATCTAATGATCGAGCCAGCATTTATGCTTTTCAAGACTTAAGTTTTACATCTCCCCTCCTTTTCTATTTGAACGCTATAAACTTTAGATAATGATTTAGAAATACATGATCATATTATATGTGTTTAGAAGAAATCAGGTGAACTTTAAACACCAAAAAGACATAAAAATATTTATCGCTCTAGTGAGTGTCTAAATTATTTTTGGTACCTACTGTGTATACTTAATACTACAAACAGAGCAGAAAAAGAATAGGGTAGGGTTTAATCCTGGTCCATATGTGTATGGGTGGCACACATAAAGATGGAAAGGGGCATTTTTCTGCTTTACATCACTTTGAATTTCATTAGTTACCCTGTTCAGCATTAAACTAACTACAGAGGCAGAATGCTGGTCTCATTTATAAACCAAGCAAGCAAATGGAAAAACATAAACAAAACAAAAAGATAATCAGAACGGCCCTATCCTCTGCTCATCTGAGTATAATAAACACCAAAAGACATCAAGAATAAGGGAAACTGGGTCCAAATACTAGACCTGATTTTTTTTGGATAATTACAATTCTGATTATGAATATCTCTAAGTGGCATTGAGTGGCTGACAGGTTACAAGGTAAAAGAAGAAAAGTGGTATTCTCTCCGCCAACCTTCAAAAGATCTATGAATACTGGGAAACTTAGAGTATTAAGTGTATGCATGTATGTGCACCTGTGTACAGGAACTCAGTTCATTAAAACAGAGATGGTTAAAAAGTAATTATGCAGGCTGGCCATTACAACAGTGAATATATACATATACTATTGACACTCAGTGACTATTGGAATATGTAATCTTATTTGTTTACTAAGGAAGCATTGAATCATTTTAGATGAGCAACAATTTCTGTGAAGTGTGGTAAAATAGTATCATTATTTTCGGTCATTTACAAAGCAAATAATACATCTGGCAAGTCGGTGTTAAGCACAAAATAATCTAACAATAATTTCCCTATTAACACTGAAAGGCTTAAACTCCCAAATGTAAAAGTTACAGGTAGATAAATAATGGTGATTTTCATTCTTTCTGTTTCTAGAGAGAGAAAAGATGATGAAAGAAATGGCCAAAATATACAAATAGAGTGAAGATCAGAGAGACATCGTATAGGATAGCAAAAATAATTACTAAAGAAAGATTACTGAATTGTATTTGGAGGTGAAGAAAAATCAGGGAGAGAACTAAAAGGATAGAGAAATATTGATAGAAGGGTGAAGATGATGTGGTCAGCAAATTAAGAATTGACTGAAATGATTCACTGACAAAAAATCAAAATGTTAAGGTAAGGGAAGAGAGCACTGAATTTTTCTGGGTTTCAAAATACAGAAGAGGAAGCTTATAAGGACAAACCAAAATATGCGAAGTCCTGGCTAGTTATATATATCCAAGGGAGAATCTGACAGACTGGAAACCAAATACCAACCAAATCACATCAAATGCAGTTCAAACCGGAGAGAAGTAATATTCTCTAGCAAAACTCAATCCTAGGTAGGGCCAGTTTTGAGAATTCGCAGAAGAAATTATGACAGAGAACGGTGTTAGAATAGGAACAAATCATCCCCCCAAAGAAGAGGGAATGTTGATAATGATGAACTGGTTAGGCGTGTTTTAACCAGGAGGTTGAAGATCTTGAGTTAAATTCAACCCCTGGCATAAGCACGCTGGAAAGGCAAGAGGAAGACCTTGGAACCTGCTGCCGCCCACTCCCACACACTTCACAAAGGGGAAAAAGAGAAAATGTTTAAACCCCTTAAGTGTATTTAGAAGGTGCTAATCAATAAGTGAATCACTCAGCTGCAGTGCCTCAGCTGTGACTAAATAAACCCAAAGAGTCTTGACAAAATAAAGAATACTGCCAGCTATCTGAATAGGCTAGTGTTTTAGTGACATCACTTTTTAATTCAACTGTTGAAAACTAATTTTAAACAGAGGCACCTCACGGATACCCACATTCAGGATACACTCCTGTGCAGGTATCTACATTTTACGAAGAGTTCCCTTTAACAGGCAAGGAAGTAAGCAGTCCAATGATTCAAAACCCCCATTTTATTAAAATCAGTAATGATCACTTGCTGTTGACCTGCTTTCTATAAATAAGGTAGGCTGTGTATATTTCCAGCATCGAATGTACTCTTCCTTCCCCTATCCTTCTCCGAAAAGGAATGTACAAACATTGGTTCTTGAGACTAGTATATTTTAAAGTGTTTTAGCACTTTTCAGTTTGGGCTGGGGGGAGGGTTCTTATATAACATATAAAATAATGTATATGAGTTATTTCTTTAATAGAAAATCTAAAATAATTACCTGTGAAAGAATAAACTGGTTAGAAATAAATGCACAAGTTCATACTGCATATGTCAGGCTCAAGATGAAATGAAAAAAATTATGCTATACTAGCACCAAATGATTCTTTAACTAATGCTGAAATATTGATAGGAGGATATAAAACAGATGTTTTGTGTCAAAAACATAAGACGCCTGAAGACAAATCTAGGATATATGTATATTATATATTTACATATATAATGTATATCTATAATTTGTCAAATATTTAGATATATTTTATATAAATATCAGTAAATATGTATTTATAGATACTTGCATTTATATAATAATGTAATATATATTTATACTTATGTATGTATGTAATTTATTAAATTGTGTATGTATAATTTGTCAAAGACTTCACTTTCTATGGTAATAAATATTAGCAGCTTTGAGTTTTTTTAGTGAAAAAAGTTTTGACAATATTTCAGTGGTTGCCATTAAACTGTAACATCATTGTAAGGTAGAAATGGACAGAGCACAAATGTAAGACACTAAGTTCTCTGCAGCTTAAAGTGTATAGCTTTAACATTATCAAACAATTCATGCATTTGTAATTTAAATATGAAGACAGAAATGCAAGTTAAGTGACTGCAGCATACATGAGGAAGAATCACTTACTCTCAGGGAAAATCTTTCTCAATACTATACTATTGATAATACAACATATATGTTAACATTAGCAAGACACTACAAAAGTGTAATGAATTCCGTTGTTTAAAAATACAAGCCAGAAGAAATGTTTTGAATAGTTAAAAGGCTAGCATTTGACTGATAGCAGAACAGGACAATCTTTGCTTGAATAAATCTTTTCCCTACATAAATTGCATAGAAGAGGTTAGGGAAAAGCCAATGAAATCACCCATCGTCTCCTCTTTCCAAAAGCACAGCTCCTGTTAGATGCACTGCTCATGATCAAAAAGGAGTAATTACAGATTTGAGAAACTACCTATGAACCTATTCACCCGAGTCATTTTCAAAGCTGCTATCTTAATTCTCTTTCAGATGAAACAGAACCTTGGAACAATGAATGTTTTTAGTGGAACCGCAAAGGTAGCCATCCTTGTCTTTCACTTTTATATAAGCTTTTGGTTTTAAAGTAATTATAACTCTCTTCCCCTTCCATTCATTGATTGATTCTAGTAGAATTCAGTCTCATAGGCATTAGATCTGTTTAACAGATGGTGGCTTCCTCTTCTTATCTGTTTTTATTCTACTTCACCCCAAAAGTTCTTGAGGTGGATATCCTTTTCTTTAGGTTGTGCACTCCTGGGGTAATGGTTTCATTTTTCTGAGCTGTAGTCCTCATCTGTACTCTGATGGCAATGAAATGTGCTTCAGGAGTCATTATGGAAAAGAGTTGAGAAAATGGTTATGGGGATAAATAGGGGCCAGGCTCATAGTCAGCAAATATTACTTTTCTTAAACCCAACTGAAATAATACAAATTTTGAAAGTAATTTACAATATTTTGGCATGAAAAAATTTACTTTTAAAACAATTTATTTATTTTTTGCCACAATGATCCACATTTAACTTTTAAGCTGTGTCTGGAGAAAAGCTCTGCCCTGATAAAAGCAAGAAGAATATTAACAATTGGTAGTCATTTAAAATTCAAATGTCTGTACATTGATACACAAATCATGCAGTTCCTTCAGATCTTTTGAATATATGACTGTGTACTTTTTTGTCAGCAACAAACGTAAGACGGCAGCCCTGAATATGACCCAATGGAATGACTAAGGAAAGCAACTCATTTGAATGTTTAAGCTCCTCAAAGGCTTATTAGTTCATTTGAATTCTTCCCATAATTTGAGACTGAATATCTTATTTTGATAGTATCATAACCTAAATGGCTTCCCAATATAATATATACAGCACCAAACTATATGAGTGAGCTAAAATACCATATGATCCATGTGCATTACGATTAATGAATAACTAGATGATTCTGGAGACAATTAGAACGTTTAAATGGCTAATCTGCATTCACTATCCTATCTATCTTCTAGGAGATTTAACTTAGCAGTATTTTTATAGTTACTGCTGAGTGTCTCATTTATTTAATGTATGAGCTTCCACAATTATCAGGCATGCTTATTGAACTCTGAAAAGAGCACTGCATTTTTGCAAACCCTCTGACACTAGCACTCAGAAAACCCCTTTGAGTATATTCACTAATGTCCTTAAGAAATATGCCAGACCTACAGAGTTATAAAATGCAAGAAATGTCTTTCCAAGGCCCTGAATGCTATGTCTCAGTAAATCTGAAGACAGCCTAAAATATATTGGGATAATTGAAATGTTAAGTGTTTTTAAAGTTGAAAACTATAAAGAGTGTGAGGTATTTTGCTGGCTGTGGAAAACTGGTGCATTGCAGATACTGGGAGAGAGCCGTAACCAGCTATCTGACACCTCCAAGAGTTCCAATATGATGATTTCTTTTTATTGGAGTATAGTTCCTTTACAATGTTGTGTTAGTTTCTGCTGTACAACGAAGTGAGTCAGCTCTACGTATGCATATATCCCCTCCCTTTTGGTCCTCCCTCCCACCGACCACCCCCATCCCACCCATCTAGGTCATCACAGAGCACCGAGCTGAGCTCCCTGTGCTATACAGAAAGTTCCCACTAGCTATCAGTTTTACACATGGTAGGTTTGTTTATGTCAATCCTAATCTCCCAATTCGATGGTCTGTTTTTTTAATGCATAAAGTACCCTGAGATACTGAGGATTATCACTCATCTGAAATTTTCCCCTCTAATATACATTTCATTCATTTCATTGAAATTTCATTGGTCTTTTATAATCTCTATTTTAAGAGTGAGGAAAAGAATTCTGAATCTTAATTCACCCATTCCCAGATAAAAGAGAATAGAGAAAATGCAGGGAAAGGCATGGAAGGCTGAGTGGGCAGGTTAACCCACATTCCCTTCAGGGATGTACATCCTGAAATTTTTAGTTCCACAATGTTTCTTTGCTCCTTTGGGGAAACTATATATATTTATTTTGTTTAATAATAATGAAATTAAGTAAGATCAAGTAAAAGGGAAAGTCTAACGTCATCATAAAAAGCTTTAGATTGAGAAAGCCCACCTCTGGAACTCGAGCTTCACGATGCGCTGAGGTTAGCCAAGTCCTTTCAACTTCTGGGGTCACCACTACCTGATCTGTGAGCTGAGGGAAATAACATTGAATACCCACTAGTACTGGAAAGGATAGTTAGGTGCTGTGTGTGGAGCCCCTAGCACAGTATCCAGTACTTACTAGACATGTCTTCTACAACATACACAGTAAATAACTTCAGACAATATTAAGGACTGAACAGAGCAAAGAGAATTTCACCTTGAGACCTAAATCGCTGATAAGATACAGAATAGAGACAGTTAAGAAAGAAATGACTGGTGTTAACATTTCGTATCTCAGAACAAAGACGCCATATTTGCCTTAGTTTTGAAAGTCTGAGTCGACCCGATGCCCTCTGCCTCCGCAGATGGTGAGCCTGAGGGAGGGGAGCAGGCGGGGCTCAAGCTCTAGAACAAGGGAACATGTCTGAGCTTCTCCTGTGCATGGGGAGTAGGTGGGAGAGGGAAAGGCAGAGCTTCAGAGCTACGGCTCCACTTGCTCAGAGTGGAGAAGGAGGGACACTGTGACTATCCAGTCTGTAGTAAGGGGAACAGACCAGTCCACAGGTCCTCTCAGAGCCACCTCGAAATGCCCCAGAGTCGAAGGCAGTGACCAGATCTGTACAGACATCTTGTTGCCAAAGAACGAATCGATCAGATACCTCTTCTGTTACCTGGCCCTACTAAGGACAGGAATTCTTGTAAGGGTCCAGAGAACAGAAGGCACTTGCTAGCATTGTACTTCTTGCCAAATTAAAAAAATATGTGTATGTGTGTGTGTGTGTGTGTGTGTGTGTGTATATAACCTTTTTGTCCACTAATATTTATAGTCATTACACATGGGTAGCATAGAGTCCTTGATATTCAGGAGGCAAGAGGAAGACACTGTTCCCTGAGAATGAAGAATGGAGGCTTCCAAGAGAGAAAAGTCCTGAGAAGAGAGGTCTGGTAGGTCTTATCCAAAAATACCTGGCCTCATCACTTTGCCCGGCTAAGCCTGTTGTTCCATCTGCCCCCCCAAATGTCCCCATGATCTTGCAGAGGTCAGTTAAGGTTTTGTTTCTTTTTTATTTGAGGAGGGTATTATGACTTTGAAATATAGCTTTTTTTTTTTTAACCAAACCCTGGTCATCCTATACTTACAGCATGTCACACATTGTGTCACACATTAGAAACAGAAATTTTAATAGATACAGTTGTTATTTTAAATATCATATGATATCACTTACATGTGGAATCTAATAAAAAATAATACAAATGAACTTATTTACAAAACAGAAACGGACTCACAGACAAAGAAAACAAATTTACGGTTACCGAAGGGGAAAGGGGAAGGGGAGGGATAAACTAGGAGTTGGGCATTAACAGATACTCACCACTGTATATAAAAGAGATAAGCAACAAGGACCTACTGTATAGCACAGGGAATTATATTCAATATCTTGCGATAACATATAATGGAAAAGAATCTGAAGCTGTATACCTGAAACTAACACAATATTGTAAATCAAATGCAGTTTTAAAATACATATATATATATACATAGTTGCTATCTTCTAATTAATGTTTACTGTTTTCACAATAGTTCATTGCAAAAAAACTACTCTTTCTAACTTGATTACTTGCTCTTCCTCCCCCTTTTCTCGTTTCTGATGTGTCTGATTTTAAAGCTGAGATTCTCTGATGTGTGGTAATTCACTTTATTAATTGGAACAATTTGTCCCAACATGACATTCTGTCAAAAGCCAGTCTGTTTATGCTTCACTTACTCAGTGTACATTGGGAAGAAAGTGCTCAATATCTTCACAGATTGCTTGGATTATTCTACAGAGTCATTCACTTACTGAACAGGTTATATCTCAGGGGTTTTCTTAGACTTTTTAGAAAAATTTAGAAGCAAATAAAAAAATTGGACAGGAAGAATCCATTTCATAATCTTTGTTTTTAGTGGAAAATGGTAAAAGTAAAATTTGCCAAATTGTTATAACATTTGCCAATTTTTCAATTTGTATGGTATCTTTTGCACATGGTTCATAACTATCTACTTTAAAAAAATAGAACTACATCTATTTAGCAATGGAGAAGTGGGAATAAGATCTTTATGAAGAAAATATCCCTCTGTCAGTGTTTCTGACAGAAGTAAATCTCTCTGGAATATTCAGACACTGTTGCAGCTATGCCAGCACTTTATCTTTAAATGTCAGTAATATTAGACTCCAGTAGGGCATTCCTCAGTTTTTACTACCTGTGCAACGATTACTGCTACCACCACAGCAGGATAAGTAGGCAAATTTGGGCTCTCTCTTCCTGTTCAAGCTATTGCATCAGTAATAGTGCAAAGTGATCCCATTTGGCATGAGGCTTCCAGGCAGATGGGGGAGAAAGACAGGTGAAGATTCCATCACAATTGAAGGTGATCTAGAATATCACATGATAATCTGTGATATTATGTGTGATGTTATAGAGGAAAACTGGTATTATGTAGGAAAGTATATAGGAGATTTTCAAGACTTCACTCAGAGTGGTGTGTGCATAAATAACATATTCCTATCAAAGGAAACATGAGGTCCATTTAATCCATTAAAGCCAATATTTGGCTTTAGTTCACCCTCTCTAGCAGCACTGTCAAATAAAAATATAATACAAGCCACATATGTGATTTTGAATTTGCTAGTAGTCCCATTAAAAAAATTAAAAGAAGGTGATGAAATTAATTTTAATAATGTATTTTATTTAACATAATATGTCAAGCATATTTCAATTACTTAAATGTATAATCAGTATTTTAAAATTTTTTAATAAAATATTTTACCTTCTTTGTTCATATTAATTCTTTAAAATCCAGTGTAAATTTTACACTTTTAGCATATCTTAATTCAGTCCAGCTACATTTCAAATGCTCAACAGCTACACCTGACTGGTTATTGGGATTGGACAACACAGCTCTATAGCACCTGTTCAACATCTTTCTACTTGTTCTTGTTCTCCCATTAGGCTAGGAAACACATCATCAGACATTTTTTAAATACTCTGAAAATTAGTTAAAATTATGTGTTACCTAATACAGGTACCTCAGACCTTACTGATTAGTCAGAGAGTTCAATGCTATAATCATTGGTTAGTCAATCTTTTTCTTTCATGTGTAGGCATATAGCTAATTATGAAACCCAAATTTTTGTTTATCAATATAAGTAAATATGCAAATGATATATCATGAAAAGCAAACAATGGAAATGAATTTAAATGAACAAAATTTTTCAAGACATTAATTTCTTAGTTATAAGTTACTCTGCTTCAGTTCATGGCTGTTAGACCATGAGGTGAATATAAGAAATATAAGAATAAACCATATAAAAGTCAGAGGAAAGTTTAGCAATACTGAATTCACCAACAGAGGAAGTCTACTAATAAGATAATTATAGGCTCTGTATAGTCTCCCTGACATATATCTTCCCGACTCATTTGATTAGCTAAATGTACTGAATAAAGAAAATGCATCTACCAATAGAACAAAGAGGAAAGTTTCTCTATGTTAACATTTATTAATTTCAGTCCTAAGACCAATATACATATATCACAATTATTTTTAATATGACTATGTCTAAATTCACGATTGATACCAGGGATGGACATAGAAACTGAAGGTCAGATGATGTCACTATTCCTCAAATTCATATTAAAAACTGTACCCATTTTACGACCTGAGGTGCTAGCGCTTCCCACACTCCACAGTGTCCCTGGTTTCCTCGCCCCTCCCAAGGATCACGCAGTGCTTCATTCCACTTTGCACACTCAGTCTCAATGCAGAATGCTCCTTCATACTCTCGCTATACAGGAAAGTTCCTGATGCTACATACGTTGTTCCCCTGTCCTCATTTATCTCTTCATCTATTCATTCTTTTCATCTACTGAGCTCTTTGTATTTCCTAATGATCACTGAAATGTATGACTCCTGGGTTATAATGTTTTGCCTTCTTAGGTTCTGTTACCATCGCAAGCAACCTCAAAGTTACTGGGAATGACCCATCTAGCACCTAACAGAAACTCAGACTCTTACTTTTCTAAAGTTCAAGAACCTTCATGTCTACTCACCCATACCAAAAGCCAAATATACCTTGTCATCACTTGAAATTTTTCTGTATAATAAATCTTAAAATCCAGAATCTTAGTCTCAATATAATCTCCTAATTCTCACATGTCCTAACTCCCCTAACAACAACCATTTGCATTTTTAAAGACCCCATTTGTTTACTTACCTTGTCAAGACCAACACCATGTATAAAGTGCATCCTGTTTTCACATCCTACTTGTCTAGCAAGACCTAAATCCTAAAGACCTTTGCTTCTCAGACCTCATTAACAAATGTTTCTGCTATTTGGGGCAAGATTGATCATTAATATGTGTGATCATTTGTGCTTCTCTGAACCTATTTTCCCTGGATCTCCTTATCCCCAAATATCTTCCACATGCACCCCTTAAATGTGCAGGGGCATTCTTCAAGCATCCGTCTTACCACTGCCCTTCTCATTCCATCGATTCTCCTGGACCAATATCTTCCTACTCCGAATTGTTAACTATGGTTCATATGCTTATGGACCCCAAGTTTTGGTCTGCATTCTGTTTGGTCTTGTGAGCCTTAGACTCTTTGTTGTACATATTCACCTACAAGACCAACAAACAGCCCCGAATTAGCACAGTCCCAAACTGAAAATATTATTTTCCCCACTATTCCAAATTGCAACTCCTCCTATGTTTTCTTTCTTAGTTAATGTAAAAAAAAGTATATTAATATAGCAAAGTATAATGAGCTCACATCAATGACATTAAATAAAAATGTAGCAGTGTGGTGGGTTTAGGTAGAGATCATAAATTCAAGTATCAACAGAGTGTCACTTATGACTGAAATAGCTGCAGGCAGTGGAGGATGAAATCAACTGGAGAGGGAAAATTCGAGGCACTCGAATTCACATTTTATTAAAACTCTGAAAGGACCAAACAATACACACCTATGGCTGCATCTTGCCTGTAGGTTCCTGTTTATAATGTACTTTAAGTGAATGTTTCTGACCAGTTGGCACAGGTACAAGAAACATGAGGTTGAAATTTCTGGGCACTTCTGTGAATTGACATTCTTGCTAGGATCGATCTCACTTATTTTACTACACGATTTGGAAGGGAGAATACCCTCAATACCTCAGATTTTCAGTTGATTCTCTGTTAACATGAATAAACTACGAAGTGCGAATGTCCTTGTAGATGGAGCAAAAGGAAAGAGCTCACTCAGGCAGCTGCATTCCACTCTCCTGGAATAGACAGAGGTACCAAAAGGGGCTGAAGAAGGGGAATAAACTCCAAAGAGAAGAGGTGGGTAGGAGTCTTGAGGTCTAGGAAAACAGGAGATATAATGGAGTTTGGTACGGTTCAGAAAAAAAAATGCATTAAATTAAATCAAATCAAATGAATGGATTCTCCTATCCAAGAAATGCCTACAAAAAGTTAAAAGTCAACAGTTTGGGGGAAAAAACGGTGAGGAAAGTATGTTTTTAGCCTCACCTAAAAATACTGGGAAGGCTACTTTGAAAATGAACACAGCCTTCTTCAATAATTTCCAAAATACTAAAATTGTGTCTTATTAGGAAATTGGACAAGTGACAGGAAATGTACTAAAACTGGAAATATAAATAAGTTGAGTTTAGATTTTTTAAGACTCATGACTCTTAAGACATTAATGTAAATACTTATTGGTATTTTACAGACCAATTATGTCCTTCCTTAAAGAAATTCCTGATGTCAATAAATAAATGATTTTAACTTGGATAGATTCCATGGGTTTAAGTTGTGTGAAATACTTATAATGTTTGAATTTAGCCATTTTATTTAAATCATTAGGGTCATTTTACTTCCTTCTTTGGTTACTCATACTGTATCAGCCAAAATAGGCTGAATAATACTGAATTAACAAACCAATTCCTAAGTACAACAAAGGTTTATTTTTCATCACAGATTGAACAAATTCTTTTCTACACATAGTTGCTCAGGGATTCAGGCTGTCAGACAATTCCCCACCTGGAAAGATGCTATTCCTCATAGCAAGGGGAAGAGAGAAACTGGAGACTCTTTTATGAGCCTTTCATGGTCTCATTCTAGACTTCTGCTCCCATTTCATTGACCCACGTTCATCACATGGCCCCAATTAATTGTGAAGGAGCCAGGAAACATAGGGAAGCAAACAGAATGTTTTCAGATCATACCTTCCCTGATAAAATGGAAAGAGCATAGAACCAGGTGGTCAAGGAACCTAGATTCTGGTTGTATCTCTGCCAGTCCCGCCACACAGGAGCCTGGGCAAGTCACTGTCTCGCAGTGCCCAGGACTGGATTGCCTACCAAAAGGGGGCCCTCCCTCTCCCTGATTTTTAGCAACATCTTCAGAGGAACTACAATAACAAAGAAGCAGATAAAAATAAATTCTCCCCTTTAACATATCTCCCCAATTGCCCTCTGAGAAAACTGAGGTGCCTCTGCTGGTGGCTCTGAAACATCTTTCTAAAATTTATATAAAGTTAAAAGGCCCAAATTTTATTCTTCCCTCCTGAACAGGTGTATTTCCATATCTAATCAAAGGAATTAGCTTCCTAAGAGATTGGCTCCCAAAATGGATTTTTCCTAGAGCATCCGCACATTTTTCCTTGAATGGGTGACAGGTGTGGGGAGATGTCTATTTTCTCAATGCTTGAGCAGCTAGACATAGCCCGTGGCAGCTGAAATCTGTCATTTCCTGACCCCTCCTTTTACACTAGGGTTCCACAGAAATGCTGTTATGTCTTTTATGTATTAAAAAGTTGGAAAATACTAATCCAAATGATGTCCTGTATATTTCGTTACTTACTTTCCAGTTCTATCCATCTAATTAAATAGAGCTACAAACTGCATAACTGTTTTCTCCCCATTTACTTGAAACTAGACTGTATTTTGGAATTCAAGGTGTCTGCAGGTGATTGCATTCCCCTCTGCTTTTTACAGCATCTCTTCAAGCTTGACACACTGCTTTACCTGCTTTTCCAGTTCATTGACGAGAGTGTTAAATTTAAGTCTGGGCCCAGTACCAATCCTCGAGGCCTCCCACTAGACACCTGTTCTAATTTGATATCCCATCATTTATCATCACTTAGTTTACAGTTCTTCAGCCAACCTGTGCTTGGCCTCATAACAGAATCTCTGTGATTCTTGATAAAACTGACTATGTGAAAGTATTTACAGTGCTGAGGCCAAAAGCCAGCGATTCCCAGTCCAATGGGAGATTTCTTTATGTGTCCATTGCTGGGAAATGTTTTTGGTAGGACTATTAATCACAAAATCTTAAAAATAATAATCTGTGAAACTAAGGCTTGCAGAATAAAGCTGTTAACTAATCTTCATCTGTAAATTAGTAGTTGGAATCAAATTTCCAATACTTTGCTACACATAAACACAGAATAAGTTGCTCAGAATTTGAGAATTTGAGCAAGGCAGCTGAAGTCACCTCTGCCTTCCTTGGTGAATCTATTCCTCCCGTAAGCCCTCTATCTTGATTAATACCATCAAGTGCCGTTAACTCTTCACCCCATCCTTTCCACTGCCTCACCCACAATTCACCTCCCACACCATCATCAACTGACACTGATAAATAGGCCCTCTTAACCTTGGTAGGATCTATTGCACTGTTTGCTCTAATTCCTAAAAACAAAAATTCAATTTATAGGCACACAGATCTGAGCCAATTATTAACTCTATAAACTTGAGCAAACTACTTATTTTCTGAAATGTGTTACCCTTACCTTTAAAAGAAAGGGAAATAATGACTATGTCACAAGATTGTTGGGAGTCCATATTAAGGTAGGGACCATTATTAAATCCTCAGTATCCTGTCTGGAAAATTAGGTGTTATAATACGTTTTCCTTTCCTTTTCTATACAAGTCCCTGTATCCCTTCTTCCAGCCTCTCTTCTCTCCCTCTGTGTATTCAAACCGCACTCACAGTGACTTTTCTGGACAACAAATTAAATTATGTAATTTCCGGGCTTCCCTGGTGGCACACTGGTTGAGAGTCCGCCTGCCAATGCAGGGGACACGGGTTCGTGTCCCGGTCCGGGAAGATCCCACATGCCGCGGAGGGGCTAGGCCCGTGAGCCATGGCCACTGAGCCTGCGCGTCCGGAGCCTGTGCTCCGCAATGGCAGAGGCCACAGCAGTGAGAGGCCCGCGTACCGCAAAAAAAAAAAATTATGTAATTTCCTGCTCAAAAATATTGTATGGCTACTACTTCTATGGAAAATAATATCCACAGTCCAGAATGGCATCTCGTATGAACCCACTTGTACAGAGATTAGAATACATACTTCCCACTTCTGAGACTATATCAGTCCTTGCATGTTTGTTCAAAGAATTTATACTTCCTTCCCTATGTAAAATAATCATTCTTTTCTTAATTTTCAAAGCTCTCAATTTAAATATTTTTCCCTCCCAGAATTTGCTAGACACTGGTTTTGGCACTGAGGATATGGCAGGAAATAAAACAGGGCATCTTTGCAATTGTGGAGTTTACTTTCTCTTGGGGACAGAGAAAATAAACAGTAAATATGCGCTACAGCATCAGTTAGAGTCAGGTGCTATTGAGCTATAGCGGGGGGTCAAGAAAACCATTGTGAATAGGTGATGAGAATAGAATAAAGTGAAGAAATGAGCCATGAATAGGTCTGAGAAAAGTGTTCCCAACAAAAGAAATGTCAAATAAAATGACCAACAAGAGAACATTCCTAGTGTTTTAAAGAAATAGCAGGAAGGTTAATCAGGCATGGGGGGCTCCACCCAAGATTCCAAGATTCAAGTGCTCCCCTTCCAGAATGTAGACTTGTTTCTGGGAATTGGCTGCCCATCCATGGACTACATTTCCCAGCATCCTTTACATCTGCGTCCTTGTGGCTAATTCTTGAAAATAAGATGTAAGCAAAACTGATACATATGGGGTGGGAGGGCAAAGCTGGGGCGAAGTGAGAGTAGCATCGACGTACATACACTACCGACTGTAAAATAGTTGGCTGGTGGGAAGCAGCAGCATAGCACAGGGATATCAGCTCTGTGCTTTGAGATGACCTAGAGGGGTAGGATAGGGAGGATGCGAGGGAGGCTCAAGAGGGAGGGGATATGTATGCATATGGATGATTCACTTTGTTGTGCAACAGAAACTAACAGTATTGTGAAGCAATTATACTCCAATAAAGATCTATTAAAAAAAAAAAACCAAACGGATAAGTGCCACATCCTGGCCTAAATCGTAAAAAGAGGTGTGCACCCCACCCTCTCTTCCCTCATTTGAATGTAGAAGAATCTGTGCTCTTGTATTCTATATTTTTTAATTTTTTGTGTATTATAATGTTTTAAATCTTAAAAAATCCTTTTCGGTTGGGGAGAGACTGTCCCTCCTGGGGCTAGCCAATCCTTAGAGAAAGCAAGTGACTCAGCAGGAAGCATCACCTTTGATATGCAAATGAACCAATTCTTAGCCTTACCTCTTCTATCTGGCCCATGCATCCCTGCAGGCAAAACTCCTCTGCCCGAATCATCCCTAGGGCCAAGTACCAGGTATCTAGCGACCACCCCTATAGTTTAAAATCCTCTGAAATTATTCAAACTAGCCAATCCCAATCGTAACCTGTTTGCCCTGCTCTGTCTTGTCTGCCTGTGAAAACCCCAATAAAGGTCCTAAGCTTTCCCCTTACTCCTGTCTTCTACCACCTGACTAAAACCTGGCATGTCTCTGTGACATTGTATGGCATGTGGTAACCCCATCTCTAGGACCTGCGAGTATAACAAACTTTGTTTTCTTGTGTCTCCTGTGTCTCCACTTGTGGTTACACCTGACTGACCATCACATAAAAGAACACAAAACAGTTCTTCAGGATAGATGCCAGAGCCTTACACCAGTGAATCCAAGTCAACACTGCTGGAACAGAGTGAACGAAGTGATGCAGAAGTCTCTGAAAGGTGGCCAGGAAGTAAGGAGACCAAGTAAAGAAAGATCCTGGTTGAATTTAAGAAAAAAAAAAAAAAAAGAAAGAAAGGCTGATTTTCTTTTGGAGGAATAATCCTGAAGAGGACTGACTGTCAAGGGGCTGTGGGGTGTGGGGTGTGGCAGACTAAATTCATCAACAGCCAAGAGACTCACGCAGTAATCTACCTGAGAACCGACTGCCACTCAGAACAGATTAGTATGGTAATGATGAAAATGTAGCGAAGTCATAGTTCAATGACATTTTGAAAGCAGAGGTTAACAATATTTGATGTGGGGTTGTGAGAGAGAAATGTCGATAATAACTCCAAGTTTTATGCATGAGTAGTTGGGTAAACAGAGGTGCCACTTACTGTGAGAGTAAATATTAGTAGAGGACCCATTTGTGGGGGCATGTGTAAGAGCTCTGTTAAGAAATATTAATTTTGAGGTGTCTCTGAGACATCCAATTATAGATGTCAAGTAGGCAGTTGGATTTGTAAGTCTGGAGTTCAGGAGAGAGGTTAAAATAAAGATGTAAGTTGAGAGTCATCAAAATACCTGTGTATTTATGGCCATAGAATGCATATTTGCTTTTACAATACATTATTTTTCATTTATCTGCATGATACAGTGTAGTAAACACTTTTCTTATGCCATCCACCATGTTACAATGAATGCCTTGTCTTAAAGATCCATTCACCCAGCGATACACTGATTTCTATCCTTCTAAAAGCTTTACTTTTTTAAACATTTCCTCTCATATTCTGAGTTAATTCTAGTAACTCAAAGAATTATTGAGTTATTAGAATTCCAAGAATAACCCTTTGGCTTAAGCCATCTCAATTTGGTATCCGTTATTTACAAACCAAAAGAATCTTGATTAAGACAGCAGTCATTCATTTATGTACCTATTAATTCATCTAGTTTAGCCTATTTACTTCTGTTCATCTGCTTGGCAAGGGTTGAAAAGGATGAATGTGTGCAAGGCATCAGTGGCTGGACAGGTGAGGAGGAAGGGATACTTAGAGTACAGTTTCTATTGATCATTTAAAGCTTCGATATTAGCAGTTACCTATAGACCATAAAGGCTTAGCTACAGACATAGTCCTAAAATTTATTAGGGACTTCAATGAAAGCCTTAATTTTTGGTGGCACAAATACAGCCACTGAAATGACTAGCATGCTACTAGCAATGCTTATTTTACCTATTCGCCCTCTTCTCAATCCATTCTCTACTGATGGAGTGAGGTATCACTCTTACCACCTGTCTCAAAGCTGACAGTGTGGAAAAGGGGCAACCACTGTCAACCACTTGAGTGTCATAATTTCTTATAAAGCATAAAATATGAAACTGGGAAACTTTGATGCATTTAAATGTTTGGTATATAATACTACAAACTAGAATGTGCAATACCTTACAATATAAACATAGAAAAAGTTCCTACTATTTTACAGTGACTCTTGTAATGGTACCAATATTACATCTGTGTCATGGAGGATTCATACTCTTACATATTTTCAGTCACCACTGGAGAGTCCCCTTCAGTCAAGTCAGGGACATTCTCATCTATTTATTAGTTTCACATGCTATATCACCACCCATTTAATAATTTACAGTATGCTTTCAAAAATAGTGTGCATCTTATTCTTTGTCTACTTATCACAATGTTGCTTGACAACTTCACAAAGGAGGCTTCTCATCCAAGTTTTCAAGTTAACCATTTTCCACATCTTCTGACTCTTCCCTATTATCTTTGTCTACCATCTTGTCATTGATAGCTGTCCTGTATGTCTGCTTTCTCTTCAAACCCATTGTATAGCAAACTCAAACATTATACTATTTTTGAAAATCCTTTTTCAATCTATAGTGAGTGTCATGAATACTCTCAATACCTACCTGTCTTCTTCCTATCCCAGGGCTCAAGGATGCTAACCCCCGGGAGCCCTGATTACTTTAGCGAGGAATTGGATAAAGCCCCAGTTACTGCTAAAGAGAAGTAGCTTCTTCCTCCATCCCATTCACTCTCTTACTGAATCACTGCGAAGCAATCAGCTGAGCCAGTGAGTACTCCCAAAGCAAAGGGCATGGTATGATTCCTTCGATTTTTCACATCTTTTAAAGATTCATGTGCTTTGCACTTCAGCACTGATGCAAAGGAACCAAACACCACTATTAGACCTGCACTGCTCACATTTTGTAAAGATCTGAATTAATGAAACACATCTTGACAAACAAGTGAGCCTTAAGTATAGTAGATGCCCAGTGAAGTTGTTGATATGACTTGAATATAATTATCTGCTTGAAAGTGAAGAAAAGACTACTTGTGCTTAAAGGAGTTTTAAACACAAGAGAACTGACTATTGATCAGAATGATCAGGAAAGTCTCTTGCCAACTATTATATTTTAAGGGACAGGTATTAGATAGAGCAATATTAAAATTCAAAAAGGAAACATCCATTTGAGACATTAAAGACATTATTTGAATTTGAAGTAATCATGCTTCAGTGGTAATAAGAAAACAATTTTAAGAAATATAATATATATGATGCTAGAGCTAGTAAAAACCACAATATAGTGCTTTATCAAATTCTAGAAAACATTATTTCTGATACTGTCCATTAAAATTCTGTATCCAGGTAATTGGGACTAACGGAGAAGATGATCAGAGTCAATGTCAAAGCAATCCAATCTTCTTTCTCTAAAACAAGCCTGTCTCCTTTACTGAGAACTATCTTCAGGTCACTGAGAAGTACAGCATGACACATAAATTAAGGAGACCTAAATCATATTTTGTCAGGAACTATCGTTCATAAGCTGTTTAATCTTCATAGAACTTAGTTTCATCTATAAAAGGAGGGGATTTGATTAGAATATATCTTAAATTTATTTTTACCTTAGCCTTATAAGACTCTAAAAAATGTCAAATATGTTGATGTGTCATTTTTGTGCATTTACATTTGTAGTAGTAAGATATCAATTCTGTAACAATAATTATTGTACTGGGGACATCTATATATAGATATATAATACCTGTATTTTAGATATTGTATCAAGAATGTTAACTTAATCTTCCCATCATTTCTATGAAGTTAGTCTTAACTATTTCCATCTTATAAATGAAGAAATATTACCAGAGAATACAAATATTTTGCCTGAGGTCCTAGAGCAGGATAATGGAGAACTGAATCCATTCTAACACTATTAAGAATAGGGTGTAAGAAGAACAAAAAGAAAACCAGGTTACAAATTGGACTTCTTCACTTTAAATATCGCATGCTCGGAGACAGGCACAATATTGCAAATCAACTATATTTCAATAAAAAATAAATATTGCTGCTAAAAAGATAGATTAATGCTATGCTATGTCTTGACTGAATCTTCAAATAATAATAAAATATTTCAAAGAATAATAAAAAGAATATTTTACAATCTTCAAATGCAAACTAAAGAGCTATGCAAATAGATTCTTCTCTTCTACTGTATTTATAAGCACAAGCTCAAAAAAAGGCTTACATGCTAACCTAATGAAAGAGACAAACAGTTATAAAAGTCTACTATCTAGAATTATTAATTGGATTTTGCCTTGTATTTCTGCAAATATTCTAATGGGAGAATTCATATTCATGGCATTTAAAAAACTAAAATTCTATTCTTTCTGAGAATTCTACTCTCCACGTAATTACATGATTGGTCAGTGGGAAGTTTCAGCTACTGGAGCAGGAAATGTGGTAGCTTGGGAAAATTTTAAATAGTAAATCTCCAGAAAAAAATAAAAGTTTCATATCATATAATAGTCATTTCTTCCATCTTTAAAAAATTCTTGGAATTTTAATGTCAATGGCTAAGACTTACATTGTGGGTGGTATGGAAAAAGCAAGCTCATGTAAAATGGAAACAGAAAACACAAATAATCAACTGAAAATTGTCATAAAATCAAAGACCATTAAGGGATTTCCAAAATCATTTTGTCCAGGGTTCTCATCCTACAAGTGAGGAAAATTGAGAGCTGGACAAATTTTTTCTTCTTCAAATCAAAAGGTCAATGTTAAGGGAACAACCAAGAACTGAACCTCCTAACACACAACCAAGGGCTCTTTGCATTGTTCTGATTTTCATATCAGGGCCCACATTCATGACCAGTCCTTCAATCCAGGTCTGAATTACCTGGGTGTGGGTGTGGGTGTGCAAAGACAATTTTTATTCATTTAGCAAATAGCTGCTAAGCATCCACTTTGTGTCAGACCCTGCAGGAGACTCTAGTAATACGGTAAGACAAAAGTGATAAGGAGTCAGCCATGGAACTTTTGTCAGTGGATAATTACATATGAGGATAAACGTTCTGAAGAAAATGGAGTTGGAAGAGGCAAACCGAGAGCAGCGAAATATTTTCCTGAATTGATGATACCCAAACTGACATCTGAAGGATAAGTTAAAAAAAAAAAAATCCAAAAAACAGATGATGAGTTTTAGAGGGCCAAATATGAGCAAATACCATGGGCAGGTGAGAAGATTTTTTAAAAAGGAAGGAAGAAAGTTTACTTAACAGGGACATAAAGGACACAGGGCAGAGTCATATAGGATGAGATGGAGCCAGGCAAGGTCTACAATACACAATGCTCATAAGCCTGTGGTAGTGAATAATTTTTTGTGTCAAAGTGACTGGGCCACCAGGTACCAGGCTCTTTGGTGCTCTGATATTAGGTTAAATGTTATTCTGGGTGTGTCTGTGAGGCTATTTCTGGATACGGTTAACATTTGAATTGGCAGAATGAGTAAAGCAGATTGCCCTCCTCACTGTGGGTTAGTATCACCCAATCCGCTGAAGAAGGTGGAGTAAGAGAGAGTTCACTCTCTCTGCCTGTCTTTGAGTTGGGCTATCACTCTTCTGCTGCCTTCAGACTTGGACTAAAACTGGAATTTCTACCATCAACTCTCCTAGCTCTTGAACTCAGACTTGGACTAGAATTTGTACCCTCAGCTCTTCTGAGTCTGAAATTGTCAGCCTCCATAATCTTATGAGCCACTTCCTTATAATACATTTCTTTACACACACACACACACACACACACACACACACACACACACACACACTCACTTTTTGGTTCTGTTTCTCTGGAGAATCCTGACTAATACAGCTATTTAAGAACTGCTTTTTATCTTTATGGAAAGAGAAACCAGAAACTTCTGAAATGTGTAAGCCCAAGAAGTAACATGATCAAATCTGCATCTTGAAAAGGCTGTTACGCTTGCAGTTTGTACAGCTGACTTGAAAAAGCCCCACACAGGATAAATGAAGACCTTTCAGGGAGAAAAGGGTATTTTAGCAGTTCAGGTTAGTGGTGATGGCAATTTGGAAGAGAGAGGTTCCCAGGGAGACTCAGATTCCTTGCATTTTTTTCAGCCACCAGTGGTAGTTATTTTCTTCCAAGTTATCAGAACAATAATTTTCTATGTACGTAGATATTTGCAACAAGAAAAGCAGTTTAAGCCTTTTTTATTTATGCAGAGAGTTTAAAACATTACTCACAAGTACATTCTCAAAACTACTGTTTTATGGTTTCTGATTTACTGTCTTATATGTAAATGGTAAAATCAAGACAGACTGATTATAATAATTCTACGTATCTGTTATATGAAAATGACTTAGTATCTATACACATACCTTGTGGAGTGTGTGGCACGTGGTTAAGGGTTTACTAAACACCCTTTAATCA
Organism: Hyperoodon ampullatus; assembly: GCF_949752795.1. Classification (NCBI taxonomy): domain Eukaryota; kingdom Metazoa; phylum Chordata; class Mammalia; order Artiodactyla; family Ziphiidae; genus Hyperoodon; species Hyperoodon ampullatus. The sequence continues at coordinate 17,383,527 of NC_136933.1, forward strand.
TGCTGTCCACTCATTCGTGGTAACCACACACTAAATTAAGTATTCCTGTTTCTTCCAAAGTCAAATTTTTAAAACTGTTTCAGTTAGAATAATAAAAAAGACACATGTGTAAGTAATAAATGTGTCTTTGTTTATAGAGAAATTTGAATATATATACACACACAGCATATCCTAATTAACAGAACATAATTGTGAAAAAAACTACTGAAAATCAAATACTACATGAGATGACTAAATATGGTATTTATGAAACACTTCTAAGAATTTAAGAAATATTCATAGATAGTAGACTTAGCTTATTATTCTCATATTGCCTTATCAACTTTTAAGCCTGATCAAAATCAACATTACTTGTGTTCCTAGCCTAACCTTAGTTCTGTTCAACAGAAGGCTGCCCAAGTATCATCCATTTTCCTATGAACAGTTATATTATGCCCCAAATAAGATAAATTTTAGGAAGTGAAGAAAGTTTTATATTATTGGGGAAGTTTGTTTTGTTTGTATCCCAATGGAATATATATCATATAAATGATATATATTATTTACAAATATATATTATTTAATTTACAATTTACAAGTTATATTTATATGATATATATACATATATAATTTACATATTATTTATAATTATTGGGTTGGCCAAAAAGTTCACTTGTTTTTTTTTTTAATGTCAACCACATATTTGTCTCTTTTTTTGAATTTTATTTATTTTTTTTACAGCAGTTTCTTATTAGTTAATCATTTTTTTTTTTTTTTTTTTTTTTTTTTTTTTTTTGTGGTACGCGGGCCTCTCACTGTTGTGGCCTCTCCCGTTGCGGAGCACAGGCTCCGGATGCACAGGCTCAGCAGCCATGGCTCACGGGCCCAGCCGCTCCGCGGCATATGGGATCCTCCCAGACCGGGGCACGAACCCGTATCCCCTGCATCGGCAGGCGGACTCTCAACCACTGCGCCACCAGGGAGGCCCAGTTAATCATTTTATACATATTAGTGTATACATGTCAATCCAAATCTCTCAATTCATCCCACCACCACCACCCTCCACCACTTTCCCCCCTTGGTGTCCATACGTTTGTTCTCTACATCTGTGTCTCAATTTCTGCCCTGAAAACCAGTTCATCTGTAACAGTTTTCTAGGTTCCACATATATGTGCTAATATACGATATTTATTTTTCTCTTTCTAACTTACTTCACTCTGTATGACAGTCTCTAGATCCATCCACGCATTCCTTTTTATGGCTAAGTAATATATCATTGTATATATGTACCACATCTTCTTTATCCATTTGTCTGTCAATGAGCATTTAGGTTGCTTCCATGACCTGGCTATTGTAAATAGTGCTGCAATGAACACTGGGGTGCATGTGTCTTTTTGAATTATGGTTTTCTCTGAGTATATGCCCAGTAGTGGCATTGCTGGGTTATATAGTAGCTCTATTTTTAGTTTTTTAAGGAACCTCCATACTGTTCTCCATAGTGGCTGTATCAATTTACATTCCCACCAGCAGTGCAAGAGGGTTCCCTTTTCTTCCCACCCTCTTCAGCGTTTGTTGTTTGTAGATTTTCTGATGATGCCCATTCTAACTGGTGTGAAGTGATACCTCATTGTAGTTTTGATTTGCATTTCTCTAATAATTAGTGATGTTGAGCAGCTTTTCATGTGCTTCTTGGCCATCTGTATGTCTTCTTTGGAGAAATGTCTATTTAGGTCTTCTGCTCATTTTTTGATTGGGTTGTTTTTTTTAATATTGAGCTACATGAGCTGTTTATATATTTTGGAGATTAATCCTTTGTCCGTTGATTCGTTTGAAAATATTTTCTCCCATTCTGAGGGTTATCTTTTCGTCTTGTTTGTAGTTTCCTTTGTTTTGCAAAAGCTTTTAAGTTTCATTAGGTCCCATTTGTTTATTTTTGTTTTTATTTCCATTTCTCTAGGAGATGGATCAAAAAAGATCTTGCTGTGATACGTCAAAGAGTGTTCTTCCTATGCTTTCCTCTAAGAGTTTTATAGTGTCCGGTCTTACATTTAGGTCTCTAACCCATTTTGAGTTTATTTTTGTGTATGGTGTTAGGGAGTGTTCTAATTTCATTCTTTTACATGTAGCTGTCCAGTTTTCCCAGCACCACTTATTGAAGAGGCTGTCTTTTCTCCATTCTATATCCTTGCCTCCTCTGTCTTAGATTAGTTGACCATCGGTGCATGAGGTGGGTTAGCATCCTTATCTTTTCTATAAGATCTTATAGATTTTTTTCTATAAGATCTTACAGAAAAACCCAAATGAATTTTTTGGCCAGCCCAATATTTTAGGGTAAAAGTAAGATTTCACAGAAAATTATTTTATTTTGTAATAATAAGAGCAAATATGTATCAAGTACTTATTTTGTGCTCGACAGTAAGTGCTTCAAACATATTAACTCCTATAGTATTTACGTCAACCCTATGAGGCAAGTACTACTATTATCCCTTTACACAGATGAGAGAACATCCTCAGTGATGTTAAATGACACTCCTAGGTTTTCCCAGCTTCTAAGTAGAAGAGTGAAGATTTAAATTCAGAAGTCTCTCTCCACAGCTAGCCTTGCTGGACTGCTTCTTCAGGTTAAGACTGCAGCACAGTTTTAACCAATGCAATTCTGATTTTTATCTACATATTCTTTGAATGTTCCATAATTTTCACTTAATGTGTATTTCTCTTTTATTTCTCTTTGTTCAGATAATTTTAAAGGGGTTCTATTGAAAAGATAAGTAAGTGTGGAAGAAAAAGTATTTCATGCTGTTTCCATTATAAGCATTTAAAATGCTGTACAGGAAAACAATTTATTGTTATTCATTGTTTTTTTTATTTACTACATACTTTTAAAGAGTAGTCACAAGAATAGGTATATTATTGTTGCAAATTATTTCCCTTCCCTATACAAGAATGATATATTTTTCCCATTGCCACATGATTTACAGTACCTCAGTGGGAGGAGTACACGTCTCTCTACTGGGACCAGTTTTTCCAATGGGATATAACACACATGACGCCAAAATATAAGTAGCTTCAAATTTCACGATGTCGTCGGAGCCGGAGGAAGATGGCGGAAGAGTAAGACGCGGAGATCACCTTCCTCCCCACAGATACATCAGAAATTCATCTACACGTGGAACAACTCCAACAGAACACCCACTGAACGCTGACAGAAGACCTCAGACCCCCCAAAAGGCAAGAAACTCCCCACATACCTGGGTAGGTCAAAAGAAAAAAAGAATAAACAGAGACAATAGGATATGGACGGGACCTGCACCAGTGGGAGGGAGCCGTGAAGGAGGGAAGGTTTCTACACACTACAAGCCCCTTCGCGGGCGGAGACTGCAGGTGGCGGAGGGGGAAAGCTTCGGAGTAGCGGAGGAGAGCACAGCAACAGGGGTGTGGAGGGCAAAGCAGAGAGATTTTGGCACAGAGGATCGGTGCCCTCAGGCACACACCAGCCCGAGAGGCTTGTCTGCTTGGCCGCCAGGGCGGGCGGGGCTGGGAGCTGAGGCTCGGGTATCGGCTTTCAGTCGGAGCGCAGGGAGAGGACTGGGGCTGGCGGCAGGAAGAGACACTGAAGGGGTTAGTGCTAGCCCGGAGGGAGTCCGGGGAAAGGGTCTGGAGCTACCGGAGAGGCAAGAGACTTTTTTCCCTTTTGTTGCCTGGTGCGCAAGGAGAGCGCATTCCCCTCCTTCCCCTCTGCCTGAGTGAGCCAGAGCCCCCGAATCAGCGGCTCCTTTAAACCCGTCCTGTCTGAGCGAAGAATGGACGCCCTCCGGCGACCTACGCGCAGAGGCGGGGCCAGGTCCAAGGCTGAGACCCGGGAGTTGTGAGAGCAGAGACAGGGAAATCTCTCTGGGCAGCCTCGGAGGCAGTGGATTAAAGCTCCACGGTCCATTTGATGTGCCCTGCGTCTGTGGAGTGCATGAATGGACAGCGAATCATCCCAAATTGAGGAAGTGGACTTTGAGGACAAGATTTAAGACTTTCCCCCCTTTTTTCCTCTTTTTACAACGAATTATCCCAAATTAAGGACGTGGGCTTAGCAAGATTTCAGACTTTTCGCCCTTTTCCTCTTTTTACAACGAATTATCCTAAATCGAGGAGGTGGACTTGGAGAGCAAGATTTTTGATTTTTCCCCCTGCTCTCTTTTTGTGAATGTGTATGTGTAATCTTCTGTGTAAGATTCTCTCTGTATAGCTTTGCTTCCACCATATGTCCCAAGGTTCTATCGGTCCGTGTTTTTTTTTTTCAATAATTACTTTTTAATTTTAATAACGCTACTATATTTCATACTTTATTCTATTTTACTTTACCTGCTCTTTCTTTTTTTCCTCCCTTCCCTTCCTCCCTCCCTCCCTCCGCTCCTCCTTTCCTTCTTTCTTTTTCTTTCCTCCCTCCCTCCCTCCCACCCTTCTTCTTTCCACTTTCTTTTTCTTTCCTTCCTCCCTCCCTCCCTCCTGTCTTTCTTTCTTTCTTTCCTTCCTCCCTCCCTCCCTCCCTTCTTCCATTCACTCTTCCTTTTGCTTTCATTCCTCCCTCCCTCCCTCCTTTCTTTCCTTCTTTCTTTCCATCCTTCCTCCCTCCCTCCCTCCCTCCTTTCTTTCTTTCTTCCTTCCTTCCTTCCTTTCTTCCCTTCTTCCTTTCTTTCCCTCTCTCTTTCTTTCTTCTACTAATTATTTCTTTCTACTTTTTCTCACTGTTATTTTGAGCCGGGTGGATGAAAGGCTCTTGGTGCTGCAGCCAGGAGTTAGTGCTGTGCCTCTGAAGTGGGAGAGCCAACTTCAGGACACGGGTCCACAAGAGACCTCCCAGCTCCACATAATATCAAGCAGCGAAAATCTCCCAGGGATCTCCATCTCAACACCAGCACCAAGCTTCAGTCAACGACCAGCAAGCTACAGTGCTGGTCACCCTATGCCAAGCAACTAGCAAGGCAGGAACACAACCCCACCCATTAGCAGAGAGGCTACCTAAAAACATAATAAGGCCACAGGCACCCCAAAACACACCACCAGACGTGGACCTGCCCACCAGAAAGACGAGATCGAGCCTCAACCACCAGAACACAGGCATTAGTCCCCCCCACCAGGAAGCCTACACAACCTACTGAAACAACCTTAGCCACGGGGGACAGACACCAAAAACAACGGGAACTACGAATCTGCAGCCTGCAAAAAGGAGACCCCAAACAGTAACATAAGCAAAATGAGAAAGCAGAAAAACACACAGCAGGTGAAGGAGCAAGATAAAAACCTACCAGACCTAACAAATGAAGAGGTAATAGGCAGTCTACCTGAAAAAGAATTCAGAATAATGATAGTAAAGCTGATCCAAGATTCTATTTCCAAGATCCAAAATCTTGCAAATAGAATAGACAATATGCAAGAAACAGTTAACAAGGACCTAGAAGAACTAAAGATGAATCAAGCATCGATTAAAAACACAATAAATGAAATGAAAAATACTCTAGATGGGATCAATAGCAGAATAACTGAGGCAGAAGAACGGATAAGTGAGGTTGAAGATAAAATAGTGGAAATAACTGATGCAGAGCAAAATAAAGAAAAAAGAATGAAAAGAACAGAGGACAGTCTCAGAGACCTCTGGGACAACATTAAACGCACCAACATTCGAATTATAGGGGTTCCAGAAGAAGAAGAGAAAAAGAAAGGGACTGAGAAAATATTTGAAGAGATTCTAGTTGAAAACTTCCCTAATATGGGAAAGGAAATAGTTAATCAAGTCCAGGAGGCACAGAGAGTCCCATACAGAATAAATCCAAGAAGAAATACGCCAAGACACATATTAATCAAACTGTCAAAAATTAAACACAAAGAAATCATATTAAAAGCAGCAAGGGAAAAACAACAAATAACACACAAGGGAATCCCCATCAGGTTAACAGCTGATCTCTCAGCAGAAACTCTACAAGCCAGAAGGGAGTGGCAGGACATAATTAAAGTGATGAAGGAGAGAAACCTGCAACCAAGATTACTCTACCCAGCAAGGATCTCATTCAGATTTGATGGAGAAATTAAAACCTTTACAGACAAGCAAAAGCTGAGAGAGTTCAGCACCACCAAACCAGCTTTACAACAAATGCTAAAGGAACTTCTCTAGGCAAGAAACACAACAGAAGGACTATACCTACAATAACGAACCCAAAGCCATTAAGGAAATGGGAATAGGAACATACATATCAATAATTACCTTAAATGTAAATGGACTAAATGCTCCCACCAAAAGACACAGAGTGGCTGAATGGATACAAAAACAAGACCCATATATATATGCTGTCTACAAGAGACCCACTTCAGACCTAGAGACACATACAGATTGAAAGTAAGGGGATGGAAAAAGATATTCCATGCAAATGGAAATCAAAAGAAAGCTGGAGTAGCAATTCTTATATCAGACAAAATAGACTTTAAAATAAAGACTATTAGAAGAGACAAAGAAGGACACTACATAACGATAAAGGGATCGATCCAAGAAGAAGATATAACAATTGTAAATATTTATGCACCCAACATAGGAGCACCTCAATACATAAGGCAAATACTAACAGCCATAAAAGGAGAAATCGACAGTAACACAATCATAGTAGGGGACTTTAACACCCCACTTTCACCAATGGACAGATCATCCAAAATGAAAATAAATAAGGAAACACAAGCTTTAAATGATACATTAAACAAGATGGACTTAGTTGATATTTATAGGACATTCCATCCAAAAACAACAGAATACACATTTTTCTCAAGTGCTCATGGAACATTCTCCAGGATAGATCATATCTTGGGTCACAAATCAAGCCTTGGTAAATTTAAGAAAATTGAAATTGTATCAAGTATCTTTTCCGACCACAATGCTATGAGACTAGACATCAATTACAGGAAAAGATCTGTAAAAAATACAAACACATGGAGGCTAAACAATACACTACTCAATAATGAAGTGATCACTGAAGAAATCAAAGAGGAAATTAAGAAATACCTAGAAACAAATGACAATGGAGACACGACGACCCAAAACCTATGGGACGCAGCAAAAGCAGTTCTAAGGGGGAAGTTTATAGCAATACAATCCCACCTTAAGAAACAGGAAACATCTCGAGTAAACAACCTGACCCTGCACCTAAAGCAATTAGAGGAAGAACAAAAAACCCCCAAAGTTAGCAGAAGGAAAGAAATCATAAAGATCAGATCAGAAATAAATGAAAAAGAAATGAAGGAAACGATAGCAAAGATCAACCAAACTAAAAGCTGGTTCTTTGAGAAGATAAACAAAATTGACAAACCATTAGCCAGACTCATCAAGAAAAGAAGGGAGAAGACTCAAATCAATAGAATTAGAAATGAAAAAGGAGAAGTAACAACTGACACTGCAGAAATACAAAAGATCATGAGAGATTACTATAAGCAACTCTATGCCAATAAAATGGACAACCTGGAAGAAATGGACAAATTCTTAGAAATGCACAACCTACCAAGACTGACTCAGGAAGAAATAGGAAATATGAATAGACCAATCACAAGCACTGAAATTGAAACTGTGATTAAAAATCTTCCATCAAACAAAAGCCCAGGACCAGATGGCTTCACAGGCGAATTCTATCAAACATTTAGAGAAGAGCTAACACCCATCCTTCTCAAACTCTTCCAAACAATATCAGAGGAAGGAACACTCCCAAACTCATTCTACGAGGCCACCATCACCTTGATACCAAAACCAGGCAAGGATGTCACAAAGAAAGAAAACTACAGGCCAATATCACTGATGAACATAGATGCAAAAATCCTCAACAAAATACTAGCAAACAGAATCCAACAGCACATTAAAAGGATCATACACCATGATCAAGTGGGGTTTATTCCAGGAATGCAAGGATTCTTCAATATACGCAAATCAATCAATGTGATACACCATATTAACAAGTTGAAGGAGAAAAACCATATGATCATCTCAATAGATGCAGAGAAAGCTTTCGACAAAATTCAACACCCATTTATGATAAAAACCCTGCAGAAAGTAGGCATAGAGGGAACTTTCCTCAACATAATAAAGGCCATATATGACAAACCCACAGCCAACATTGTCCTCAATGGTGAAAAACTGAAACCATTTCCACTAAGATCAGGAACAAGACAAGGCTGCCCACTCTCACCACTCTTATTCAACATAGTTTTGGAAGTTTTAGCCACAGCAATCAGAGAAGAAAAGGAAATAAAAGGAATCCAAATTGGAAAAGAAGAAGTAAAGCTGTCACTGTTTGCAGATGACATGATACTATACATAGAGAATCCTAAAGATGCTACCGAAAAACTACTAGAGCTAATCAATGAATTTGGTAAAGTAGCAGGATACAAAATTAACGTACAGAAATCTCTGGCATTCCTGTACACTAATGATGAAAAATCTGAAAACGAAATCATGAAAACACTCCCATTTACCATTGCAACAAAAAGAATAAAATATATAGGAATAAACCTACCTAAGGAGACAAAAGACTTGTATGCAGAAAATTATAAGACACTGATGAAAGAAATTAAAGATGATACAAATAGATGGAGAGATATACCATGCTCCTGGATTGAAAGAATCAATATAGTGAAAATGACTCTACTACCCAAAGCAATCTACAGATTCAATGCAATCCCTATCAAAATACCACTGGCATTTTTCACAGAACTAGAACAAAAAATTTCAAAATTTGTTTGGAAAAACAAAAGACCCCGAATAGCCAAAGCAATCTTGAGAACGAAAAACGGAGCTGGAGGAATCAGGCTCCCTGACTTTAGACTATACTACAAAGCTACAGTAATTAAGACAGTGTGGTACTGGCATAAAAACAGAAAGATAGATCAGTGGATCAGGATAGAAAGCCCAGAGATAAACCCACGCACATATGGCCAACTTATCTTTGATAAAGGAGGCAGGAATGTACAGTGGAGAAAGGACAGCCTCTTCAATAAGTGGTGCTGGGAAAACTGGACAGGGACATGTCAAAGTATGAGATTCGATCATTCCCTAACACCATACACAAAAATAAGCTCAAAATGGATTAAAGACCTAAATGTAAGGCCAGAAACTATCAAACTCTTAGAGGAAAACATAGGTAGAACACTCTATGACATAAATCACAGCAAGATCCTTTTGGACCCACCTCCTAGAGAAATGGAAATAAAAACAAAGATAAACAAACGGGACCTAATGAAACTTCAAAGCTTTTGCACAGCAAAGGAAACCATAAACAAGACCAAAAGACAACCCTCAGAGTGGGAGAAAATATTTGCAAATGAAGCAACTGACAAAGGATTAATCTCCAAAATTTATAAACAGCTCATGCAGCTCAATAGCAAAAAAACAAACAACCCAATCCAAAAATGGGCAGAAGACTTAAATAGGCATTTCTCCAAAGAAGATATACAGACTGCCAACAAACACATGTAAGAATGCTCAACATCATTAATCATTAGAGAAATGCAAATCAAAACTACAATGAGATATCATCTCACACCAGTCAGAATGGCCATCATCAAGAAAGCTAGAAACAATAAATGCTGGAGAGGGTGTGGAGAAAAGGGAACACTCTTGCACTGCTGGTGGGAATGTGAATTGGTACAGCCACTATGGAGAACAGTATGGAGGTTCCTTAAAAAACTAAAAATAGAACTACCATATGACCCAGCAATCCCACTACTAGGCATATACCCTGAGAAAACCATAATTCAAAAAGAGACATGTACCAAAATGTTCATTGCAGCTCTATTCACAATAGCCCGGAGCTGGAAACAACCTAAGTGTCCATCATCGGATGAATGGATAAAGAAGATGTGGCACATATATACAATGGAATATTACTCAGCCATAAAAAGAAACGAAACTGAGCTATTTGTAATGAGGTGGATAGACCTAGAGTCTGTCATACAGAGTGAAGTAAGTCAGAAAGAGAAAGACAAATACCGTATGCTAACACATATATATGGAATTTAAAAAAAAAAAAATGTCATGAAGAACCTAGGGGTAAAACGGGAATGAAGACACAGACCTACTTGAGAATGGACTTGAGGATGTGGGGAGGGGGAAGGGTAAGCTGTGACAAAGCGAAAGAGAGGCATGGACATATATACACTACCAAACGTAAGGTAGATAGATAGTGGGAAGCAGCCGCAGAGCACAGGGAGATCAGCTCGGTGCTTTGTGACCGCCTGGAGGGGTGGGATGGGGAGGGTGGGAGGGAGGGAGATGCATGAGGGAAGGGATGTGGGAACAGATGTATATGTATGACTGATTCACTGTTATAAAGCAGAAACTAATAAATAAAAAAATTAAAAAAAAAAATTTCACGATGTCATTGGTTCTGTCTGCCTTGCTTTTTTCCTCCTACTATGAAAATTGTTTGTCATACTAGGGGGCCCCTTTCACCTAGATATTGGAGTGAAGAACACACATGCAGCAGAGATCCTCAGCTGACATGGAACATGAGTGAGAAAGAAATTGTTGTTTTAAGATGAGGAGATTTAGGGCCTGTTTTACCAGGTCACGGTTAAGGCAGAGAATATCCAAATAAAGCCCAGTAAGTAGATTCCCTAAGTTGGGGACATAGAGTCTGGGGTGAAAGAGGCAGCTGTACTTTGCAGTACAAAGTTTGAGAGAGACAGCTCTGGAAATCTTTTGAGTTCCCACATGAGCAGTTACCTAATCATAGCAGGAAACTACCCAACGCTAAGGAAAGAACACCCAAAAGATAAGAGGTTTGGTGCGCAGCACTCACGTTAGGGTAAAGTGCCTATTCCCTCCTCCAGACTGGAAAAATTTATGACTCATAGGTATTGATTGGAACACAGAGAAGCGCCTTGCCTCATTAGTAGGGAATAAATAATCCTAAACTGAGTACTGTTCCAGATATGCCTAACAACTTTTAAAAGGAGATGAAATGATCAAACTATTTTCAAATAACTTAACTGCATACTAAACAAGGCTAATAACATTTATAAGAATATAAAAAACAGCATCCAAAGAGCAAAATCCACAACGTCTGGAAACTAATAAAAATTACCAGGCATGCATAAAAGCAGAAAACTATGACTTATAATGAGAAAAATCATTCAACAGAAACTTACCTATAATTGAAAAAGATGTTAGAATTAGCAGACAAGGAAATTAAAACAGTCATTTTAACAGTATTCCATATGTTCTATAATTTATGTAGAGACATGGAAGATGTTAAAAAAATACTCACATTAAACTTCTAGAGATGAAAACTACAGTATTTGAGGTTAAAAATTCACAGTATGAAATTAATGACAGATTAGATATACAGAAGAAAAGATTAAAAACTCAATGATGGAGCAATAAAAGTTATCCAAAATAAAACAGAGAGAGAAAATAATTTGTCATAGGAGATTAAAAAAAAAAAAGTAAGACATAACTATGTGCTTCCTAAAACAATGTACTCCAAATATAAAGACACAGTGATAAATGGATGGAAAAAAGACATAACAAGCTAACATAAATAAAAAGAAGTAAGGAATGACTATATTAATATCAGACAAAGTAGACTTCAGAGCAAAGAATATTACCAGAGATAAAATGGCCATTTCATAAGGATAAAAGTAACATTTCCTCTGGAGACATCACAATGCTCAACACCTGTGCACCTAATCACAGAATTTCAAAATACAGGAAGCAAAAATTGATGGCATTGCAAGAAGAAATAGACAAATCCATAATTATAGTCAAAGATGTTAATACTCCTCTCTCAATAACTGAATGAACAAGAAGACAGAAAGTCAGTTAGCTTTTAGCAGACTAGAATACTATCAACACACTTACTTAATTTACATTTATGGAATGCTTTATCCACTAAACACTTACGTTGGAAAAAAAGAAAGGTTGTAAATCAATTTTCTCAGCTTTCACCTCAAGATACAAGGAAGAGTTAATTAAACCTAGCATACATAGAGAAAGAAATATAATAAAGATCAGAGTGAAATTCAGTGAAATAGAAAACAAATAATATGGAAAAATTTTTAAGAAGCTGGATCTCTGAGGAGATGAATAAATTAATATATCCCAGCCAGAATTACAAGGAATGAATAGAATGAAAGTATAAATTATCAATATTAAGAATGAGATCATAGCACTACAGATTCTACAGATATTAAAAGGGAAATAATTATTATAACTTTGTACCAATAAATTTGACCACCAGGAAAAAATAGTAAAGTTTCTTTAAAAACACAAACTGCTAAAAATCACTCCAGAAGAAACAGAAAACTTGAATAGCCCTATATTTACTTCAAAAATTGAATTTGTATCTAAAAATCCTTCCACAGGAAAAGAAACTTCAAGCCCATATGGCTGCACCGGTGAATACTACCAAACATTTAAGGAAGAAAAAAAAAGTCAATTCTATGCAAAATTCCAGAAAATAGAAGAGGTTCTACTTCCCAATTCATTCTCTAAGTCTAAATTACTCTAATTCCTAAACTTGATAAAGCCATTCCAATAAAAGAAGATTGCAGACCAATATCCCTCATGAACACATGTATGAAAACCCTTTCTTTGTTAGCAAATTGAATCTATCCAACAAAACATAAAAAAGATAATGCAATAAAACTAAGATAGGTTCATCACAGAAATGCAAGGTTGACTGTGAAATTAAGTGAATCTGTGTAATCTATCATATTAACAAAGAAAAAAATAAAAACAGAAAGGAAAATCATGTGATCATCTCATTAGACACTGAAAAATCATCATAAAAATCCAGAATTCATTCCGCATAAAAATCCTCAGCAAACCAGAAATAGAAAGAAAAATCCTCAACTTGATTAATAACATATCTATATATAGATATACATATATAGATACACACACACACACACACACACATATATATATATATAAAACCTGGAGCTAATATCATACTCAATGATAAAAAATCTGAGTAAAATCAGAAGTAAGTCCCTAAAATCAGAGTAAGTCAAGTATGTCTGCTCTCACCATTTCTTTTTTTTTTTAATTGAGATATAATTGACATATAACATTATATTAGTTTTAGGTGTACCACACAATAGTTCAATATTTGTATATATTACAATATGATCACCTCAGTAAGTCTAGTTAACATCCATCATCACACATAGCTACAATTTTTTTCCTGTGATGAGAACTTTTAAGATCTATTCTCTTAGCCACTTCCAAATTTACAATATTATTATTATAGTCACCATGCTGTACATTACAGACCTATGACATTTATTTTATAACTGGAAGTTTGTACCTTCTGACCTTCACCCACCCCTCACCCTCTGCCTCTGGCAACCACTGATCTGTTCTCTACATATATGAGTTCGATTATTTTGGTTGCACCATTTTTACTCAACATTTGTACTCAAGGTGCTAGACAGTGATTTCATAAAAAAATAGAAAGCATCCAAATTGGGAAAGAAGCAAAAATGTCTTTGTTCCAGACAACATGATCATCCATCTAGACTACTAGATGGCATCTACAAAGAAGTTACCAGAACTAAAAAGTGAGTTTAGCAAGATGCAGGATTAAAGATAAATACAAAATCATAAATTTCCATAAACTAGCAATAAACACTTGGAAAATAAAAATTTTAAGTTCCATGTACAATAGCCTAAAACTTCTATCTATGATAGCCTATTAAATTCTTAGGAATAAATATGATGGAAAATGTTAGACACTCTATAAAATATTTCTCAAAGAAATAAAAAAGGACAAAAAATAAATGAAGACACAGCCTGTGTTCATGTGTAGGAAACCTCAATACCTTGTTAAGACATCAATATATTGTCTCTCCAAATGGATCTACAATTTCAGTACAATGTCAGTTAATAGCCCAGCAGGCTTTTCTATAGAAATTGAGAAAATCATTGAAAATTTATGTTTAAATACAAAAGGCCTAAAATAATCACAATAACACTGAAAAAGAGGAAAGAATTGGAGGACTAACACTGTCTGGTTTCAGAGCATATTACAAAATTATAAAAATCAAGATAATGTCGTGTTGGAGAAATGACAGACACACTGAAGAATGGAACAAATAGAGAGACCAGACAGACCCACACATATATGGCTATCCCTTGCAAAGATGGAAAAGCATTTTCATGGAAGGAAGATAATCTTTTCAATAAATGGTATTGGAACAACTGGGTAGGCATATGCAAGAAAATGAACTCTGACTGATCTCTCTCACTGTATATAAAAATTATATATATATATAAAGTTATATATATATATATATATATATTTTTTTTTTTTTACATTTCAGACCTGAATGTAAATCCTAAAACTATAAAAAATCTAAAAGAAAGCATAGGCTAAAATGTCACATTGTATCAGGCAAAGATTTCTTAGGTACAATTCCAAAACTATGATCCATGAAAGAATGAACTGATAAAATGGACATCAGCAAAGTCAAAAACATCTCCTCTTTGAAGGACTCTGTTAAAAAATGAGACAAACCACAAAAATGGGAAAGAATTATTACATCACATAAAGGATTTGTATCAGAATATATAAATGACTATCAAAAATCAATAAGTAAACCAGCAACCCAATAAAAAATTTAGTAAAATATTTGAACAAACAGCTCACCAGGGAAGGTATATGGATGGCAAATAAGCACAAAGAAAGATGCTTAATATCACTGGTTATTAAAGAAATGCAATTAAAAGTCACAATTAGATATCACTACACATATACTGGAATACCTAGATTAAAAAGACTGATCATGGCAAACAGTGCTGACTATGCAGAGGAACTGAACCTCTTACACGATACTGGTGGGAATGCAAAACGGTAAATCCACTTGGAAGACAGTCTGTCAGCTTCTTAAAATGTTAAATACACACCAACCATATGATCTAGCCATTCCACTCCTAGCTATTTATCCAAAAGAAAATAAAAGTATATGTCAATAAAAGTACATTTACCTTAATTTTCAGAGCAACTTTAATTGCAATAGCCAAAACCTGGAAACAACAGGTGAATGGATAAACAAGCTATGGTATATCCACACAATGGATACTAGTCATCAGTAAAGAGGAATTAGTGATATACACTACAACATGGATTAATCTCAAAATAATTGTGCTAACTGAAAGAAGCCAGACAATAAGTAGTAAATACTGTATGATTCCTATTACATAAAAGTCTAGAAAATGACAACTAATGTATGATGACAGGAACCAGATTAGTGATTGCCTAACACATAGGTGGGAGAGAGGCAGGGGACAAGGACTCTTTGGTGAGTTGTATATAGGTGCACTGTTTTGAAAGCGGTAATTATTTCCTGGATGTATACTTATATCAAACTTATCAATGCTTACCTTTTAAATATGTGCAATTATGCTTCAATAAATTTGTTAACAGAGAAAACAAAGTGAGGTTGAAATTGGAAATTGTATAGCTCCTACCCCTACCTAGGATAGAAATATTTTTAAATTAAACACAATAAAAACAGCAATGCGTCTTTTTTCTTTATCCTTTTTAAATCACCTTAACACAGCAAGTTAAAGGTTTTTGTTTTTTTTTTACTTCTTTTTATATAGGCATTGAGAAGAGTATATTCTATTAAACAGTCCTACTTTGGATTCTGCAAGATGATATACCCATTTGCTCTCTTCTGCATACAGGCGAAATCATATCTCCCTTTGTGTTCAGAGAAACAATTTGTTTGCAATGCCTTTGGACAATTACATATCTGATGTTTGCTTTATATCAAATAATTTCATATTCCCTCACTGTTAAACTTCATATATATAGTATTCACGTAAATTTTTCATTCAAATGTTCATTTAGTAAGAGCAGCCATAATATGCAGGCACTGTACTGGGTTGTGAGGTTACAATAATGAAAAATGGCATGGCCATTGTTCTAAGTAGTTAAGAGTCTTTTAAAGGGGAGAATCCCATTCAAATGAATAATTAATATACTGTATCATACATAGGATAATAGAGAACATAGAATTGTGAGAAACAAAATGAATGGTTAATTTTGTCTAGGGAGTTGATGGAGTGCTGGCAGTGTGAAAGGTATGTTTCAGGGAAGGCTTCTGGAATTAGAACCAAATGCTTCTGGAATTAGAACCAAATATGCTGAGTTTTGAAGGGTAAGAGTTGGTGGGGCAGTATACAAGATAGTGGTATGATCACATCTATGTGGAGAAGAAATTAACACACTAATGTTTAGCCTTAGTTTCTTACAATATAAGAACACTTTTACCAAACAATTATCAATGGCTTATCTAAATCTTTTAAAGTAATGATTTGTTGATGACTTTGAAACCCAAATACTTTCATTATATTGTTGTTCTGTCACAACACATTATTGACTAAAGAGATGGCCATAACATTTTACATAAGAAATATATTTTAAAACTTTTTGCATCTTTGAGGTAATCCATGTGTATAATAGTGTTTTCCATTTGTATCCATCTTCTGTGTAATTACTAGTCTTAGCCTATTGCTGGACACTTCTGGGCTTTAGAGGAAACACTTTCTTGGGAATCTAAGTTGATTGAGAAAGGAAATTGTGCCCATCTTCTCTAATTTCATGACTTTTCTTCCCCCCCCAAGAATAAAAGGAGGATTATGCACAGGATACCTAGTTTTATTAAAGGAAAACAAAGGTAGCTGTGATCCTTGAAAATACACAGAAGTAAAGTATGTGACATAAGGATGTTCATTAGACCAATCTTTGACATTTCTTCTGCCGAGGAAATACACTTCAGCAATCTATTTGTCCCCTCAGGTTAAAGGTTCCTTTGTCTCAGTTTTTCCAGTTAAGGGTATTGTTGATCCCTAAACTTCCATGATCAAATTTTTAAAAGAGACCATACCTTAAAGCTTCTCAGCCCAAGTCATCTTGGGAAATAAAAGCACAAACATTCAAGTGTAATATTTCTCCAAGCGGTACAAAATAATACCTCTAAATATTTGGAACATGTACAGTATAGCCTAAAGCTTTAAGTCTAAGAATCATTTGGAACATAGAAACATCACATCGAAGTACAAAATATTTTACAAAGTCTTGACACTTTGTAAATAGCTGATAGAATATAAAATATTCAAATATGTCTCCAGTTGATGTATGCCTATAGAAGATTCTGATTTTTTCTAAATATTAGGAAAATATTAAGAAGGAAAGCTATTTTTTATATGATTGAGTAAAAATCTATCAAAATGAAAACTTCACTCAACAAGAATTACTATTGGATACATGTAATCCTGAGGAAATGCCTCCTCAACAACTGCCTGAAAACATTTCTAGAATTAGTTGTTTTTCATATCAATTAAACATTTTATTGACTTTTTTCCCTTATCACCAGGTATCTGTAATCTTCCCTACAAACATCTTGTCTTTTCCATTTTTAATCATATTTAGTTTTTAGCAACTGAAGCTTGTATAATTATGTTGGAGCAGGACCCAATGTAGAAAAAATTATAAAGTCCAAAACTTTTTCTTTGGCTTATCTCCCACCTCTAGTGCTTCATAGAGTAAAAGCATTTCTATCAATGTCTTTTCTGGATACCTGGGGTACTATTCCCAGATTCTCTTTGCTAAATTCTACTGAGGGGTTAGCTCCTAAAAACATATGTTTATACTTCTATGGGGCTTTTGCTTTCCTGATAATGGGAACCAGAATGGAAACCTGATAATAGAAGACAAGATATGCACTGCTCATGAAGGCAGCCACATTCACCATCAAAAAGCCATCTCTGCCTTCTGAGCATACATAGAAAGTGTCTTCCAATAATAACCTGATTGTTCATTAATTAAATCAGCATTCATGTTCCAAGAAAGTAAAATGAAAGCATGCATATGTAAATTTGTGCTATTTGCAGTTTAAATAGTTTTGCCCATGGATTTCTAACTTCTGCATGTAACCTCATTTTCTCTTTATAAAACTTTCAGAGAATGGTAAGAGAAAGTAACAATAAAAGTGCTCCTGTGAGTAACGATTAGTTGCTTTATGAGAAAGAGAGGCTTCTAAACACAGGTCAAACATTGTCCTTTGCATCTCACCTGAAGCACGCCGGCCACTCCAGTCCACCAAATGCAGTTCCCTTGGGACCTACGCTGGATGGACACACAAGGTCTCATGAGGTAAAAGGCTAGGACACTTGCTCTTTCTGACCAGGCAGTGCTGTGGCTGATTAATATCCACCCAAAGCCACAATCACCTTCTGATCTGAGGAGCAGGTGACGTGGAGATTCTGAAGTGTCTTGATAAATTATGCAGGCATATCAAACAATACACACAGAAGGTTAAAAAAAAAAGTCAGTCACTAGAGTGGTTTGCTTTGTCCTTTTATAAACTGAATCTAGAAAGCTCATCATCAATCACTGACAGCCCTTAGCATGACAGTACTGGGAAATTAGTACTACACAGGTACCAAATAATGAAATGTTTGGGAAAGGAGAGAGGAAGGGAGGAATATAAACAAGGTTATTTTAACAGCCTTTGAAATTTTACTTTTTCCATTCTTTCTCTGAATAAGAAGGCCAATTTATTCACAATACACAATGTCTTTCCTGTACACCATTTTGTCCTAAGCCTTCCTTCCTCCTTGCCAATACAAATTATACCCATCTTTCAAGCATCTTTCAAGGCCTATATTAAAGGTCAAATGTTATCTGCTCCACAGTCATCCATTTTGTAACAATGCCAATTTTCCTGTGATTCCTCTGACAGTTGTACATATGCTGTCAGAACTTCTAATAATCTCTTCCAGTTCAGGCACAAAGTATAACTGAAATACATAATTGTTCTTTTGCTTTTTTTGTGTTTACCTCATTTCCTTAACTATTTAGTAATTCTTAGGCACAAAGACTTTCACCTTGCATATACCTGGCTTTTAACAAAGAGTTAGTGTTTTAAAAATTATAGGAAAAATGATTCACCATACCACTTCATTCAAAATTCACAAAACAGAACGTTAATTTGCACTACATAAAATGAGTTAATACATGGGAATTAAATATATATATATATATATAAAACTTATAGTTTGTTAGACCTCATGTTGTTCTATAAAGAATTCAAAGCAGTAAGAAAACTTACAAATGTACACATTTATTTTAACAATATATACTAAGAATAAATTACCAAGTTAAACTAAGTCACTTCTAAAACCAATATATTAAATGCAAAAATCCCTGAATTTGTTCTCATCATAGGAAACCAGTTGTTTTTGCTGTTGTCAACAGTCTTTCTTAATATTATGATTATAATAAATGTACAATATCTATATCTATCTATCTATCTACCTATCTATATGTTTCTATGTTACCCAGGAGAAAGGGCAAGGATTAACTGGTTCTTCTGACTATTTAAATATTTTTGTGGATCTTCTCAGGAACATCAGCAGGACTTTTGTCTGAACATTTTATTATTTCTTTAACAAGAAGGTATGGGGAGACTAGGTCAACTGACATCAGAGCCCTAGCCGGGCACAATAAGCCCTTCAAAGTGGGCCCCTCTCGGGTCTCCCCCACCCCAGCCATCAAATGCCCATGACCACTATTCACAAGATAAGACCTGGCAGGGTCATCAAGGACTGAGCAGTCCTGCTCTGTGGCCTTTCCTGGGATGTCCTGACCTTCCCTGTATTTGGCTAGCTCACTCTTCCTCCAGGATCCAGCTTCCATGTGAATTCTTAAGAGTCTCTATTCTTATTTTCCCCGCTTTGGGAATCAAAATTCTGTACTTAGTGCTCTCACTACACCTGGCCCCATCCTGGTTTACGCTTGGTATTCTTATGCAAACTCAATACCCATTTTACTTTCAACAGTGTCCAGGTTGAATGACAGATGACAGTCATGAGGTTCAATTTAAAACCAGCCTTGACTGGAAGGTCAACTCCTGGCCTCTCATCTCGAGGCACCTCTGCCAGGTACCTAGTGGCTTTTATCGATACTAACTAACTGAAGCCAACTCTGAAAAACGTATCAAAAATTCTGAAAGGAAACATACGGTCAGATTGTGGTTGTATTATTGCAAAGGCCCACAGAGGCAGGAGCTTTAGGAAATTTTCCCAGGAATATTCCCCTTTTGGTTTTCATGAGCTTGAAA
The DNA here is from genome assembly GCF_949752795.1 of Hyperoodon ampullatus. Taxonomy (NCBI): domain Eukaryota; kingdom Metazoa; phylum Chordata; class Mammalia; order Artiodactyla; family Ziphiidae; genus Hyperoodon; species Hyperoodon ampullatus. Next base: position 17,403,657 of record NC_136933.1, read on the forward strand.
GCAGAAACATAATAGTGCCCAGTAACACAATAGTAATGTCAAATTCCAAAGGCAGCCTTGTGATACCTTTGCCAGCACATAATTCACTTTATAGAGTTCTAAGGCTTTCGTTTCTCATGATTCTCACTGTTGGTGATTTGAGATTAGGGCCACAAAAGGAACAGACCCAACTTTTCATAAGGGTCTACCTGAATTTTGCAAGACTTTTTCCAGTGATAAACAAGTCTATAACATAGTCACTGACAATTCACTTCCTCTTTGCAGTACATAATTTCTCCAGAATTTTTTTTTTATGGAAAAACCAGTTTTATTTCTATCAGCAGCACCAGCCCTAATGGTAATACAAGGGTTAACAAATCAATTTAACCTTTATAAATTAATTTCTCCAGAATTTTTATTAGAAGTGTTTAAATCCATGACTAGTATTTTCTGAGTTAATTGAAATAAAGCATATCGTTAACTATTTAAGTTGAGGGCAGGGTTAAGGATGGTACCTGGAGTCAAGATATAAGTTCAATTCTTAACGCATGTCTTGTAATGTTTAAAACTTGGCTAAGAGATGATGTAAGACTGCTATGTTATGGTTCAATTAGAACAAAAGGAAGAATCACCATATTGGCCCATCAATAGTCTATACTGCCATAAATCCCACATCAACTGCCAACAGTTCAGGTTTGAGGTGAAGAGATTCAAAGAAAAAGAAATGTAAATGGATAATAGTACAAAATATATTAAATGCTATCTAGCTCCCAAACAACTGCAAATTATTATACTTGAGCAACATTTTTCCAATATCAACTTGGTAAAGTTTTTTAAAAGGTGGTAATATCTGCTGTTGATAAGAAGCTGGGCACCCTTGTAATCTACTGAGAATGTAACTGAATAGAGCTTTTCTAGAGAACAGTTTGACAATAGTAAAGCTCTCTCCAAAATAAAGACTAAAACTTTTAGTTCCACAGTTTCTGCTAGTTATTCCAATAGAAAATAATTTAAATTAAATCAGAGTCTCTGGGCATGAGGCCCAGGAAGCAGTGTTTCTTACCCACCTCCAACCCCAGGTAATTCTGAAATAGCAAATATAGTCTTATTAACGTTCGCTTAGAGTCAGAGAAGTAAAGAGAACAGGCGACATATACAAGAAGAGAAATTCTACTGTGATTAAGAAGCTATTTCTCCAACTCTTAAATCCAGTTAAATTAATAGAATCAAGTGATGGACTCTTGTAATACAGTATTTCCCAGTGGGAAGAGAAATCTCAATCAAAACAATGGGAAACAAGTAATTTAACTGCTTGTAGGTAATGAATTATTTTAGATTTTTAAAAATAGTCAAAAACTTATTTTTTTATAATTAAGTTGTTTTAAAATCACAATACCTCTACCATTCTCTTTAGAATTATTACAGTATAAAATAGAAGGGATGGTTTAACAAATGGTTAGAAACACAAAACTTTTTGATAAATACAAAAAAAAATCAAATTCTCCTCCTGCTCTAGTCTGTTTCCGTTTGTGGTGTTGCCAGTCGTCTTGTGGTCACAGGACCAGAGGGCATGAGGGCCTCTTCCCTCTCCTCCGCAATCCCTATCTAGTTGGCCTGCAAATTCTGCACTTCTCCTTTTCATACAGCATTTCAATCTGTTCCTTATCTTCCCTTTTTAATGCTGATACCACAGTTCAAGTCTGTTATTCTCTTTCAGATGGGCTTTTATGAAATTTTCTCTCTGTCCTCAATTACTTCCTATACTCTGTTGCAAGAACTCAAGTTTTGGTGAGGAAAACCATAATATAATTACAATACTCAGTTATTGAAAATGTTTAATGATACCTGCTACCTATAAAGCAAAATACAGTATCTTCAGCATTGCATTCAGGGTCCTTTACCATCGGACTCAAGCTACACTATCATTCCTTTACCTTCCTCTTCTCGTCCCATTGTCCCACCTCTATATCACTTCTGCCCCTTACTTCCAGTTAAACTGCTGTCAGAACATACCCCATGATTCATAAGGATCCTCTTTTTTCATGCATACCTTCTTTCTAGAAAGCTCTCTACCTCACCTCTTTGTGATGTCTACTATTAAACCCAAAGATTTCTCCTCTGTAAGTTAATAATTTCTTCCCCTGCTAACAGAAAAGAAGCACAATAAACCCATGTGAATAACTCACTCTCTGCATTATTCTGGCAACAGAGCTGGATGAGGCTGCCTGAAAGAGGGTGGTGGCGGTTTATCTGTTCTTTGACTGCAGGTACAGGCATCACTCATCTTTGTGTACTCCTTGACCTAACCCAGAGCCTAGCATGATGTTCAGAGACTCTCTGTGCGCTTGGATCATGTAAGGGACCAGGCAGGAGATCTACAAAAAGACAATACTTAATCCAAAAAGTTAGAAACAGGATCATCTTCTAAAAGGAGCTACGAGGCTTGGAACCTTCTTCTCTACTATTTTACATGCACTTAGGGAGCTAGCTAATTAAAGAAACCCTCTGGTGAATTTCCTATAATGAGAAGAATTCTTTGGCAAAGCAAATAACCAACCCTTAATTTATAAAGTACTTAATGGAGTTAGGTGCTTACAGTATCACCAAATTTAGGGACCCCTTGTCATTAATCTGCCTCTGTAAGCACCTAACTCAGAAGGAATCGCTAAGATTCTGGAGAAAATTGGGTTGTAGATGATTTAAGCTGTTAATTTTGATCTTCTACAGAAGAATGTTAATAAGACTGTATTTGCTTTCTTATTTAAGCCTTAAAGCATAGCATAGACAGAAGAATCTCCGCAAGTAGCATTCTAATATTAACTTCCTTTTGATTCAGGCAAAAAAGCAATAAAAGTTTTCTATGATTAAAAGAAAGAGTCTACTGTGTTATATATATATCTTTGATTTGGAGCAAAATTTTGGTACTTTGTTCTCAGTCTAAGGAATGATAATTTTTAAAGTCTACTGTGAAGTTTATTGTTGTTGTTCTTCTTCTTTTTAAAATAATTCTCCTCCCAAGGGCAGAGGAACTGAATTCTTCCCATGGATTAAGAGTTAAAGCTCTGGTTTTACTTTGAGTATTTTATCAACAACATTCAAAAGCTTTGAAAACAAACGTGGTTATTAATGCTGGTACTATGAATGTAAAAAAGAAAAGGAACACACGCATCATTCCTTGTTTATTGAGCCTTCTTTTTCAAAAATTGTCAGCTCCAGAATTTCCATACATGACAAAGTTCTGGGGGTGGCAATCTGCCTAGGGCAGGATGAATCAGAGCAAGCACTAGGGTATCGCCTCCAAATTGCAGTTTCTCTGTAAGCACACTGGTTTTTGTTTTGTTTTGTTGCACCTAGCATACACATGTATATGGGCGGTTTTGGTAAAAGTATTTGAAATTCTAGAGAAGCTAAAATGTCCATAAACCATTTCTTGGTTTCAATCTTATTTCCCAATTTCTAGGCCAATCCCTACCACAAATGCAATTTATTTGATATTCTCCCGCCCTCCCTCCCTCCTTTCTTTCCTTCTTTCTTGGAAAAGCAGAGATGCTTCTAAATTTGTGCATGCATTCCATGTTAAGACAATCAAGTTGAAATGCCTGAGGAAGTTAGTAACCACATGGTGAAAATCTCTGCTGGAAGCCCTATGTGACCTGGAAAATGCCCCACATCTGAGTTTCTGCCTCCCTCCTTAGCATCCTCTCTATATTGTAGACATTCTCGGCTAATGTCACTTTTAAGAATCTGTCAAACTGTTTCATACTCCCATGCCTTTGCCTTTGCCATTTTCATTGCCTGGAAATCATATATTCACTGAATATTTTTACTGAAATCTACTCTCTGCAGAGAATGGTGCTAGGTCCTGGGAATACAGCAGTGAAAACGATATGATATTCACAGTTGCTGCCCACACATGACTCAGCATCCTTCTTCCCTGGCAAACTCTGCTTGCATCTTGCATCTTTTGTGCTTTTTTCTCAGGGACTTGTTCCCTGACCAGTCCAGTCAAGACTTATCAATCCTTCTTTTGAGACACTGGTACAGCTTTAATAGTCCTGTTATAGTCCTGACCAACATGCTTTTAATATGGTTATTTCCCATAATTCCTGATTCCCTTATGAAACAGTGAACTTGCTGTTATCTCTTTCATTTTTGTATTACTAGCACAGTGCTTACTTAGCACTGAATGAATTAATTAATTGATAGAATGACTAAACTGCATAACTGATTTTTCTGGGGAGAGTAAATTGAATTTCAATCTGAATATTGTTTTAACATGTACTAATCTAAGCCTTTGCAAAGCACATATTGATCTGAAAGAGACAATCAGCACAGAATTTTAAAATGTGCAGTTACAGAAGCTACAATGAATGTAATCTCTTACATGGATATGATATGCTCTTATAATAAACCTCAAAATTCCTCGATTTTGTTACCTGAAATATAAGAATTATGATGCTCTTCTTCTACTATTCTCCAGAGTAGTCACAATTATTACATGGTTCTGTCCGTATATGTGGGTATTTTATTACAAAGGTGGTTATTATTAATATTAGAGTGGTTGAACTCTTCAGAAGAAATATGCTATTTAATTGGAAATTCACAATGGTAATAGAATCAGCATCTTTTATGAAAGCTGAAAAGCTGGGCTTGGAGAAAGAAGACTCTTAATTCTCTGTGAACAGAATGCAGTTTAGAAATTTGTAAGCAGCTCTTTAAACCACACAATGTATATATATACATTAGATTTCAATGGAACCTAAAGGCACCATACACACTGCTAGGTTTCAGTCATCAACTAATTTTTTCCATCCTTCTTGGAAATTTTTTTTTAAATATCAGAGTCGGATACTTTATTGAATTAATTGTAAATTCCTTGAATATCACTATATTACTTATTCATCTTTTTATCTACCGCACTTCCTAGCACACTGACTTGACCACAGTAGATTCTCAGTAAATAGAAGTCAGTTTTATTTGGGTTACCTACTTCTACTAAAAGAAACTTGGGCAGATTTTACTGATTTGGGGACTTAGAAATATAACAGGGGATGAATGTTTAATACATTTTTTGCAAATATTTGACAGATTTGGAAGTATGTGTAGTTCCAAAGAGCCATGTAGATCCATGCCATAAGTTAGATGAAGTTAGATTTTGGGTAAATTTAATGGAAACTGTTTTCATAACAGCAGTTACCTAATAATAGAATGGACTTCTTGTAAGGTAAGCTGTTTCCCACTGGTGGACATTGTGAAAAAGAATGCCTGGAGGCAGCAGAGGACAATCTTTGGCTAGATTCTGTGAGACAATAACTGTTCTTTGAGTGCTATAAAGAGAAAAGGGCATAGATGGGTACAGTCATCCCTTGGTATCTGCAGGGTATTGGGTCTAGGACCTACAAGAATACCAAAATTGTCGGAGGTTCAAGTCACTTATATAAAACGGTATGGTATTTGCATATAACCTACACACATCCTCAGACCTTAGATTCAGTATTATGAGTAATGCAGAGTCAGCATTTTTAGATTACTCATAATACCTAATATAATGTAAATGCTATATAAATAGTTGTAAATACAATGTAAATGCTATGTAAATAACTGTAGGCATGCAGCATATTCAATCTTGCTTTTTGGAAATTTCCAGATTTTTTTTTTTTGTGTGTGGTACGCGGGCCTCTCACTGTTGTGGCCACTCCCGTTGCAGAGCACAGGCTCTGGACGCGCAGGCTCAGCGGCCACGGCCCACGGGCCCAGCCGCTCCGCGGCACGTGGGATCCTCCCAGACCAGGGCACGAACCCGTATCCCCTGCATCGGCAGGCGGACTCCCAACCACTGCGCCACCAGGGAAGCCCCGGAAATTTCCAGATTTTTTAAAAAATAGTTTTGATCTGGGCTTGGTTGAATCCACGAACATGGAACCCAAATATATGGAAGGCCAACTATATATTCAGTTCATGTGTTGGTTTATTCTGTAATCTTAATAAAGTGATACCATATATTTTTATAGTCTATAATACATGTCCTCAATATTACTGAGTTGTAGATTGCCTCTGGACAACTTCTGGGACTCTAGAGTCTTGTGAACTTCAGGACTGGTCATAAACTACCCTACAAGTGATCGCAAGGTGGGGTGGCTGGAGTCCTGAAAAAATTCCTCAAGTTGGAATACGCAGATGTTCATTACATAAGATCAAGAGGTGTCATTACTGGATTACACATTTTCAGAGTTAAAACACTTAGATAAGTTCACGGACCTAACTCACTGATAGAACAGAATTTCCTCAATCAACCAAGATTTGACTACAGTTCCTACAAGCATAAAGATGAGAAGAGGTTAATTTTCATTAGAGTTTCATGAGGAACCCCAGCTCCTTCAGCTGATGCTGGTCAACCAATATTCAGATACTATTTAAGCAACATCATTTTACTTTTAAAAACCCTTGGCCACATGCATACCTAATTAGGAAAAGCAACCTTTAAAAATGGAAATTACATTTCAGAAGGGTGCTTCTATAATATTATTTGTCCACTATCATTCTCTTATGCTGCTTGGAAGCAGTAGGAGTTTATAACTTCTGGAAAGAAAGGTATGAAATTAAGATGTTTGTCCTTACTTGTACCATAGTCATAAGATTTAGCAATATTATAGGGCAAAAATAATTATAAAAAATGCTGAAAGCAAAGGAAAATTGTGATTAATCTTTGGAATTCTGAAGAAAAAGATTAAAGTGTAGTAAGTGTCAGAAACATACTTTTCAACTGAAAATACTATTCAGCAATTTGAGAAGTTCTAACTTCATTTTCTTTCAGTGACAAAGAAAAATGTTTTCAGTAATGGGACTTTTTAGTTTGCCCTGGAAATAATTCATGTATTTCAATATCTTTGAAAAGAAAATGGTCTTCTTATAGTCAACCTGACAATTGTGCTATATTGTTTAATTAAACATAATAATTTACCTTGGACTGCTTAAAAGTCAATTGTCCAGAGCTAATGTGACTTGGGTTGTAACTGTTACCTGGCATCTTCTACAAGCACAATTTTGTAGATCATTTTTTATTACAATTTTATTAAGGAAATTTGTTTCTAAATATAAATTCTGTGGGTGGGGTTGATTTTTTTTTAACTCATCAACTGATGTTTAATCAACAAAAATTATTGGTTTAAATTTGACTAAATTTGATTAAAATATATATTTATATTATAATATGCATTATATTTATATTATAATGTGTTTTAATATTATGTTATAATATATATGCTTTACTTTGTTTCCCCTATGTGTCCTTGATATGCAGATTCTCTTCTATCTACCAATATCAAATCTAGACTGAACCTTAAGCTTTCTGTCTTAAACCCAACGACAGCTGGGCATAGTGAATTCCAGAGCGTGTATCAGGTGATGTACTATTATCAGTGAATGCATATGGTCCTAAGTACTGTTCTCTGAAAGCCAAATAAAATTGTTATAAAAGAAAAGAAATGCATATCTATTATGTTAGAATTTTAAGATGGTTCCCAAGATTTCCACTCCCTTGGGCACATTCATTTTCTTCCAGTTATCCAGTTAAAGAGTAATCTACATGCCTCCGTGAAACCATTTTTGGGTGTACTTATGGTCCCAAATCAACTGATTTTAGAAAAGGATATTATCCTGGCCTATTCAGAGGTGAGTTCACCCTTAAAAGGGGCTTAGCTCTTCCTAAAGAGACTTAAAATGTAAGAGGGATTCAATGGGAGGAAGATTTTTCACTGATGGCTTTGGGGCAAGAACTGGGAGCAGTCCACAGCTAAAATTCAGAAAGATAACAGGGACCTCATTCCTACAATTGCAAGGAACTAAACTCTGACAACAACCTGAATGAGCTTGAAAGAGTACCCCAAGTAACACATAAGAATGCATCCTTTCAACACGTTGATTTTTTTTTTGTCTGACTACAGAACTGTGAAGTAATAAATGGGTATTGCTTTCAGCTGCAAACCTTGTGGAAATTTTTTATACAGCAGTAGAAAACTAATAAATCTATGATGTAGCTAAATAGAGCATCACCATTTTAGATAAAGGAAATTTGTGTGGCTGTACTGAGACTCAAATCAGAATAAAGAATTCATTTGAAGATAATAATTATCTCCTTATGTCTATAACAAACTTCTTAATTAACTCACCATTCAATTGCGGTCAGTGGGAATAAAATACAAACAGCATATATTAGAGTGGCTAGCAATAAAATCTCTTGCAAGGCACTTTACCCCTTTGGACTGCAGTTGTTTTTATCTGTAAAATAAGAAGCTAGAACCTGATTATTTCTGAGATTTCTTCCAGGTTAAGAAATCTAAGATTTAACTAAATAGTAGTAAAGTGAATGAGTAGTAGTGAGCAAATGAGTAGTAAAGTGAATATGGTGGAAAGAATACAGTACTAGAGAAAAGGAGAAAAAGACTTGGGTTGAATTCTATGTCATAAACAAGGAGCATTGATCTTAAATAAACTGTTTCATTTCTGGACTGTGATTCACTTGGTTGAAAATGGGGATAAAACCACCATGACTCAAAACCCTTTGTGAAAAGAGTTATTTTGGGTAATTTACTTCCAGGATGGCAGTGAGGAACTTTGTGAACTCACTCACTCTCTAAAACAATGAAAATATGGCCAAAACAACTTCCATGAACGATTTCAGAATCCTGGTAATTAACAAAGCCTCAGAACAAATGAACAATCATCTATCAAGAGAAACTGCTGAATCTCTATAAGAGAGAAGGTCTGTGACATTTTCACTTGGGACTATTCCCATTCTTTCCTCCCAGCTCCTTGGTGTGGTAGCCAAAATCTGGTAGCAGACAGTAAAGAGATCCGACCATCTTTGGAACTCTGTTAAAAGCACCATCCCCAGAACACACTTAATACTTTGTCCAAACATTTAGATCTCCGTGAAAAACACAAATATGTAGAAATCAAACAACACACTTCTATATAACCAGTGCATCAAAGAAAAAAATCACATGAGAAAATACTTTGAGATAAATGAAAACAACAACACATTATGCCAAAGCTTATGCGATACAGGTAAAGCCGTGCACAGAAGAAAATTTATAGCTGTAAATGCCTACATTGAGAAAGAAGAGCTCAAGTCAATCTCACCTTCCACCTCAAGAAAAAAGAACAGCAAACTTTATCAAACTTTATATATTTTGTTCTTTTTAAACTTCAAAAAAGAACAGCAAACTTCTCCTTTATCAAGGAGAAGGAAGGAACTATAAAGATTAGATTAGAAATAAATGAAATCAAGAATAGAAAAACAATAGAGAATATCAAAAAAAACAAGTCGGCTCTTTGAAAAAATCAAAAACTTTCTATACATTAGCAATGAATAATCTGAAAATAAAATTTATAGAACACTCTTAAAAAATAAAAATAAAATTTCTAATAATTTTTTTAAAAAGTAAAGACATATACTAAATATATAAAACAATTGAAAGAAATTAAAGATGTTATAAATAAATAGACATACCAGGTTCATGGGTCAGAAGACTTAACATTGTTAAGATGGCAATACTTCACAAATTGAGGTACAGAGTCAACACAATCATTTTCAATATCCCAGCTTTTGGCAGGGGCAGGAATTTACAAGCTGATCTCAAATTCATAACCCCCTTATCTGAAACCCTCATAGAAAAAATACAAGGGACCAAAATAACCAAAATCTTCTTGAAAAAGAAAAAAGTTGGAGAGCTCACACTTTCCTATTTCAAAACCCAGTACAAGGCTACAATAATCAAGTCATCATAGTACTAGTGTAACAATAGACATATATATCAACGGAATAGAATTGGGAGTTCAGATATACACCCTTACATTTAGGGACAATTGATTTGGACAAGGATGCCAGAATAATTTATAAAGAAAATTATAGCCATTCAGGAAATGTTGCTGGAACAACTGGATATCCACATGCAAAAGAATGAATTTGAAATCTTCACACCACACACACAAAAATAATTCAAATCTTAGATTTAATTGTAAGAGCTAAAACAATAAAACCCCTAGAAAAAAAACACAGGAGTAAATTTTCGTGATCTTGGGTTAGGCAATGATTTCTCAGTTATGACACACAAAGTAGAAGGAATAAAATTTTTAAAAAGATAAATTGGCTTTGTTAAGTTAAAAAAAACCTTTTTTTGTGTCAAAGGACACCACTAATACAGTGAAAAGAAAACCCACAGGATAAGATAAAATATTTGCAAATCATATGTATGACAGAACTTCTATACAGAACATACAAAGAACTCTTACCATTCAACAATAAAAAGAAAACTAGCCCAATTAAAAATTGGACAAAAGATTTGAATAGTTATTTCTCCAAAGAAGATATATAGTCAATAGACACATAAAAGGATGCTCAAATCATTAATCATTAGAGAAATGCAAATCAAAAACACAATGAGAAACTACTTCATGCCTACTAGATGTCCAAAATATAAAAGAGAGAAATAATAAGTGTTGGTGAGAATGTGGAGAAACTGGAACCTTCATACATTGCTTATGGGATTGTTAAAACAGTGCAGCCACTTTGGAAAACAGTCTGGCAGTTTCTCAAATGTTAAATATAGAGTTAGCTTATGACCCAGCAGTTCCGCTCCCAGATATATATCCAAGGGAATTGAAAACATGGGGACAACACAGAAACTTCTGCATGATTTCATAGTAGCATTATTCATAATAGAGAAAAGGTAGAAACAACCTAAATGCCCATCAACTGATAAGTGGATAAATAATGTGGTATATCCAAACAGTGGAATATTACTGAGCCATAAAAATAAATATAGTACTGATACATGCCACAACATGGATGAACGTTGAAAATACTATGCTGAGTGATAAAAGGCAGTCACAAAAGGCCACATATTGTATTAATCCATTTATATGAAATATCCAGAACAGGCAAATCCAAGGAGAAAGTAAACTAGAGTTTAGTGATGGTGGCACAACTCCACTGAACTGTATATTTTCATTGAACTTGTATGCATTCCTGCCCTACTTATCAATATGGGACTATCTCATGGACAATTTAGATAAGAGCACAAAATATGGAGTCAGAGTCTTAGGTCAAGCTCTGTTATTTACTAACTGTGTGACTTAACCCCTTTGAGCTTAAGTTTCCTCTTTATAGCTAATGGGAATAATAATGTCTTCCACTTACTTTACATAAGGAAACTGAAAATACAATTTCCATGATACTATTATGCTCAGATTATGCAATTTCTTTTAGGAGGCTTTAAATGGATTAATCATAATCATTATTTAGTGGCACAGTATCATTATCAATTAGTGCATAAAAACTTTATTTGTATTTACTTCAAATAGACATTATTTTTTGTTCCCTTTGTTCTATTCCCAATCCCTTTCTCTCTCTCCTCCATACACCCTGTCATTGGTTGAATTTTCCAGGAAACAGACTCTGAGACACAATGTAATGGATGGGATGTTCATTAGGGAGTATCCCATGGAAGAGAGTAGAAGGGAAGCAGGTTTGAACAGAGGGAGAAGTCCAGCTGGGATGCAGGCCATGGCAGCCTCAGCCAACTTCAAGAGGAGCTCTGGAGCTCTGGCCCCTCAGAGTTGTCCTGCATTGGCCAAGTGGCCGAGACTCTATACCACAGTCTCAATGTGTCAATGTGTCTCTGTGGTTGAGGCAGTCCCTAAAGGGATTAACAAATGGCTGGAGGCTATGTGCTCACAACATCCCCAGAAGTTGGAGCAATTCGTCCTTCCTTGAGGGGACATTTCGACAGTGTATCACAGAGGCTCCGAATTCTATGTATTTAAGTACATAAATGGCATTGTGTAGGATATTTTGCTCTGTTTCTATTTCACCTTTGGTGTATGTCTGTCAGATTTATCCATGTTGACAGTCGTAGATCTGGTTAATATAAAATTCTTTTCTATATTTCCTTCTACATAATAGAATGAACATTGCTGGTACTGTATCAGTAAACACCATCCCAACACATTTATCATTGCTGGGTAGAAGAGATAGTGTTAAAATAAAATAGATTAGTCTGTTGCACACACACTGGTTGGGTTTTTTAATCAATTAACCAATCGCTCAGAACAGCAATTCTGCCACTCCAGTTTGCTTTGCATATTGCTCACTGTCTGTATTTTTTCCCTAAGCCCCACTGTTTGATTAGACTAGAGTGGTTCCTGACAGTAGCATGACTCCTTCCAATCTCTTCTTCAGTTCACCTCCTGTTTTATATCTCCAGTTCCACTCTGTTTTGGCTTTCTATTCTTTCCTACCTGCCTTCACCACTGCAGTATCAGCATCATTTGGAGTCAGGTCCAACTTTATAAAATGTTTTCCCACAGGATATAACAAAATATATGATATGGAACAAGGGCACATATTGTTGATTTGTAATGTTTGAGCATTCCTAATTCTATTGATTGCATCTCTTTTTACATCTATGTAAATTATATGTAATTTTAAATGAAAGGGAGAAATAAAGATTTTTTTGAAATAAATTATATGTATCATTTTTGGAAAGACATTGCAAAAGGTTAATGCTTCCCTAGTCTCATGTTTTTGTTTGTTTTCTCAATTCAGAGGCAAACTCCTTCTGATTTTATACATTATCTTTCAGACTACTTCATCTTCTGACATAAACAGGGAAACCTATGAACCTCCTTCATCTCAGTGTTGGCCTATCTCTAAACCACAGAGCACAAGGTGAGAACCAGAAGGAAGCTCTCCCTGGGTTTCTCAGCTGTGTTCCTTAGATTCCTGGGTTATCAAGGATTCAGGGACCATTGTAGGGTGAGAGGCTGCAGAGAAGGCAGGACTCTGGGCTCACCTGGGTTTATGTTTCAACCATTTTATATATGATGTATTAAATACCTGTAATATTTAGTTTAAAAAATGAGTTTCCCTGCTGAAAGAAAGAGACAGAGACAGAGACAGAGAGTTGAAAATTACTGATCTAAGCCTTACCTCACTTAATATTGAAATACACAGGCCCAGCATGGAATTCACTTGTCCAAGATCCAATGATATTCTCTAACTTCATATTTTACTCTATTTCAGAGCTTATTATTAATAGCTCTTTGGCTGTTGGCTTTAGTAGCCTTATGTCTCCTGAAATCATAACCTGGCCCAGTTTCTAGACTCCAGCTCCTTCTAAGCAAGACTGTGGCTTTGACCTGGCCTGAAGCTCACACCTATTCCTCATAGCTATTCTCCCTGAGATCTGGTTTTGGTTTCTGTTTTTGCTAATAGCAGTCTTCCCTTGCTTGGTTTCTCTTCTACTGTTAAATGTCATGGGCCTTGACAGTAGCATTGAAGGTTATCTTTTACGTTTAGGGAAGTAAATACTTGACGGCAACTTGGGATAGATATAATGATGGAGGCATTATCCTCTTACTATATATTAGAATAGCAATCAAGTAATAAAAAAATGAATTGTAATGGAGCCAATCATTTGTTTTGTCATCCTTAAATTTCATATGGGGAGTTTATCATAAACTAATTACTCTTGACGATTATTTGACAGATTGGTTTCAAAGACCATGGAAAAAGATAATTTGAAGCATCGGGTTGAATAAACAATCACTATGTTTCTCTAAGAGTCTGATTAATTCTAAATATAAACGTCTTGTTTAGAATGCACTGCACTGGATATATGCAATGTACATCTTTCCCTTAATGCCAAAAAGCTTTCCAAACAGGTCCTGTTTCTGACGCATCTTATAGGGCTGAGTCTACTGTAAGGTTTATAAAGACACTGAGTTAAGGACAATGTCACATAATCTGTATTAATAATGTTCACAAATAATTATTTCCATATTAGCAGAAGGTAAATGAACTATTTCCTTATGCAATCAACTATAAATAAATAGGATTTTTATTCTTATGCACTTCCCTTCTTGGTGGGTAGATGGTAAAGAACTAACACGTGCTCAGTGTCTAGTTTAGACTCGACATCGGCATATATAAAAGTTTCTACAAGGTAAATCTCAATCAAAATTAGAAACTGTATTATGTTCATGATTTTTAAAGGCCCTTCTGCTTGCAGAAAAAAGTGTTGGGGTTTCCTAAGTGTATATAATACCAACAGGATAAACATTTAGAATTCAAACATTTAGAATTCAATTACTTTAAAAAAGATAATTAGATGTTTAATATGTTGCATAAAAATTTAACCACTTTTTGTGTGTGTGTGTGTGGTACGCGGGCCTCTCACCGTTGTGGCCTCTCCCGTTGCGGAGCACAGGCTCTGGACGCGCAGACTCAGCGGCCATGGCTCACGGGCCCAACCGCTCCGCGGCATGTGGGATCTTCCCGGACCGGGGCATGAACCCGCGTCCCCTGCATCAGCAGGCGGACTCTCAACCACTGCGCCACCAGGGAAGCCCTTAACCACTTTTTTTTTTTTTTTTTTTTTTTTTTTTTTTTTTTTTTGCGGTAGGCGGGCCTCTCACTGTTGTGGCCTCTCCCCTTGCGGAGCACAGGCTCCGGAGCACAGGCTCAGTGGCCATGGCTCACGGGCCTAGCCGCTCTGCGGCATGTGGGATCTTCCCAGACCGGGGCACGAACCCGTGTCCCCTGCATCGGCAGGCGGACTCTCAACCACTGCGCCACCAGGGAAGCCCTTAACCACTTTTAATACATATTTTCACATTGTATTTTATGTTGCAAATTGTCAACATCACAATATAACTAATATTAAAAGAAAACCCCAGAGTTATCTCTCCCTATTTGTCCTTCTTTTTTTCAATCCTCCAGTCTTCTTGGTGTCAATCATACTGAAGTCACTGTGGTTCTATTTGTTTCCAGGTCCTCGTTCTCTCTCTCTCTCCCTCTCTCTCTTGCTCCTTCTCTCTCTGTCTCAGCTAGCCTGTGCATAATCTTTCTTCTTCCAGAAAGTATACAGTATTCCCCACCCACTGCTATGACTTCTCCCTTGCCTTCTTAAACTCCTAATTGTATTTATTTCTCCATTCAAATATCACCTTCTCTGGAAAGCCTTCCCTGACTCCTTTACTGAAAATCCCATCCCAGGCTGGGTTAAGTGTTGTTCCAGTGGGTTTTCATAACCAAAATCTCCTAGATATCCCCCCTTTGTACCACTTACCACTTGCTATTTAATATTCCCATGTGACTATGTGTTTCCAAATCAGTTCAGTTATCCCCTTGAAGAAAGGGACTGGGTCTTGCCCAGCACTGTATCCTTGGCACCCAGCATAGTGCTTGACTGACAGTGGTACTTGGTGTTGTAAGATTAGTGGATGCCTCTATGGTTTTAGATAGAGTGGTATATTATCTATTTGTTATGCCTATGTACTAATACCAATTTTACTTGTCATTTCAAGAGCTCTGTAGTGTGATAATTGAATATGATATATCAAATACACGCTGTCATGCAAAGTGTGTAATTACCTGGGTTGCACCCGTTTGACTGAAATTTTTTTTAAATACGAGTGATCTCATTCTCAATAGGTCAGCCGGATGGGATCACCGTTTCCCCTGCCTTGTCTGACACTTCTTTGAACCTCCATCACAGCCTGCATTGAGATCCCTTGTAGTTGACGGAATGTGTCCTTGCTCTCTTAATTTAGGCCTTGAAGGCAGGAAGGAGTCTTTTTTCAATCTTATATTTCCCACAGTGCCTGGCACATAGAAGAGGTGCAGCAATTATAGAACTGAGCTGGTACGTGATTATGCAAAGGCCAAGCCAAAGTCAGATTTTTTTTTTTTTAATCAGTCCTTTCAAAATAAGTACAGAACTCTGGGGGGTTTTGTTGTTGCTATTGTTGTTTTTACACTGTTCTGATTAAAAAATAATGCAACTCGTATTTGGAAAATTTTGGAAAGAATACAAAATATATAAACCAGAATTAAATTTACCTGTACAATGGAGATCAGTTTATGTTAGAATTTTAGCATATTTCCATCCAATCTGTCTTCTTCAACCAGTGATAACCTTATATCATATAAATTATTTTATACTTAGCCTTTTCACTTAATATAATAGCATATTATTTTCTATCACTATAAATTTTTCGACATTATATTCCACCCCATAAATGCCCATGGTTTTTTAAGCCAGTTCCTTGGTAACTGAATACTGTTTGTTGAAGATTGTTTTTTAATTTTTCACAACTGTAAGTAATTTTGCATTCTTTCAATGAATAACATATTATTTCTATGTACCTGGCTTTCTGTTGTTCTGTGGGCTGGGATATAGCAGAGAAGAAACTGACAAAAATCCCTACCCTCATAGAACTTACATACTAATTGAAGAGACAAAAAATAAACATGATAAAATAACATGTGCTACATTAGACAGAAATGGATGCTGAGGGGAAATAAAATACAGGAGGGAAGTGTAAGACAAAGTGTCAGAGGGTGGTCACACATTTGGGTTGAGGTGGCTAAAGAAGGTCTCACTGAGAAGAAATTTGGGTAAATACCTCCAGGAGGTAAGGGAACAAAATCATCTTGAAATGGGGTGGAGTTGGGGAAGGGAGAAAGACCAATTCCAGGGGAATGTATAAGCAAGACCTGAGAAAGAGTATGCCTGGCATGTTTAAGAAGCAGCAGAAGCTCACACTGATTGAGGAGGAGGGAAATAACAGATAAAATCAGAGCTATCCCAGGAGGACAAATTTTTTGGCTTTTCAGGCTTGACTACTACTCTAAACGAGCTGAGATGTCACTGGAGCAGCATGATGTAAGTGGCATTTGAACAAGATCACTCTGCTTCTGGGATGAAAGAGACTGAAAGGGGAAAGTCACAGGCAGGAATGCCAACTGAGAAGCTTCTGATATAAAATCGGGGAGGGCATAATGACATGGACCAGAGTGTGGTGATGGAGGTGGGAAGGAGAATTAATTGTGGAATTTATTATTAGATTGAATGTGGTGTATAAGAGAATAAAAGGGGTCAAGGATGATGTCAGGTTTTTAGGCTTGAGCGGTTGCAAGAAAGGAGACGCCATTTAGTGAGACAAAGCAGATTGGTAGAGGAACAGGTTGAGAGTCAAGGTCATGTCCATTTTCCACAACCTTCAGTTTGATATCTAAGTGGAGATGTCAAGTAGTCAGCTGAATGCATGAATCTGGAATTCAAAGAGCAAGTTCTTACCAGAGATATAAATTTGGGTGTCTTCAGCATAGAGATTATATTCAAAATACAACACTCTCCTGCATAAATCTTTATTCAGATTTTTTCATCATATGCTTTCAATAACTATGCCTGGGATATTGGAGTTGGCATTACCTGATTAATTCATATAAGTTATTTCCCTAAAACATTGTGACAATGTAAGTTTTCTGCCTGCATTATCATTTTGCATCTTTGGACATGGTAATTTAAAGAACAAAAACTACATACACATATATAGTTTTGTACCTTCAGTTTGCATTACTTTGATTATTGATGAAGACATTCTTAAATTAGACACTAAAATGGGAACATGATTCCACCAAAAATAGCAAAATCTACAAACATGTATGTATCCACACAGCCACAGAATACCACTTTGTAATATTTAAAATATTAATCTAGAGTTTGAAAAGATAAATGGGTTAAAAAAAGGCCTAAGAGTAATGGAGCATTACCCCTATTAAATATTTAATCATATGTAGAAGCTAAAATAATTAATTTAGTACAATACTGGCCCCCAAAACAAACAGACAAATTTGCAGACATGCCACTGTACTTATTTAAATTACTATATGACAAAGGTGGTATCACAAATTGGAGGAAAATATGAGAGTCAAGATATAATGAATTAATTATTATTCCATTTGGAAAAAAATAGTTTAGTTCTTTGCCTCCTGCTGAATACAACATAAAATACATACGTAATTATAATTAAAGTAATTAATTATGTAAAAATCTATCCATATTTTTTTAAAACTAGAAGAAATTTGGAGAATAGTTCCTAATTTCTAATTAGGGAAATACATTTCTAAACTTAATGGAAGAACTTACAAAACAATAAAAATAGTCCTGTGTGTATGTAAACAATATTCAGTGGTCAACAACAAATGGAAAAACAGCTGTAATAAGTATGACAGGAAAGTTAATAATCTTGATAGTCAAAGCTCATATAAATTTATTAGAAAAGCATTAAGGCTCTTAAAAGATATGGAAAAAGAATATAGACTGGGGATCACAATTTTTTTTGTTAAGTGAAGGACCAATACACAAAATAGTGACATTTATTCTTAAATGAGAAAGATGTTAATTGATAAGTTTCCAGGACACTGTTTTGTGGGTGGAGTGAATGAGCTGATTAACAGAAGTGAATATCTGAAAGGCACTCTTTTGCCAAACACGATTTCATCACAATCTCTAGCTTTCATTTTGTCATGCCCGTATCTGAACCTCACCAACTTTTATCAACCCTTCCTGCACTTATTCAGTGATTATGATTTTAAAAAACTGTCTGATCAGATTAAAAGAATGAAGGAACATAAGTGAGAGACTGAATATAGGAAGTATGCACGATCACTTTATGAGCAAAAAATAAAGAAGCAAACAACAATAATATTCCTTATTACAATTTTGAAAGACATAGAAAGTTTATGAGGGACTTCCCTGGTGGTCCAGTGGTCAAGGCTTCACCTTCCAATGCAGGTTCAAGCCCTGGTTGGGGAGCAAAGCTCCCACATGCCTCGTGGCCAAAAAGCCAGAAACATAAAAGAGAAGCAGTATTGTAACAAATTCAATAAAGACTTTAAAAATGGTCCACATCAAAAAAAAAATTTTTTAAAGAAAGTTTATGAGAAGAATCCATATAAATCATTAGCCTAAGAACCAAAGAAAAGATTGATTTCTTTCAAAGTAATTATGCAATGCATATTAAATTGCCTCATTGTTTGTGTGAAGCAAAAGAATATTACAAATATCAATTTTAGTCATTTAATAAAACATAATGCCTTTGATCTGCCAGTGAAATCCACTGTCTCTATTCTTATGTTTGTTTTTCTCAAAACTACACAAGTTTAAAGCAACTCCTCCTGTAACAGGGAAGTAAGGATTACTTTCCCTTATAGGTTTATTTTTTAGCAGGTTGTGATGGATATGGTTTAAAGTATTAATTTAAATGATATGGTACATGGCTACATGATCTCTCCCTTTTAATAAAACTTGGTGCACATTTCAAGTAATCATCTAAGAGGAATCAAAATATTATCTTGTGCATTTACCTTTGTCCAAGGTGGATTCAAATTAGCATGACTTTCTGGATTTCCCCAATCCCTTTCCCCCACCTCCAACAATTTTTCTTAGAGTGCTTGAAGTAAGCATGATACTCCTAGAACCTACTACAGACTCTTCAGTTTCAATTTAAAACATTTAATATCATACCTTCTCTTACTCAAAAGAAAAAAAATGCCAAGAGTACAATATATCATCAGAATATGAATGTGTGGTATTTGTGACAAAAAAACTATTTTTAAATTCCACCCCCTCAGCTTTCTTTCACCAAGTTCAGCTCTTTATAGAGGAAGGACTAACAAAAAAATGTAGATAGATAAAAATCCTGTAAGAAGTATTTTGCCTGTAATTGAATTTTTTTAATTGGGTATAATTAGAGGCTCTAATTACCTCTCCCTCTCCCTAGGCTCACTGTTTCAATTTTAGGAGATCCTGGGAAACATTTATGGAATGGCAAAGTCAGGAACTCTGAAAACCTGCTCTTCCATAAAAGCAATCAAACCCAAATTGTTAAACTCTTTCAGAATTCTAGAAATTAACCAAAGGTTTAAAACACTCTGAGAAGCATGTATTGAACAAAAATGGATAAATCTTGCTAAGCACAGTGAGCTTCGTGGCATTTTAAATTGCCATTTTGGAAAACAATCTGGCAGTTCCTGAAAAAGGTTAAATATAGAGTTATCATATGACCCAGCAATCCCACTCCTAGGTACAGCCCATGAAATCTGAAAATATAATGTCCACACAAAAACCTCTACACCAGTGTTCATAGCAGCATTATTCATAATAGGCAAAAAGGAGAAATAACTCAAGTCTCCATCAACTGACAAATGAATAAAATATGGTATATCTATACAATGGAATTTTATTTGGCAATATAAAGGATAGACGTTCTGACACAAGCTACAACATCAGGAACCTTGAAAATATGCTGAGTGAAAGAAGCCAGTCCTAATAGGCCAAATATTATATGATTCTATTCACTGGGTTCGGTGTTTTCCATTAAGACAGCTCTAGTAGCACTTAGATGTCTTTAACTTCATTTGAAACAATTTTGTTATACTGCATTTTGACAGCTTTCATATCGGCATGCACTTAAAAAAAAAACCTCATCAAAACTGGTGAATTTTTGTGTAGCCATTTTAGTATTGAAGATGGAAGAAAAAAGCAACATTTTTGGCATATGATGCTTTATGATTTCAAGAAAGTTAAAAATGCAACTGAAACGCATAAAAAGATTTGTGCAGTGTTTGGAGAAAGTGCTGTGACTGAGTGACTGTGTCAAAAGTGGTTTGTGAAGTTACATGCTGGAGATTTCTTGCTGGATGATGCTCCATGGTTGGGTAGACCAGTTGAAGTTGAAAGCGATCAAATCGAGACATTAATTGAGATCAACGTTATACCACGTGGGAGATAGCTGACATACTCAAAATATCCAAATCAAGAGCTGGAAATCATTTGCAGCAGCTTGGTTATGTTAATCACTTTGATGTTTTGGTTCCACATAAGTTAAGCAAAAAAAACCTTCTTGACTGTATTTCCACATGCAATTCTCTACTTAAACGTAATGAAAATGTTCTGTTTTTAAAACAAATTTTGATGGGTGATGAAACGTGGATACTGTACAATAATGAGGAGTGGAAGTGATCATAGGACAAGGGAAATGAAACACCACCAACCACACCAAAGGCCGGTCCTCATCCAAAGAAGGTGATGTTGTATATATGGTCAGATTGGGAGTTCTCTATTATAAACTCCTTCAGGAAAATGAAAAGATTAATTCCAACAAGTACTGTTCCCAACTAGACCAACTGAAAGCAGCACTCGACAAAAAGCGTCTGGAATTAGTCAACAAAAAACGCATAATCTTCCATAAGGATAATGCAAGACTGCATGTTTCTTTGATGACCAGGCAAAAACTGTTACAGCTTGGCTGGGAAGTTCTGATTCATCCGCCATATTCACCAGACACTGCACCTTCGGATTTCCATTTATAATGGAAAAAAATTTCAATTCCCTGGAAGACTGTAAAAAGCACCTGGAACAGTTATTTACTCGAGAAGGTAAAAAGTTTTGGGAAGATGGAATTATGAAGATGCCTGAAAAATGGCAGAAGGTAGTGGAACAAAAGGGTGAATACATTGTTCAGTAAAGTTCTTGGTGAAAATGAAAAATGTGTCTTTTATTTTTAATTCAAAACTGAAGGCAATTTTGGCCAACTCAATATATGAAGTGACCAGAATAGGCAAATCCACAGAAACAAAGGAAAGTAGATTCGTGCTTGCTAGGGCTGCAGGAAAAAGGAATAGGGAGCAAATGCTAAAGAGTATGGGTTTCTCCCTGGGGAGGTGAAAATGTTCTGAAATTGCAGAGTGGTGATAACGGCCCAACTTTGTGAATATACAAAAACTCACTGAATTATACACTTTAAAAGACTGGCAGGGACTTCCCTGGTGGTGCAGCGGTTAAGAATCTGCCTGCCAGTGCAGGGGACATGGGTTTGATCCCTGGTCCAGGAAGATCCCACATTCCGCAGAGCAACTAAGCCCATGTGCCACTACTAAGACCACGTGCCGCAACTACTGAAGCCTGTGGGCTCTAGGGCCCGCATGCCACAACTACTGAGTCAGCATGCCTAGAGCCCGTACTCTACAACAAGAGAAGCCACCACAACGAGAAGCCTGCGCACCGCAATGAATAGTAGCCCCTGCTAGCCGCAACTAGAGAAAGCCCACGCACAGGAACGAACCAATGCAGTCGGTAAATAAATAAACAAATGACTGGCATTTATGGTATATGAATTGTATCTCAATAAAGTTATCTTTAAAAATAAAAAATTGCATTTAAAAAATATTCTTTTAATATTAATTTTCTATAGAGAAAAAGCTCCTAATAAGGAAATTCTAAAATGGGATATGGAGTTCACACTATTTCTTTTATATTAATTTATTATGTTGGTATTACTTCATACGTACAAACTAATTGGTTAAGGAAAATGGGAGGGTGGTTAAGGGGTCAAAGACCGGGCAAGTAACTTCGTTTGGGCTCAAACTGTTATCTATAAGATGATGACAAAAACACCTGCCATATATATGCTCTCAAGAAATATGCTAACATATAGTGTTAGTATATACATTTTAAATAAGCATAATATTTCCAATCAGAATTTATCTCAAATTTAATTTACATCTAAGCTTAGATTTAAAAAAATATCTTATGGCTCCTAGACAATTTCAAAATATTCTCCAATGAGTGTATCCCAAGTCCCCCTCCTTTCTAGACCACAGTTCCAAGCACTCCTTGGGTTATCAAGTAATGTAACATGTGACATCAGGATGCATCTCCTGAGTGTGGGTATATCACAACATAGCTCATTTTCCTCTCTGATATTTCTCTCATTCAATAGCATGACACACAATGTAAATAAAAGTGAGCTCACTACACTGAAAAAGAAGCTGCCTATTCTGAATAACTGATTTCTGTGAGATATGACTACAAAAAATAACTCTGAAACTTTAAAAAGGGAAGTCTGGAAATCCTAGCAATCACACACACACAAAAATTTTTATTGCATCACTCTTCTTTGGCAAAAGCCAAAGTTCTGTTCTCTTTTCTTATAAAACCAAAATTAAATGTTTGTTTTCTTAAGAGTTTATCAGTCAACATAGTATGGGTACACCTATATCACTAGGTTTTAGACATGTGCTGAGGAAAAATAAATATACTATAGAAGAAAAAATAAGGCTTGTTTCCACATAAAACTACACTGGAACTTATTTTTTTTAATTATGATGAATTTTTAACAACTTAATAGGAAATTAAATTGGGAAACATGGTCATCACCATTAAAGAATGAATGCCCTGTCCACACCAAACCTGCATATGGATGCTGACAGCAGTTTATTCATAACTGCCAAACTTAGAAGCAGCCAACATGTCCTCCAGTAGGTGCTATAGACTGAAAATTAGTGTCTTTTCACAATTCAAATGTTGAAATCTAATCTCCAATGGTGTTAGGAGATAGGGCTGGTGGGAAGTGATTCATGAGCAAAGCCCTCATGAATGGAATTAATGCCTTTATAAAAGAAACCCCAGAGAGGTCTCTTACCCCTTCTGCCAAATGAGAATGCAGCAAAAAGGCTGCCATTTATAAATGAAGAAATGGATCCTCACCAGACATGGAATCTGCCTGTGCCTTGATCCTGGACTTCTTAGCCTCCAGAAATAAATTTCTGCTGTTTATATTTCTCCAAGTCTATGGCTTTCTGTTATAGCAGCCTGAAGAGACTAAGACAGTAGGAATAGATAAAGTGTGGTACATCCAGACAATGGAATATTACTCAGCACTAAAAAGAAATGAGCTATCAAACCTTGAAAAGTCATGTAAGAAATAAATGTGTATCACTAAGTGAAATAAGCCAGTTTGAAAAGGCTATGTACTTGTGTGATTCCAAGTGCACGACCTTCTGGACAAGACAAAATATGGAGATCACAAAAAGATCAGTGGTTGCCAGCAGCTGGCAAAGAGGAGAGCTGAATGGGAAGAGCACAGAGGATTTTTTGGGCAGTAAAACTATCTGATACCATAATTATGGAGATATATATATAATTCTATATTTATCCAAACCCACAGAATATACGACACTGAGAATAAACCCTATGTAAACTATAGACTTTGGGTGATAATGATGTGTAAGTACAGGTTCATCAATTGTACGAAATGCACCACTCTGAAGGGGAATATTGATAATGGGGAATATATGGGAAATCTGTGCTCAGTTTTGTTGTAACCTAAAACTGCTCTTAAAAAGTCTTAAAAAAAAACACAATTCCTGTGATCAATTACTTTCACTGGTGAATTTTATTCATCTCCCCCTTAAAATGGAATGTTTGAACTAGTTGAGTTCTATGTTTCCCTTCCAAATCTAACATTCCGTGGTTCTAAAATCTGATATGATTGAGTGGTGATTAGAGAAAGAAGTACCCACACTACACATAACAACCACTAAGCCAATAGTCAACTACAATGGAGCTATTCTTCCATATAGTCCATGTATTTGGCAGAATGATGGCAGTGTCCACACCCTGCACCTTACATGGCTAAGGTGATTACGTTATGTGATTAAGTTAAGGACCTTGAGAAGGGGAGGTTTTCCTGGATTATCCAAGTTGGTCCAATCTAATCACATGGGTCCATAAAATTGGGAACCTTTTCAGTCAGTGGTCAGAAAAAGACATCAGCGACAAGCCTAGGGTCAGAGAGATGCTACCTTGCTGCTTTGAGGATGGAAGGAGGGGGCTAAAAGCCAGGGAATGTCAGTGGCTTCTAGAAGCTGGAAAAGGCTAGGAAAGAGATTCTTTCCTGGAGCTTCCATAAAGGAAACAGCCTAGCCAACAATGTGGATTGATTAACCCAGTAGGACTCTTGTCAAATTTCTGATATCCAGAGTAGCAAGATAATAAATTTATATTGTTTTAAACTACAAAATGTGGCAATTTGTTACAGGAGCAATAAAAATTAATACAGTCCAAAAAAGTGCCAAATGTATTTTCTCTCTTTAAAAGAAATGGTTTGCGCTAGATTGTGAATGATTAGCTGAAGCTTTCATCTGATCTCCGTAATTTTAAATTTTTTCATAAAGCTTTATAAATGTTGCTGTCCTTTATCAGTGATCCAATACTGAGTCTCAGGCAAGAGACAAGAACTGCACTGACAAGTGCTCATGACCTTCTTTAGCTATGATAAATATGATAACTTACCTACCAATGTCACACAGAATCTTAAATAGTACGTTAAATAATTTAATGTCCTCACTTCGCTGATTTGAAGAAAACATTGCTAATAATCATCTCTTCAGAAGACTTTGGTATTTTTATAAGATGTTAAAATTCTAAAGTGCCAACTTTACTTAATAACTTCAGCTCTATTCATGCTATTTTATTTAGCTTTATTATTGCAGTAGTGACAGTTTCCTCCCTCGATTCTTACTCCTATGTCGTTTGTAACATTCTTAAGTCCAGAGAATAATTGATAACTGTATCAAAAGCAGCTGCTGCTTGGCTTGAATTTTCCTTTCAATAAGACTGAAACACTCTCATAGAAAGCATGGGCAATATTTAACTTAATAAACATAGCTGTATAGAGCTTAAATTTATAACAGGCAAATGAGTTTTAAGATACTTAAGAAAATTCAAATACAAAACATTCAGTAAATATAGGAGATGTGGGGCTTCCCTGGTGGCGCAGTGGTTGAGAGTCCGCCTGCCGATGCAGGGGACACGGGTTCGTGCCCCGGTCTGGGAAGATCCCACATGCCGTGGAGCGGCTAGGCCCGTGAGCCATGGCCGCTGAGCCTGCGCATCCGGAGCCTGTGCTCCGCAACGGGAGAGGCCACAGCAGTGAGAGGCCCGCCTACCGCAAAAAAAAAAAAAAAAAAAAAAAAAAAAAATATAGGAGATGTGCAATGATTCTACATTACTTAGACTTTTTAAAAAAAAAATCACTATTAGTTTTCAAATGAAAAACTGCTTTGAGAAATTAAGCCGCTACGATTAATGAAATAAATGCCTCTATCATACCCTCTGTCAGTTGTCACAAAGAGCATACTTCAAACCTATATGAATTCATCATTATAAAATCCATTTCCATCTGGCATAGATAATCGAATGTCAATATGCAGACTTAAAGGGAAAGATCGACTATGCTCTTTCACTGCTTTTAAAAAGCCTGTCAGCGTCCCCTTGGCAATGAGTCCAGACAGAAATGGACTAGGATTCTTCAAATTTGCTCCGCAAGGGTCCTTCCTTCAGGTCACAATGAACATGAGTTTTTCTTTTTTTGTTTCTTTTTGTTTCTTATGTTTGCTGGGCCTCTCGTATTGGTGATACAGTTTTTACATTACCCAAGGGAGACATTACTGATCTCACTGAGCAATCTTTTAAATTCCCAGACGAACCAGTAGTTTTGGAAACTACTTCAAGTAAAATGTTTGTCACCTCTTTACCAAAAATCATAAATAAATAAACAAATGACACCTTATCTCCCTTATTAAAATCAAACACAAACATTTCTTTTCTCTTCAGAGGTTCCTGACAATTCAAAGGCTATATATAGAATGAAAGAGAGGTATGTTAAAAATATAAATAGTTTGTAAAATTAGAGTACTGGAAAGCAAGTAGATTCTAAATCCAAATAATCTTTATATCTTTTAGATATAACGTTGAAATTTTGAGGGCCAGGGTAGTACCAAAAAGAAGGGTATATTACTTACTTTAATCCAAATTTTATTGGGAATAACATTAGTAATTAATAATGCAGATTTTGATAGAATTTGCTAAACAGAATTTTAATTAATAAAAATCACTATAATAATATTATTAATTTCATATAATTAATAACTTAGTAACTTAATTTTGATTTTATTGATAACATTTCTTTTCAACAAGTTCTGTTATTTGATGTGATAGTAAAGGACAGGATACTACCTGGATTCAAAACCTACTTCTGCCCTGTAATCTTGGGTAAATTACCTAACTCTTCAGGTTCTTAGTGCACACATCTATAAACTGGATTAAAATTGCATAGCGTGAGAATTGAATGAGTTAATTAAAATAATAGAACAGTTCCTAACATTAGCAGTGTATGTGTGTGTGTGGGCGGGGAGTGGTTCACACATGATATTTCTAGTCTGTGGAAAGTTTATCAGCTATGTTACCAGGGTGATAAAAAATTTAAAGATGAAATGAAGAGCTTTAGAGTAAGGGTTTTCAAAAAATATCTATCTATCTAATTATCTATCTATCATCAGTAAAAGCTGCTGGAAAACTTTATGCTGAATTGGGAAGACCAAAGATTTGGGAGGAAGACCAAAGATTTGGGAGGAAGACCAAAGATTCTGGGTGTTGCACCTTTATGCCAGAAAAAAGTACCAAGAGAAAAGGGCCTAGCCTAATATTAATAATTATTAACCTCTACCGAAAGATTACTATGTGCTGAGCACTTTGCTATGAGCTTTCAAATAGGTAAAAATAGCCTAAAATAGTAAACTTAAAGTGGCAGATGGCAGTCCCAGCCCAGACTGCACATTGGTATCCCTCGGGCAGCCTTTTACAACATCGAAGCCTGAGTTTCACCCCTGGAGAGTCTAGGTGATCTATTTAGGGTGGACACTGGGCATTTGTATTAAAAGCTCCTCTGGTCCTTATAATGTGTATACAGGGTTGAGAATCACTTCATTAACATGCTTAAATTAAAAAAAAAAAAAAACTAGGGTAAAGGCAGACAGGAAAGACAAACCATCCTCCCGATCCAGCACTCACTTAGGTTTTTGGATCAGTCTGTGCTAACAAGTACATTAAAACTCCAAATAAACAAAAAATCACTATTTTTATTAATCCCCCTAAATAAGAGGTGAAGAAATTACTATAGGTAGGTGAGTTGAATTTTGGTTCATTTGCTTTTATTTTGGTCATGTTGTAGGTTCTCTTTCTCTTACCCTGAAAGGTTGACTTTCAAGAAAGAGAATGTACCTCCTTAGTTGCCTCTTGTCCCCCTAAATTAAGGATATCTGAGGGGAAGAAGAGCGCCTTGCTTCCAGGTGCCTGCCTCCTATCCCCACATATAGCATGATGACAGCTCTGACGTCAGTCAGGGGTATCGGGGGTAAACACTGACTCTACATTTTGCACTGACTTATCATGGAAAACCTTCTTAACTTCTCTAGACCTTTCTTTCCTCATCTGCAAAAAAAAGAGGGGTAATAGTACTAGTTTGATAGTGTTCAAAGAAATAAATGAGACAATCATGTAAATATTTTGGTTAATATAATGCCTAACAGAGTAAATGGTCAGTGAATATTAACACATAACGATATACATCATGAGCCACTGATGACAAAATTAATGCCTGGTGTTCCCTAGGAAGTTCTTATCTGATAATAGGCAAACATTGAAAGCATAGCTTAAGAAATAACAGTTAGAAATTGAGTTATTTGTAGTGAGGTGGATGGACCTAGCGTCTGTCATGCAGAGTGAAGTAAGTCAGAAAGAGAAAAACAAATACCGTATGCTAACACACATATATGGAATCTTAAAAAAAAAAATGGTTCTGAAGAACTTAGGGGCAGGACAGGAATAAAGACTCAGACGTAGAGAATGGACTTGAGGACACGGGGAGGGGGAAGGGTAAGCTGGGATGAAGTGAGAAAGTGGCATGGACATATATACACTACCAAACGTAAAACAGATAGCTAGTGGGTAGCAGCCACATAGCACAGGAAGATCAGCTCAGTGCTTTGTGACCACCTAGAGGGGTGGCACAGGGAGGGTGGGAGGGAGACACAAGAGGGCAGAGATATGGGAGCATATGTATATGTATAGCTGATTCACTTTGTTATAAAGCAGAAACTAACACACCATTGTAAAGCAATTATACTCCAACAAAGATGTTAAAAAAATAAAATAAAAGGAAATAACAGTTAAAGCCAGCCTGTTATACTGAATCTCCCCTAAGCATTGTTTGTAACATCTAGATTCTCTCTTTTTTCAGGGTTTCCTTGGATCGATACCCTATAGGTGGGGACAATTTATTTCTTCTGTTTTCACAGAGTTCCTTCCCTCATCAACATGTGGATGGTGAGGCAGGCTCCCAAATTATGTCCTCAACCTAATTATCGTACAGATCAAATTAGAGTTCAGTGCTATTTCTAACCATTGACTAATCACCAGGTATAGATTATAATGAAGATTATGAGACATAATGCATATATCTCTGCACAGACCACACAACCATGATACTAAACTCTCTATTTTTCTACAACTTTATATTATCAACTGAAGGCCATCATTACCCTCTCTAAAAGTTTTTGGCATTAGTATA
This sequence comes from Hyperoodon ampullatus, assembly GCF_949752795.1. Taxonomy (NCBI): domain Eukaryota; kingdom Metazoa; phylum Chordata; class Mammalia; order Artiodactyla; family Ziphiidae; genus Hyperoodon; species Hyperoodon ampullatus. The sequence goes on from NC_136933.1 coordinate 17,432,739, forward strand.
CATATCTCTGGCCTTGAAAGTATCTGATACACACCTATCAACAAAAGAGATGTACTCCTTGTCCTCATGAATCTTATACCCTGTTTTTAAGTTAATGGTAAGATAAAATTATTTAATTAGCACTATGATTAAGTGAAAAGAACAGATGTGCTTAGGGTGTATAGATTTGGGTCATCAAGTAAGGTACTCTGAGGAGGTAACTTTTAGGATGAGTTTCACCAAAGAGAAGCAATGATCCAGGGGCAGAGAATGATGGGAAGAAACACCTATGTAATGGGAAGAGCCTGTGCCAAGGTGCGGCGACAGGAGGGAACAACAGTGGGGACAGCGGCTGAATCTCAGAAAGCAATAGGAACATGGTCCAAGTGCGGACGAGAGAGGTTTGAAAGGCTGGACTTTGCATAAGCATGCAGGTTCATTTAAGGGTTTGGCACTTTATTCTGGAATCAAAGAGAAGGTATTGAGTAGGGGAGTGATATGATTAGGCTTGTTTTCTTAAAATATTCTTTGGGTTTCAGTGTGAAAAGATTTTAAAAAGAGTAAAATGAAAGATGATTTTTGGACTTGGATGAGAAGAGTAGAAGTGAGAAGATTCTAGAATGTGTATGAGTAGAATCAAAGGGATTTGATAAAGGATTACATGTGAGAGGTGAGAGAATACTTTAAGAATAATCCCCTGCTGTTTGGGTTGACAGGATGAATAGGGGTGCTAATCTGCAATACAGAGAATACTTGTTGGGTACATAAAAGGATGATTCCATGGGTGATACCTTCTGTTGAAGAGGTATATTACAGGCATCCAAGTGAGAAAGTTGTGTAGGCAGTTGAATAATTGAGCCTGGAAGTTGGAGAAGAAATTTGTTAGGGAAATAAATTTAGGAGATTTTGGTTTATCAATAGTAAATGTATGAGAATGGAGAGAATATAGAGTAATAAGAGGCTGCCCAGATGATTGGGTCTATTTGAATAACAGGTTTGTTACCATATGTAATTTTATTTATTTTTGAAAAGACAACCATTTTATTTAAAAAGGAATTGTCATTGTGTTCCTGGAGTCAAGGTTAATGACATAACAGCTACCTTAGGCATAATTTATCAAAAATCCTTACATAATACCAACTGGGTGCAATGAACATATATTTTAGGAGGAATTACGAGTTAAAAACGTTTGATAATTGTCATAACCACTACATCAACTTGCAGTTTAAGCATTTCCTGTAGTCCTTCCATCCCCCCTCCCTCCCTCTCTTCCTTCCTCCATCCATTCATCAAATATTTATATAACAATTACTACAGTTTGAAGATATATGAAATGAGTAAAGGATTTCCTGCCTTTAAAGATTTTATAGTCCAGTTAAGAGATCTATAAATTGCTATAATAAAGGAAGACTGACTGTGACTCGGCGAAGGCTCTGCAAAGATGCTGATCTTTGAAAATAAGTAGCCATTTCCTCCACAGACAAGGAAGGTGCACTGGACAAGCTGGAGAAAGCTTGCCATTCCCTTAGCCCTGCAGAGAAAAGCAGCTATGGGTTCTGAGGTTCCCTGCAGTAAATCGCTATGCTAGGGTCAGTGTCTATTCTGGAGGGCTTAAGGAGTTAAGCAACAAAATAGGTTTTTGTTGTTGTTGTTGTTGTTTTTACCTGGGAGGTTGAATAGGAAGGAGGGGCGTAGGAAGATAAGGCAACATATATACAAGACTATACCTCAGAATGGGGAAGGAAGGAAGGAAGGAAGGAAGGGAGGGAGGGAGGGTGGGAGGAAAGGAGGGAAGAAGGGAGGGAAGAAAGGAGGGAAGAAGGGAGGGAAGAAGGGAAGGAAGGAAGGAAGGAAAGGAGGGAGGAAAAAGGAGGGAAGAGACGAGAAAGAGGATGAGGAGAAGAGGCGAATGTTTAAACACTGCAACAAGAGCAAGGAGATGAAGGGACATGGACACCCTGGGAGTGATTGTAGCTCAGGGTACCCTACTGGTGAAAATGTATGATATGGGGATCTTCCTCATTCTCTGAGAGGAGACCCTTCAGTGAACCCAATTTTTCTCTAGTTACTCTCCAGAAGTTGAATATTTTATGAATACCATAAACTCTTCCAAACTATCAGAGTAACTTTTTTATACACTTTCCATAAAAACTTTATCTGTATAAATGATATCTATTTGACTCTAGGTAGTAGTTTTAAAAAAAGAAAATCAAACAGAACACTGATATCTATAAACACTGATACATTTTAGAAGGAATAAGTTATGAACAGAAAGTAACATTTAAAAATCAAATTATTTACTTTCCCTAAATAATAATTTGATAAATCTCCAGTGAGTCTAGTTTCTACCATTTCTTCATTCATTTGGTGAGTGAATCGTGGTGAAAGGGATACTACTGTCAATAACACTGTGCAGGAAGCTTATACCTAAAAGTGATATTCAGTAACCTGTACGGCACAGAGAAACCAACCCATCAAAATCAACACACCAACAGCACCAAGGATTGTTTCCTAAACAACCAACTCAACTATTCTGCTGTGTACTGGCTGAACGGCAGCGCTGATTATATCTATTAGCCCATATAAAAAAAAATCAGTTTATTCATCAATGCTGAACTCATTGAAGGTTTGTTAGTTTAAACTAAATATCAGGTTTGACTTCAATTTAGACATCAGTGAAACTCATGCTGAATCTCATTTTTAGATTACAATAGGAAATCTGGAAGATATCTGATCACTGAAGTCAAGACAAAATGCAATTGAATTCATTTAATTATCATGAATATCATTGGCTTTTATTTACATTTCCAAAGATAACATACTCCAAAATTCAGAATCCCTTAAAAAATAGGCACTTTGCATATAAACACATTGTAGGAATGTTGAAATTAAAATGTTTTTGATTAATTTGTACTCTCTGATTCATAAGATTTATGCCATGAATTGAAAACCTTGTCTACCAAATATGATTTTTCTTTCTCTGTGGACTGTTTACATAGCTCAGGCTTTGAGAGTTTATAATCCAATTTATTAACAATAAGATTTTGTTTAATAAGTTGTAATTTATGTTGGGAAAGAATGCCTACTCAAAGGAAGAGAGCTTTAATTCCTGTTACATTCGCAGCATAAATATTCCTTCAGTTATACATAGGAACTATAAAATCTTGGATCAAGTTACAACTTCTAGTTGGGAGACTCTTCTCTCATCCTTAATGAACCCTGAATTAGATAAGCTTACTTAGGAAGTAATGGCCAATAAAATCCTCCTGTAATGACTCACTGGTGGCAGCAGTTTTATGATGAGTTGAAGGAATGAAAAGAAAACTCTCCATTATCCATGGAGGTGCCTCACAAGCAGGTCTAGTGACTCACCACACACAAGTTCATTGCCCTGTGCTGATAAGAAAACAAGGACATTTAAGAGAATAAAATTTAGGGGTGTAAAATTTTTCTCTATGACAGTAGAGCATTTTTAGGTACTATTAAAAGTTTACCGGGTTTCAGATTGAAAAAATTGCTAAGTCAAAATTTTACTTAAAGAAGACTGTATATATACAATGTGTGAAGGACTGCATTTATTTGGGAAAAAAAAATCATAAAATTGTGCCAAGCAATATATCAGACACATATACAAATGGGACTTAAACAACAGATTGTCCAACTTAGAGATTTTATATATATTTTTTTATTTTTTCATGTGCAGGAAATGTCACATTAATGTAAGCCAACTGTGCAAGAGAAGGAAGTGTTCTATCTAAAATAAGTGAAAATAAGACATGAAACAAGTTATGGGAAAATGATTCTTGTTTACATCTAGTACCAGGAATAAATGCTGACAGTCATTTTTTTGGAGGGGGCAAAAATCACTCACTAATTGGTAATATCTATCAGTAATTATGATTCACCATTTTAGTATATACATCAATGTAAATATTAACAGAGGCATCTTATTTATTTTAAACTATTCTGCTCAGTAAATGCCTATGCCCACAGTAAGTTTAACTAAACCCTGCCTCTAGATACTATAGCATTTGCCTCAATGAGTCTTTCATGCAATATGTTGTCAGGGCAACTAAAAAGACAGAGAACTGAAATTTCATTATTAAGCAACAGGTTTTAAAATGTTCACAAGACTACCGGCAAATAAATGACGGTATGTGAACCAAATTCTAAGACTTGCCACCATATCTAATAGTGATACAGCAGCACATAAAACTTACGACCCTCACCTCTAATCACTGAAGGATACCAGTAATTATCAAAAAGAGCCAGATAATATATTGGCTTAGGTTAGTTTGTAACAGAACATAAATCTTAAAATTCTGACCCCTCCAAATAAAAGTATTGACCAGAAAATGTATAGGCTAATGAATGGCTATTAACGTAACTTAAGGTATATTTGAGTCTACTTGTTGAAGAATAGACAGATAATTTTTAGATAGATGGATAGATAGACATTAGCCACTAAGATGGATAAAATATTAGAAAAGTTTCAATCAGTTTTTAAAAAATAGGAAAATTATCCTGAAGGACTCAAACCTCAGAATTTGAAGGACAGCTGGTATGGGAGCTACGTGTAGCCTTTAATAGTGGTATATAGGGCCAGTTGGGCTACATTATATAGTAGACCAAGTATGATGATTATTACAACAGACCATGAAACAATTCAGAAATATAAAGAGAGGAGATACATTGGACTGAACTGGACTCGGGTAGAAGTGACAAGAACTCAGATGGAAGAAATAACAGAAAAGAAGAGACTTATCAGATGCATTTGCCTCAGGAGGGTTAAAACACAAACTCTAATCATGCCCTTCCTCATAATTAGTAATATTATATCAGGAATTTTGGGTCATTTATTCAATATTATTAGACGAGGGAATGGCCATTTGGAGTCTGGAATAATTGACAAAGTCAGTTAAAGGAAATAATTTATTAAATTTTGTGTAAAAATAGTCATATTCTTTCTCAATTTATAATCTTACACTGTTATCTACCTTAAAGTGTTTTGTAAAATGGGTTTACCCTAAAATAGGTTAAGCTGGACATAAGAGAAAATACCACTTGAATTGCTGTCCTCTGCTTTTTCCACAAATTCTTTCCCCTGACTTGGTTTCTTTGGAAAAACACACTTTATTTGTCGATCCCTTGTGTCTTCCCTGAAAACAACATTGCTTCCAAGTATAGAGAGTATAGCATAATGTTTTGGTACAAATGTCAAAGTTATTCCCAAATAACTTAATCCTTTTCAGAAAAGATTATAGATATAGTTCAAAATGTCATGCAAAACATCTCATTATCAAATAATATACATACTTCCCCTTTCTGTGAACTAGAAGGAACATTTTACCTTTCATTTATATCTCAAACTCATTAAAAAATAATTTCAGCAGAAATGTTTAAAAAAATATCTGTAAAATTATGTATTCTTATCAGAATAAAATTCCCGATGAATTTGTAATTTGGCCAACAGCACAATTTATTGATGTTTTTAGTGAAAGAAATTTTCTCAATAAGATTAATTCAAATTAAGTATTATGTTATAAAAATTTTGAATCACTATGTTGTACACCTAAAGCTAATATAATATTTTAAATGAACTATTATTCTAAAAAAATTAAAAGTTTAATTAGATAATATTCAATATTTATATTTTATAATTAGATATGATATTCTGTTATTCTACTAAGGACATCTGTTTTTTGAATTATTTTACATATTCTGTCAATAATTCTTTCTTCTTAAAACTGCTTTAGTATTTCTTTTATTATTTCATTTCTTCATGATTTTTCATTGAGTATTATTTCTTCCTTAGATAACCATTATTTTCATTTTAACCTTCCTGATGTTTCTTTTTTAATGTTAATTTTTACATTTAGGCAAAAGTAGATGTTTCATAATAAAGATTATTATATTAATAAAGAAAAAATAAACCCATAAAGCTAATCAAAGAAAATACGAGACAATACCCTTGTGACTCAATGTAATGGGAAATATTTCTTAACATAAGTCCCACTCCCATTCTTAAGTCACAGATTATAAGGAGAAAAATTGATGGATTTCATTTCTTCAAGCTTAAATATTTTCTTTTGTCAAGTAATGACACCATAGACAAAGTTAATAGATACAAATTTACTATCTAAAATATACTAGGAACTTCTTTATTCATCAAGGAAAAGATCTGGTATCCCAAAAGGAAAATGGTCAAGGTTACGAAGAGGAAATCTGCACAAAGGAAAAACCGTAAGCTGGTAACGGTTCATGGTAAAAAGATGCACTACCTCAATAATAGTCAGATTAATGATAATTATGAAAAAATGTAACATGACATGTTATGTTAAATGTCATGTTAACATGACATTTCTCATTACTGGAAAAATAAATAAGTCAGATAATATTAAATCCTAGAGAAAAAAGGGGACTAAGGACCCTTATCCACTATTGGTTGGAGTTGAAACTGGAACAATAAATCTGGGGCACAATCTCCAGTATTTGCTGAAACTGAGTATGTGTATATTCTATCACCTAGAAATTTCTCAAATATATCAGAGAAACTCACACACACATACACACACACACCTATGAAAAGTAGTGTATGATTAATCACGGTGTTAATCATCATATCAAATAGTTGGAATCAACCTAGGAATTCATCTAGGGAAATGCACACATAAAGACATATAAGAAGTCAGAAGCTACAGACCAGATGGTAACAGCATGGACAAATGTTCAATTAAACACGGAGTCAGAAAAAATAAGAAAAAAATTTAAAACTCAAAACTATTTATATAAGCCAAACACACACAGAAAATAATATCTACATGCATTCATACACATATACATACATCCATACTTACAAGGATATACAAATATCTTAGTACATGTAAGAAAAGTACATTGCAAGCACATTTATAAATACAATAAAGGGTCTACCTATGAGGAAGAGATAGTGTTAGGGTTTGGGTGAAATATAAAACAAAATAAAACAAAATAAAGTTTTAAAAGCCCAAAGAAAAGCTTCCCAAAGACACAGTTGTTGTGCCATTCACTGAGATAAATAAAATGCTGTGTGTTTGAGACAGAAAGAAAAATAAAAGCAATAAAGAAAAGGCTAATAATATATTGAGTATCAGCACTGTTTCACATACTGCAATAGCTACAATTTATTAGTTTTAAGATGTCCCCTATTATTTTATATAATGAACTGCTTGTGGAAACTGAGGATCATAATAAATGTGCATATTCAAATAACACTTGAGACTATTTGAACATTTTATAAATGTTACTTTTTGAAGATTTTTAAAAACAGAATACTTTTACATAAATGCCTACAAACCTTAAAAAAATTAAATATTCAGAAAGATACTAGGTGTCTACTAAACCAATAGGTCTTAAACCATGCTCTGGAAAACTTAACTACTATGAAGATGGATCACGTCATCCACAAGCAAAGGGTATTTTTGTTTGTTTCTACCAAATGATGAAAATTTACACTGCTACTAATTTAAAGAAAGACTTTGGCTTCTAAAACATTTGAAAGTTATCAGTTGAGTAATTGTCCTATATCTACAATTACTTTATGTCTCTCATCCATACTGAAATCAACAAACTAGGATTGATAAGAATGAAGGTTAAACCACAGAACATTGTGTGATGCACACATACTTCTGTGAAATCTACTGGAGACCATCCATGAGGTGTGTATAAGTCTGTTTAGCTTTAAAACATTATCGCTTGCCTCACTTGGGTCCTTATGAGAAAAACCCTTCTTTGTGAGTAGTACATGTCACAAATAGAGCAACTAAGGTAATAAACTATGCTCTTGTTATGAAGTCAGAGTACTTTCAAATATATACAAATATCAGTGATATTTCTGCCACTCTGAATTTATAACAATTCAATAACTTTAAATTATGTCTCATATATAACTCAAACTGTTACCATAAAATATTCTTTTAATTTTCTTCTGCCTGCAAACATGATACTAGTTTTATACATGTTAGTGGATCATTGAAATGTAAATCATTTGTTTATAAAATGATGGTAATTTACTTTATCCAGGCACCTCCAAGGTATGGGGTCTAATCTTCCCCAAAGTTTTTTTTTTGACTTCCAGTTAATTATTAAAAAGTACTGCTTCACCTATGACTAGATGTCTCCACTAACTAACTTGTGCTTGTTAGTAAATTTTTTCTCTTAATGAAGAATGAGAACTGCTTGACCTCATTTGTTACCTCTTCCATCTCTCCCTCTTCCCTGGGGTGTACGTAAGTTACAAGAATAGGAAAAAAAAAAAAAAGCACAATTTACTAACATTTCTGGAATAAGATGGCTAATTACACCTATTTTAACTCTTATTATCAAAAAATACTAAATAATATTTAATATTCATAATGTATACAACCAAGGGCAAACAACAATTTTGGAGGTCGGAACAGTGTATTAATATCATTAATTAATGCTTTTTGGAAAGGATAATTTGTACTAGGGAAAGTTACACATTTGTTTAAATCATGTGAAATCAGCGTACTTATTTTCAGGTCAAAACCAAATAAATAGGGACCGTTAGAAAAGAAAATTTCTGGCTTGTTATGTGCTGCTGTACACTGTCTGCAGTTAGACTGAAAAAGATTGTTGATAGAATTTTTCACATCTCTTTGATAAGCTGATAGGAATAATTTATAACAATTACACGATATATTTATTATTACAACAATTTCTTTTAAATTATTTTTATCTAAGTTACTGCAATTGGTACTCAAAATGTTCAATAAGTTTAGAAAGATAGGTATGATACTTAATTTTGAAAATAAGGGGAAAAAAGGTTTATTTATTCAACACATATTTAACTAATGGCCATTGTATAACAGGTACTGACTGAGGACATGGCAAACTCCCCATGAGGTCACATCCAACTAGGGAATATGATAAACAAAGAAACACATGAATGGGCAAGTTACAGATTTTTATCAAGGTTTAGAGAAACTCATTCAGACTGTTAGCAAATATAAGTCAAGAAAGCAAAGTTTCTGATATTTTGAATTCCTAGATTCTTATTATACTAATATGAGACCAATAATTGGTTACTTAATTTCCTACTGCACTGTTTTGTGTCCTCTATTTTTTTCTTTAAGATATTTATCTCCCTAATTATTCTGTAAGATTCTGATAACATGGGCCACGTATCATATGTCATTATCTCTCTCATAGCACCTAGGACAATGCTAGGCATAAAACAGGTACTCTAGTGATGTGGATCAATTTTTCCAAAATTACTAAGGAGAGGTTTGCAAATTACTTGTATCACGTTGATTAAGTATCTCATCCTGTTTATGCTATTAATCCATTCAGTTAATCATTTTACCTTACCTTCCAGCCCATTCATCATGTCAATTATTATAATTTTCAATTAGCAGAACCCAAGTTAAACAAGGTTTTTTTTATGTATTGATATTTACCTGGCCTCAAGGGAAAACTTAGATTTTGAAGCTATCTGAGTTTTAATCCAATTTTCTACTTCCCCAAACAAATCACTTTTAGATAATTCCTTTAAAAATATTTAATATTTTCCTTGATGTACAGTTCTTTATCTAGCAAAGTGAGTAATTCCATGTTTTAATTTTGTAATGTCTTTCGTCTATTGACTAGAAATATGTCTCAATTAATTTTTGCTTGTTTTTCCTTTCAAAATCTGAAGAAATTACCTTAACTTCCCCACATCTGGTTTATCCATGCTAAACATTCGCAAGTCTCAACTTTATGTAATATTATTTTTTCAGTAAATTTTGTGAATAAATATGATTTAATTATTAGGCTTTTAAGACTTTTTTTTTCTTTTTAGCCCATAATAGTTTTAACTAAGAAGGTACAAGTATAGCCCCTTACCTGCCAAAAAGATAAATGTAAATCAAAATCAAGTGCAAGTGGGAAGAAAGCTATACAAAATTAGCACAGTGTATTTATTGTCTATCACTGAGGGTTTTCTGTTGCAGTATAATTGACATACAATATCATATTAGTTTCAGTCGTACAACATTGTGATTTGATATTTGTATACACTGTAAAATGGCCACCACAATAAGTCCAATGACCATCCATCACCATACAAAGTTAATACTACACTATTAACTATATTGTCCCTTCTGTACATTATACATGACTTATTTTATTATTGGAAGTTTGTACTTATTAATTTCCTTCATCCATTTCCCCCATCCTCCAAAACCCCTCTCCTCTGGCAACCACCAAACTGTTCTTTGTGTATCTATTAAGTCTGGGTTTTTTTTGTTTGTTTTGTTTTTTAGATTCCAAATATAGGTGAGATAATGCAGTATTTGTTTGGATCTGACTCCAAAGGCAAGAGAAACAAAAGCAAAAATAAGCAATGGGACTATATCAAACCAAAAAGCTTCTGTACAGCAAAGAAAACCATCAACCAAGTGAAAAGGCAACCTACAGAATGGAAGAAGATATTTGTAAAGCATATATCCAGAAAGGGGTTACTATCCAAAAAGGGATTACTATCCAAAATATATAAAACTCATACAATTCAATCACACACACAAAAAAACAAACAGGGCTTCCCTGGTGGCACAGTGGTTGAGAGTCCACCTGCCGATGCAGGGGACACAGGTTCGTGCCCCGGTCCGGGAGGATCCCACATGCCTCGGAGCGGCTGGGCCCGTGAGCCATGGCTCTGAGCCTGTGCGTCCAGAGCCTGTGCTCCTCAACGGGAGAGGCCACAACAGTGAGAGGCCCGTGTACCGCAAAAAAAAAAAAAAAAAAAAAAAATCTGATTAAAAACTGGGCAGAGGATCTGAATAGACATTTTTCCAAGAAAGACATACATATGGCCAACAGGCACATAAAAAGATGCTCAACATCACCAATCATCAGGAAAATGCAAATCAAAATCACCATGAGATATCACCTTATACCTGTCAGAATGGTTATTATCAAAAAGACAACAAACAACTAATGGTTATTTGAAGATGTAGAGAAAAGGGAACTCTCATGAACAGTTGGTGGAAACGTAAATTGGTGCAACCACTATGGAAAACAGCATGGAGGTTCCTCAAAAAATTAAAACTACAACTACCATATGATGGCAATTCCACTACTAGATATTTATCTAAAAAAAAAACCAAACAAGAACACTAATTTGAAAAGATATATGCACACCTATGTTCATTGTAGGATTATTTACATGGCCAAAATAAGGAAACAACCTAAGTGTCCCTTGATGGATGAATGAATAAAGAAACTTGTGAGATAAGTACACACACACACACACACACACACACACGCACGCACTGGATTACCACTCAGCTATAAAAAAGAATGAACTCTTGCCATTTGGGACAACATGGATGGACCTTGAGGGTATTATGCTAAGTGAAAACTTTTCACATAAATACTTAAATTTGAGGAATTCCTTGTCGGCTAACATGTCAGATGCTGAGCTGGGAAAATACGATGATTTTAATTATAAGGCATGGTTTTAACTACTGATCATCCCCCTCTAGGAACTCTGGCTTGTCCATTTATATTATTTTAGTGCTTAAAAACATCCCTCAATTCTGTCACCTAGAAATCAACAATTCTCCATGTATTCTTTGAGCAGTGTAGACATATAGTGAAACCAGATATTTTGGACAGCATATTTATATATACAGCCAAAAATTGAATCATGCTTTTAGTAACTATTAGTGGTTAATAGAGCTTATACTCCACGAATTCCTCTATTTATAATACATGAACTTCTATCACATCAAATATATCCACACTCTGTGCTTTAATAGTCAGCTGTCTTATCTAAATATAAAATGTTATATTTATTATAATTACTTTTCATCTTACTTAAGTTATGGCAGTCTATTAAACTTATGATCCTAGTTAGTCTTTCAAGTTTGTATCATCAAAACCAATGATATAGTTTCTATACCCTCACTTAACTGATGATAAAAATAAGGTAACTCTCAATTGGTTAAAACAGAACTCTTCAATTAGCAATAACTGTCATCAACATATATTGGGATAAATTCATTCAACTGGTTAAACTCCATTATACATTCCTCAATCATCATTTTACACATAAGAATATCAGGGAACAACCTGCCAAATGACTGATTATTTGTGGCATTTCCTCAAAACTTATTTTTAGTAAATTTATAATCTTATTGCTATCTTTTTTAAGTGCATATAAACCTTGTATTTAATAATGTTCTCAAAATTTTGACTGAGATTAATAAATATATTTTTCTTAGTAGCTGAATCTAGAGTTTTGGTCTGACTTTGGTCTGAGTCTACTGATATATATTTGATAATACACATTAACAGAAAATGCTAAAGTAAAAACAGACTGAGTTACTGATTTCTTTAGACTACCTAGCCCATAACTTCTTCAAATTTATATTATTGTTAGATATCTATTATATCTCTTATGCTGAAAAGAGGATGATAATCATGTGATGTCATGCTTTGTAAGTCATTAGAAAAGTTATTTAACTTGGTTTATATTGTATTTTAATATTCTTATTAAAAACCACATGGGGGCTTCCCTGGTGGCGCAGAGGTTGAGAGTCCGCCTGCCGATGCAGGGGACGCGGGTTCGTGCCCCGGTCTGGGAGGATCCCACGTGCCGCGGAGCGGCTGGGCCCGTGAGCTATGGCCGCTGAGCCTGCGCGTCCGGAGCCTGTGCTCCGCAACGGGAAAGGCCACAACAGTGAGAGGCCCACATACCACAAAAAAAAAAAAAAAAAAAAAAAAAAAAAAAAAAAAAAAAAAACCACATGGTATTTTTCAGAAGTGTAGAAGAATACATCCTAGAAGATGTCAGTTTGAGCAATAACCCTAAAGTAGATATAATAACAAATACATCTGGCAATCTATACCAGAATAATTATCTCAAAGGTTCTAACAATCAGATCACTAATTTGTTCATAAGTGATAAAATATTCTAAATTTCACTATGATGCCATATATTAGATGATACTTCTTATGTGTTTTTTGTTTTATTCTGTTTTGTTTTGATGGGTGGTGAGATAGAGATAATTTTGCCTGTCTTCATCAGACTAGAAGCACTCTGAATTCTTTGACATATTTCAGGTTTATTTTTCCACCTTCTGAGAAGAGATGCAGTGAGCAGAAAATGCCTGTGGGCAGTGGGTGTAATTCAAATTGTCAGAATGATCATGATGTCCAGATCTGGATTAGTTAGATCCTAACGGCTCACATTTCTAATCTACCACAATCTATTACATCCCAGTAAAATCAGTGATCCTGGATGATTTCCTCTCCCTATATCTCACAGAATATGCTGACACCATAGCCCATTCTTCCTGTGGAAAGACAGCATCAAATCAAATCCGGGACACTAAGGTATCTATCGAATAAAAAGCAGTTACACACACACACAAACACATGCAAGCATTTGGTAAACAAGAAAAAACACAGCATGCTGTCAATTACATAATCCCTGACAGCTAACCCTGGACTACCAATCATTTGTTAATTTAAGAATCAGATATAAACATTTTAATAAATATAAAATTTCAGAAATGATGAATGCTCTATGGAGAAATTTAACTTCAGATTTCATACCAAAACCTGCTTGCAGAAATGCTTTACTGATTGTAGAAGTATTACAGTTTGTGACAATGAGAATATATCTTTATAGGACTATAAAGTACTGTTTGAAGTATTTTATATATGTATAAATACTATTTTACCTCTATCTTTCAATCTCTCTTGTCATTTATTTCCTAAAAAAAATTAATTAGTTTCAGAAACTGAGCATATTTTATATCTTACATACAAATTCAAATAAAATTTTGAAAGAATAATAAAAAATAATATGAAGTAACTTTTATCTCTTTATTGAAATGATAAAAGGATCCTGCACATGTCAAAGACTTTAAATAATGAAAATCTTCTAATAAACCATAACTTTCGCTATTTCTGTTTCTTCATTTACATATCCGAGGTGAAGAGTAGCTGCTTTAATGCTGTGTTAGCTATGTGTATCTATTTTATTTACATATATTTTTTTCTGGTTTATAGACACTTAAGTAGCAAAAAATAATTTTAAAAGATAGAGTGGTGTCTTAAATAATAAACTAGAGATATAACAAGAAAACATTCCCTTTCAAAATTCTCCTCTGACGATTACACACATTGGACAGACACATGTTGTTGTTGCTCCACTTAATGACTTAAAAAATTGAAGTTATGGTTTATAGGTTTGCTATGCATACAAGATACACCAAAACTGACTTAAGACTCCAAAACGAAAAGTCTTCCAGATTGACACTTCATAAAATGTCCCTTTGTAAGAATATAAAATCCATCTTACTTCAGCACAGGAATCATTAAATATTATTGTATACTGTATGTTTAGAACTATAAAATTTTAGAACATAGATTCTTTCTAATGTTTCATCTCAATAAAATCATTTTAAGTAACTGTACACTTCAAATGAGGACAAAATAATGTGAAATACAGTAATGATGTTTCCAAGCTGTCATGGATTACTTGCTTGTCAAGTAAGGTTTCTAACTCACAGGACCATGTCTGTCAGCAGTACAACAGCATGGCAAAATTCTGAAAGTCACCACTCACCTGAGAATGCCAAGATAAAAATGTCAGAAACGATGGCCTATATACAGATCTTGGCTGCAATTTGAAACACCACTGTTTTGCCAGAACCCAGAAGCTTCCAGAACTAATGAAAAATGAAATTTTGAGTTGATTGTGATCGCAACAGGAAATGAAATACATCTTTTGATTTCTTTGGAGGACTACCAACAACGTCTCCTTGTATCAGATCTGCTTCCAATTCTTAACTGGGTTCCAGAAAGGAAAAAGACTAACACCCCACAGTGAGAGAATACATTGTGTAGCTACCCACTTATTTAATCATTCTTGTTTGGTTTAGACTGCAATTTAGTTTGTTCTATTTAATAAAAATATTTTTATAAATTTTAATAATATGTGTTATCATAAATAAGCACGCCCAATGTAGTAAACAGAAACAAAAATGTGGAAAGGTATATCTGTATTGGCAAATATTTTTATAACTCATTTTCAATTAATTAAAAATAGAGAAAATCTCATCCTAATTTTTCAGTGTAGCCTTTACAAATTAGGATTTTGACATTAACTAATAAAAATTTCAAATACTTATTTGCATGACTTTAAAAACTATATGTAATTACTTAATAAATACAATGAGTAGAAAAATAAGTACTTGAGTACCTTCTTATTACAATTCTAAATATGTAAACCAATATTTCCTAAACTGTGTGCTAAAAACCATAGGGTCTTTGAAAAGTAGGTCTTGCGTTAAATACATTTGGAAGAACTACATCAGCGAACAGTTCTAATTCATCTTTACATGCTTTGAAATGTTAGAGAAAAATATAACAGTACTAGTTTAACTTTGTTTATTTCATAGCATCTTTTTTCATAACAAACTTTCATCATCTAGGCCTGAAAAGTTTACTGTTTCCCTGGAAGAATATACAAAGATGTCTACAACAAAAGTATGAAGCAAGTGTGTCCTTCAGACAGACTTCCCTCCACCAGAGTGCTGCCCATTTATTTAATTTTCTCATGAATGTAAGCAAAACCTATTAATGCAACCATTACGGTAAATTTTATATGTGACATATTTAATAAATGAGAGTACTATGCTCATTAAAAAACATTTGTATATAATAACAGGTCTTGGAAAGATATCAGTCAGAAATCAATGTGGGAAAATGGCAGCAGGCAGAAAGGCAAAGAAGATTTCTTTAGTAACAGTTTTTCCAAATGAAGTCCCTTAGTTTTTCCAAATGAAGTCCCTTAAAAGAAAAATCAATACAGCTCTCTGGTCATTAGGATGATAAAATTAAAGCTACCTTGTTTCAGACAAATCCCTAGGACAGCTGATCTTCATAAACTTGAGACGAAAAAATAAGAATTAAGTTTTTAGAAGAATAAGCAAAAATGTTCTAGTTTAGAGCATACTCATGAAATTCACATTTTCCCCAGATTTATACAGGTATAATTGACAATTTAAAATTGTCCATATTTAACGTATACAACTTGATGATGTGATATTGTAACCGAGCAGGACCCTGGGAGGCCTTCCCACAATAGACCCCCCCACCCGTGTCCTCCGCCTGCCTTTTGTCTGTAGAAACACTTTAGTCAAAGAATAAATTTAATCAGAGAAGTGAGAAAATGCAGAAAGAGGAAAACAATCAAGCAAGACAAAATAATAATACTTTAGCCATTAAACAAAGTCAAAAACCTTTAGTTCCTCCTCAAGGACTATAGATACTGTTCTGAGCCGTGTCCTGTGAGCTATTTGGCAGATACTAAAACCCCCGCCAGGTGGGAGAAATAAACTGTCTGAGGCCCAGAAGCACGTAGACCCCAGACCGGTTGGAGCCAGAAGGTTGATGATACTCCTGATTACCTCACCACCAACCAATCAGAAGAACGTCCACGTGCCGCTCACGCCCTGCTCCTTGAACACCGTAAGATTCCTCACTACCCCCTCCAGGGCGGGGCACACAGTCTTGAGGGCATTAAGCCCGCTGTGGCCCCCTTTGCCTGGCAAAGCAATTAAGCTATTTCATTCTGCTTCACCCAAAACTCTGTCCCCGATATTTAATCCGGCACTGGTGTACAGAGGCCGAATTTTGGCAATAATATATGTATAGATTGTGAAATAATAGCCACAATCTAGCTAATTAACATCCATCACCTCACATAGCGACATCTTCTTTTTCACATTTTTAATAGTTATGATGTAGAAAAACGCATGGATAATCACTGTTGTGACTGCTTTTGAGAATGCTTTCCTTTTAAAGGGTATAAAAGATAATTCAGAAATAAACACTTCTAAAGTGCAAAATGTGTTCAGAGAAATTGTGCAACCTACAAACACATATTATGCAAACATATACGGAAGATGTACACACACACTGCATACATATACACATAATATGAATGTACTGATGTCAAACTAAACAAAATAAGGGAGTATCTGGGGCATCAATATCTTAACTTCAATTTCTGTCTCTATGCTAGCCTCTGCATCCATCCATTTTACGCCTAATTCCTTCTCACACTGGCAACTTTAGCTTCTCCCAGTCATCCTGTACCTGTGCTCCTGGTTACATCTGAAAGCTCTGAAGTCAGGGAATTGCCTCTGTTCACTTGCATTTCCTGGCCAACAAAGAAATCTATTTGACTAAAGGTTGTTTGGAAACAGGTAAGATACAGTGAAAAATGCCTACACTAGAGGCATATCAAGAGAGTTCTTTTAGCCACAGTACATACATTCCAAGAATAACACCTACCTGAATAACACTTTAAAATCCAACGGGGAAAATATACAAAATAACACAGGCACTTAAAGTAATTTGTAAAATGCTCTTTCAAATGTGGCTCCCCAAATCTTATCAAACAAATAGGCAAAGCTACGGGAAGATATTCTCCACAATTATTAGTAATTCCTTTGTATACTTTTGGAAAACACATTATTCCTTTCAGCACACTCGCGAGCTATTTTGGGGAATACTGTTATACATGCAATTCAGAAGGTCTCACGTTGTAGAAGAACTCGCTACTTTGCTGGGAGCCGACCCAAGGGCCCCCAGATCATTTTCATTAGGTTGCTAACACCGCAAAGCCTTTGCAAGCAAAAGGAGGATTGGCAGGTGGCATCACTTGGAACTGAGCGTGACACATATTTGCTACATCTCATTTGTGTTTCTTACTGAAGTAAAAATAATTTTTTTTCAGCCAGTAAAAGCTCTTTCATGTCTATCTTACTGTTTTTTCATCCCCTTTCCTGAAGAGTTCAGAGATTTTTTTTGTAAAAAGTATTGATATCTTCCATAGCTTTAAAGATGTACAAAGTTTACGCAGTTATCATGCATCTAGATAAATGGCACCATACAAAAATATCTGTAAATTCAATATCAAGCCATTTGGGGAAAGAAAAGTCTATTTGTATGTGTACATCAGCTATCACAGCAATTTAACTTCAGAGACTGGGTACTTGAGAAATAAAATATATCTAGTCTTATATTTCCAATAAATGTTAACCATTTTAACAGGTTTTCCAGTAGCTTGATAAATAAATTGTTGGGATTTTTAAAAAGTCACAACTAGTTTTTGTATTGCAAGTACAACCTAAACACACAGTATATTAATATATTATATTATACATGTAGGTTTGTAGAATACGATAATAATGGCACTAATAGACTACAAGGATTAAAAGCATTTTTGCATGGTAGATACATTTCAAAAAGGAGGTTTTAAAATACCTTGTATGAGCAACTGGTAAATAACAAAGTAATATGCCAGACTTCTACTAAAGCTCTTTGATTTCTTATCCACTGCCTTAAGATTATAAAACATTTATAACTAGAAATAAAGCAATAATCATGCTGTTTAGATAGCACAGGTGTAGCACAGAGAAACAAAACAGAATTTCGTACTCGAGAAAGCCAAAACTTTTTGACATGCCAAACAACAAACAATAACTTTTAGTGAATATTTGATAGAAGTGCTACCAGGAAGAAAGAAGGAAATAGTTCAAAAATAAGGTGAAGAAACACAGTGCCCGCGAACTCTTATCCCCAGGAAATACATTCCAAGACCCCCCGGACGCCTGAAACCGCAAATGGCACCAAACCCTTCAGACACTATGTTTTTTTCCGCTGCAGACATATCTGTGATAAAGTTTAATTCATAAACCAGGCACAGCAAGAGACTGACAACAACAATAATAAAATAGAACAATTATAACAATAAGCTGTAATAAAAGTTACGTGAACACGGCCTCTCTCAAAGTATCTTACTGTACAAATTTAAGGCTTTTTCCATCTTAACTTAGCACTTACTGCGCTCTGTGGCTGTAAACTCTGTCAGTCTGAGATGCGACAGCAAAATTAGCACAATCTTTTCTTTCTCCACAACTTCACGAAGATTCAGTTTTACTGTAGATCTTAGCAATGTCAGCGTATGACTTTTGTTTTTTCCTCATTAAGTCAAGAGCTTTCACCTTTTCACTTAAAGGAAGCGCTTTACGGCTTCGCTTTGGCATGTTCAAACTGCCAGCAACTCTACTTTTGCACTTTGGGGTCATTATTAATTAAAACGAGGCTCCTCTCTACCGAAGCCCTGAGGCGGCTCCTAGGTAGGTAATGGTCTGCCGGGATATGCGGGGGAGGGGGCAAGACCTCGCGAGATCTCGCGGCTCAGGCAAGACCTCGCGAGATTTCATCATGCTACGCTGAACAGCGATGTAAAACTCACGCACTGTTTATTTCTGGATTTTTCCATGTAATATTATCAGATCCTACTGGACTGCGGGTAACTGAAACTGCAGAAAGCAACACCGCGGATAAGGGGGCATACTGTAAGAAGATGTTTTTCTCAACCAAATGTCAGCAGAATTGTGGAATTGTTACTGTGCCAGGCTATTTTTTCAAGTATGTCCCACATTTACCAGTGACCTTATCACACTGTGAACCGTATCTAGTATAAGGCAGTACTTGGTTGTGGAAGATTATATTTTGTAATCTGTATATAAAATTTTGGGCTTCCCTGGTGGCGCAGTGGTTGAGAGTCCGCCTGCCGATGCAGGGGACGCGGGTTCGTGCCCTGGTTCGGGAAGATCCCACATGCCGTGGAGCGGCTGGGCCCGTGAGCCATGGCCGCTGAGCCTGCGCGTCCGGAGCCTATGCTCCGCAACGGGAGAGGCCACAACAGTGAGAGGCCCGCGTACCGCAAAAAGAACAACAACAACAAAAATTTAACACACCTTTCTTTAAAGACAAGCAATTTGACTTCATATTTTGTAGTTCTACAACTAAGATCCCATTCTGCAAAAGGGCACTTTATCTTGATTTTACTTTGTCCATCTAGACGTGAGCAAAGTTCCTCTTTCTCTACAGAGAGCTGTTCTGGGTAATTAGTCCTATATAGATAAGTGGCATTAACCTATACTCTCAAGTATGTAGGCACATCAGAGGGTTTGGATGGGTGCATACAGCAACTACGGCAAAACTATTTTCAAAAGAACAATGCCTAGTCCTTTGGTTATTTATGAACTTTGTTTACTGTATTAATCTGCTGCTAGGTTTCTGCACAGATATCCTTATCAGTGCCAGAAAAAGCAGTCGAACTGAAAGCATAATATAACTTTCCTTTAGGCAATATAATTTTGGAAGTCGTCACATCTTTACAAAGGGACAGTTGTAATCAGATTCATTAGATAAAATATATCCTATTGTACTCAGCAGGTACAGCTATTAGCTTATCAAGGTTTACATTGCCAAATAAATCTCTCTCTGCCTGAATTATAATTTATCAGCATCACTGCAATCTTATACTTAATTTTATAATTTTATATAATGCTGTATTGAGAAAATTAATTTAAAATGAGTGAAATTTTGAAAATTCCAATAACAAAGTAGCCCATTTAAACAGATATTTTTCAGCTGACCTATGATTATTCCTTTTTTCCATTATAACTTTAACCAAGTAGAAGGAAAATTTATTGAGGGGATCCTGAATACCGATTTTATTTCTAATTCAGTTTCTCACAAAGTTTAACCAATAAAACTACTGGGCAAAAGAGACTTTCCAAATCATTCCTAGTAATGTAACACTAGGATTAGATTCTTTATTTAAATTTTCAATTCTTCCTTTGGTGTAGACATTTCACAGTGATCTATTGATCCATGGCAAACACCTCTTATTATAAATCAACCATATACAGACTCTGTCAGTTCTGAACTGTGTGTTAATAGATCACTAACTTTGCAACCTAACTCCATGTATATAAGGTTCCAGAACACTCAACAGAGCTGAAATGAAGAAGTCAAAGGGAGATTATGTATTTGTAAAGTGCATTTTTCTCCAAGTGTATGATCTGACTGCATTTAAAAAGAACAAACTAAATGGTTCTTGTTGTCTTTTCCATTTTGTATCATCTGTACCTTTCTCACATCATTAGAATAATTGAGGTGAATATAAAATATGAAGTCATAATGCACTGTATTTGTTTGGCTTTTAACATTTCAGGGTGAGTTCAGTTCTATTATCTCATGATACCCATAGTACATTTCTGTAAGATTTTAGGTCAATTATTTTTATACTAGTTATTATTACTTCCCTTAAATATGAAAGATATATTCATAAAAAGAAACCAAAAAAGTGTTGCCCTCTTAGAAGTCATATAGATAGTAGCAAAGCCAAGACTTCCATTAAAAGTGATTGTCTAATTTTGTACTTGAGATTCAAGAAGATACTGTGCAGCTTTCTTAAGGGACAGATGAGATGAATACCCTCATATTTCCTTCTTCCCAGTTTTTTTTACTCATCCTTCTAAGGGAGAGTGTGATTAGATTGCTGCATCTTAAGTAAGTGTAGCCACAGAGTATCTATTGATATATCACCTGTTGGCTTCATCTTACTATTTCTCAGAACTAAGTCCACAGTTTCTGGACAGTTAAGAACACTTTAATTCATGAAGGATTAAACACATTTCTCTGGGTAGTATTCTTAGAGTCTCTTGCAACATCATTTTAAAATAAAATTTATCATTTCATTTTCAAACAAATTTTACATAACAGTTTTATAAACCCAAGAGTCCTCTAATAAGAAGGATGTTCCTATCCCTTTGAAATGTGCAATACTCTTCTGAAGTCTAAAGCTATTGATGTGTAAACAAAAAAAAAATGATAATAAAGTGGCCCATCAATTAAATGGAGTAATTCACTATAATGGAAGCAACTCGTTACTTTACATTCTCACTGAAACATCTAAGAGATTATTTCCTCTGATTAAACAACCAGTAATTTTAGTTCTTAATGTATTTGGGGAGGGCTTCCTTACTGTCCCATAGACCTTAGATGGGGTTCCTGCTTCTTCTACTGCTTTGTGTGGGGGCATAAGAATGTCCAGTTACCTTCAGAAACTCAGTTTTCCTCATTGTAAGAACAACAGTACTGACCAGCATACAATACAAGATTGCTGCCAAGAGCTAGCTAATAGATTCTGTGAAAATACTTTGAAAACTGTAAATTGGTACATAAATATGATTAACTGATCCGGAGGCAGCATATGTTTTGGTTAGTGGCGTTGACTGATGGTTTCAAGACCTCTACCACGATGTTCTGTGACCTTGCGTAAGATTTTCACATTTCTAAACATCAGTGGGGACAATAAAATACTTAGTTTTTACATTGTTAGGATGATTCAACAAGTTAATATTTAAAACTTATTTAGAATAGTGTAACTTACATGCTGGTAATATTTATGTTTGTCAAACAAATAAAAATATCTCAGATGTCAATTTTGTACTCATCTTGGAGAGCACACAAATAGAATTAGAAAGATGATAAAAGTTCAAATACAGATTCCGTTTAAACAATTACAACCGTTATCCCCGTGATAATTTTTAACACTAACAATGTCTACAATTTATTAAACATCTTCTAGTAATATTTACTACACTCTTGTCCTTATACATCTTTCTATTTAGCTTCACCATAATCCTTTACATACAGCTTATTTTTCCATTTGAAAAATGTAGAAACTAATACCAGTAAATTATAGAGGTAAGATTCCCACTTATCTGGGCTGCTTTGAGTAAATTATTTATTGTTTGAAAGCTGGATGAACTAAATAATAAATGGAGTGCGTTCTAGCTCACGACTTTGTGCCGGGCTGGGATTGCTCTCTGCTGGACTAGGCTGTCAGACACCCAGGAGCACAGCCTCAGAAGATCATAATAACCCAAACTGAAGTGCTGCTATAATAAGACTTGAAAGTGGCACTTAATTATTCCTGGATCGCATGCCAGCAAATCTGTCACTTCAAATATCACTGTCTGCATTACAAAGAAAACTGGGCAATCTTGTTGAAATTCACTGTTTTTATCAAAAAGTTGTGAACCACTTACAAGGACTAGATTTAAAGGAGAAAATATCAGTAGAGGTGGGGCAATGAACATATGGGAGTCAATGCACCTCCAATTAAAAAAAAAAAATCAGAGAAAAGCAACAGAAAGATAGCATTCTAGTCTGGAAGATGGGCCAAAGACACTCTTGAGGAAAAAGAAGAGAAAATAATAATAAATTAAGGGGATAGTGTGAAGGAAGCTGTTAACATCTCAAGAGAGAGCCAATAAAGATGGACAAAGGGAGAGGAAGGAGCTCTGAAAATGTTATGAATGTACCCTAGAAATACACAGGAAAGATGAAAGTAAGCAGAGCTATGCAGTTAAAAAGTTATACAGTTAACTTGTATTCAATTAAAAATTATTAAGATACTTAATTTTGCACCTAAGTGTATTTGTTTAATTCATTTTAATATACATCATTGATTGCTTATTCTGGAGTATTTTGTTAAGAATTATTTTTTAGGGACCTCCCTGGTGGCGCAGTGGTTAAGAATCTGCCTGCCAATGCAGGAGACACGGGTTCTATCCCTGGTCTGGGAAGATCCCACATGCCGCGGAGCAACTAAACCCATGCACCACAACTACTAAACCTGCGCTCTAGAGCCCAAGAGCCACAACTACTGAGCCCACGTGCTGCAACTACTGAAGTCGCACGCCTAGAGCCCGCTCTCCACAACAAGAGAAGCCACCACAATGAGAAGCCCGTGCACCGCAACAAAGACCCAACGCAGCCAAAAATAAAATAAATAAATATATAAATTTATTTTAAAAAAGAATATATATATTTTTTTAAAAAAGAATTATTTTTTAAAAGCATACTGGAGAGACCCTGTGGTGGACACAGTGTCTTCTCTTCAGAAGTGAGGCAATAACCACCCCCCAACCCACCGTCAGAGTACTAGCTTCTAAAGACTCAAGATACTGAGACAAAAGACGAGCTGCTTCACCCAAGCTCACACCCTGTATACCAGGCAACCCACATGCATTTACCAATGAGTGTGGTAAGAAGCCTAGCCCTCTTACCTCAATTCAGGACAGTCCTGAAGGGCCATCTCAGCTTCACAACTTTTGCAGATAGTCTGAGGACACTGTTACAATTGCATCACAGTTCAACCTCTCCTTCTACCCAATTCAGCTTCCATCATTCCTTTAGGAAAGTTCTGGAGAACACTCTCCAATAGTGGCCCTGCATTCCAGCCTCCACCTCAGAAACTAAGACAATATGAGATGTGGTTGAAGTCCCCCTGAAGAGTGGAGTGGTCAGATCTTGAACACTCAAGTCAGAAAAACCTGCGTTCAGTTATCATCTCCTCACTTACAATCTGTGCGATCTCAGGCAATTTCTCCATTAAACGTTGAGGGGACTATTAGCCCCTACCTATACAATTGTTGTGAAGATTAAATAGCGTAATCCATACGTGTACAACATAAATCCTTAATAAATATTGAATATTTAACAACTGTTAGCTGGAGTTGTAAAGTTAGTATAAACTGTGCTTCTCTAAATCCACATTTTTAGAAAAAGCTCCTCAGTGGACATTTGCTCCCCTAGATAAACAACTCCAGTCAATCATTGGCACGCCCAAAGCTGAAGCCATTATGGTCAGAATTTCCTTCCAGAGGGACTGCACAAGTCCCTGACATCTTTTACAGATGAAAAGTTTGCAACAATCAACAAACTGAACAACTTGTGTGATGATGACTTGTGTTTTTCTTTCTGTAGATTTTGTTACAGTTTAATAAAAGATCCCTTTTTATAGGAGTCCAAATATTTTCAACCAATGAAAGGGCTGTAGACATGTAAAGGATTGGCTGAACAATGGAAACACTAGATTAGAAAATAAAAGCGAAAATGCACTAAGCAATTGGCATGGCTTTTACATACGAAGCAATAGTAATTCATGAAAACATACTTTAGGCAATGCTATAGAATAACAAATCATTTCTGGTGGTTTAAGAGCATTCAACTCACGTTTAATTTCTCTGAATACCTTTAATTTTATTATCCTAACCACCAAGATGCTGATAGGACTTGAAGCCATGCCAAGTCATGCTTATCCCTGCTTTGGCTGCTTTATTTCAAATATCCCTTAGTCAGCTTCAGACTTTGGAGAACCAGTTAAGTAAGAGATGAAGCAGTAGCAGCTAGAGAAATACAACAAGTATGAAAGGACTGCTTACAGCTATCTTTTATTATGACATTGTTACTGGGCTAGGCAATTAGTCTTGTTGCCACCATGCCCTAAAAATATATTTGATATTGAAGGATTAAATAAAGATAATCTTTAAGAAATGATGCCTTTTAGCACAGGGAGATCAGCTCGGTGCTTTGTGACCGCCTGGAGGGGTTGGATAGGGAGGGTGGGAGGGAGACGCAAGAGGGAGGGGATATGGGAACATATGTGTATGTATAACTGATTCATTTTGTTATAAAGCAGAAACTAACACACCATTGTTAAGCAATTATACTCCAATAAAGATGTAAAAAAAAACAAAAAAAAACAAAAAAAAGAAATGATGCCTTCAATTTTAAAATATGATTCATTCCATCAAGTGTGTTTTCAGAGCAAAAATTTTTTGCTCAATTAATATTATTTGAGAAAATAGTGATTCAATTGAATATAAGTATTTTTGCATATATCTAAGACAAAATAACATTTCAAGGCAACATGTATCTGTTAAATATGGAGAATAAAACAAGAGGAAACAAAATAAAGACTTAATTGCCAAGACCCAGGGAGGTCAAGGAAAGAAGGAAAGGTTCTTGCAAGAAGTTGTCTTTTTTATTGGCTGCAGCACAAGGCTTGTGGGATCTTAGCTCCACAACGAGGGATCAAACCCCGGTCCTCAGCAGTGAAAGCGCGAGGTCCTAACCACTGGACCACTGGGGAATTCCTGGAAGTTGTCTTCTTATACAGATATATGTATTTTAAACTCAACCACAGAGGAAGAACTGAAATTTCCATCATTAATTTCTAACACTGGTTGGATTAATTTTACAATGGCAAGTTGAACTTCTACATATTAGGCTATACCTTTGTATTTCAAATGGATTTAAAGCTGTTAAAAATGAAATATGTTTTTCCGAACTAGAATTTAAAAATTTGTTTGTGTTTGAAAGACCATTTTCTGGCAGGAAACTGTGAACTCAACTAAAATTGCTCTGTAAATTCAGAGAACAGTAAGTCCCCTACATACAAATGAGTTCCATTCTGAGAGTGCATTCCTAAATCCAATTTGTTCATAAGTCCAAATAAGTAGGTACCCAGCTAGCACAATCGGCTATATAGTACTGTACTGTAATAGGTTTATAATACTTTTCACACAAATAATACATAAAAAACAAACACAGAAAACTAAAAACTTTTAATCTTACAGTACAGTACCTTGAAAAGTATAGTAGTACAGTTTAACAGCTGGCAAGCAGGGGCTGTCATTGAGAGAACAGGCAAGTACCAGATACATCACTGCTGCTTTTACGCTTGCTTCCGGACATCCTGGGCTTGAAATAAAGATATTGTACTACTGTACTCCATGCAGTAATGTACAGTAAAGTACACAAAAGCACAATCACTTGTAGAGGATGCACGCACGTTGACAATGTATGCCAGACATATGAACTAGCTTATGTGATTGGACATGCAAATGGATGTTTGCATCTTTGAAAGTTTGCAACTTGAAGGTTTGTATGTAGGGGACTTACTGTGGTGGTTTGGGTAATGTCTGCTTTCACAAGCAAAATAGTACTGGCATCTAGAAGACTGACTAATCCCGATGTCCTTTAATTCTTGACCTGATGGAATGGTTGCTAAATATTATCTACTGTGATATTTCTAATAGAAAATTGAAATTTCTCCATTCAGTATATTTTTACTAAAAATGTGGAAATTTAGCTCTTAATTTTCAGAGAGAAAAAATGAACCTCTCTGAATGTATGTCTGGAACTACCAAGATAACAGAATTGGATATGCAGAGACAAAATATAGATATGGTAGCAGTTAAACCAATGAAGATTGCTCCCATAGTGTTTGCTTCTCATATGGAATTTTTCTATAGCTACAAAATGCCCCGTTATAAACTGAGTGAAAGAACTTCTTTCTTTTTTTTTTTTTTTTTGCTGCATTGGGTCTTCTTTACTGCACGCGGGCTTTCTCTAGTTGCGGTGAGTGGGGGCTACTCTTCGTTGCGGTGCGTGGGCTTCTCATTGCGGTGGCTTCTCTTGTTGTGGAGCACAGGGTCTAGGCTCGCAGGCTTAAGTAGTTGTGGCTCTCAGGCTCTAGAGCGCAGGCTCAGGAGTTGCGGCGCACGGGCTTAGCTGCTCCGCGGCATGTGGGATCTTCCCGGACCAGGGATTGAACCTGTGTCCTCTGCGTTGGCAGGCACATTGTTAACCACTGCACCACCAGGGAATTCCCAGAAGTTATTTCTTTTTATGATACTGTGCAAATCTCCCAGGAGGTCATATATTAATTGTACCCCTATATGTTCTATTTATTAAAATCATTTCAAGATTCCTTCTGTACTTCACTGTGTATGGGATGGAGAACACTTTCAAATCCATTGGAAACATAAAGTTGCATGGTAAACTATGTCACAGGAGAACAATTGTTGCTTAGTCTGCCATATGCTTACAGGTGATTGTCTTTTGTTTTGATTCATGTTTTCAAATTTTATTTTATTAATCATAGCTAGTGATTTTGCTACAAGAACATCTGACACAGAATTAGAGACTGACCCTTGTAGGGCCCACTCAGAATCCCAGAGTTGGTATGACCATTATTATAGCCGAAGACATTTGAAATTAGACAGATGCAGAAAAAAGCTTTCTCAGAGCTTCACTTACCTGACTAAAAGCAGCTACTTCTAGAAAATGAGGCTTCCTTAAATTACTCTCAGGAGAGAGACCAAGAGTAAACCTACCATAAATATTCTCTGGGGGTAGGGGAAGGAAGACCAGTCGCACTCCCATAAACAAATATTACCACAGTTTTTTTTTTTTTTTTAAATCTCCTGTTAGTTCTCCTAAAAACACATTAGCCTTTCCTAAAGAAACCTATTTGTTCCTCTTCTAAAGGTCTTTTCTTCCCTTTCCCCTACTATATTAGGTACCTATGCTTTTAACTATAACCATGTAGCAAGTTAGCTACTTCTTTTATTAGCTCTTTCATGCATATGAATAAATCTTTTTCTCCAGTTAATCGCCTTTTGTCAATTTAATTCACAGGCTCACATTTACTAAACTAAGAGGGTAGAAGATATGTTTTTTTTTCCTCACAGGCAATTGCAATCAAGGCACATAAATAGCATTTCAAGTATCAGATACAGTAAAGTCAATTCATGTATCAGGACCCACAAAATGGAGGCTGCCCCATTGGCCCAGCTCACATCACACATCTAAACCCAAGTCAGCCTGTCAAGGAAACTGAACAGAAACCAATCACAATCCTCCAACTCATCTTTGGCTAACTTATCTTCCCCTTGAAAATAGGACCTGATCTCCTTATAAGGAAATCCCTGACCTCCTGGCCAATTATTCGCAGTTTTGGCATTGCTTCTCTAAGCTCTATAAAATCTGTTCTTGCCAAAAATTCCTGGGGAGGAGTACACCACTCCTCGTGAGCCGCTGTACTCCCCAGTCCCTGGATTGTTTTCCCTTGAATAAAGAAAATCAAACTCGTTACTAACTTGTTTTAGTTTTGTCACTCCACAATTTTGGTGACGAGATGGAACCGGAAGGCAGTTGCTGAAGATTCCAGAGATGACTCCTAGGTGCACGTGAAGGCACCCGAAGAGCCATTTTGGTTTGCTGCCTCTGGCTGCTCTCCAGAATTTCAAGTAAGCTTTTCTCAGATGCAGCTCTGCTGATTTTGCGATCTGAGCTCTTTGAGTTTCTTTGTCTTAATCCTTCCTGGTGGAAAATTGAGGTGTGAGAGATTCCAGGTTTTTCTGGATGAGACTATGGGCCACAACATTTGGGTTTGTGGCTGACCTCATTTACAAGGTAGTGCCTCCTGGAGGTCCTGAAAGGTCTAAAGAACTGTGCAGAGGCAGCCAGAAACGGTAAATTTGGTTGAATGAGGAAGGGTCAACAAGGGGAAATAAATAGGTACCCCTCAATCTAAGAAGGCAAGATGGCAGTGGTGAGGGGACTCACAAAGCCTCAGGTAAGTCCACAGAATAAAGCATTGAGGGTCTTGGGGAAATAAGACAAGTAATTCAAACTGTTCTGATCAATGGCACATCAAAATGTTAGCAGGCACAAGTGGGACTATTAAAAACCATTAAGGTGTCAGCACCATGAAGAAATCTTCTCCTGAAAGGAATAACAGATCTACTGCTGATAAGAATCTCAGAAGCCAAAGTTGCAAAATTGATGGGCATGGTGGAACACTTAAAAGCTGTTATAGTGCTCACCATTTTGTCATTTGACAGATATAAATGATATTAGAAAAACGTAACTTAGCTTTATTAAGAGCAAAAGCCAACTAACACAACATTGTAAAGCAACTATAATCCAATAAAAATTAATTTAAAATAAAAGAGCAAAAGCCATTCATGAGTTTCACATATTTTGGTATCCTTTAAGGAAGATAATTCAAATAATCAAGACTATATACCGAACAAACAAACAAAACACCCATGCCTTCCAATTTACATGAAACACAGGCTTATCCATATAATTCTAGATGCTTTAAATAAGACGAAATAGTGCTCAGAGTGGGGATGTATTTGTTAGTGACATTTACTTAGTTTTTATTTTCTATATAAATAAACTTCAGAAAGATAATAATAAGATGAAATACATTCCTTACGTCTTTTTCAACATAGCAAACAGATTTTGAAGCTAAAAATCCCAACATGTTAAAAGCTTAATTTGTTAGTTTTAATAACAATAATAATACTAATAGTTATAATATTCATATTGTATTATGTTCATTTCAAGTATATTCTCTTATATTTTTAGGTATTTAAGAAATTTTCTGTACTGCAGCACTTAAATTTAAATTTTGATTGTCTTATTTAATGTATATGTATGCACACATGCAATATTAATATGGTCCTTATCATTATCAAAGATAATAAAAAGTACCAAAATTCTCTTTTGAAAAGAACACTATTCTACTTCACGTGGCATTTTTTAATTTCCTAATATCAGAAATTTTACTGCACTCACAGCATGAGAGTACCAACTTAAAAAAAAGAAAAAAAAGGAAATTAGGTGCTAAGAGTTTTGTCCTTTACTTTTATATACCAAGAATTGACATGTTTTAAGAATTGACATAACAGAGAAATTCATAAAAAGTTGCTTCTCAAAGGCTTTCTTCTCAAGAAAATGCATACTTATAAATAGATGGGCAGAAATGGCAGAGACTTGATGGCTGCCTGAGGTTGCTTGAAAAGGCAAGCAACTCCTTAAAGAACCCTGATATTACTGGTCCAGGTGACAAGATTCCTGGTCCAGGCACTACAAAGCTGCTATTTTTCTGGGGTTGGATTTGGCTTCACTTTTCCATAGCCACCCCAACTGGACAGAAAAAGCATAGACCAATTAGTACCACGGTCCTTGTTTTCTGTGAGCATCAAAGAAGGAATGTGAAGTCTAATAACAGGGGATACCTTAGGAATTTAGCAAAAAAAAATGCATAAAGGGAAGTGTAACTATTCTGGACAATATTTTATGAACATGATAATTATACCAGAGCAGAGATGATTTTACACTGGTGAACACCAAGGATATCATTTGCAAGTAGATAGCTGAAGTGCAGATTATCTCAATGGGTCTTAAAGTTAATCATCTGAAAACTGTAGATGAATTCACAAGGGAAAATATAAATTATGATTAATGTATAGGACAGTCACTCTAAAGAATGCTGGTCATCAAGGTTAAACTTTGATTTCAATGAAAATAATTCATATTTCAGCAACATAGATATTAAGTGAAAGTTTTTTAACAGCACATACATGTTCTTTCATTTGTAAGGCTAATTTTAGCCAATTTTATAGAAAATAAGCATACAGGATAATAAGTGGTTACAAGGAAGGATTTTTGTCATGTTTCACTTACACAAATTATTATACCTAATCCAAGTTTTTACATTAAATTATATTGAAAAGATAAATATATAGAGAAACATTAATATTAAAAACTTTATTTTTTGACTTTACTAAGTTTTTGGATCTAGGTAAGCATCATTCCTATGAAAACCTTACTGGAGCATGGATACTTTTCATCTAAGCACCTCAAATGCCCTGAGCTTCTTAATTCTAAACAATGACACTATGTTTTGTTGTCCTGGTTTGTTAGGACTGCTGGATGAACTCAGTTGATAACTTTGATTTTGAAAAAGAACTGAGCATCAAAAGAATTAACTTAAATTTCCCAAAAGTCAGAGTCCAATGGACATACCATATAAATAGTCTCTCAGTATCAACTCTACTTTGATAGAAAATTTAAATTTGACATTTGCCATAATAAAGTATCTGATTCTTAAACTCAAAAAGATAAACAAAAAACTTGAAAGCTGGGACTTTATTTACAGTATGTAAATGTAAAGGAGGAAGGGAATAAAGAAGGAAGGAGGAGAGGAATGTCATAGAGAAAAAAGGGGGAAAGAAAGTAGTATAGAAAAAAGGCAGGAGGGAGAGAGGTATAAGGAGGAAGAGGGTAGAACACTGGAAGGAAAATATCTGGATATTTATTTGAGAAAATTTTTGAAATAATTTGTCTAGGGTGTTTATCTTTTCAATACGTTAGCATATCACAAAAAGGAAAATTCTATTTGAGACTTAAAAGCAAAATGAGGTAACTTAGCATCATCCTGCTTCATTAAGGGGTTAAATTCTACCTTATGTGTTCCTACTTTCAACAATACTAATAAATACCACAATTTCCCACACAAATCAACATAGAGAGAAACAGCTACGATGGAGTTCAACCATCCTCAGTAGTACACATTTAAAAGACTTTGGAACATCCCAAGAAAGTGGCCATTATTGATAAATGTCTTATCATAGTCAACTCTTTCTGGCCTTAGTTGACCTCTTGAGACTTGATTACTTGTCCATATCTGCCAGATGTCTCTGCCTTTATATAGTTTCAGTTCTTGGTCCCTTCTGAGTGGCTTGTCACACTGCCACCCATGCCACGTGAAAATATTTTATGAAAACCAAGATGTTTCAGATACATTTATCTCTTGGCAGGAATTTTTCAAGTAATAAAAAATTAATATCAATGACATCATTCAAGATTGAAGGCTGACCACATCAAATATTTAAAACTTAATATTGGCATATAACTTATAGTTACGGTGAGCATATGCCTTGGAATTACTAATTAATTCTCAAAGTCAAATATTCTGGTGTATTCTTCCCATAAATATGTCTATGCTCAATGATACAACTGTGGTAACTCTTCTTATATCCTACAGAGCTCTAAGCTAATTGATTATATGAATGTGAAAAGTAATATAAAATAAGACAAAGGGAGATAAAAAATAAAATAGAAACTTCCTGAAGGGTATAGAAGAAATATATATTACCAGACATAAGAGATTTGCTGATTCTTAGAATTTTATCTCTGAATTTGGCTTTAGGTGTGCTGCTAGTTAAGGTAAAAAAATGTTTACACAGTTTTCATTTTATTAAATTCTTGTAGAAAATCATATTGTTTGGGTCCTCACTGGCAGAAAGTATTTCACTGCAGATTTATTAAAGATAGAATTGTTATAGAAATTAGCATTTTAAAATATAAAATTGCTGTAAATGCTAAAGGCATAACAACTTTGAAGTATTCCTACATGTAGGACTTGTGACAACTTAGTCTATGTATTTTCCTTCTTAGAGATCTAATTGAATTTAGTGACTTAAATGTGTTATTTTAATATAGAGAAATGGAGGTCTACCATGCCCATTAGATCATCTCTCAAATGTTAAATTTCTTCAAATATCAAGTGCCTTTGTTTGACAGGAGCTTGAGTATATTCAATTCACAATTGCATTCTTAAAACTCCCCTAATGTAGATACTCTGTGCTGCTGTATCAAGTAAGAGGCGTGGGCTCTGAATAAGAGAGAGAGACCAAATTGTTATTATGCAAGTGCCCAGCTTATATTCTCACCCCGACACAGTGTGATGGAAGTGCCTTACACAATGCCTGCAAAATAAACGCTCTATAAATGTTAGCAGAATCTGAGGCTGAGGCGGTCCAACACACTGATCATTGGCCTATGGGCCTCAGAGGGTCTGAGTCAAATCAATCTAAAGGAAGAGATTTTGTTAACCTATTGTTAGTCTTCCAAACCATGAAAACACACCTAGCAGCTCCCCATTAGTCTCTGAATCTACATTTTGGGACCATCTATTGTAATGTCCTTTGGTATGTCAGAAATAAACCACAGATGAAATCCAAGGCTGACACTGCGGATTTGAATTCAGGTTTTCATGGTTAATTAATGTCTTTCTTGCTCAGTAACAGATGGTGCTTTAACATTATAAGGATGTGGAATTTGGCAGAAACAGATCCTCATTATTATTTCAACAGAACGACAGGCACCAGCTAGGACCTAAAGTTGACGACAGTCACTCACCCAATAATTATGTTCAGAAACCGACTTATTGAATTTTTAAATAATAGCTCTTTCAATGTTCTAAACTTGGATTTTCAGTACTATTTCCCAGTTTCAGGGGTAAATCCTGGTATTTCTGTACCTTGAGAGAAGATTGTTTTAGAGTCCTAGTAGATATTTAGAAAACTCAGAGCTGTTCTTTATTACCTCATGAATGGTTTATGAGTCAGATGAGTTGTGAATTAAATGTGATTTGGATAAATCCTCTTGCTTACCTTTCTCAAATAATTTACATTCCTTTATATCCAAAATCTAGAATAGGGTTTTCTGATATCTTTCTCAGATATAATATTGGCTCTATTACTTCCTTCACCATTTCACATTAATTTTTCATTGAGTTCTTTGATTGATTATTTTATTATTTTTTACTTTTTTAAAAGACTGTATTTTGTGTAGCAGTTTTAGGCTTATAGCCAAATTAAGAGGAATGTACAGAGATTTCCCATATACTCCTGGCTGCCACATATGTGTAGCCTCCCGCATTGTGAACATCATTAACCAGAATGGTACATTTTTTAGCAAGGATGAACATATATCAACACAACATATTAACCAAAGTCCACAGCTTAAATTGAGGGTTCACTCTTGGTGGTAAATTCCATAAATTTGGAAAAAAGTATTATGACATATGTCCATTATTATAATATCAAACAGACTACTTTCACTGTATTTAAAATGCTGTGTTCTGCCAGTACATCTCTCTCTGCCTCCCAACCCTGGCAACCACTGATTTTTTTTTTGGGGGGGGGAGGGGTTCTGGATAGTTTTACCTTTTCCAGAATGCCATACAGTTGAAATCATACAGTATGTAGCCTTTTCAGATTCACTTATTTTTCTTAGTAAAATACATTTAAGATAACTCCATATCTTCTCATGGTTTGATAGCTCATTTCCTTTCAGTGCTGACTAATATTCCACCATCTGGATGTATCACAGTTTATTTATCCATTCACCTGCTGAAGGACCTCATGGTTGCTTCCAAATTTTGGCCATTATGAATAAAGTTGCTATAAATATCCATTTTTACAGGTTTTTGTGTGGACCTAAGTTTTCATCTTCTTTGGGTAAATACCATGAAGTGTGATGGATGGATCCATGGTAAAAGTATGTTTAGTTTCACAAGAAACTGCCAAATTGTCTTTCAAAGTGTCCATACAATTTAGCATTCCCACCAGCAATGAATGAGAGTGCCTATTCCTCCACATCCTGGCTAGCACTTGGTGGCATCAGTGTTCTAGATTCTGGCTATTCTGATAGGTTTGTAATGGTATCTCATTGTTGCTCTGATTTGCATTTATCTGTTCACATATGATGAGGAGCCTTTTCATATGCTTATTTGCCATATATCTTCTTTGGTGAGGTGTCTATTAAGGTCTTTGGCCCATTTTATAATTGGGCTGTTTGTATTCTTCTTGTTGAGTTTTATGGGTTCTTTGTATATGTGAGATAACAGTCCTTTATCATATACATCTTTTGTAAATATATTCTCCCAGTCTGTGGCTTGTTTTCTAATTCTCTTGACATTGTCTTTCACAGAGCAGAAGTTTATAATTTTAATGAAGTCCAGCTTACCAATTATTTCTTCATGGATCATGTCTTTGGTGTTAACATCTAAAAAACACTCACCATACCCAATGCTATCTAGGTTTCCTCCTTTGTTACCTTCTAGGATTTTATAAGTTTGCATTTTACACTTAGGTCTTTAATTCGAGTTAATTTTTTTGAGAAGAGTATAAAGTCTGTGTCTAGATTCATTTATTTGTATGTGGATGTCCAGTTGTTCCAGCAATATTTGTTGAAGAGACTATCTTTGCTTCATTGTATTACATTTTCTCCTTTGTCAAAACAAAGATCAGTTGACTATATTAATCTTGTACCAAATCTTAGTGGAAAAACTCGAGTCTCTCACTATTAAGTATGATGTTAAGTTTAGTTTTTTGTAGATATTGTTTTATCAAGCTATGGATGTTCCCCTCTATTTCTAGTTTATTGAGAGTTATTAATCATGAATGGGTAGTGGATTTTGTCAAATGTTTTTTCTGCATCTATTGGTATGATCATGATCTATCGATATAATGGATTACATTAATTTATTTCTGAATGTTGAACCAGCCTTGCATACCTGGTATAAGTTTCACTTAGTAGTGGCGTATAATTCTTTTCACACTTTTTTGGATTTGATTTGCTAATATTTTGTTAAGGATTTTTGCATCTATGTTCTTGAGAGATATTTGTATGTAGTTTTCTTTTCATGTGATTGCTTTGCCTGGTTTTGGTATTTGGATAATGCCAAATTCATGGAATGAGTTAGAAAGCATTCTTTCTGCTTCTATCCTCTGAAGGAGATTGTAGAGAACCAGTATAATTTCTTCCTTACAAGTTTGGTAGAATTCACCAGTTGAATCCATTCAGGTCTGGTACTTTCTTCTTCAGAAGATTATTAGTTACTAGCTCAATTTCTTTAATAGATATAGGCCTATACAGATTGTCTATTTCCTCTTGTGTGAGCTTTGGCAGGTTGTGTCTTTCATGAAATTGTTGTATTTTTTCTAGGTTATCAAATTTTCGAGACTTAGATTCTTAATCACATAATATGCATCATCTATTTAATCTCAATTATACTGCTCAAAAAATCACTTTATTTACTCATAGCTTGTTGCTTCATAATGATATGAATTTTCATTCATTTTACAACTTTTTTGGTCAATTTTCAAATATTCCCATCTAATTTAATCATTTCTACTTTACTTCTGTTTTAAAATAAATAATTGATCAAATGAATTATTCCAGAAAGATATTCATATTGTACCTTGGGCATATTTACTAATGTTTCTAGAAACCCACTTTTACATTCTTATAATTCCCAGATTAGTGCCACTGTAAAGACCAAGAACAAAAGTAAAATGACATGCCAAATGATCTTTTTTCTTTATTATTATCATTTAAAAGTTTTAATTTTTATACAATTTTAAAGATTATACTCCATTTACAGTACAAAATTACAGAATATTACTTATATTCCCCATTTTGTACAATACATCCTTGTAGACTAAAGTGGAATTCTTCCCTCCCAAATGATCTTAATATATTTTAGCAACCTGGTCTTTCTTTGCAAGAAATCTGATGATGATTCCATCTTTCTTTCAAAGTGAGCTGTAAAGCCATTTAGATAATTTTCAGATTATTAAACTGAAAATACTAGTTTTCTTTTATATATGTGAATTATAGAACTTTACAAAATTCATAAAGTAGCTCAAACATTCTTTCTTTTGATATTAAGGCTGTTTTTAGAGGTCCTAAAAATACCTTTGTCCACGAGATGAACATTTAATAGGAATTTTTGGATAAGTTACTTCCAACAATATTATGCCCTTTTTCAGTAAATTCTTTGTTCCCATGTTTGTTTTTTAGTCACTTTTGTTTTAACCTTGACACTGCCGTGACCCCAGTTTGAAATACTATCTGGAATAATCACTGATAAGACATTTTGTAAGTGTGCCTTTTCTGGAGACAGCTTGTACAATATTAAAGTCACATCCTAATGTATTGTTTATGGTTAAGCATACATTTTGTAAATCTAAACTATATTAATTATTTCTTGAATATTTACAGTTGTGATAGCTTCATTATCACTGTCCTGCTGGCAATTGAATCTGACCTCTATGAATTTTATTCTTTGAAATTTGTTTTAAATTTCCTTTAAGAAGGAAAATTATATAGTGTGATAACTAAAAATTATGCCTTCCCTGATAAAATTAAATCCATACTAATAAATTATTTAAGTTAGAATGCTTACATTTTTAAAGATTCAAAATAACATAAAACCACTGGTTCTAAAAGTTCTCAATTTGTTCTTAAGTGTCTTCTGGCAAACTCTAATAGCAATTTCATTTATTCATCTCAGAAGACAGAAGTTGTTTGTCCTTCTAATATAACTGATGAATTGCAAAATATCTTCCATCATGATGCAAGGAATGCAATAAAACTGAATCTTACTTCATGCTCTATAAAGTAAAATTGGTACATTCATTCTGTAAAAAGAATTAGGCCTTCCAAATTTTCACTTAATTTGAAAAGAGGGAAAGAGCAATTGCAGATTCAATATTTCACCTTAGCTGTTGACATCATGACATATTTTACCCAAAGAATGAAGATCCTTACAATGTGTACCCACTAAATAAGGCAAAACAAAAAGAAGCAGAAAGAGCTAATAGTGTAGAATTGTGTATCCAATAGAGAATACACACTACTTTCAAAAATGTATGTAATTTTTAGAAAATTAACAACCTAAACAAACTTCTCACTTCAAAGTAACTAAAATTTCTGGATTAAAAAAAAAAACCTTTCTAAATGCATTGCAGAGATTAAAATAAAACAGTAGATGTATGTATCTAGTGGTGAGAGAGCATACAATCAAGCATTCGCTTCCAGGGCATCTGCTAAAATCTGGTAATTTGGGGCCTCCCTTTTGAAGACTGCACCAGACACAGCAAGAGGACTCAGAACCTAGGTCTCATCCTGGAGAGAGGTCTGAGAGGAGACCTCTAGAAAAATAGAACCCCAGATGGTTTCACCACTACCATTGTTTTTCTAAGACCTAATGCCCAATAATTCATGTTAAACGTTCCCAAGTTCTTAGTACTTCCAAAAACACATCCTTCGTTGAGATATGTACTTTCAAATAATTCCCATCAATAAAGTTCTAAAGAGCATATACTCACAATCAAAAGTCACCAAACACAAAACCAGAAATGGAACAAGGCAACTCTGCATGAAAGCTATAAGAAATAGTAGACAGCAGAATCAAATCTGGATGAACATTAAATACTGGGAATATCATATATGGAATATATATATATATATATATATATATACACATAGACATACACACACACACACGGACACACACAGTAAGTCCCCTACATATAAACGAGTTCCGTTCCGAGAGTGCGTTCATAAGTCCAATTTGTTTGTAAGTCCAACAAAGTTAGCCTAGGTACCCAACTAACACAATTGGCTACATAGTACTGTACTGTAATAGGTTTATAATATTTTTCACACAAATAATACATAAAAACAAACACAAAAGATAAAGAAAACATTTTTAGTCTTACAGTAGAGTACCTTGAAAAGTACTACAGTACAACAGCTGGCATACAGGGGCTGGCATCTGAAAGAAGAGTTACTGACTGGAGGAAGGAAAGGAGGTGGGAGATGGTAGAGCTGAGGGATAGTCAGCAACAGGAGACGGAGGGCGAGCTGCAATTTCACTCACGCCTGACGTTGATAGCACACGTTCTGGTTCCTTGCTGGATTCAATTCTATCTATCCTATTGAAAAAACGATCCAGTGATGCCTGGGTAATAGCTCTTTTTTTCTCATCATAGATGACATCCTGGGCTTGAAATAAAGATACTCTGCTACTGTACTCTATACAGTACTGTACAGTAAAGTACACAAAAGCACAACCACTTGTAGAGGATGCACATACATGACAATGTACGCCAGCCACGTGAATTAACTTACATGATTGGACATGCAAATGCACGTTTGCATTTTTGAAAGTTCGCAACTTGAAGGTTCCTATGTAGGGGACTTACTGTATATAATAAACAAATTTAAAGATACACATTTGTGTCAGGACTGAATATGTGAATAAGGAATAAGAGACTATAAAATGACCAAGATTATTTTAAAAAGAACCAAAGGGAACTTCTAGTAATTAAAAAGTAAAGTAATTTAAAGTAAATTAGTTTAAATAGCAATTTAGCCATAGATGAAGAAAGAATTCACAAATCGGAAGAGAGAGCAGAAGTAAGTACCCAGGCTGCATCTCAGAGTTAAAGAACAGAGAAATATGAAAAAGAGGTTAAGACACATAAAGATAGATTAAGAACTTCCTACATTTCTAGAAGTAAAATAAAGACAGAATGAGGCAGAAACAATATGTTAAGAAATAATGTTAAAGGAGAATTTTTTAAAGTTATGAAAGATGTAAATCTTCAAATTCAAGAGGTCTAAAGAAATATCATACCTAGAAGTAGCAAAGTGAAACTAAAAACACAAAAGACAAGGAAAATGCCCAAATGCATCCCAGGAAATACCACAAGTTATCTACAAAGGAACAAGAACTATCATTAAGAGGTGTCTCTTAAATATGAGCAGCAAAAGCCTAAGGTCATTAAGTAATAATGTCACTGTAAAAAAAAAAAGTCAACATAGAATTGTTTATCCAGAAAAAGTAGCTTTTAAAGAGGAAGACAAAAGGAGAAAAAAAAGGACAATTTTATAAAAGCAAAATGGTGATAATTGCCAAACATTATATTATAACTAAAGAAAATTATAATGAAAATCATATAGAAACATGATAGGTGTAAAAAGAAATTATCATGTTTAAAATAGGCTGATTTGTTTTTAGACAATAATATTAATGTCTTATTAAAAATAGAACTGCCATGTGACCCAGCAATTCCACTCCTGGATGTATATTTTTTAAAAACCACTAATTTGAAAAGATACATGCATCCCAATGTTCACAGCAGCACTATTTACAATTGCCAAGACATGGAAGCAACCTAAGTGTCCATCAACAGATGAATGGATAAAGAAGACATGGTATATACATACCATAGGATACTACTCAGCCATAAAAAAGAACAAAATCTTCCCATCTGCAGTAACATGGATTGAATAAGTGAAATAACTCAGAGAAAGATAAACACTGTATGATAGTACTTATATGTGGAATCTAAAAAGTACAACGAACAGTGAGTATAACAAAAAAGAAGCAGACTCACAGATAGAGAGAACAAACTAGTGGCTACCAATGGGAAGAGGTGGTGGAAGGGCAACACAGAGGTAAGGGAGTAAGAGGTACAAACCACTGGGTATAAGATAGGCTATGAGAATGTATTGTACAACACGGGGAATATAGCCAGTATTTTGTGTATTTGCTTAGCATAATTTATTTTACAAATCCTTTTTCTAAAAATTGGCACTTTTCTTCAAGTAAATGTTTTGTCAGTTTTATTTTTAAATGTCATATAACATCCATAGATCATCTCATAAATGAGATTGTAAAGAATAAAAATATATATTGAAGTGTCAAAAATGTTACAGAGAATAAAACCAGATATTTAAAATTTCATAATGAAGGGATAAGTAAAATAATACATTTTACTAGTAATATAGGGGAAGGTCACAATTTATGAGCTCA
Source organism: Hyperoodon ampullatus (assembly GCF_949752795.1). Lineage (NCBI taxonomy): Eukaryota > Metazoa > Chordata > Mammalia > Artiodactyla > Ziphiidae > Hyperoodon > Hyperoodon ampullatus. The sequence goes on from NC_136933.1 coordinate 17,473,537, forward strand.
GTAGATATTTTCATTTTGCAAACTCAGCTAAAGAAATATTTGATTTGAAAATATTTGAAGCATTGGAAATTCACCTCCATAACTCACCCACTCTTAGAAAAATATATATACATTAACACACATATACATAACAATGTATATTTTATTTATAAAATTATTTTTTAGTATTGTTCACTGTTGTACATTGGCTTATATAGATTTCACATGTTAAAAGAAAGTGGAGTCACCCAATTTTATAGTGTAACTATAATGGAAACAACGGTAGACAGAGTAAGCCAGCAATGCAAATTAGCAGATATGAGTCCAAAAATACATACATTTGCAAGTCACTGTGTATGACTTGAATATGTAAAAATACACACACACACACACACAAATATATATAGTCAGCATTTTAAAGAACAAGCTCATTAAATTACTTAAATATATTTTTAGCACTTATTGTGGAAGTTAATCTATTTCAATGTTTTGTCAGTAATAGAACTTTGAGTATATTCTTTAAAAAATAGTGACACAGGAGCAACTGATTTTTCTCTGATTTCAAACGGCCAATTAAAATTTATTTTATTAATGTTTTTATTATACTAGCATGATTAAAAGCTGGTACACATTACAAAAACTGAACTAATTTTTGAAAATTAAGTTAAGATTTAAAATATATTTTAGTTTAAAAGTTCTATTGCTTCTGAACACATATAACCCCATAAATAAATTTTTATTAATTTCTAAAAATTGAAATATATAACTATATTATTAAACTTTCAGCTAACAAAAAGAAATTTTGATTTTTTTCTACATTCATTATGTTTATATTTCATTCAATTTCCCACATATAATTACTGTCTTTTATTACAAATGTTCTCATTTATTTCATATTTACCATGCTGCAAAATATTTCCTTATGTTGCATCAGCTGTTTTAGAAGAATGAACTGAAACAGGCATGACAAATACCTGGCTAGTTCTCCACAATTCATCCCGGCTGAGCCAGAGGAGACATTACTAACAAAGTATTGCCACCTTTCCCACGAAGCCCAGCACTGCTGCAGTGCCTGTCAGTCTGTGCCTCAGCCCTGGCAAAGTTGGACCAAAGCAATGCAGCCAATCAGAGTCAGAGCCCGCATCCACACAGAGAACATATTCACTAGCTCCAGAGACTTTCCAGGTACTTCATTCCAGGATTCCTGATTTCTATTTCAACTTAGATGCTCTTTGCCAGTCAGGATCCTATTCCAGTGTACACTAGGGACTAAAGACGTTATGCCTGTTCCAGGTCTAGGCCACCTTTGGCAGAATAACTACAAGCTGCAATCCTGCACCCAAAGCTACTCTTGTCTCGACTTATACTCTTAGGATCACTAAAGCCAACTGTAAGCCTGATATGTACGAAAGTAAAAATTTAAAACTAGCTACAACTGCTAAGCACCTACCTTACAGTCAATATGTTCTTCAAAACATGGTTGGGATGAATATACCTCAGACTATAATGCTTTCTGAAACAGTGGTTTCCAAATTTTTGAATTTCATAGACCACCACACACACACACACACACACACACACACACACAGACACACACACAGACACACCCCTAAACAAATTTAATAAGATAATAAAACAGAGCAGATTTTTTGTCATGTGAGGATAGTTAAACAAAATTATACTAATCAAGCAACAAAAGTGATCACTATAGATTCATAAAATAAGTGGTATTTTAACAAAAAAACAGTAAGGGAAATGACATCATCTCAGAATACTGGACCACGCAGATTAATACTGCCCTATGTAAATATTCATTTTGCTAAGAGCTGGTGAAAATTCATCACCGGTCTATAGACATATTTCACATGAAAACAAAGGAAATGCCAGGTAAGACTAATGCAAATAGTATTCACTCAGGGGAAGCAACTTTGGGGACTTCAAGGTTTCCACATGTTACTCTCCTGATTTCTTCTCCACTCTAGCTTCCACTCCACCTTGTCACAATTAAAAGAACTAAAATCACATTGATTTCAACTAGGTATTAGTCACTGTCACCCCTATCTAGTTTAATGGAATAGTTATAAATGGTATAATTAATTCAATTAGGCAGCTGTTTATAAGTTTTGTTTATGTTTATGTAGAGATATGTGCTTAAGGTCCATTCTTAAGTCACTGGGAAAAAATTCCCTTTTAACCTACTAATTCTACCTTCTGATACTGGTGATAATCAAAAATTCAGAGTAGCATAACCACCCAGGCTCTTGGGATTTGCCCCAGAAAAGCCAAAAAGCCTGGCAACATCCTGAGATTTCATAAACTGGAAAGTAGCAACCTAGGAACATATCACTATAGGGACAATAATATAACCCACTTTCACCTTTTGACCACCTAAGATGTTTGTCATCTTACCTAATGCATTGTGCATCATATAAAATATTTACAACATGTCCTCAAATTTGAAGACCAGTAGTCTAAATAGACTTACTTATATAATAAGTTTATTTCTTGATTAGATGCTATATTTATGCTCTCAAAACTATACCAATAGGCAGCAAAGAATGTAAATCTTAATATCATTAGTAATGTTCTGAGTTTTTCTACCTATAATATACCTACTTGAAGAAAACAAACTTAGAATCCTAAGTCAAAGCATATAATTTAAATTGAGGCAGGCTAATGATTTACACATATAAATAAGAGGATAAAGTATTACAGGAAATTTATAAAATTTTCTGTTATCTGTTGGGAGAGGTCTGTAAGGCAGAAAACCTGAAGCCAAAAGGAAGAGATACGCATATCTGACTATGTATGAGTAAAATGTGTGTATTTATAGATAACCAAAGACACCAAAAATGAAGTCAGAAGAGAAACCACAGAATGGGGGGAGAGATTTACAACATATATGAACCAAAAAGGAACTACAGTGTTAATAAATAAAGGGCACCTACAAATTAATAAGAAAAAAACATTCTAATAGGAAAAAAAGCATATGAAAAGATAATTTATAGAAGAGAATGCACATCTCAAAAAACATATTAATAGATGTATAATCTCTTTAATATTTAGTAAAATGTTAATTAAGATGGCAAAAAAATACCATTTTTGCCCATCATATAATCAAAGTTTACAAAGAGTTAACATGGAGAGTTGGTGAGGAATCTGGGAATTGGACACTTTTATACATGCAGAAATGTGAAACACTAACTTCATTTTAGAAAATAATCCAATATAGCTTTCACATTTTTAAAAATGCAAATTTTAACATAGTAACACCATCTTTGGGAAACTATCCTACAAATATAAAAATAATGGTGTGAAAGCATCTACATTTAAGGATACTTATTATACCTTTACTAATGGTGGCAAAAACAGAAAGCCATCTGAATATTTATCTAGACAGAATCAAAAATACATTAATGGTACAAGCATACTATGAAATAGTATTTAAAAAGTGCTCTTAAAACTTGTATTTGCATAATTAACAGGAAAATAAATACTTGTGGCAAAGTAGCATGTATAATACATTTGTATTTTTCTAACAACTACTAAAACTCCAACACAATATGTAGGAAATTATGGGGTATGGAATAAAGATTATGTATATGTTAAATATAACCATATAAGGTAAAGTAGTTCACATTTTTAAAAGTTAAAATATAAAATTTAAAATGCATGAGCCTAATGTGATAGTTATATAACTTTACTATATATATTATTGATATATGTTATCATACAATATTGGAGTTTTGCTAACCAGAAGAATTGGTTAAAATCCTTACAGTGGGTCCAGAATGACATTAGGAACCCTCAGCAGGAGACATACCTTGAAGCCGGGCTGTTTCCACAGAAGACTCTTAGACTGGTGAGGACTGTCTGCGTCCCAGGTCTGGTCCTGTACCTTGCGTGTACCTTAACCCCGCTTTGTCCCTGTAGAGATAAGGACCCTTCTCTCATGGGAGAGCTCATGTTCAACCGAGAGAGATATATAAAATCAGAATGCTAATGTACTTCTTTAAAACATAGTTTCAATCAGAATAAAATCAAAACCCTAATGTATTTATTTACCATGAGAAATAACAGTAACATGGATTAGAGAAATTGAAATGTGGGGTGACATAAATGGGAAGTCAAAGTATAAGCAAAAGACTGCTTGATATCCAAGTAATCAGATATTTAAAGCCAATTAAATTACCAAATACTTAAATATATCAAGGTAAGACTGGTCACTGGTGAAAGTGCCTTCTGTTTGGCAGCATTTGAATGAGCCAGCTTTCCCTCTGAAATACTCATTTTCCCATGTCTCCATGGCTGAACTCATTCTCAACCACATTTTCCCCTTTGGATATATTAATACATTCATTCACATTATAGCCCCAGTATTGCTATGGTAAAAACAATTTTGTCTCTTTTAGGTGATTCCATACCTACATATTGATTCATTGGGTATTTATCTTGCAGTTTAAAAATAAGCCATCTTACATCTCTCATTTTTCTGTTCTTAGAGGCATTTTATTGCAGTTCCCCAAATACTGAAAATAGGCTATATTACTACTCTTCAGAGAGTATTGCTTAACATATGCACCTGTATTTTCAGGTTGATTACTGAGTCATGCCAGTCTTATTCAGACACATTCAACACATATCTTCCAACTGTGAAAAATAAAACATTACTTACAATGAAGAATCGTTATAATGCAGTAATATTTCACTAGTATTAACAGAATTTACAAAAAGTGATTCACAACATTGCATTCAAAATACTTGTACTCTTCCTTTGACTCACTAAATCTAGACTATTTAAGTGTCAGCAAAGGATCCATTTTCAAAGATATAAAACAGAGCCTCTGAATGAAGATGGAAGCGACATTTTTAAAAGGTGGCTATATACTTTGAAGAGGTGAAAAATAATTATTCTATTCTTCCACTGTAAACATGTAACAAACAGGATGTGGAGTGAAACAGGTTTATTGCTCCTAAACTGTCAAACAAGGGAAAAAAACCACTAAGTACCTCACATTCTAAGTCAAGCAAATTGACATTTGGAACAAGCAAACTGTGGAGTCTTTGGAAGCATGTTGACTCTATGCGGCTTGCTGGGTCCAAGCAAGAATTAACCAGCCCTTTCTTAACCTCTTTCCCCTCACTGAGAATGGAAGGGAAGAGCCAGCACATTTCCTGTTAAACTGAGAATTTGGGATTCTGATCCAACCCTTGTCTCTCTTCTTCATTCTGATCATATACACTAGAGAATGTGGAGCCTGCAGGCTGAACATAGCTGACTCTTCCACCTCTTGGTAAGTTGTAGGGGATCCTGCTGCAATTTGGGCAGCTCTCTTAAGCACATCTTAGGCCTCAATTTTAGAACCTCGTTGCCAGTTGGGTGTTAATAAGACAAGCCCTATTCCCATATAACAAACTGTTTTAGTCTTATAAGTCCTCAAAGTCACAAAGTATGTCACTGCACAAGGTAGTGTCACCAAGTAGTCATGAATAGGAAGGGATAACAGGACACTACAGTCCTTTCTGTCTGAACAGTCAACACAGATCCAAATCTGTGATTGGATTTTCTGAACAAAAACAATATAACACAGTCTGCCAGTAGGGGTGTGATTTTGATAACAATGGACTGAATATATGACTCATGAGTGTATTGGAAAATTGAAAGATATTTTCTTTTATCATTAACCTGAAAATGAACTTTAGGTAGTTATGTCACATTACCTTAGGTACAAGATGTAGATAAAATACCACAGAACCCAGTTTTCTAGTAAAACAATAGACCGATAGATTATACTAGTTGGTAATGGTAAACAATTACCCAAATTATATAAATAAAATAAATATATGCTTATATTTACATATATTTAGATATATATATATATATATATATATATATATATATATACACACTTATGTATGTCCATATTATAATATTTTTAGACATGAAAATCAAGTTACATGAGCTGCAGGCTCAAAATTCCTGTTAGGCTGCCCAGACTACATGCTACCTCAAGAATCAACAAAAATCTCAAATAAACAACCTAACCTTAGACATAAAGCAATTAGAGAAAGAAGAATAAAAAAAACCCCAAAGTTAGCAGAAGGAAAGAAATCATAAAGATCAGATCAGAAATAAATGAAAAAGAAATGAAGGAAACATTAGCAAAGATCAATAAAACTAAAAGCAGGTTCATTGAGAAGATAAACAAAATTGATAAACCATTAGCCAGACTCATCAAGAAAAAAAGGGAGAAGACTCAAATCAACAAAATTAGAAATGAAAAAGGAGAAGTAACAACTGACACTGCAGAAATACAAAAGATCATGAGAGATTACTACAAGCAACTATATGCCAGTAAAATGGACACCCTGGAAGAAATGGAAAAATTGTTAGAAATGCACAACCATCTGAAACTGAACCAGGAAGAAATAGAAAATATAAACAGTCTAATCACAAGCACTGAAATTGGAACTGTGATTTAAAATCTTCCAACAAACAAAAGCCAATGACCAGATGGCTTCACAGGCGTATTACACCAAACATTTAGAGAAGAGCTAACACCTATCCTTCTCAAACTCTTCCAAAATATAGCAGAGGGAGGAACACTCCCAAACTCATTCTATGAGGCCACCATCACCCTGATACCAAAACCACACAAAGATGTCACAAAACAAGAAAACTACAGGCCAATATCACTGATGAACATAGATGCAAAAATCCTCAACAAAATACTAGCAAACAGAATCCAACAGCACGTTAAAAGGATCATACACCATGATCAAGTGGAGTTTTCCCCAGGAATGCAAGAATTCTTCAATCTATGCAAATCAATCAATGTGATACACCATATTAACAAACTGAAGGATAAAAACCATATGATAATCTGAATAGATAAAGAAAAAGCTTTCGACAAAATTCAACACCCATTTATGATAAAAACTCTCCAGAAAGTAGGCATAGAAGCAACTTAATAAAGGCCATATATGATAAAAACAGAGCCAACATCATTCTCAATGTTGAAAATCTGAAACCATTTCCATTAAGATCAGGAACATGACAAGGTTGCCCACTCTCACCATTATTATTCAACACAGTTTTGGAAGTTTTAGCCACAGCAATCAGAGATGGAAAAGAAATAAAAGGAATCCAAATGGGAAAAGAAGAAGTAAAACTGTCAGTGTTTGCAGATGACATGATACTATACATAGAGAATCCTAAAGATGCTACCAGAAAACTACTAGAGCTAATCAATGAATTTGGTAAAGTAGCAGGATACAAAATTAATGCACAGAAATCTCTTGCATTCCTATACACTAATGATGAAAAATCTGAAAGAGAAATTAAGGAAACAGGCCCATTTACCACTGCAACAAAAAGAATAAAATACCTAGGAATAAACCTACCTAAGGAGACAAAAGACCTGTATGCAGAAAACTATAAGACACTCATGAAAGAAATTAAAGATGATACAAACAGATGGAGAGATATACTATGTCCTTGCATTGGAAGAATCAACAATGTGAAAATCACTATCCTACCCAAAGCAATCTACAGAGTCAATGCAATCCCTACCAAACTACCAATGGTATTTTTCACAGAACTAGAACAAAAAATTCACAATTTGTATGGAAACACAAAAGACCCTGAATAGCCAAAACAAGCTTGAGAAAGAAAAACGGAGCTAGAGGAATCAGGCTCCCTGACTTCAGACTATACTACAAAGCTACAGTAATCAAGACAGTATGGTACTGGCACAAAAACAGAAATACAGATCAATAGAACAGGATAGAAAGCCCAGAGATAAAGCCATACACATACGGCCACCTTATCTTTAATAAAGGAGGCAAGAATATACAATGGAGAAAAGACAGCCTCTTCAATAAGTGGTGCTGGGAAAACTGGTCAGCTACATGTAAAAGAATGAAACACTCCCTAACACTGTATACAAAAATATACTCAAAATGGATTAAAGACCTAAATTTAAGGCCAGACACCATAAAACTCTTAGAGGAAAACATAGGCAGAACACTCTATGACATAAATCACAGCAAGATCCTTTTTGACCCACCTCCTAGAGAAATGGAAATAAAAACAAAAATAAACAAATGGGACCTAATGAAACTTAAAAGCTCTTGTACAGCAAGGGGAACCATAAACAAGATGAAAAAAACAACCCTCCAAATGGGAGAAAATATTTGTAAACGAAGCAACTGACAAAGGATTAATCTCCAAAATATACAAGCAGCTCATGCAACTCAATATCAAAAAAACCAAAGAAACCAATCCAAAAATGGGCAGAAGATCTAAATAGACATTTTCCCAAAGAAGATATACAGATTGCCAACAAACACATGAAATGATGCTCAACATCACTAATCATTAGAGAAATGCACATCAAAAATACCATGAGGTATCACCTCACACTGGTCAGAATGGCCATCATCAAAAAATCTAAAAACAATAAATGTTGGAGAGGGTGTGGAGAAAAGGAAACCCTCTTGCACTGTTGGTGGGAATGTAAATTGATACAGCCTCTATGGAGAAGAGTATGGAGGTTCCTTAAAAAACTTGAAATAGAACTACCATACAGCCCAGCAATCCCACTACTGGGCATATACCCTGAGAAAACCATAATTCAAAAAGAGTCATGTATCACAATGTTTATTGCAGCTCTGTTTACAGTAGCGAGGACATGGAAGCAACCTAAGTGTCCATCGACAGATGAATGGATAAAGAAGATGTGGCACATATATACAATGGAATATTACTCAGCCATAAAAAGAAACGAAACTGAGTTATTTGTAGTGAAGTGGATGGACATAGTCTGTCATACAGAGTGAAGTAAGTCAGAAAGAGGAAAACAAATACCATATGCTAACACATATATATGGAATCTAAAACAAAAAACAGGGTTCTGAAGAACCTAGGGGTAGGACAGGAATAAAGACACAGAAGTAGAGAAGGGACTTGAGGACATGGGGAGGGGGAAGGGTAAGCTGGGAGGAAGTGAGAGAGTGGCATGGACTTATATACACTACCGAATGTAAAATAGATAGCTAGTGGGAAGCAGCCACATAGTATAGGGAGATCAGCCCGGTGCTTTGTGACCACCTAGAGGGGTGGGATTGGGAGGGTGGGAGGGAGATGCAAGAGGGAGGGGATATGGGGATATATGTATATGTATAGCTGATTCACTTTTTTATACAGCAGAAACTAACACAGCAATGTAAAGCAATTATACTCCAATAAAGATGTTAAAAAAAAAAAGATATACAGATCAAATTTGCATTATAATCTCCCCACTTCCTCTATGAGCTCTGCCACATGCTCATCTTTCTTAATGAATTCTCTCACGTCCTGTGCAAGACTCATAGTACGTATTCAGTGATAATTATAAGATTGCGTATTCTATTGCTCTTAGCCTTTTGTGCGTGGAAGTCATTCTTCGAAATACCATAAAGAGTTGGTTGAATTTCAAAGACAGGCAAGAATGACAATTCATTATTGGTCCAAGACTGCTTTCATGTTGCCCTATTACTGAATGAAGAGCAAGCCGAGCAAAGGATAATATCACGTTCACAGTGAGTACGTGTGGATCCCTGAAGCCTCCCTAGTTCCTTACAGTGGTCAAAAGAGTCCAGAGAGAGTGCACACCCATACGTTGGAAAAGTTAAAAACCTGCAGGTGGGCTTCCCTGGTGGCGCAGTGGTTGAGAGTCCGCCTGCCGATGCTAGGGGACACGGGTTCGTGCCCCGGTCTGGGAAGATCCCACATGCCGCGGAGCGGCTGGGACCATGAGCCATGGCCGCTGAGCCTGCGCGTCCGGAGCTTGTGCCCCACAACGGGAGAAGCCACAACAGCGAGAGGCCCGCGTATCGCAAAAAAAAAAAAAAAAAAAAAAAAAAAAACCCTGCAGGCTACGGTCTCATATGATGCTAGTCTGGGGCTGTCCACATCCACTCAGCACCTAACAATAGTACTTTATGTTCCATTTCCAGCTGCTCCATGGCCAATCTCAGCAGGATATTTTCTGTGAGCATGAGTGTGTTCTTGCACGTTAGTGCTTCAGGTATTTGCACTTGGTAATTTGGTTCTCCACCTAAGTTGTAAAGTGCCATGCAGCACACAAATCTTTTACCTTTTGTACTCTGCTGGGTGTCTGGCACCGTGCTTGTATACATATCCAGGGTTCAAATATGTTATTGAACAGCAGGGTTGAACTCACTTCATACTTAAATCAGAGGATTTATTAGAAATATGAAGTGTTTCCTCTTTCCATACTGAGTTCAAAAACATAACCTGATTTGAGAAAATGAAACAAAACAAAAACCTCTGTATCTTCTTATCACTCCCACCTCAAAAAAATTAACCCCAGTGTATGTACATCAAATCCAGTTTTGAGTAGGAACACTCCCATCCATTATGAGAGTGTTGGTAGCTGTGAGTGTTTGAGGAAAGACAAGTTGCTCGTACCACAAGGAAAACAAAATGTCTGGGAAGCAATTCAAGTTCCTTAACGGACAGTTAACCAACCATAGGTGAGGCAGGGCTCTGGATTTGGGTGGACGGCACTGTTTTGATCAGTGACTGAAATCTAAAAGTGAGATCGATTCAGACATTACGATACCCCACAGCACACAGACTGGATCTTTTAAATTTATTTGTTCATTTATAACTGTTTCTCTGTTCTGATGTGGACAACCCCTGTAAGGTTTTAAAAGTCCCAGATCTCTGATCCTTTTAAAAAAGATGTTTTTCTACTGGAAAAGTAGTGTGGTGGGAAGGCAGGGGGAGCAGCATGAGTCCACATTGCTCCATAACTACACGGAATATAAAATTTTTATGCTTATTTAGTAAAGACGTAGTGCCTCTTCAATGCAAATAATCAGTTTTGCAAGGTGAGCAAGAGGAAATGTCATTAGATATTTTATTGACTGTGTTTAATCCATTATAGATGACACTTGGAAAAAAAGCAGTAAATATGATGCCATTTTACAAGGATCCTGTAATTTTAATGTTTAAGGCATTAGGGCATCTCATTCAGCATAACTTTGACTGCAAGCACAGCATTAATGTTTTAATAAGCCATTTGATTTGCCTTGTAGGTGGCTACCGAGGAACAAGAATTTCTTTATAAAACTTATCAGATTGTGTCTTAAAATCTCATGATGTGAGTTGATCCAATTATTCTTTCTACCTCTCTCCACTAAAGCTGTATTCGCAAACAAGCAAAGGCTTTTTTTTTTTTTTTTTTTTTTTTTGCGGTACACGGGCCTCTCACTGTTGTGGCCTCTCCCGTTGCCCAGCACTGGCTCCGGACGCGCAGGCTCAGCGGCCATGGCTCACGGGCCCAGCCGCTCCGCGGCATGTGGGATCTTCCCAGACCGGGGCACGAACCCGTGTTCCCTGCATCGGCAGGCGGACTCTCAACCACTGCGCCACCAGGGAAGCCCAGCAAAGGCTTTTTAAAAGGCATTTTTGCACTGTTTGAAGAAGGCAAGTCTTCTGGGACTTTTAATGTGGGTAAGGGGAAGAGGGAAGGAGCTGCCATAGGATTTGGGGGGCTACAGGTTTGTAGAGGAACAGCCCTGACATTGTCCCCTTCTCTGTAGGCAGAATGGTTGTATTTATTCTCTCACTAGGGATAATCCTAGGACTGATCAAGATTTAACTTGCTGAGTGAAGATGTATGAAAAAATATCATATTTAACATTTCTTAGTTGGTTGAGATAGAAGCTATAAAAGGATTTTGTATCCTGAAAAAAAAATGAAGACAGTTGATTATTCTTCCTCACTAATATACTGGCTATGGGAAATTTAAAATTAAACAGACCATCTAACTCCTAAAATTCACCCACAGTACTAAGAAAGAAATGGAGAGATCATTAAATCTGTTTTCACAGAAAGATATTTGGAAAGATTGTCCTCAAACTCATCTCTCTCATCTTTAAAAAAGAAAAGAGAAAGAAAAGGAAAAGAGCTATGCCCTAGCTATTACTACTCTTCTTCCCTTCACACTCAAGCTTTTTCTTTTTCTTTTTTTTTAATATGAGAAATTTTTATTTGGGAAAAAAACAGATGACAAAATGGCTGTACTACATTATCTGACATATGCCATATATGAGTTAAAGTAAAGCCCAGAAGAATATACTCTAAAATGTTAACACATTTTCTGAATAGTGAGCTTATAGATGATTTTTGTTATTTTTTATTAAGTAATTTTTTACTGGAAAAATTAACACATACTCCTGGTTTCAAAAAATCACAATACAGATGGAATACAGAATAAAACAAATCTATCTCCTTCAAATAACCATTTTTTCCCAGTTTCTTGACACTCAAGCTTTTTCAAAGTGGAACCTAAGTTTGTAGTCTTGACTTTCTCACATCTCATTTATTCTGTAACCTACTCCACATGGTTTTCATTTTTCCTTTTTTTTAAACATTTTTTTTTATGTGGACCTTGTTTAAAGTCTTTATTGAATTTGTTACAATCTTGCTTCTGCTTTATGTTTTGTTTTTTAGGCTGCAAGGCATGTGGGATCTTAGCTCCCCAACTAGGGATCGAACCTGCACCCCCTGCACTGGAAGGCAAAGTCTTAACCACTGGACTGCCAGGGAAGTCCCCCATTTTTCTTTCTTAATGAAACTGTTCCCACCAAGATTATTAACAACTTCCTGTTTGGCAAACTCAGTGGATGCTTCTAATATCAGTTCCATCATCTGAAACATTTTACTAGGTCAACCCTTCTTTCCTACTAGAACCCTCTTCTGACTTCCACGTTCAAGGCATACTGCTGGCGTTTGGTTTTTTACTTCTTTCTGCACGTTCATTCTTTTACTCAGTTTCAGTCTTCCCTTTCTCCAACCTACCCTTCAAAGCTGGGATTTCTCAGCTTTTGTCCTCATTTATGTTTCTCTTGTTCTATTTTCCTCCTCATTTCCCCCAGGTGACCTTATGTACAGACATATCCACAAACATTCCCTACACATACCTCCAACTCACTGTGTCCAAAATACATTCAGCTTATTTCTACTGAAACTTGCACTGACTCAGAATTTAATCTCTCATGTTTCCAACCAGAAACCCAAAAATCAATCTAAAAAGACAACTACAAAATTTGTTTATGTATTAAATATTTTAGCTAGGTTTTCACATTTATCTTTAAACTGTGAGAGGGATGGCAGTCCAGGTAATAAATAAATAATAAGTTTAGATGAAGATAATAACAATGATGAGATATTTTCACTTATAAGGAAGAAGATACTGATCAGATTCTATTGGGAAAAGTAATAGCTAGAAATATTGCTTTACTTTCGACCTTTGACTATTTTATACAAATTGAATAAAAAAGGACAGATGATTAACGTTGAAATAGGCACCTATTTCTTTAAAAAGAAAAGACTTCGCTATATAGACCAAAAATTATTGTGTAAAGAGAAGATTGATTTCACTACACATGAATGAGTTGTCTAGAGTATGAAGATTTATTATCATAAGAAGTTATTATTTCAGGAAACTGAAGATAAAATCAATACTTTAGAGATCATTAAATCTTAGTGTAAGTTGAGCACTGAAGACAGGATATTTTATTGGGGCATTGGGGAATTTATATTTTGAGAACTCTGGAGGTCATTTTGCTGACATTCTTCATTTCATTTCAGTCTAAAAAAAAGGAAAACAAATTATCTCTTCGGATTATCTCTGCCGAATGTTTTAACAATGTATGCTACTCAACATTTGATTTCAAAGTTTTGTTCTGCTCTATAACTATGATCAATAAAACCAAAGCAGATGAGAAATGAAGTAATAAAAGTTTATAGTCAATGTAATAATTCTAGAACAAAAACGATTTTATCCAAAGGAAGTATAAAAGAGTTTGGCAAAAGATGGAATGTTAAAGTAATTAATGTTTAAAACCAATGTTGTAAATGTAAATAAAAGTGAGTTATTTTATCTTTGAGTGCAACAGTGAATGAAACCACCAGGTTATTTCTTTCTTAGATTCTGTTCTTCTCAAATACAGTATCTGGCTCCCTATTAAAAGCTTTCAAAACAGATTTCAGTAAATCAGGATTCAGGTAATTCTAAACCATTCCTAAAACAATGAAACTATCCTCTTTCCGGGAGTAGTCTATTCTCTTTTGCAAAATGAGTTCCATCGGGCTTCCCTGGTGGTGCAGTGGTTAAGAGTCCGCCTGCCGATGCAGGGGACACGGGTTCGTGCCCCGGTCCGGGAAGATCCCACATGCCGCGGAGCGGCTGGGCCCGTGAGCCATGGCCGCTGAGCCTGCGCGTCCGGAACCTGTGCTCTGCAACGGGAGAGGCCACAACAGTGAGAGGCCCGCGTACCGCTAAAAAAAAAAAAAAAAAAAAAAAAAAAGAGTTCCATCTTCTGGAACATTCAGTAAATGAATGGCCACTCTTAGAATTCTGCAGAGAAGGTGGAAAATGGGACAGAAGGCCTTTATAGGGACTGATAAATACAGACTAAAAGAAAAAGTTCTGTATTGCCAAATATCAATATATATGTGCTTTCCTCCCTCCCTCCCTCCCTCTCTCCTCTCCTCTCCTCTCCTCTCCTCTTTCTTCTTCTCTCTCCTTTCTTCAGAAGTACCAAAAAGGCCAAGGGTTAAACAACATGTAACAACCACTATTAACATAATCTTTTGATTAGCAGTCATCTATGGTGGAAACAACACTGGATATGTCTAAGTGGGTTTGTGTTTTCAACTTGACAGTAGAAATGGTACTTTTACAGTTAGACTGTTGGCAATGAAATTATAATTCAGTGAAAATTTCTAGAGACACAGGCATTCATGAAGGAGGGATATGATTTGAGAAATGAACAATAATAAAACAAGCAATAAATGAGAGTTGAATACACGAGGATATGTAGCTGAAACAATTTAAAATTAAATCTGTATTATCAATGATATTATTTATAATAAAATTTGGTCTGTAGTATTTTAATAAAAAATGTAAGAGAAAAGCTAAATAGTTGATAATAGAATAAAGTCAAATTTAAATGGGAAGAGCAAACATTAATGAATACTGTGGACTAAAGTCAGAAGGTTCAAAAGTGGTTAAGATAAGTCAAATTTGGAGAGTAAGAAAATTATAGTCCATATGTAAATGAACATTTTACATCAATTTTCTGGAGAAAATCAGATGAAGGACCCAAATTTTTTTTAATCTGAGTATTATATTAGAGAGGACATTATTTAAACAATGGTCCTAACATCTTAAAGAGTAACACCTATCGCAGAAGTTGGACTAAACAGTTTACTTTTTATAGTTATACCTCAATCTTATTTGTGGTGCCAAATTAAAACATATAAATTATTAATTTTACGTAGAAAATGTATATAAAATTAGTTTAAGAAATAAGCTGTAAAAATTTAGCATTATATTAGGAACTTTAAAACAATTATTTCCTCATACTACTCACATCACATAAACAAGATTTCTAGGGAGTGAATTTAAATACATATGATGCATGTCAAATTCATTGTCTTTAGAAAGAGAAAGAAAACAGGATTATTTTTTACATGCTGGCCATGCTAAATTACTCTTAAATACTGCTATGGAATTATACGGTAAGATATTATATATATTTACTACAAGCTAATTCTTAAATGTGGCCATAACATGTGAAGTCTTATCCGATACTAGTGAATTTATAGAAGTTTAAATATTGTTAGCTTTACATTATAGCAGTCTAACATAAAAAAATTACAATTAATCACCAGTGTAAAACTCTACAGCTAAGTGATAAGTTGCAACTTGGAATGGTCATTAAAGACATAGTCACAGGCTTTAAAATGTAGCAACACCTCCAAATTCAGAGTTTATTTCAAGAACATGGGATATGTTCAACGTCTGTATACCTGCGTATAGCAAAACTTTTCAGTTATGTTACCAGCATGTCGTCAAACACATAAATGGGTCGTGCACAGCAAATGAAGAAAATCTACCTCCTTTTTTTTTTTTTTTTTTTTTTTTTGTGGTACGCGGGCCTCTCACTGTTGTGGCCTCTCCCGTTGTGGAGCACAGGCTCCGGATGCACAGGCTCAGCAGCCATGGCTCACGGGCCCAGCCGCTCCGCGGCATATGGGATCCTCCCAGACCGGGGCACGAACCCGTATCCCCTGCATCGGCAGGCGGACTCTCAACCACTGCGCCACCAGGGAGGCCCCTACCTCCTTTTTAAAATGAACATTTCAAATCACTTCTAAAGAGAACCATTTTTATTTCAAACAAGCTTTTGTTTACCTAGTGGGCATTCTTAAACATCTGATGGACCTGCCAGTCTTCTGAATTCATGCATTCATTTGATATGTTTTTTAACTAACATATTTGTATTATTTTTATTTTTTATCTTATATGCTTTATACATCTTGAGTTAAATATTGTTCTGTGTTAATATTTGATCTGAAATACAAGGAAGAATTATAAGGCAAATCATATTCTTAAACTTACATAATAACATTTGAATTTATTTTTTCTAAATACAAGTTATTACTAAGCATAATCTGAATTATTTACTATCATTTCACCAAGATAATAAAAGTTATAGGCACAGTTTTGGTCATAGGTCAGGCATCTTTGCTCTGGCTTTGTTTATTTTAAAAGCACTTAGAAGTTATATCTATATTTGAATCTCTTAACATTTTCAGTTCTATCCAGGAGATGCTGATTTAGTGGTAACACTGAATTTTTTATGCCAAACTTAAGCTCTGGATCCATCATCAAAAAGGTGAGTGTAATTAAGCTGACTTTCATTTGATAGTGTTGATGGATTTGCCTTAATTTTTTTTTCACTTTTTCATCTTCATCCTCTAGCAACTAATAGAATGTGCAATAATGCTTAGCTAGTAGAACTCTGAACAAGCTGAAGGATATTTTAGGGGATCATGGGAGATAGTCTCCATGACTTTGGTTTCATTAAAATGAGGTTCTAAATAAGTACCAAAAAAATGACAAGAATACTGATTTTCCTTGAACTCTAAATTTCCAAAGTACTTAATGTTACCCAGGAAATTCTTCCTAGCAATACTCTTTAAAGGAAAGGTCTCATACAAAGTGTTCTGCAGATCTTACTCTATGCCCAAAACCCTCCTGGAGAAAAGATAGGTACCTGGATACAACTGTAATTGAAATCAATATTGCAAAACTCTAGGCTAGGTCTCAAATAGAAATAAATATGGTAATTTTTATATTTCATACATGGATATCTGATAAGAGATAGAGAAAACCTTTTAAAATACAGTGCAGCGTATAAAACTATTTTTTGATGAAATTACAGATAAGTGGTTAATGTAAAAGTCATCATGCAACTAAATTCACATTTCATTGATTTTCAGATTTTTGCTATAAAATATTTCTAAAATCTAAGCTCAGAGTACAATGCCCAGTTTGTTTCCTTGTTTTTGTAAATTGTTAAGAGAACAATATATTTTTTCTTTTCTTCTTCTTTTTGGGAAGGGTAATGAATTTTACCATTTGACAGTTTTGGTGAGTTGCCAATACACACACACACACACACACACAAATTTATGTGCCCTAGCATGAAGAAAAAATAAACCTGGAACTTTATACAATATAAAGGCAGACTATGCTAATTTTTATCATCTTTTACAGTTAAATTAATTTGAAGGACTTGGAAAAATACTTCTTAAGTGCCAAGAAGACCTGTCTCCACATAAAATTGGACTTGATTACAATTATTATCACTAAATTCTGTAAAACTGTGTAATTTTGCTTTATCTTTCTTATGCAAAAAACTATGTAAATACAGAAACAGATGGTGATATTGTTCAGTAGAATGAATATGTATTAACATACACATCCAAATTTATTTGGTGAATATAAATTTTTTTCTTCTCTTTAAATGCAATGGTTAACATAAAACTTTAGTGGTAAAGTAAATGTAAGCTGCAGTACGTTATGTGGAAAATTTATATCTATTTACATTATTCAGATGTATTTTTCAAGGAAGCTGTGGAAAAATATATTAAGCTTTCCATTTCTAATCACTTGGTTTATTGCTGATTTTCAAAAATAGATTTATTTTTGACACTGAAACATATTTAATATAGTTAATATACATGTTTGACTTCCAAGCCTGAATTTTACAAGTCATTCATGTAATGTGCAATGAGATGAAACTACCTTAGTTTCCATGTTTTACTTGAGGGACACTGTTAAACTTTCTTATATAGATGATGTCCAGACACATTTTTTTAAAGCTATTTGGGGATCTGTAGTATTCAGAGTAGTAGTATTCAGAGTAATTATTTTACTCCCTTATTTTTAATGGTAACTTTATATATTGCAAATTCAGTTTAATATATTTTGGATATATATTTACATATTGTGAATTCAAGTACTCGAGTTAGATGCTGTAGTCAGAAATACACATGAAACAAAAGTCAACAAATGCTAGCTTTTGCTACCTGAAAGCCTAAGATGCCTTATGTAATGCACATTCATTCATTCAATAATAGATAAAAACAAGACTTATAGAAAATCTTATGTGAGAATCTGAGACTATGAAATAAATTTACCAAAATACTTTCAACTACTAAGTGAATCTGCAGTCTTTTAAGGAAATAAACAATAACACATTAAAAGTCATAAAACTGAGTTTAGTTTATCACATACTGAGGTGTATTTTAGCTCATTACTCATGAAAGGATAATTTCACTTTGTATCATGATGATTAGAATCAGTAGGGGTCCTTTGGGCTATTTTATTTGGACTATTTTTGTGTTCTTTCCTTTTTTATATTTTTGCAAAAAAAGGTATAATAATTTATTTTATTTATTTTTATAAGTAAAATTTGAAAAGGACCCAGAAATTTCACTCCTAGGTTTCACCCAAGAGAAAGAGAAATATATATCCATAAAAATTTGCTGGTACCAGACGGTTAATAGTAGCTTTATATATGATACTCCAAAACTGGAACAAATTAAATGTTGTTGGTGAATAGATAAAAAAAAATTTGTGGTATGTTCATACAATGGTATACTTAGCAATAAAAAAATATAAAACTGATATATGAGGTAACATGAATAAAGTCAGAAAACATAATGCTGAATAAAGAAGACTTTCACAAAAATACATTCTGTGTGACATCATCTACATGAAGTTCTAGTACAGGCAAATCTAATCCATAGTGGGCGGGGGGGGAAGAAGAACAGCAGTTGCCTGTGGAGCAGATGACTGGGAAGAGACATGAGAGAACATTTTAGGCCTTTAGATCTATATCTTGATAGGGATTTGAGTTACACAGGTTGTGTGCATTTGCATAAACTCAGAAAATTTACTCTTGAGATTTGTGCATTTTATTGTATGTAAATTTTATCTCAAAAGCATAAAAACCAAACAATATTGAACGGTATGATGTACATGCTGAAATATATAGGAGAAAGCACTCTGATGTCTGCAACTTATTTTGAGATACATAAAAATCCCATGGTTCTTTGATGGAGGAATAAAGAGATGAGTAGATGGATACTTAAGTGTAAGATGATAAAAAATATTAATTTTAGAATCTAGATGTTAGGTATATAGGTTCACTGTACAATCCCTTTAATCTTTCTATAAATTTGAAAGATTTCTAGCATGTTTGAACAAAATTAAAAAGATATCAAGAACTCCTACTATATATGTGGAACAAATATTTTCTTCTTCATTATGGTTTGCAAACATGAATGCCAACTTACTGTATAAACACTGCTGTCAACTACATATATTAACCAATAGATTGCAAAGACTTTTTTTCCTTAACAATAAGACCAAAATGTAGCAGCAACAAGTCATAAATGTTTTAGGGGTCTAACCGATATGAGAGGTTATTCACCTAAAGGCCCATGGACATGATATTTCGTTGAGAAATCATTATATCCATAGTGGTACAATGGAGGTGAAACTGAATGCAGGCTACATATTCATGATTCCTTTATAACTGATGATAATATTGTTTTCTTTGCTTGGTTTGTTGACCAGTATATTGATTTTGGTGCACTGGGAGTGAGACAGAAGAAGACTCAAAATTAGCAGATGGTAAATTTTCAAAGAACGACTCAAAATGAGAGATCAAACATGAAGTAATACACAAATGAATGAGTAAATCCAATGTTGCCTGTGATATATGTGCCGTAATCTTTTCTTAATAACATAGGATGGTTTGTTTTAAAAAATACAAAAGAAATGAATAAATAATTTAACTTTATCTCATGCAGATGCCTATTTTTTTAATCTGATATCCATATATGGGCTTTTGGATTCTTCTGTTTAATATCTACCCACAGCAGCTATAAGTACCGTTATCGAACACTTAAGTTCATGTAATACCGTATATATATATATATGTTCAATAGCAAAACATGTGTCCATTAAGAACAAATTGTTCCTACATGGCACAATGTAGGAAGAAGAGAAGATGGTATTTTTTCTGTAAAAGTCACTACAATATAGACTTTCTTATTACTATGACCCATGGATCACTTGCTATTATAATAAAATTATAATAAAATTTATTATTTATTATAATAAAATTCCATGATTTGTGTGGCTTGATCATTTTATTTTTAGCCATGGGTTAAGATACCATGGAACACAAGTTGCTTCCCCATTTTTCTTTGATGGCATTGGGGATTGTACCAAAGGAGCACTTCTGACAGCAGGAACTGACATTTAAGATGCAATGATTCTAAGAAAATGTTGGCAGTCAGATTTTCATATACTAGAAGTTCTACAATGTATGAATCTCTGTTTAACCCCACCACAAGCAATTGAAGAACATAATCTTTCTTTTATATCTTGAACAGCTTCATCTTTCTTTTGAGCAACTGCAATAATCACATTTCTGGGCTAGGGATTATGCAGTACCAGAAGTGTGAGGAAAATTAATCCATCCCTGTCTTAGAAGTTTGTACATTACCAAGACATCAGTGTGAAATAATCAAGTCATAATAAAATACATTATATAATTAATCAGTGCCCATACATACTGAACCACTTCTGAACTATGAACTAAATAGCCAAAGAAGCCCATTTATATAGCATCAAGCAATAGTTGTTATTGTCTACTACGTCAATTAAAGAAATTAATAATAATATTTTCACACCCTGCAAGTAGTTTAGTGCTATGAAAACAGAAATGCATATCCATTTAAAGTAGAATTGTAACCATTCAGAAGAGAGCAAAGAATATCATCTTCCTATTCCAAAGAAATGGTGACTATACAAACACACACACACACACACACACGCAAACAGAAATTGCAAAGCCAATTTTACATTTTGCCAAAGAATAGAGTGTATTATTGTCTATCCATGGATGTCCTCTTACGCACTTACCATTTTAACTGTAAGCTCTTTGGCAACAAGGTCTGAATCAATGCTTCAGTGATGCCTGAAGTACACTGAATTATGCCTTTCATTCCGTGGGTACTTTTTGTCTACAAATGTGCTTAAACAATCTGCTAACATTTTCTGCTCCATCATTTTCCTTTCATCAGTATTTTTATCTGTGGGTAAATCTCTCCAAATCCTAAGTACCAGCCTAGATTCAGAGGAGCTACCTACGGACCAGTTGCTGGTTGTAGGAAGAGTGAATTTCTCTGAAACATTTTGGAAAACTGTTGTTGCCTTCTAGACTCACATGAGGAAAATCCAGGCTGACTTCAGAGGAACAGGATGCATACTACAAGTGTAATCACAGGAGGAACTAGAACAGAGAGAAAAGAATCTCACAAGCAGTAGAAGTGGATGGGCAGTACAAGACTGCCCAGTGCAGAACATGGAAGCTGGCCCTCAGTGTCTATAGGAATAAGGCCCCAAACCACTCCCTTTTCACAGTGACAAGGGAGTAAGTCAATCGATTTTGTAATTCATTTTGGTTTCTGAATACTTTTCTTATCCCTTCTTGTAGGGAATTTATTATATCATTCTTTATCTTATTGTATGTTTCCCTCTCCAATTAGTCTGCAAATTTTCAAGACCAGGTAATAAGCATTCAGTAAATGTAGGACAGAAAGAAGGACAAGGAAATGGGCAGGGAAGAAAGAAGTTTTATTCCTTTGCCTCGAGTGTGTCATTGAATTCCCTAAATGGTGTATGAATTATGATGTCTATCAGTTCTGATTTATTTTCCCCAGTCTCTCTTCCCCTCAAGGGATGAGGGTTTCTTATATAGACAGTAGTTTATAATTTTATTCTTTAATATATTGCACCATGAGATCAAGAAAAGACATATTGACTCAGATGGTAATAGCCATTGCCCTTCCTAATAAGGAATACTAAAAAAAAAAAAAAATTAGATCAAGGTCATCACATATATGTCTCTACAATTTATGATCTATCATGCACACAAGAAAAATGAATTAGTATTCAATTTTTATTACAGATAGAATAAATATTATTTATATTTATTTATATAGAAGCTTCTCAAGTACTAATTTAAAAAATACACAGCATTATCCAGCTTGAGTATTTATTGGTGTCCCTGTTCTTTATTACTACAATGTGAAAATATTTTCTAATTTGAAAATACAGAAAATTCATTTTGGTATGTTTGACATAGTAACTGAATAAGAATAGCAACACAATCACTAGTCATCTAAGTAAATGCTAGATCAATTGGATTTCATAGGAAAGGTTGGCACAAAGACATTTAAACAGTATGTTTAAACATAGTAGAAGGACTATGCCTCAAATGATATTTGCACTTGGGCAAGTGTCCCACATTAAGAAATTCACCAGAGATAAGATATGCAGAACAAGAAAGTTTGAATAATTTCTGCCATATATTGTGAGAACAGTTTGTTCTTTTCCATTGTAGACATGAAAAAAAGAAAATCCATATAAAATGTCACTGGCAATAGGGGATTAGCCCTGTTCTAGTAAAAAGGAGGTCTCCTCAGGGCTTGCTCTAGACAAAATTGTGAAATAGGAGGAGGAACTAGTTAACAGGGTGGGAAAAATTCATGGACTGAAAGTTCAAATTTTTGCATTTTCTTCCATTTTTGCACTAAATGGCAACATGTTTGTCCAAGTCTCTTAATTTATCTGTATCTTATTTTGATTACCTTTAAAAATAAATATCTTTGAAACCCCTTATAATTACAAAAGCCTATAAGTCTGTCGTCTTTGGATTCTATCACACCCACATACCCCTTTCTCATACATGCTAGCAAGCAGAACCTCTTTTCTCATCTCCAGTTGTCAGTCTCCATGCTCTTTTCCTGTCTAATAGCTGCTTAGAATCATTTGCTATCATGGCCAATCCATAATTTCAGGATGCCTCATGTTCTGGCATTGCTTTAAAAACATTTTTTCCCTTACATTCTTTCACTAAACCCAATGCCCACAAATTTGAAATCATAATTAATACTGCTGGAAAAATAGAAATTAGGCAGGTAGCCCTACAACAGTATAAGACATATACTAGTACTCAGTAAATATCTATTGAATAAATGTATACATATGACAAAATGGAAGTAGATTGGTAAATTGATAAAAATTCCCAAAAGGGGAACTACCCAGTAAGGTATAAAATCATTTTCTAATTTTCAAAATAGTATTTGTTTGGAGTTCAAGCTACCTCAAGGAAATTCACTGCTAATTGTTAGAATTTAAGGAGCCATAGGGAAAATACTTTCAGGCAGTTCATACTTTGCAGCCCTTCTCAAAGTCCACTATTTAAGATAATGTTTATTCCTCTATAGCAGGGATCACTCATTGCAGTCTTAAAGTTTCATATTTTCCTTCAAATTTATTCATTTCTTTCCAGTGCTTTCTTAAGTCAAAATCATTCTTTTTATCCCAGAAAATAAAACTTCTTCTAAGTTGTTCAATAGAGTTCCTAAAATGACAGCACATGGATACTATATGGTTACAAGAATAAATTAAACCCTTCTCCTTTAACTCCTATGTAAAATTTACAGGAATAAATAAACTGATCTTACAAGCCATGTGTTGAAGGAACAGAATAAGCCATATGTGTCTGTAAATTGAAAGGTCTGGTTTAATTGACCTTCCACCCCCTTCTTCCATTCTGTGATTCGGTCACCCTCAGAACTGCTTGGTCACCTAGCCAAATCTTTCTCCCCTGATTTAGCCTAACTGTGACGACTGTGCAAGATTCCAACACAAAACACTTTAATCCATTACAGTGGACACAGATAAATCATAACATCATGAGACATGTGACCAAGGTGGCTCCTTGAGCTACAACTTTGTTGTTTGTTTCTTATTCCCTACTGAGATGACTCAACATATGTAGAGAAAAACTTTCCCACCATTATAAATCAGAAAGATGCTCTGCCTAGACCTTTTGAGCTTCCTATTTCTGCAGAGATGGTGTTGCTAGCCAGGTTCCCTGAAAAGCAGACTCTGCGATAGAAATTGCATGTAGGAATTTTACTGGGGCAAACTCTTAGGATCAATACTTGTAGGGCGTACAGAAAACAGGATTGGGTAGAAGGAGAATTTTAACACAGCCAATCCCACAGGGAACTCCGGAGATACGGTGGCTCTGAAGCATTGTCCTGCACGGAAGCAAGGAGGACTGTTCTTTATAACCCGGATACGGGCTGCCCCCAGGAAAAGTGGCTCCTTTCAGTCCAGAGCAATTCTCAGAGAAGGAGGCAGCTAGGAGCTGTCAGCTTCCAACACTCCCAGACCTAGAGGAATGGGCGCTTCAGTCCTGAAGAGGGATCCAGGGGTGTTCCACAGCGCCCACTACTGGTGAACATGTAAAACTGAGGTAGAAAGCTGTGCCAGCCCTTCTACTGTCACCACTATTCAGAGTCCCTCAAACTGTATGAAGCTCATAAACACCAAGGCCCTCAACTCCCTTGTGGTTTCTCAGAGGATGAACCCACTTAGCTCTAATCCACCCAAGAGGAGACTCACCTCTGTATACTAATCCAAAGCAATTATGTTATAGGATGCTAAAAGTCACACAACTGGTTTATTGGGAGTGGGGAGATAACAATGTGTTAGGATGATCTGTAAATTCAGGAGGGGATCCACTGAGGACAACGATTCATGCCACAATTCCCAGAATTCAAGGTAAAGCCAGTTGATATCAGTAGTTGACTTGATTATGAATCTAACTCATTTGGTATCTCCTCCTCATTGGCACCACTCATATCTGGCCCATTGACAGTAGCTGCTCAGTGTTTCTAGAGTAAAATTCCTAGAGCCACATGCCATTTTGGATTGGGGTTAGAGGAGCACACATCCGAAAAAAATGACAAGAAAGTTGAAAATAAAAGTAGGCCAAAATGACTATATTAGAAAATGCAAACAAAAGAAAACACAGGTGGTGATACACAATTCTTATCAAAAATGTAGAATTTTAGGCCAGAATGTTAAATAGATACAAGCAGGATATTATGTAATAATCACAAATCTTTATGCACCTAGCAAATGTACTACAATATAAAAGGAATGAAAAGTTGCTAGCAATATAGGGAGAAATGTAAAGCACCACAGTCTTAATCAAAGATAATAAGACACCACTTTTTAAAATATAAATCAATAGATTATGTAGAGAAGAAATGATATGGAGTATTTGTATAATACAACCAATGATTTTGGTTATCTGTACTAATACCAAGATCTCTATTTATAATATTTTACTGCTAAAACAGTGAAGTAACATAATCTTCTAAAGCTCATACAATAATTATATCAAAATTCATCATATACTGGGCCATAATTTCAATCTTGATAAATTCTAAAAGTAGACAGCTTTCAAGATATAACCTCAAACTGCACAACAGAGAATCTAATAATAATGTTAAATTAAAACTTTGGAGTTAAAAGAAAAATATTGCTCTATAATTTTTAGATTAAAGAAGAAACAAAAATTAAAATGGTAGACTTCTTAGATTAAGAAATGTATAGAATGCTGCCAAATGAGCACTCAAAAAATTGTCTTAAGTCCTTTTGCCATTATGTAAGTCATTAAAATAATGAACTCCAGAAAACTGGAAAAAATGAACAAGAAGAGACACCTGAAAAACTAAAGGCTTTAAATGCAAAATAAATAAATAAATTAGAAAACAAAAATACATGGGAAAACAGAAAACCAAAAATATAGACAAAACTAGGGCAAGAATGTATTCTAGAAAAGAAAAGAATAAGGAGGAGTGGGAAATGGATTCATGTTATCAGAGATAAGAAAAGGGAAATAAATAATCAGATCAAGAGGAGATGATAAGCTATTAAGTTAAAAAAAGAGATTCATAAATAATCTGCATTCAACTGTATGTTTTTATTTTGTAACAAAGAAAAATGTTCTATTTTATCCCACCATATAATTGTATATGTTTTTTTAAAATCTGAAAGTATATACACAAATTGTTAACAATGATTAACTCTGGGGGAATATAAGATTATAAAGGACTTTGTGTATTATTAATTTTTGTAAAGTACAAGTATTAATTACAAAATATCCAAAAAGTATTCCAGTTTCAAAGGAAAACAAAATATTTTAAAACTTCATTTTAATAATACCATATTTACCAGTTTCTAGTTATGAATGCAATGCATAATATTATCACTGATTTGCTCCTGTGAAAGTGCCAAATTTTTTTTTTAAAGTGAAATGTAACACAATTTTAACATGCATGCACCTTCTCTAAATTGGTCTGAGGTTATTTGTTGTAAGGAAATAGCATAGAAGAGATATGCTGTCCAACATGGAGAAGGGTAGGGAACTCAGCTTTATTTCAATAGAATATTCAAAGGAAAGAGAATAAATGACAAAGAGATATAGGAACGCTATGAATTTAAGCTATAGCCAGGGTCAAATGTGAGTGAAGGTATATGTGAATTTTATGAAAGGAGTATAGAAAAAAAGTGGTGGATTAAAAAAAAGATGCTCTCACTCACTTCATTCACTTTCCATTCTCTCCCAGTTTTGTATTTATTCATTCATTACATAATTATTACAAATTTAATATATTCCAGGCAGTGTGCTAAACTCCACGAATACACAGTTTAGACTCAGTCTCTCATTTTAAGTCACTCATGGTCTTGTAAGGAGTGGAATGAGTAAACTGCAAAGTCCCTACTCTATAGCACAGAGTGTCATAGAGTTGCACTTTTCAAACTTTCTTGCATTAAAATCACCTGGAGATCTTATTAAAATGCAGGTCTCCTGTGGTATGCAAGATTTGCAATTCCTACTCAACATCACCAGTCTTTGATTATAGTTTGAGGTACAAAGTCACTGAGCCTCTAACCTGTGCTCTGTCTCCAGTCCACTTGCCCAAGGTGCCCAGTGCACACATGGCTTCTCATTTGCCATCCGTTTTTTTCCTATTTTCATCTTCATCTTATCCACTCAGTCTTTACTTTCTCCTGAGCTCATCCACACCTCTGTCTTTAATTATGACTTAAATGAAAAAAGCCCACAACCATCTCGAACCCTCTTCTGAGCTCCAGATCCTCCTACTCAGCTGTCTGTTTGACGTTAACTTTTGTATCTGCAAAAGCATCTCAAACTCAACATGTCTAAAGATGAAACCAGTGTACTTGTCCACCTCCAGCCAATCAGAAAATACTGGCCAATTGGAGCATTTCATACCTCAATCATTAAAGCATCCAGTCATGCAAAGCCCCAAATCTTAAGACTCCCCACCTTATCCAATCCACACAAAGTCCACTGAACCTCCGCAATTTATTTTTAATTCATTCATTCTCTCCCCCTCTACTACCACCAGGCTGGTCTGAAATCCACTCATCTCTCATCTGGATAACAACGGCCTCACAGGTGATTATGAGTTTCCACTTCATCCCACCCAATCCATTCTCCATACTGCAGCAACACTCTAGCCAAAGGCTTGCCTTGTTTTTACGGTGAGAAAGCCTTGTTCTTCATTTATTTTTCAGAGGTTTTGTCTATGACCAACCCTTTCCTCTCTTGCTTCTCCACAGACAGGTTGATCTTCTTTTGATCACCCTTAGTCACAATGCCACCTCCGGACACGCCTGTGTACCTCCTCTTTTGCCTGGAACGTTCTCCTCTCTTTTCCTAGTTAATTTCTATTGACACTTCCTATCTCAGCTTAATCATCAATTTCTCAGAGAAACCTTTGCTGACTTCCCTGTGTAGGTCAAATGCCTCGATTAGTCTCTCCTACTAGGTTTATCTCTTGTTTGGGGCACTTATCACAACTGAGTTTCCCCTCATGCTTTGTATGATTATTTGATTGATACCTGTAAACTCCATAAGGAAAGAAACAGTGCTTGATTTTTTTTTTTTTTTTTTCGGTACGCGGGCCTCTCACTGCTGTGGCCTCTCCCGTTGCGGAGCACAGGCTCCGGACGCGCAGGCCCAGCGGCCATAGCTCACGGGCCCAGCCGCTCCGCGGCACGTGGGATCTTCCCGGACCGGGGCACGAACCCGTGTCCCCTGCATCGGCAGGCGGACTCTCAACCACTGCGCCACCAGGGAAGCCCCTGTCATTTAATTTCAGGCACTAGCATGGCATTTGAACAAAGGAAATACTCAAGAAATACCTGGAATAAAATGTTAATTTAAAATGATCTGTGCCTAAATCTCTGTACTTACAATCGGATAACTGTATAACCCAGAGGAGTTCTAAAGCTCCACGCCAGAGCCAGTCACTCCTATTATACAGCTTTCCACCAGGAAATTATTTTCAAATACAAAGTGTCCAGTACACATTTGTTTGAATTAAATAAATAGGTGATGCAATGTACCCATCATGTACAGAATTTAATCCACCTAGAATTTATTGAGCCCAATCTGGGCATGGCTGTATAATAAGCATAAGAATAAAATGTAACAATTTTGGTGTCTCATCAGATTGGTTAAAATGAATGTGTGACTCTAGTTTAGTGGCTGAATTACTATCAGAATCCACACTCCATATGGCTCTTTCATTTGATTTATTCAAGCAATTTGTGGTATCTCATCTTGATACTAGCAAACATATAGTATACGACATAACTGTAGTTTCTATTTTGTGACAGATTGATTAAAATCACTTGAATAGATCAGCTGGGAACATTTAGAACTTCAGCATTTTATTTAAACTTACTGATTTATATCTATAGAGCAGACATGGTAGCAAAAGAAGCATGTAGAAAATGTGAGATTTATCAGGGTTTTCTCTAAACCAGGGTTATACCTTCCAAATAGATCAATTTAGTTAACATTTAGTTATTTATTTATCATATAGCAGATTCTAGATTAAGATGTTATGAAAATATTACATTGCATTCTCTTAGGATATTAAAAGTCTAATGGGCAAGACAGACCAGTCAATGGATAATTAAAATCAAGGGGCTCAGGGCTATAGAAGTTGTTTGTACAGATGGTTGCACAAACACAAAGAAAGTGAAACATAAACAGTTAATGAAGATGCTATTGGTATGGGGAGGAGGTTTAAATATACTGCCTTGAGAAAATGACTCCAAATATGACTATTCAAAGGCTAGAAGAAAATATCCTCTTGGTCGTGGTGTTTGGGAAGGCAATCTGGGCAGAGGAAACATTTTGAAATTCCACTTGTCTATATACTATTGGTAATAATTGGAGGCTAAGGCTTTCAAATTTTAAATATTTAAAATTCTAAATATTTTTTTAATTTTTAAATTTTTCTAACTTTTTATTTTATATTGGAGTACAGTTGATTAACAATGTTGTGCTAGTTTCAGGTGTCCAGCAAAGTGATTCAGTTAGACATATACATGTATCTGTTCTTTTCAAATTCTTTTCCCAATTAGTTTGTTATAGAATATTGAACAGGGTTCCCTGTGCTATACAGTAGGTCCTTGTTGGTTATCCTTTTAAATATAGCAGTGTGAACTCTTTTAATGACCTGGATGACTTTTCACTTGGGCTTTGTTTCTCTGGAAAACAATGTTTTCCTGTGCAGATAAAAGATGGAATTGTGAAGTACAGAATATTTCCTTTACCCATACAGCCTACTTTAGCATTAGGAGAAGATTTAAGTCATCCTGCTTCTAATACTACTATATTTTTTGGCAAGTGTGACTGGGCTAGAAAAGATGTAAAGCTGTTGAGAAACTATGACCCAATTAACAGAGTACTCTTACATTTACTAAAATTAGATTTCTTGCCCTCTTTTAAATAAAAACCTTGGCTTGTATTTGCAGCTTAACATCCAAATCCAATAAATTCCGCTCATATGTGGAATCTAAATAAATGATATAAATCTTATTTGCAAAACAGAAACAGACTCACAGACTTAGAAAACGAACTTATGGCTACCAGAGGGGAAGAGTGGGGGAGGAGGATAGTTAGGGAGTTTGAGACTGACATGTACACACTGCTATATTTTAAGTGGATAAACAACAGGGAGGTACTGTATAGCACAGGGAACTCTGATCAATATTATGTTACAACCTAAATGGGAAAAGAATTTGAAGAAGATAGGTACATGTATATGTATAACTGAATCACTTTGCTGTACACCTGCTACTAATACAACATTGTTAATCAACTATACTCCAATATAAAATAAAAAGTTTAAAAAAATTCAATATGTTTCTCCCACAATTTCCAACATACATTTGTTATTAAGACACATTAAATTTGGATATCTATGAGATATTAAATTTTTAGGTCACTGCAGTAATTGTTTTGTGACACCCTATCCTATCTGTTTCCCACAACTGCACACTCAAACATTTACTCTCATCATTTTTTAAAGCTTCATTGAGTTGTAATTGACATAAACAGCATGTAAAGTGTATAATTTGGTAATTTTTTTTGCGGTACGCGGGCCTCTCACTGTTGTGGCCTCTCCCATTGCGGAGCACAGGCTCCAGACGTGCAGGCTCAGCGGCCATGGCTCACGGGCCCAGCCGCTCCGCGGCATGTGGGATCTTCCTGGACCGGGGCACGAACCCGTGTCCGCTGCATCAGCAGGCGGACTCTCAACCACTGCGCCACCAGGGAAGCCCTTGGTAAGTTTTGACATATGTGTACAACCATAACACTATCATCACAATATAGATAACGAACATATGCATCACCCAAAAATATTTTCTCTTGCTAGTTTGTAATACCTCTCTCTTGTTGCCAGTCCCCAACCCTTGCCTCCAGTCAACCTCCAATCTACTTTAAGACATCGTATATCAGCTTACTTATTGTTTTATTTTTTATGGTTTTATATAAATGGGATCATACAGAATGTACCTTTTCTTTATTTAATCTGGCTTCTTTCACTCAGCATAATTCTTTTGAGATCCATCCATGCTGTAGCATCTATCAATTGTTTTTTTTTTTTATTGCTGAGTAGTAGTCCACTGTATGATGTACCACAGAATTTTTATCCATTCACCTGTTGATGAACATCTGGGTTATTTCCAGTATTTGGCTACTATAAATAAAGGTGATAGGGACACCCACGTATAAGTCCTTGTAGGAATATATGCATTTCAAATATATTGGTTAAATACTCAGGACTGAAATGTGAGGCGTATGTTTCAACTTTAAGAAACTGTCTGACTATATTCCAACATGGCTGTACACTTGTACATTTCCTGTTGTATGAGAGTTCTTGTCCTTCCACGCTCTCTCCAACACTTGGTAAAATCAGTCCTTTTAATTTTCGCCATTCTAATAGGTGGATTGTAGTATCTCACTGCAGTTTTAATTCACACTTCTCTAACAACTCATGACGTTGAGTATCTTTTAATGAGCATGCTTCCCATCCCTGTACCTTCTTTGGTAAAGTAACTGTTCAAATAATTTGCTCATTTAAACTGGACTGTTTGTTTTGTTATTATTGAGTTCTAAGAATTCCTTATGTATTCTTTTTTAATTAATTAATTAATTAATTTTTGGCTGTGATGGGCCTTCATTGCTGCTCGCAGGCTTTCTCTAGTTGCAGCGAGTGGGGCTACTCTTCGTTGCAGTGCACGTCCTTATATATTCTGATACAAGTCCTTTAACTTATATATAACTTGTAAATACTTTCACCTACCTCTAGATTTTTTTTCATTCTCCTTAACACGACCCTTAAAAGAGCAGATTTTTTAACAACTTAATTTAGTCCAATGTATTAATTTGTTCTTTGAGGGGCATTGTGCTTTTAGTGTTAAAAAAAACACTTTGCCTAAGGCAAAAAGGCTTGTTTTTCCCCCTGTATTCTCTTTTTTGTTTGTTTGTTTGTTTTTTTGCGGTACGCGGGCCTCTCACTGTTGTGGCCTCTCCCGTTGCGGAGCACAGGCTCCGGACGCACGGGCTCAGCAGCCATGGCTCACGGGCCCAGCCGCTCCGCGGCATGTGGGATCCTCCCGGACCGGGGCACGAACCTGCGTCCCCTGCATCGGCAGGCGGACTCCCAACCACTGCGCCACCAGGGAAGCGCCCCACCCCCATATTTTCTTTTAGAAAGTTTTCTTTTAGAAATTTTATATTTTGGACTTCACAGTTAAGCCTATGATAAATTCTGAGTTATTTTTTATATTGTGCAAGGTACGGATTGAAATCCATTTATTTGCATAAGAATATCTGACAGTTCTAGCACCACTCCTTGAAAAGACTCACCTCTTTATACAATTACTTGTGTTTCTACATTGAAATGAGTTGTTCACATATGCATGTTCCTATTTCTGGACTCTATTCACTTCCATTGATAAATGGTCTACCTTTGTGCCAATACTACACTGGCTTGATTATTGTAGTTTTATAAGTCTTGAAATCAGGTAGTGTTAGTCCTCCAATCTGGTTCTTCTTTCTCAACGTAATTTTTGCTATTTTAATTTCTTTCCATTTCCACTGAATTTTTGTTTGTCAATTTTCACTTTTCAAAAGCCTGTTGACATATTGATTGGCATTGCATTGAAGTTATAGATCAATTTGGGGAGAACTGCTAAAAATATTGTATGTTCCCACTTATGAACACAGCATATATCTCCATTTATGTAGGTATTTTTCATTTCTCTTAGCATCATTTTACATTTTTCTGTGTTTTTCACATTTTCTGTAAAATTTATCCAAAGAATTTCATATGTTTGATGCTTTTGTAAATGGTATTTTTTTATTTCCAATTTTTTGTTGCTAGTTTATAGACATACAATTAACTTTGTATATTGATATTTTATCTTGCAACCTTACTATTATTAGTCTGGAAGCCCTTTTAAAGATTCCATTTCATTGTCCACTTGGATGGTCATGTCATCTTTCAATAAAGACAGTTTAATATCTCCTTTTCCAGAAGACGCCTTCTCAGTGTTTGCTTGTTTGTTTGTTTGCTTGGGGTGTGTGTGTGTGTGTGTGTCTGTGTGCACGTTATTTCACTGGCCAACACCTCTGGTATAATATTGAATAGAAGAAGTCAGAGCAAACATACTTGTATTTTATTACTCATTTTAGGGGGAAAGCATGAAGTCTTTCATCATTAAGCATGATGCTAGCTGAAGGTTTTTCATACGTATTCTCTACCATTTTGAAAAAGTTCACTTCTATTCCTAGTTTGCTGAGCGTTTTTATCAGGAGTGAATGCTGGATTTTGTCAAGTGCTTTTTCTGAGATGATTTTACAGTGTCGCTTCTTTATTTTGTTAATATAGTAAATTACAATTGATTTACAAACGTTAAACCAATCTCTTGTATTCCTGAGATAAATCCTATTTAGTGATGAAACTTTAACATTCACAAATGTTGTTGGGTGCTATTTGCTAAAATTTTGGTTAGAGTTTCTGAGTCTATCAATAAGGTACCTTGGTCTGTAGTGTTGCTTTATTCCCCCCCCCCCCAAATACCTTTGTCTGTGTTTGCTTTCAGGTTACTCCACGCCTCATAGAATAAGTTGTAAATGGGACTTTGAGCTCCACCTCTCAATCCAGGGAGTCGACCAGGTCCCTTGATTTTTACTGCCCATCTTTGTGGCCTGGGAACTCTCTTAAGAAACATAGATAGATTAATGACAAGGCTTACTTCTTGGTTTTACATCTCTCAGGAACCATTGTCTATTGTACAGTGACTTAAAAACTGTTGTTTCACATGTTTGTCCATTATTCTTGTTTCAAGTGACAGAATAAAGCTGGTTCCTTTTACTCCATCTTGGCTATAAACTAAAAATGGAATCGACTGTCAGCTGAAGATGGAGTCAATATTGTCTATTTTATAGATGTATTTTATTTTTATAAGGGCACAAGAGTATAATGTCTAACAGAGTTAAAATGATTGATGTATAGACCAGAAATACTTTAACATGCACATGCTTTGGTCCCTCTGTCAAGGTCCTGGTTAAAACTGCATGTCTGAAATAAGAATCTAAAACTTTAGTATAGATTCTGTATTTCTCATTTTTGCACCTCTCTTACGATGTTATAGAGCACCTTACATTTAGCGCTAAAGAGTGAATGTTCCCAGGCACACTTATAGCAGCTATTTTGTGTATATAATGCCTTCTTGATCTGTGGCTTTGTATGACTGTGTATCTGAGCTTCCCTACCACCCTTTCTTGATAGCTCTTTTCATATACGTAATTTTTTTGGAATCATTTCATCAAAATGATTCGACTAAAAGTCAGTTTCAAAATACCCAAAGCATTTAAAATTAGCTTCACCTTCTTCGTATGTCTTCTTTAACTGCCAGTGTAAAATTTATTTTCATTTAAATGGACTATCGGTGTCATAGCTTCCAAAATATTCACAAGAGTATTTGATTTGTTATCCACATAATAAGTAATTTTGTATGACAAACCTAATTTTTATATTGACCTAATTGCCTAAAACCAATGCTGTCCAATAGAAATAAACTGTAAGCCACATTTGTAATTTAAAATTTTCTAGTAGAAAAATTTTAACTGCAAAAAGAGGTGGAATTAATTTTAATATCATATTTTAGTTGGCTCAAAATATCCAAAACATCATCATTTCAACATTAGTCAATAAGAAAAACGATAATGATATATTTTATTTTCTTTGTTTATACTAAGACTTCAAAATCCAGTGCATATTTTATGTTTGTAGCACATCTCAATCAGACTAGCCACTTTTCAAGTACTCAATAGCCACATATAATTAGTGCTTACCTTATTGAATAAGTTAGATATAAATAATATATTTGAGGTCATTTTCAGCAACTGCAGTAAGTCAGTGTTAGGATTTGATTCATATGGCATGCTACTAAGTCATATTTTGCTCACATTCCTACTATAGTACATGCTTAAAATTACCAACACTATCTTTGGCTATTCTGAAGACTTCTAGCCATTGGGCTGTGATTGATCCTGGCTTTATCACCTGTCAATTCTGCGACTTCCTTAGGATGGTTAATATCCTAGTGACTCAATATTCTAATCCACTAAATAAGCATGACTTTGGTTGCTGCAAATTCATAACTTGCTATGAAAAGCAAATAAGAAAGTGGATATGAATATACAAAGAGTTTAAAACTTTGGTATCATCTAAAATTAAATCAGGGCATTTCTTCTGACCAAAACAGCTTTAACCTTGGCCTTGGCTTGACAGAACTTTAAACAGGCTTCTTCTTGACTCTACGCCCCCCCACCTGCCTTTTCTTAGAGCATTTACTCTAGAAAACTTACAATTGTCCCTTCTTTTTATTCTTTTTTTATTAAGCAGTGATAGTAAAAGTTATGTTTCACTCAAGACTCAGGGTAATGGAGAGGTAGTAGAAACTTAATTTTATAATCCAATCTTTAAAAATTTTTTTAAAACTTAAATTATTATTATTATTTTTTTTTTTTGCGGTACGCGGGCCTCTCACTGTTGTGTGGCCTCTCCCGTTGCGGAGCACAGGCTCCGGACACGCAGGCTCAGCGGCCATGGCCCACGGGCCCAGCCGCTCCACGGCATGTGGGATTCTCCTGGACCGGGGCACGAACCCGTGTCCCCTGCATCGGCAGGCGGACTCTCAACCACCGCGCCACCAGGGAAGCCCCTAAAATTTTTTAATTTAATATTTAAAATTTTAAACATATTGTTATTTTAAAATTATTATTATTATTACCATTTATCCATTCTCTCTTTGCCCCTGTGAGCTATAAAGCTTTTTCAAAACCTCTTAACCGTTATATAATATCTTTCTCAAGGACCTGGGCACCATCTCGTTGAGACAGAACCGTCGCAGAGAGTTAGCGCTCCTATTTCCCAGTCTCTGTGGGAAGGTAAGAACCTAACCATGGAGGCGTAGAACTACTAGAGAATGCTTACTTTTCCTCTGCATAAAGCCGATTAGCAAACAAAGATGGTCTGCGTTCATCTCAGCTCAGCGCGCGCGCGCACACACCATTCACTCCTACTCCACTCCCACCTTCTGTTTCAACGGAATTGAACTTAGACGCTGTTCTGGTCTCTCTCCTCTACTGCAATTGCTTTGAATAAAGTCTCTTGCTTGTTTCACTTTGTCGAGGCAGTATTTGCTTTGGCACCATCTTAATGAATGTGCTTTCTTCTCTGATATAAAGGAATCTAGACTTGGACTTTTAAGCTTTGGCATCCAATGCAGCCCACTTTCTCGGAAGTCATCATCAATCACATAATCAAAAAAGTTCAATGGTTTAGAAAATAGATGGAATTAACCTGGATTCTTCTACTAGATCTTCTTAAGACCTTGAAAAAGTTGCTGATACTTTGGAAAAGGATTTCCTCCTCTGCAACGTGAGAGGATTGGGTAAGGAGACCTGTAAATTTCCCTTTGAATTCTGAACCTCTTTGATTCTATTCTTGCTGGAGCCCTGCTGATTATTTAGGCTAACCCAGTGTATCCATGTTTTTTATCAGTTAATTTACAGCAACTTTATGTACATGACATGAGACTACGCTTTTTTAAGTCTAATGAACATTTTCTCATTTATAACAGGAAGTGAATCAAACAAGTATACTCCCTGAGGGTGAAAACGAGGTACAATTTTCCTCTACCTATAAAGCAGCTGCTATCAGTTTGCTGACTTGCAGATCATTACTGAATGCTTCAGCACATCTTTTTACTTGTTGACATTGTGCAAAGTCAGCTCTTGAACTACCCATAATTGTTGGACTCATGATTTGCTTTTATTTTATTTCAATGTAGAAAAAGATGTGATTAATGGTGTGAGTTGCACAATACATTTTTATGATACTTTAAGAAAGTGTGTGTGTAATTTCTCACCTTAAACAGAAATACAGAAATGCTGCTTTATATGGTATCTGCTGTAATATTAAAACATATCTGGGAAATTACAATTAGCATGTGTTGCCTTTGGTACCACAGTTTTCATCAAAGCATACCTGGAAGTAGGGGAGAGTTAATCTTGGGAGCATTTATTAGGTGCTGGGTCAGTGATTCCCATATTCCTGTCTACTTTAGAATTACTTATAGATCTTTTAAAACTTCCAAAGCCCAGGCCACACCCCAGACCAATTAAATCACAGTCTCTGGAGGTGAAAAGCAGCCTCAGTCTTTTTCAAAGTGCCCTGGATTTTCCAAAGTGCAATCACGGGAACCACTGTGTTGGGCTCTGTACTCAGTACTTTACATGCATGATTCCATGGTGATTCGCACAACCACCCTATGGGGTATACATCTTGTTATAAACTATGGTCCATAATACTAGAATTAACAAAGTACTTGGAAACAAAGTTACTTTTGGCAAATTCACTTGGGTGAAAAAATAAGGTAAGTGAGGAAGGAACTGAATGACATGACTTCAGCAATCTAGGTGGTCCAGTGACTGGACATTTGAAATTCCCAGCCTTCAGAAGTGGGAAAAGATTTCAGGCTATTTCCCTTTTATGTTTCCAAGATCTAGGTCATGGCAATGTCCAAAAAGAGACAATACCAAAGGATTCCAGCCTCATTTAAAGGGAAATTGTGTAACAATGATCAGTCAAACCTGGAGGGAAAAACAGGGTCTGGTTCTTATCGAAAGCTTAGCTGCATAAAATAATATAGATAAACAATGATTGGATGCATATGTAAGCTCCCATGCTAGGGAGTCTAGATTTTTCTCTCAATGAGGAGAGCTGACCCTCTTAGACCTTTTTTTCTTTTCTTTTTTTTTTTTTACCCTGTAGGATTGTTGTCACTGGATTATATTTTAACATGGGATTTTCAGCTTGCATTGAGAGGTGCTGAAAGAAATATCTGTAGTTCCTTGGTTGTCTAATATAGAACTCAGTGGATGTTTCAGGGATAATCCATGGGAGCTATTTCTCCCCAGTTTCTGGGGTCAGGAAATGCTGTGCTTTCCCATAGGAGATGGTGTTTTCATCTTATTGACGATATAATTTTTGTAATTCCACTTTTTCCCTATGTGTTTTGACCAGGAACTTCAGACCCAAATGTGTTCCCCTGTTTTATAATCAAAAAATCTAGATGTACAAAATTTTACATACTAATATTCCCTCTGAAATAATATCACTGCCTTTAATTACCTTTACCATCCCTGGTTTCATATTTTAAATGTATTGTGTGTGTTTCATAATCTCCCTTGATGTCTTTTACTCTAAACTTCTGTCAGAGTGGCATTTGCTTAATTTTATATACCAGCTTTTATCACTTTTTAGTTTTTGTTGTGTTTTTCTACCTGCACCTCAACTTCTAGCAGACCAGAAACATGCCTTCAGATCTCTTTCCTCTCCTTTCTCAGCCATTAAACACTTTTCTTTAATAAAGTAAGGTTTTATGAGGCATCTACTATTTTCTTAACACAAAGAGAGAGACCAATAAATCAATTACCCATTTCCTGCTATCAGAGGGTTTACTATTTTCTTATAGAGACAAGACGTAAGTACAGAACAATATCCAAAATGATGAAAATACTAAAAAGGAACTAACTTGAAAATAATCAAGGGTTTTGAACTGCGTGACCTCAAAAATGACTTTTAATGAGGGTTTATTCTTGTCATAACAACAGTAAGTGTGTGTGACCATAACACACACACACATGCACACACACACGTACATACATGCACACGTTTAATTCCAATAGATAAATATTTTGGAATTGCTAACTTTCATTTTCGAAGTATTGATATTCAATTATCTGCATCTATAATTCAGAACCCAGGATCCAGAAAATTTGTAACCATTAAAAATTAAATCTACAAATATGGGAAAGGAACATGCAAAATGCTTACATAATCCCTTCAGAATTTCAAATGGATGTGCCTTTTATACGTCCTTTCTGCTACAGTTGTTCAGTGTTGCTTTTTAATGTTAACTGCTACCTTATTATCTCCCCTGAGAAAACTTCACTTAAAGAAGTGGATGAGGCAAAGACTGCATTTTAGAAGATGTTTGCTAACTGCACTTGAATCAAAGGCACCATTATTAATACCAGTCCCTACAATTCAAAGCCATGCCTTTTAAATCAACTAGCATTCTGCACCGAGGAAGTTCTTCTTTTACTTTTTCCTAAATGTGCTAGACTGATTATTAGGATATGAATAGATAGTGTTAGCTTTGGGTAGGTGCTAACAGATCATCCTTAAAATGAAAAAAATGATTAAAAAGACAGTTTTGCCTTTTCCTAGTTTCTGCTAATCTTTTGCTTTATATTTTTTTCTCACTGTGTGTTTAACACTAGTAACAACATATTTGTACAACGTTTTAAAATTGTAACAATCATCTTTGGAATAATTACCTCAAATACTCCTCATAACAAACTTAGGAAATATGTAACAAATAGCGAAATCAACACTTAGAGAAGTAAAATGATGGAAATCAGGTAAATGCACAGAGGCCACGGCTTGGGCTCTCTGGCAGCTCAACATGGCTCTGTGACAGCATCCTTATCTGTGGACTCTGATGCACGTATTACAGGACACTGTCTCACTGGCTGTAAAGGAAATTTCTTGGCGTGGTTGTGCTCTTTCCGCCACACTAAGGAAAGTAAGTGTGCCAATTTGATCATGCAGATGTGGAGAATAACCTGGAGGAAAGCAGAGTTAAAAGAAAGGAAACTACTTCTCATTGATCAAAGAGCCTGGGAATGGGAAGCCCAGAGTATTGACATAAAACCAGAAATGTTCTCCTACCATTTTTACGCCACGATATTTTGAGGGTTTAATTTTTATTATAAGATCTTTATGCTTTCTTTAATTAGTATAGAAATATCAATCTATCATCATCCATGCATGCATTCTCTATACATTCTCATCCTTAGTCCATTTTCCTTCAAAATTCCACACCCATTCCACACCATACCTCATTCCTTGACATCTGGAGGGCTACAACAGCATTCCCTTTGCTCATAAACTCTCCTTGACACAATCCACTGAACATAAGACTGCCATACCAAATCTTACTTAAATATGGCTCGTGTAAGACTGTTTCCCTTGGGCTTCCCTGGCGGCGCAGTGGTTGAGAATCTGCCTGCCAATGCAGGGGACATGGGTTCAAGCCCTGGTCCGGGAAGACCCCACATGCCGCGGAGCAACTAAACCCGTGTACCACAACTACTGAGGCTGTGCTCTAGAGCCCATGAGCCACAACTACTGAGCTTGCGTGCCACAACTACTGAAGCCTGCGTGCCTAGAGCCTGTGCTCCCCAACAACAGAAGCCACTGCAGTGAGAAGCCTGTGCACCGCAATGAATAGTAGCCCCCACTCGCCGCAACTAGAGAAAGCCTGCGCGCAGCAACGAAGACACAATGCAGCCAAAAATAAATAAATAAATAAATAAATTTATTAAAAAAAAAAAGATTGTTTCCCTTGCTCAGAATCACTATCGACTTCTATGTGCTTTGGAATAAAGCACATTCTCTTAGCCTTTCACTGAAAGCCCTTCTAATCTGATCTCCTCATATCTCCTTTACTGAAATTACACCTTAGCCACTCAGTTCAAACCCCAACTCTTCTATCAAATTTTTCCCAATTAAATTAGCACCCAATTAATTGGCTTCTTAATCTTGCATACTTCTCATTATCATTGGAATATATTTTTATAACTTTATTTTTATCTGTCCATCTGTATTAAGATGCTGCCAAAAGGAAAGGAGCACAATTTAGATTTCTTTTAGGCCCTCTTCCTTGACTCACTGGGGAAAAAAAGTCATGTGGTAAAAGTTCGGAGGCTACTGAAATAAATGGAGTGAATTCTGTTGGCTTCCTATGTGAAAAAGCAAGAAGAGTGGGTACCTATATTCATAAGAATAATCCTCAGCATTACATTACCGTAACTCTTCAAGCAATGCATTACAAACTAGATTGGAATAATATCCTTTTATACTTTCCTGTATCCCAACTCAAATCCTGGTGAGTTTTTGTTCAGATGATCCAAAACCTTGACGGTTCCAGTTTACTACAGGCAATACACATGATTCTACGAAGTACACATAAGTGAAGCAAGCATGACAACTAATAAGCAGGGCTTAGAAGCCCTAGTGAATAAGCCCTATCACTTATTTTAATCATAAAACATTTGCCACTTGGAAATGCAATAACCATATCAAGTGTATTCTCTCGTCAAGAAAATAGCATTTCAAAAGGGAGTGCCATCGTATGAAAATACAAAGACTGAAATGAATCATATTTGGCTGGACACTAGAGCTGGTGATTACTGTCTCAGGTGATTTAAGGCAAAAAGTGCCGTTATTTGAAACAGTGTCAAATGCCTGGACTTTGAAGATAGGTTAAGCTGGGTTTAAATATCTGCTTCACAATTTACTAGTTGTGTGATTTTAAGCAAATTATTTAAGTTCACTGAGCCTCAGTCTCACAGACAAATAAGATAGTAGCACCTTTCTCAGAAGATTATAATTAAGAGTATAATGTAATATTATTGTTAAAAATTTGGGGGCACAACAGGTACACATTAATTGCTAGTTTCTCGTCCCTTCTTGAGATACTTGGATAATAAAATTATCCAAATGGGCTTTTAAATCAACTCTACCACCTTTCAGGTATACAGAGTTTCACTCATTTACAAGCTATGTGTTGTCTGGCAAGTGATTCGCTAACTTCTAACTTCACTTGCCTCCTCTGTTCAATAAGGACAATCTTTCCTATCTTATCTGGCTGCTATGGCTGCTGGACACATAAACTAAGTTGACATGTGCAGTGTTAAGTACCATGATTGTTCAATTGTAAGTGCTCAAGTTAACAGTTTGCCATAGAGAAGCTAAATTACAGAAATTTTTACCTTAATTTTTCAAATGTAAGATATAAATTTTGGGAGGGGATGACACTAGTGAAAACAATATAAAAATTAACTTCTTTCATACATATCTTACCACTGAAAGCAACCACCGCTACTCA
This sequence comes from Hyperoodon ampullatus, assembly GCF_949752795.1. NCBI lineage: Eukaryota > Metazoa > Chordata > Mammalia > Artiodactyla > Ziphiidae > Hyperoodon > Hyperoodon ampullatus. Next base: position 17,515,758 of record NC_136933.1, read on the forward strand.
TCCTGTAAACATTTATTAAGTATCCACTATGCGTCATTTTGCTCCATGTCATATATCCAGATAAAGAGCACAGCTTCTGGAGTCAGATGGCAGAGTGTGTATCCCAGTGCAGGCACCTCCTACCTGTTCATACCTGAATGATTCCTTTAATCCTGTGCCACTATTTACTGGTCTGTAAGACTTCATGATAGACACTTAGCTCACAGGGTTGTTGTAAGGATTAAATGAGTTAATATATGTTGATAACAAATTTAGAACATAGTAAGAGTTATGTAAGTACCAGGGCTTATTTCATTGCATTAGGAGCTTTCACAAAATATTCAATTCCACAGTACTCCTTGGAGGTGGGCACACATATTACCATTTTTATAGAAGAGGACGTTGAGGCTTGGAGGGTTCAATGGCTTTCCTAACTAGACAAGTAGCATATGGTTTTCTCATCGTCTAAATTCATCTATATTTCAGTACACCATAATAAATCCCGAAGTATACTCTGTATCTATTATCCCTTTATATTCTCTGTTTCTTTATTCTTTTTTATTGGTGTATAGTTGATTTACAATACTGTGTTTGTTTTAGGTGTGCAGCAAAGTGATTTAGTTATACATATATACTTATCCATTCTTTTTCAGATTCTTTTCCCATTTGGGTTATTACAGAATACCGAGCAGAGTTCTCTGTGCAATACAGTGGGTCCTTGTTGCTTATCTATTTTATATACAGTGGTGAGTATCTGCTAATCCCAGACTCCTAATTTATCCCTCCCCTCCTCTTTCCCCTTTGGTAACCATAAGTTTGTTTTCTATATCTGTGAGCCTGTTTCTGTTTTGTAAATAGGTTGATTTGTATGTTTTATTTTAGGATATCATAATAAATCCTGAAGTATACTCCATATCTATTATACCTTTATATTCATCTGTTTCTTTATATATTCAACTTTATAAAATTATATTTTATTATACAGGTACCACAAACTCTTTATTATCTCAGGTTCTCAGAACTATACCATACCAGTACCAAACATTATAAAGATACCAGAGTGGAGTGATATAGGAACATTTAGCCTAATGTCAATGCTATTCTCATAAAAAATTATCTTCAAGAACCTCTTTCTTCTATTACGGAAAATGGCATCATATACATAAATATAGAGAAGCATATAATGGAACCCCCGCATGTATAATTATCAACTCATGAACTCATGGCCAATTTTGTTTCATCCATACGCCCAATCCTCTTAAATTATTCTGAAGCAATTTCCAGAGAGCATAGCATTTAGTCTGTAACTATTTCAGTATGAAATAGTGGCACTTTGACAAAACACAACTGCAATTCCATTATCATCCATAAAACAGTTAAAATTGCATTGTATAAGCAAATCACAAGTCAGAATCCACATTTCCCCGTCTTAAGATTTTTTTTTTAAATACTTGTTTTAAGCCAAACACAAATAAAGTCCACATTTAGAGATTCTTTTTTGTATATTTTAATTCTCCTTTAATCAACAGATTTTTTTTTCCCCACCATCTCTCTTTATCTGGAAATTTTTTGGAAGAAAACAGGCTTTGGCATGCTCTCATGCCCTGTTCTATGCGTGAGAAGGCATATTGTCAGGCCCCTCTAGGAAGGGAGAAAGGAGAGCATTGTTCCTTTCCCTACACCCAAATAACACACATGAAGTCATCTTATCTCAGGCCATTTTCTGCCATAGGACAGAGCAAACAGGGCTAAAAATTTATGAGAAAACTAGGGGTTAAAATGTCCGGAGATTTAGAGCCTGACCTCAATGCCTTGAATTACAATTCAAAGTAAACAGAAAGCAGTTCGGAATGCAGGATGTGTGCTTAATGTATTCTATTCAGTTCACTGCCAGAAATGAATTGTTGCATTGTGTACAAGTCAAAGCATCCAGGAATGATTCAAGGATGAGCTCAAGGAGAGGGGTTCCCAGTTGTCCATTTAGGGCATGAAAAAACAACATAGGCAATATCTGAAAGGACAGGTAGCTGAAAAACATCCCGTGAAACACCAATGAAACCTTACACTTACTCACTGAATATTTAGAATTATTTTAAGACCAGAAGTTTATGGGACAATAAAGCTTCAAATCCAATAGCAATTGCCTAGTTTCCAAAGGAAATAACTGTAGAAGAAAATAAGTGAAAACTTTCAGATGTTTTGGTCTTTGGTGGGGGACCTAATTACTACTAAATTCTGAAATAAGCAGATGTGGGGTTATTGAATTAGAAACCACTTGTGTTAAATATAAACAATATTTATAATTATAGAACATTTATTAATATTCTATATTGTAAATTGTGGTAAATCAGTAAGTATTACTGACATAGTAAATTGACAAATATAAGTATTATTCATGTTATTATGGTAAATTGCAAAAAATATATTTTATTGCCATATACCCCAGATATCTATAAAAACAAAATTGTTAAATGGGAGGCTATCAGTGAAAACATCCAGTACTGTCAACATTAACTATGGTAGAGTAAGTTACTTGGAGACTTTTAGTTATTACTTTCAAATTCTTAGTAGTAACTGAACAAATCTGAAGTGATTTGCTCTTGATGAATTATTTGATCTTAGGTAAACTATATTTTCCTGCTGAATATGTAAAAATTTGGAATAGTGTTTTGCTGACTTGTTTTATATACTTGCCAATTATACATTTAGGCTAAGTGCTATATCATCCAATGTTTTTAAATTTTACACAACTTTTTTATTTTAGAGAGACTGTCAGCTTGAAATCTAGCTGGAGAAAATATTTGAAATGCAAAATACTCTGTCCGACCTGATTCTTCTCCATGTAAGACTAAGCTGTGGAAGCCCAAGGCAAACTTTCATGACCTGTCAATTTGATAATAAAAGTTTAAGTAGTCTATCTGAATTTTTCATAAATTGCCACATTATTTTTATATGCAGGATCATGGATTAAAATTCTGTTATCACTGTCCAGTAAAAGGTGAAGTGTAAAGGTTTTTAAAAATATAATTGTGGAAAATATTAAAACAGGAGACTATAAATGGTCAATTTATAAACTTAGATTGATGATTCATGATGAAATAATTTTCCTAAAATGAGCTTAAGTAATTTTTTTTTTTTTTTTGCGGTACGCAGGCCTATCACTGTCGTGGCCTCTCCCGTTGCGGAGCACAGGCTCCTGACGCGCAGGCTCAGCAGCCATGGCTCACGGGCCCAGCCGCTCCGCGGCATGTGGGATCTTCCCAGACCGGGGCACGAACCCGTGTCCCCTGCATCGGCAGGCGGACTCGCAACCACTGCGCCACCAGGGAAACCCGAGTTTAAGTAATTTTTAAATTAAATATTATGTCTCGGTGTCTGTGGGGCAAATTTAAGTCTTCTGTTCCACACAGACAATATATTAAAGAAGAAAAATTATCAAAAGTGACTGGTTAGAAAGCTGTGAATTACAGTGTTTCTATGATTTGCTAAGTTATCCCTCCAGGTACTTAAAGATTATCAGCTAAAAAGCAAGAATTTTCCTTTATGGAGAAGGATAAAGTATACTTTTTATAAGAAGATATATTGTGGCATTGGCTCAAAACACTGAAAATTTCAGAGCTAAATTTCCCCAGGAAAGGATATATTCAAAAGAGAAATGAAATCATTTAAAATATCAAATATCATACCTCTCTTAGAGACAGGAAAATAATATGTGCCCTTTACATATCCTTCTTATAGTATGTGATATATATATATATATATATATATATATATATATATATATATATATACATTTTTTTTTTTTTTTTTTTTTTTTTTTTTGCGGTACGCGGGCCTCTCACTGCTGTGGCCTCTCCCGTTGCAGAGCACAGGCTCTGGACGCGCAGGCTCAGCGGCCATGGCTCACGGGCCCAGCCGCTCCACGGCACGTGGGATCTTCCCGGACCGGGGCGCGAACCCGTGTCCCATGCATCAGCAGGCGGACTCTCAACCACTGCGCCACCAGGGAAGCCCGATATATCTTATAGAATAATTTTTTCAACATTTCTGCCAATAATTGACATGCACAGGATAATCTGATCATGTTCCTGCTACTAAATCTTGAATTCATCGTACTTAACAAATACTCTAATGGCTGTTAATTTTTAAATTCTGACTCTGCATAGGAATCCCACTGGTAACTTTTCTTATTAATACATTTTCATTTTCCACTTAAATACCCAGGCATCCCTCTCCAAAATATAGTAAAAATATTCCAAGAATTTTTGGAGAAAATATTCTTTGATCATAGGTATCTTAAGTGGAAGAAACATACCTACATTATTAATGATCACAATGTAATTAAACCAAAACCATGTACACTTTTAATTTGAAGTTGTATTGCTTCATAATTAACCCAAATAGAGAATAAGGTAATTAATTTTTCAGGGAACAATTTCACTGCATACAGTTAAATATCAACTAATGTGTGTATTAAATTGCCAGTAGTGTTTTGAAAAATTAATTTTCTCCCAAACTTTCAGAGCAGCTGAAATTTTGTCAGTGTCGTCTCAACGTCAAGTAATTCACAAGTAAGACACAGGGTGAATTTAATTACAATAATCACTAAGAATATAATTATGGTTCTATTTAACTTTTCTTATGAGCGTTCCATCCTAATTTTTATGATATAACCCAAGAGACCCTCCATATACCACTAATTTTTTCTAATTATAAAATAGTGATCCTCATGGTATCATTCTGGGAGATACATGAAAACATCTCATTCTTTAAAAAATACAGAATCTGTCGTATTTGAAGAATATAACTAGTTTATCTAGTAATATTAATAAAAATCAACTATGTGTGAATTTTAAGTTAAATATCGCATCCTTTAAAAATAAAGGACAGGGGCTTCCCTGGTGGCGCAGTGGCTGAGAGTCCGCCTGCTGATGCAGGGGACACGGGTTCGTGCCCTGGTCCAGGAGGATCCCACATGCCGTGGAGCGGCTAGGCCCGTGAGCCATGGCTGCTGAGCCTGTGCGTCCGGAGCCTGTGCTCCGCAACGGGAGAGGCCACAACAGTGAGAGCCCTGCGTACCGCAAAAAAAAAAAAAAAAGTTAAGAGGTAATTACTTAATCATTTAAATTAATATTTTAAAAAGATATAGTTCTAAAGACATTTGTAGAATACAGATTACATGGTTGTTCTCCTCTAAGGAGATAAGATATAATAAAAATTATATAGCATAGTACCTTTTATCTGATTTATGAGGATTGGGGGGCCTCTTAATTCTATATAAGGTTGTTAGACTCATTTCTGGGAATGTGTGTGGCTGTGTCATTACTCTTGATATAGAAACCCAGAAGGATCATGGTTGCAACTGACAAGTTGTTGAAGGTTGCATGAAGCACAATAAAAATTTAAGTGAGAAGAAAGCCTGACTACAGCAGCAAAAGGAAACCTGGCAAGGATACATGTGCTCATCCCATCACCCTTCTCAGCCTTTTTCAAAGAAACTCTACTTTCCATTTCCCCGTCTTATATCCACCCAGATTTTTGAAGGACAACCACGACCACAGCAAGAAGTTGTTCTTTCCTGCATCTGCAGATACTCTTTTGTATTTCAGAAGGATTATCACGCAAAACCAGATAGATGTGTGCCACCTCTTTCGTCTGAGGCATTGATAACCTTTCACAGAAATGACTGAAGGCTAAACAGGGCATTCTACAAGTGCACTAGAAGTGATATTGATACAAAATTGATATGTTGTTGCTATCATAAGTTATTTGCTTGTAGCACTGCAAAATAAGTCAGTAAAACCAAACAATACAAAGTGGAGAATGGAATGGTTTGCCTTGAATGAATACAGCCAAATGCACAAATAGAATATCAAAAAGAACTCTGAAAAAGATACGTTTTTACATCACTCTTTAGCTTTTGGAAGACTTGGCTATTTTATCTATCTAACCTTTATACATATATAATCTTTACATATAGATTCTTTTTTTAAAATGTCCTTGATAAAGCAAGGACATTATTAATTTCATTAAATCTTAAGTACACATCTCCTTTCTTTTTTTTTTTTGGCTGCTTGGGTCTTCATTGCTGCGCATGGGCTTTCTCTAGTTGCAGCGAGCGGGGGCTACTCTTTGTTGCACGCGGGCTCAGTAGTTGTGGCACACGGGCTTAGTTGCTCCGTGGCATGTGGGATCTTCCTGCACCAGGGCTCGAACCCATTTCCCCTGCATTGGCAGGCGGATTCTTAACCACTGTGGCAGCAGGGAAGACCTACATATAGATTCTTTATACAATAAAGATTTACATACCAAGAATCTTTATGTTGATTCATGGTCTTGATATAAATATAGATATCTATCTACATGCATATATATTCCAGTGAAAATGAGAAATCAAGTTTTTTGAATCAAGCCTCAACTTCCAGAGTGGTTACAGAGGAGGATTCATTTTCTTTTCCAAGAATGTAATGCCTTCACACCCAGGCCCAACAGGTATTATCTGTGATGCCTACCTCACAAGTGTAGCTGAGGATGACAATTTTAACAGTAATTGCCCTCAATACAGAAACCATAATAGGGATCAAGTCTCGTGGAAGGCAGTGAACATGTAATACGTCTCATTCTCCCCAACCACTCCTCAAATATATATTATAAAGAGGACACTGAAGTACTGATGAGCTAGTAAATGGTAAAGTTGAATCCAAAATCAGGATGTCTGACTGCAAACACTAGATTACAACAGGGATTCCCAAGGGATCCTCAGAAGAAACCTAAGAATTCTTGAATGTATATTTGTGGACAGTTGAAATACAGATTCTCACTACTACCCCACTCCCACTCCTAAGTTCTGATCCAGCGATTCTGAAGTGGTACCTGTGAATATGTGTTTCTAAATAAGCTCCCACGTAGACCCTGATGAATGAAGTCAGGCTGAGAACTGTGGTTCTATCCTGTGCTTTTCTCTCTAGATAGTTTTAGATGGTGTTCTGATGCCACAGGATTCCAAGGGGATAAGAAGCATCCTACCTTTTAGTAAGTTACCTATGGTGGGACCATTTACATTACTTTCATAAATAGAAGTAAAGTCCCTGGTTTTGAAAGGCACAGTCCTTCTCCAAATGGTGATACCATTATAAGGAAGATTCCAAATTTCAAGTAGCTTCTGATGTTTATAGATAATTGTGAGATATTGTGCCTAGTCACTCATATTTTTAAGTAAAAGAGAGAGTCCCGTTCTAATTTCACAACCTTCTAATTCACTCTAAATCCATGTCATCACACAGCATAAGGATCTCTGAATATACCACAGGAATATCTACAGATATTACATTTCCTAAAGCCCTGAGTTATCACCTTGTGAGCTATAGTACAACCATTAAATTTTGATTAATATGTGTAATTTATTTTTTCTACTATGGAGGAATTGGCCATGCATGGTATAGAGCTGCCAGGTTCAATTTACAGCTAACAAAAGGGAAGAAACTTGGTTAAGACCAAGAGAACCCTAAAGAAAGATACACTGTTTCCTGGAACATCTGGTAAGTTTGCAGTACGATAGCAGTAACAGGCAGTAAAGAGTTCCAGTCAAATAGAGACACAGTTCTGAAGAGCTGCAAATGAATAACAGACTTTTACAGACAATGAGAGTCCTTGCTGTATGTGCTGGGGGCTAAAGTTACTTACCACGGACATGTTTAATGTTATTTGTAGAGTGTTCTGCCATATTGTGGAATTTTTTAAGACATTAAAACCAGTTCATCTGTATCTCCTCTACTTTTTTTCCCACAATACATAAATTGAAAATATAAAAATATAATAATGTGTAGGGTGATCTCACTCTGCAGTCAATGTAAGCTGTGCTAACACAGTGTGAGCACCATCAACCACCAAATAAATTAAACAGAACCGAATATTTAAAATTCCAAGATTTATTATCATAGGAGTACCTGATAGTTCAAGTTTGATGGAAGAATTCTCCGTTCCATGGTATGCTATGCATGGCAATTAAAATAAAAGAGCACAGCAATTATTCCCAGGAATCTGAAATATCACATTACAATGAAACATTTAAACCTTATAAGGTCAGAACTATTTTATTTTAGGAGACCGGTGTCAGCATAATAAGGACTAGTTGAATCTTTTGATAATAAGGTTAAATAATCAGCTAAGGTTCAATTTGCTTCCTATGAAGTTTTAAAGTTAATAATGTGGAAAATGAAGTCACATTGTCAAGAGTGAATCATTTAGAGAGGCTACAGTGAAAATTAGGGGCTCTGTGGGCACACTGTGTGGAGTTTAAGCCTAGATTTTCCACTTACTAGTTGTGTGACCTTGGGGAGAGCTACTTAACTTCAACCACAAATAGTTGTAGAGAAAATTAAATAAGGTAATAATATAAGTAAATTAGAACATTGCCTGTAAGTATTAAACGCTCAATAACATTAACAGTTGTCATTACTATTGTTATTAATATTGGCCAGTATCCGGCAATACTATCAAAAAGTTATTGGTGCTGAAGCAGAATAAGAAATGGTGAAAATTCTGCTCTCCAATGGTATGATTTAGAGAAAGGTAAATAGTGATTTGACATCCAACATTGAAAAACACAAAGTCAAGCAACTGAGAAAGTCTGATTTTCATCTGAAAATTATGAGTCCATTGATGCTAAAGCAAAGCTCAATTATTGGCCCTTGGAAGAAAAGATAACCAATTTTCATACTGTTCAAACATCACCAAAATGACAAAAGTTAATGAATGTATATTCAATAATATAGAAAATCATAGGACTCATGTTGGAATTTGTAATGCTAGTTGAAAATCATAGGACTCATGTTGGAATTTGGTGGAATGTGTCAAAAGATTAATTAGACACTTAAAAATTCGGTAATGTGATTATATTTTAATCCAAAGGTATTTTCATAGACCAATTGTAAAAATCTATGCTGAAATTTTCAATCTGCACTTCACAAGACTGCTAATATTGGAAATTATGCCATAAGGGAATTTTAAATGTGCCTCTTTAGACAATTCTATAATGCAAAGAAAGCTAGCAGAAATGCTGATTTTTGCATATTAAAATATCGAGGAGCAAAGTGTTGTGAAGGAACAAATTATTAGTTATTTTCAAAGAAAGGAAATAATAACTCTTGAAAATAACTTAAGAGGGAAGTGTAGTGCGCTAAGTTAGCACTTTGGCTGGTACATTTAATTGTTGCAGCAACATTAGTACTGAAATTTAAGGGCTGAGTGAAAACATTCTGCCCTCCATAGACAAGCAATTAGCTTTTCCAAACAAAAAATATATCTGCAAAAGGACAATAAAAGAAAAACAAAATGGAAATGTTCCATTTGACAGTTAATTACAATATCAAAATGCTCTTACCATGAGCATATCCCACCTCAAATACAAAAGTATGTTTAGATATCAAATATCTCCATTTTTGTATGTCAGATTCTGATATGTTACAAAACGACTGTAGAGAATACAGTGTTAAAAGCCATTTAAAATGGCTTTTGAACAGAAATAGACTCACAGACATAGAAAACAAATTTATGGTTACCAAAGGGGAAAGTGGGGGGGAGAGATAAATTGGGAATTTGGGAGTAACAGATACACCCTGCTATATGTAAAATAGATAAACAGCAAGGACCTACTGTGGCACAGGGAACTATATTCAGTATCTTGTTATAAGCTATAACGTAAAAGAATATGAAAAAGAATATATATATACATATATATGTAACTGAATCACTTTGCTGTGCACCTGAAACATTATAAATCAACTATACTTCAATAAAAAATAAATTAAAAAATAAAATGCCTTTTGAAAAATTCTGGGTTTTGTTTAAAGAAGATCTTGCAAATTTTACCTTAAATTCTTTAAAAAAAGCATTATAGTTTTGTAAAGTTATTCTAACTTCTTACAAGTAGCAGTATAGTGTGATATGCAACAGAGTGTAATGATAAAACCATGGTCTCTTAAGCCCTATGGCTGGGGGCACATTCTGGCTCTGGCACTTGCTTATTATGTGACCCTGGGCACATCTCTGTTCCTCAATTTTCTCATCTGTAAAATGGGATTAATATGCCTGATATATTTTAAATTCTTAAGCATTTGTTGTAATTCTATTAAATGATGAATAACAAATTTAAATGAAAGAATATCCTGAACATGCATGTATACTAATATTGAAATGACTAAAAAACATTGGGCTTAAGTATCACACTAAAAATACTAGCTGAAGTACAACTACTATTTGGAATAGATAGCACCATTTATTATTGTATAACTTTGAGGATATAAAATTATTGAAAATTTAGCTATGGGAAATATGTTAGATAGAATCATAACATGTTATAAATGGAAATTTTAAAATCACTTCAAATATGCATTTAGTACAGTTCACATTTGCCTTTTAATCTATTTAGTATTTCCACATAAAATACTAATTTTATATCTCCCAAGTCCAAATAAATTAATTCTAACTTCATAAATGTATTGCCTTTTTGCTTGCATTTTCCAAATTTTCTGTAAAGATGTCTAAGCAGAAAAATAACCCTTTAAAAAGTCCTCATTCTAACTCCTCTTATCAAAATGATCTTAAACTAGGATATTATCTCATTTTCTGTGTCTTTTTGTATCTCTCCAACCACTTGTGATCCTCATTTCAAGTGGCATATCCTCTTCAATTTGCTTTTACTCTTCTCTTATCTGCTGAGGTATTCCCCCATTAATTGGTGGGGCTGTTTACGTTTGTCAAATGGGTGCATTACCTTTCTGTCATGTTTGATCAGTGACTGTGATATTTTCATTGTGATATTTCTATTTTTATTTCCATTCCCCCCCATATAGACCTGGGTCCTGTCCCTGTGCAGACCCTCCAAGTAGACTTGGGTCCTGGAAATATCGCAATAGAAATGGTTACTTCCCTCTTATTTCTCATCTGAGGAGCCTTTGAAATTATAATAAAAGTATAATAGATGTGATCACAGTTATGAAAACCAATTCAAAGGTCAACAAAATCTATTTCATTGGCCCAAGATCATCCACTGTAAAGTGAAGAAGCTGGAAAACGATAACTGGGTGTGTTAAAAAAAAAAAAAAAAGAAGAGAACGAACCTAGAAATGGACAATTTCAATCCTCTGACAATAAAATTATTCTTAAGTAAAAAAAACTGTCCTCACAGTAAATTTGTTGCCAACAAAACATATACACAGACAAAGTTGTAATACATTCCCTATTTCCTGTGTTTCACATATCCTGGACCAAACTATACAATTGTCCCTTCTATGTTTGGAATTAGTGCAAATCTCCATTTATAACAATATCATAGTTTTAGCAGTCAATTTCAGTAAGAAAATTTAGAGATAGATCCTGTCTAACTTTCTCAGGAAAGCGTTAGGAATCTATGTTCTCTTAGATCAAACAAATTGTCATACAATGTCATACAACTATTTAGTAAGGATGATGAAAAAATCAGTTAACCATTTCTTAGCAGCTAATTACCAATGACATAGAGAATAAGCCCTATGAAGTTTCTGGGTCAGAAGCTAACTCTGGGGCTCCTGAAAATGTATCCCTTGTATATGCCCATCCCTCTCTTCATCACATTAAGATATACAGGCATATTTTACAAATGTAGAATTTGAATAAGCTGGCATTTCTAATATGGATGAGCATTTGTCCATTTTTTTCAGTAATTCTTAAAATAATTTTAGTAATGCATTCTAAAATAATTTCCTCAGTAAAGATAATTACATAACCCTGATCAAAACCATGCAAATTTTTAAAGTCTTCTTTTACTCAAGTTTAAAGGTAAGAATATGTAATAATATTAGAATTCTTAATAATTCTTAATAATACTAATAATAAGCAATTATTTATTTATAAAGGAACCTTTGCTTCAAGTTTTTGAAGAAAATATTTAGAAGTACATATACATTTCTGCTGCCTTTAATAAAAAGAGAGAATATGTGATTTTATTGAGAAATGAATAATTATCCTCTAGCAACAGGAATAATGTTAGCCTCTTGTTAATAATAGTTAAAAAACAAATTGGCCTTGAAATTCAATGTTTAAGTAAAAGAAAACAAATCTAACTATTTGTTCTATAGAGAAACAAAAAGAATAGTACTTTCAATGCAAATAGTTTATAGATAATTTGTTTATTTCTTAATTAAAATTCTTAATTTATGGTTTTGATATTTTACCTATTGATGAGTTGGAGACTAATTTAACCAGGAATATTAGTTTCTGCAGTTTTACTAAAATGTAGGATGCTACCTATCTTATATGCATAGACATCTCAATTAAAAATATTTCAAGACTTTCAGAGTTACACTGTTACCTTTCTCATATTCACTTCCTAATTTTAAGAGGTAGCATTTATTTATTTACTTTTCTGTCAGTGGTCATTTCTGAGAAGTACTAATTTATATAAAAATTTCAGATTCTGATTAAGACAAAATTCATTTAAAATAATCAGAAAACATATCTCCTTAAACATACACAGCCATGGGAATGAAATTTTTTCCAACAGCCTGGTGATGGTTCCCACACTGGCATCACAGAAAGTGAGACAAAGGAAATCAGAACTGACTCTAATAGCTGAGAGGCTCTGTACCCACCCAGCATTTTCTCAGAGTTATAGCTACTGTTGGAAAAGCACATCAGAGGAACTCCAGAGATGTTCTGGTTCTCCTCCCAAGGTCCTTGTCATCCAAGGCCACCACGTGCCCCTCAAGCTTAGAAATGCTCTGTACAAAACAATCCTATGCACAGGTGCCACTTCCTGTACATGGTAATTATCAAAAAACTTAGCTCTCTGGCAAACTTGAGAGGCACTGAAGCTTCTTCCCTGGTTTCTGAAATTTAGTCATTATATACTGTTTTATCTACTATACAGATGTTTTATCTATTGATGAATCATAACATAATTAAGCCAGGATTATTGTTTCTACTATTTGTCTTTAAATTTCAAAAATTCACAAAGCCAATCTTATCTGTTTGATTTTCTTTTAATTTTTATATATTTTTATGCATTCAAGGCAGGAAAAGTCATGTAAACATAGAAATTTTGCTTAAATGTTTGAAAAAAATTCATTTATCCTTATGTGTTCAAAGCAGTTTAACACTGATTATGCACTTTTTAACTGAATATTAGGATAGGGGTTATTAAAGTTTACCCAGACTCTCCCAAGAGTTATAAGCCTGTTAACCATACTCTGTCTCTTTGAACCTGAAAGGAAATGATTTGCCATTATAGAGTTTGTCAGGAAAAGTCCTGATGATTTTGTTTGTATATTTAAAGTAATTCAAGTTTTGCTTTTCTAACTACTCAAATAAAAAATCTAAATAAAATAGTTAAATTTGGCTTTCTCCAATGATTAAGAAATAATCTAAAATTTTTCAACAAATATTCAACATAACCTCATTTGAAAGAGCATATTAAGGACCACCAATGGCAAATTATATCTTTAATTATGATAGCTGAAATTCTATATACTAGATTTTAATACTTAAATTCCAAACTGTCTCAATTTTGAATGAAAATGAATTATTCTGTCACATCTTAGTAATGTCTAATTGGTAATAAATATTTTTCCCAAAGAAAATTGTACAGTTGTCAAACTCCATACTCTCTATTCTCCTAAAAGCAAAATTACAACTCTGTTTAAAATATCATTTTAATGGTATTTCTCCAAAATATTTATTGTTGCATGAAATTATCACCTTGAATATCCATTGTACATGAAATACGATAGCGTTAATTATATAGATGCCAAATAAAAAATCACAAAATTATGAGTACATGTATATTATAAATTCATTCTTTTCTTTAACTACAGTGATTAACAGTAAAAATATATCATCTAATCTTGGCATAATTTACCAAGCAATTATATCAAAACTGGGAGATCTCAATTAGTAGGTCACATTTGCATCTATTTTTGAACCTATATATAGAATTCTCTGTGTATCTACTCCATGGCATTATTAAAGCTATTAAAATCCATCCTTATCCATATTAATGGACTAACTGGATGGGTAGTGATGTTTCCAATGATACCCTTCATATACATTATATTATCTGCTTACTTATTAATCCAACAGCTGACAGTATAAATTAAATACTTATTCTTTATCACTGCTAAGCATTTTCTTTCCAGTGATTTTTTAAATTCATTCTCAAGGCCAGAATATGGTATTTGATTTTGTTTTCTCATGCACTGCTAAGTGACCAAACCACATATAAAATGTTAAAAGTTATCCCACTCTTAAGTTTATATTTTGAAAAGCTATTCTGCAGAAATGGTGTCTGGTGCCAATTTCCTAATGGTAAATAAGTGGATTTTCAAGGAATGGAGTTATAGTAAAATTTTAAAAATGATACCCAGTGTACATTAGAGACAAATATATGTATCACATGGTGACTCATTAAGTAGTAGACTTATCTACTTATCTAGAAAATATAGTAGACTTATCTCCCTTATTTGATTATTTGATGCACAGATATATATCTCTTTCCTGAAATGAAAATCTTGATGCATTGGATTATCTCAATACACTTCTCTTTGGTTGTACTGAAATAAAATTCTTAGCTATGAACCCTTAAGAACAAACCAGTAGACTGAAAATAAAATGATCTGAATAATGGAATCATACAGTTGTTATGGATGGAAAGAGCTTCTTTGAGCATGTATTTTATGCCCACGATTAAAGTGGGGTGTATTTAATCTTTCCCTTACTATGTATAATACAAGCGAATACATAACCACAAATAGTTCCTCTAAGTGTACTTAAAATCGCTATAGTAATGCCTATTTCCTTTTCCTCAATAAACCTCTCCCTTCCTTCCTTCCTTCATTTTTTCTTTCCTTTCTTCCTTGATCCTTTGATTTCTCTACAGTAATCTTTTGAGATAATTAATGCCTAGGAAGGAAAAAAGAACTAAGTGTGAAAGGCAGCATGGTGTTATACAAAGAACTCAGAATTAGAACAGGCAACCTTGGTTTCAAATTTTGACTCTACCACTTACCAACTCTCTGCACTTAGACGAATCACCAAACTTTTCTGATGTTTAGTTTTCCTCATTGCAGGGTTGTTTTGAGAATAAGAAGTAATATGCAAAAGACACCTGTTCTATATTATATGCTCAATAAATAGTAGTCATTATGATTAAGGAGAAACATATAGACACTTTAAAAGTTAAACTGACAAAACATGAAGAAATTGACACAATAAGGCATGCTTGGGATACCTGGAGAAGAAACAGTTTGCTTCCATTAAGCAGAGACAGTTAAGGCGCACACTTTCCTAGTTAAATGCTATTCGTGGTACTGTTGCTTTTTATCCACAGTCAAGATGGGATGACCAGAAGCAAAACCTAAAATGTAGCCCCATTTGGGAGCTGGATCCAAGACAGGTCAAAATCTACTCAATTTGTCAGGGCTAGTGAGGATAATAAAAGCTATTTGTTTGTTCAAACATCTCCCTTCTGAAATGAGAAAGGGGAAATAGGCCAAGGGTGAGTGGTCTCAAGAAACACTTCAAATTGGATGTACAGAAAACAAGCCCGAGGCATTGCAGCATTTATGTAGGCAGCTGGGAATCCACCACAGTTGACAGGACCTGCTGGCATGCAGCTGTCAATAAAGAAATGACCCAACCATTCTGTAAACAGACCAATTCCATGGAGGCCAAAAGATGTGCTGGGCATAGAGTCAAGTCCCCAAGGCATCAATACTGGGCGATATTCACACTGGTTTTATACGTGGCCACAGGTGCAGGTCCAGAATGATTTTATCCACTTTCTGAGGAATGGTGTCTTCATTTGTATGTTTCTCTGTGGGTGAAGACTGTTTATGACTCATCTCTTCCCAGAGAACTTAACAAATAGTTACTTTAAATCTGTGCTTAGGGCTTACCTGGTGGCGCAGTGGTTGAGAGTCTGCCTGCCGATGCAGGGGACACAGGTTCGTGCCCCGGTCCGGAAAGATCCCACATGCCGCGGAGTGGCTAGGCCCGTGAGCCATGGCCGCTGAGCCTGTGCGTCCGGAGCCTGTGCTCCGCAACGGGAGAGGCCACAACAATGAGAGGCCCGCGTACCACAAAAAAAAAAAAAAAAAAAAAAAAAAAAAATCTGTGCTTATTGCTGAAGAAGTTTCAACATGGTTGTTCTAACTGGTCTTAAGCCCCAACACATTTCTACCCAAGAAACACTAGGCTCTGGTCACCAGCTACCTGTACCTATGGTCAGGTGTCCATAGCATTTGACCACTCAGCAGAAACATGTGGTTCTTTTCCCTAAAACACCCCATCTGATACGGGCTCTATATGGTCAGCCCTTCAGTGCACACGAATCACCAAAACTAGAGGTGGTTTCATGACCAATAGTCCTCTTGACCTTCTAAAAGGATTGATTTCTTCAGAACAGGCATTAGCACTGTGATAGCCTCACAATTCTGTTGGGACAGTTACAGCTCTAGACAAGAGAGCAGTTCATGATCCCTCAGTGACTGCTACAGAGCCAGTATCTCCAGGAAGTAATAGACCAGCCCAAGCAGGCTTCCATGAGAACTGGTCTGCTTATTACGGACTTCAAAATTCTGAGTCTACTGGAATAAAACGTTTACAGTAAAACTTTGAAATTTTATTTGTCAACTGACAACCACTGATGATAAATGGACTATTTGAGAATATCTGAATGAACAATATAAAATAAAACTGAGTACAATTCATTGTCACCTGAAACATAAGTAGATAGAACAAGCAATAAGTAATAAACAACTTATTGGTTGTGATATCAGTTTCCAATTCCTCCTGCCTTAGACTTTTTGGGCAGCTCTGACAAAATACCACAGACTGAGTGGCTTATAAACAACAGGAATGTGTTTCTCACAGTTCTGGAGGATGGAAGTCTGAGATCAGAGTGCCAGCATGGTCAGATGAGGGCCCTCTTCCAGGTGGCAAACTTCTTGTGTCCTCACATGGTGAAAGTGGCTAGGGAGCTCTGGGCTCTCTTTTATAAGAGCACTCATGAGGGCATCACCCTCATCACCTAACCACCTCCCAAAGGCCCTACCTTCTAACACTGTGAGCATTAGGATTCCAACACGTGAATTTGGGGAGACACAGACATTCAGACCATAGCACCTCCCTTCCTGTAATGTATTAAAGTTTTCTGTTTGTTTGTAACTTATTGATCTTTTTTTATGGTCTCATCCTGATTTTCTGCTGCTTCTTTTGCTTCAGCCTCTCCTTTTCCCTTCCATTGTTTTCTGGTGTGCGAGGACTAACACCATTTGCAACAATTCTTATTCTCTGTACTTCCGGTTGCTAGAGGTTTACATTCACTTCACAGCCTTTATTGCTTAAGAAAAAAATGAACTGCCCTCCATTATATTTGCAAATTAACCCAAAAACCTAACATTTATGGGTCTCATTATCCACCCACAGTTAATCCAGGGACTCCATGCTTCCACAGAGTTTCTCCTAAATATTCCTGGGACTCCTCTGGGCTGTGCCTTACATGGTCTCACACTGCCCATTCTGCTGGGCCCACTCTTATCCACGTCTCCTACACTCATGGCAGCTCTGCCAGTGGTGGCTGCTGAAGTAACGGGCAAGTAAGTGGAGAACGAGCCACATTAACTGTTCTACCAGGGAGATGACATGCTGGTGGTGGTGGTGGGTGGGTTGGGAGATGCTGGAAAATGGTTTTCTCCCACTTTTTAATCACACTCTGTTGGTAAGATCACAAGGTAGCGTGACCTGGGTGAAAGAAAGAAGAGAGGGGGAAGGAATGGGAGAAAGAATCGGGCAACTTCTTTCTTGAGGTTTGACCAAGAACGCACCATTATGATCGTTCCTCTTTCTACACTCAGAAACCCCCTTGGTTTTGGACTGGGTCAAAAACATAGTACCTCACAAGTGGCCTCGCAGACCCTTTCCCAGTACCCTTGAAAATTATCTGGAGAAATAATATTTTAAAAATCAATTTCTGGATTCTAGCCTAGATTTGAATCCTGGCCTGGAAACATTCACTGCATGATAAGTTTTTTAATCTCTCTGAGACTTGGTTGCCTCATCAGTAAGTAGGAGTAATAATTATTCCTACACCAGAGGATTTTTGTATAAGATTCAATTAGACAATACATGCAAAGAGCTTAGCAGGCTGCCAGGCACGTAGTCAAGATAAAACAGCTTCTATTATCATTGTTATGCACCTGTTCACGGGATGTGTACCGTTCTGCCTGATCAGCTTTGGACACAGGTTATCTCAACACGCCCCTCAGCTCCCTGTAAATTTTTGAAAGGCCTATTGTTCTGGTCAATAGGCACACCCAAATCTCAGACGTTGACACAGGTTAAGGTCAAACTGATATTTGCACCACTCTTTAAAATTGTATCCCTCTCCAGAGGCACTGAGCAGCTCTTGGGCTCCACTAATTTACGTAGAAACCGATTTGTTTTTCATAAATGCTCTGCTGTCTACGAAACTCAAAAGTTTATGCATAAGAATTCCATTTAAGGGCTTCCCTGGTGGCGCAGTGGTTGCGAGTCCGCCTGCCGATGCAGGGGACACGGGTTCGTGCCCCGGTCTGGGAAGATCCCACATGCCGCGGAGCGGCTGGGCCCGTGAGCCATGGCCGCTGAGCCTGCGCGTCAGGAGCCTGTGCTCCGCAACGGGAGAGGCCACAGCAGTGAGAGGCCCGCGTACCGAAAAAAAAAAAAAAGAATTCCATTTAAGATACTGATGCTGAAATGCTATCAGACAGCTAAGCACAAGTCAATCATATCAATTTTCCTCTCCCATCTCATACTCCCCAGCACCAAGAAGACATCCTTCAGAGGTATTAGAGGTGTTTTAATCTGTACACACATACTTACACATTCAGCACATGTTATTAAGCTTTCATTATGTCACAGACACTGTTCTAGGCTCAGAGATACCTTCGCTATCATAAATAAACAAGACAGATAGCTTATTTTTAGGCGGGAGGAGGGAAATAAGCAATGAATGAATGGGTGAAAGCAATAAGTGGAAGAAAATGAACAAGAAAATACCAGGGAGGAAGGAGTACTATGGTGATTAGAAATCACCATGCAGCTACTTGAAGTTGGATAGTCAGGAAATGACACTCTGAGGAGGTATTTAAGCTGAGATCTGAATAAGAGAAGGGAACCAGCTACAGAAAGATCAGGTGCAAAAGCAGTCAGGGCAGAGGAGAGAGCTGGTGCAAAGGTCCTAAGGCTTTTTGCTGCACTTAAGGAATTAAAAGAAGACTAGTGTACTAAAATCCGGTGAGGGAGAGAGAGAAGGTAAGGGAAGAGACAAGGGTGAGGATATATAGAGGCTACTGTATCATCCTAAGGAATGTGGAACCCACTAGAGGGTTTTAAAAAGAAATGTGATTTGATACAATATTTGTGCTGGGACAAAAGCATGGATGTTGGTGGGGTGGGTGCAGTATGAGGCCATTGTAGTTCTCCAGGTGCAGAGAAGTAGAGGAATTCAGGATATGTTTTGAAGAGAAGGGGAACAGAACTTGATTTGGGCAGATCAGGGAAAAAGGAGGAATCGAGGATGCTGTTGATTTGTGGCTTATGCACCTGAGCAGAGTTTAGAGCCACTTACCATGATGCGGTATGTTGGAGGGACATGTTCTCTCATAGATGCACATTTACAAATTGAGGACCCTCTCTCAGCCCCATCACTCCTCTCTAGGGGAAGAGGTTGGACTTACACGATTGCTAAGTTTGAAAGAAGCTAAGCAATGCAGAGTCAGCCCCTTCCTTTCTGCTTTTCCTGGCTGCTTGACTTCAGAAAGCACACATTCTCTGCTCCTCCAGCCTGTGTGTTTCATGTAGGTAGGCAGATGGTGGGGATGTAGGTCGAAGCTCAGCCTGGGAGCAGGTGTGGTCATAGGGATCTCACCGTGACTCTGCAACTAAGCCTGTCCTCCAACCTGGCTTTGATCACTAACAAACTTGGCATTTGTCACTTTATCTTTGTGACTCAAGTGTCTCTCTATTAATCGACTTAGATCTCAGGATGCTCTGAAGAAATATTAGGGAGGGTAGCATATTCAGGGGGATCAGGAAGCAAGAGATCTGCTTGGGACACATTAGAGTCAAAAGACAGATAACTGGATATTTCAAGAAGAGTCATGAAGATTAGTTTTGAATTCGGGGAAGAGGTCAGAGGTGGAGATGTAGACTTTAGAGTCATTGGTTGATATGTTATAAAAATGCATATGTGATTTTCTTGGCAAGTTGTTGTTAAACAAATAAATATAGTCTATGAGTGTGTAACAGGAACCAGAATGGATTCGAGCTGCAGCCAT
Organism: Hyperoodon ampullatus; assembly: GCF_949752795.1. Taxonomy (NCBI): domain Eukaryota; kingdom Metazoa; phylum Chordata; class Mammalia; order Artiodactyla; family Ziphiidae; genus Hyperoodon; species Hyperoodon ampullatus. The sequence continues at coordinate 17,536,088 of NC_136933.1, forward strand.
CAACATCACTGTACTTTTTAGAAGCGATAAGACTCTTTAAACCAGATTGGATGTCACCATGCCAACTGACTGAGAAGATCATGTCTGCTGAGTCACTCTACCCCAGAAGGCCTTCCAGGTGTACTCCTATACACCAACCATCAGCAATTATCCTTGGCTGGCTCAGTGTAAATGATTTGATGCAAATCAAATTCAATTAAAAATCCTACACACTTCACCTCTGACTCATCCAAGGTGCACACTGCCATAGTAATTGGAGACATCTGTCCTACTGAACAATACAGGAACAGACTCAGGCAGCTGAACCTCCCACACTGGTTAAGTGATTACCTCATGTAGAACTAAAGGGGGCGATGAAGGCTGGGGACAGAGGTATATGTATACTGAGGAGATGTGCTCATGGACACTGTCAAGGTTTCTAGCTCTTATTATTATTCCTGATGAAAATATATCCATTGTCGGGCTTCCCTGGTGGTGCAGTGGTTAAGAATCTGCCTGCCAACGCAGGGGACATGGGTTTGAGCCCTGGTCTGGGAAAACCTCACATGCCGAGGAGCAACTAAGCCCGTGTGCCACAACTACTGAGCTTACGTGCCACAACTATTTTTTTGTTTTTGTTTTTTTTGCGGTACGCGGGCCTCTCACTGTCGTGGCCTCTCCCATTGCGGAGCACAGGCTCCAGAAGCGCAGGCTCAGCAACCATGGCTCACGGGCCCAGCCTCCCGGGCCTAGCCGCTCCGCGGTATGTGAGATCTTCCCGGACCGGGGCATGAACCCGTGTCCCCTGCATTGGCAGGCAGATTCTCAACCTCTGTGCCACTAAGGAAGGCCCACGTGCCACAACTATTGAGGCCCACGCGCCTAAAGCCCGTGCCCCGAGACAAGAGAAGCCACTGCAATGAGAAGCCCGCGCACCGCAACAAAGAGTACGCCCGCCCACACGCCGCAACTAAAGAAAGCCTGCACGCAGCAGTGAAGCCCAATGCAGCCAAAAATACATAACTTAATTAGTTAATTTTAAAAATTATAAAAAACTAAAATATATCCATTGTCAGTTCAACACCAGAAAATAGCAACTTTAACTTTTGAAGTCACCTCAATCAAATACACAATTCTATTATGGTGCATGAATGGGCAATATGAAATATGATTGGCATTGTCAGTAATCAACAGGATGGATTACAATTTATCTTAATTACAGAATACTTCTTTTCCTTACGGTCAGTAATCCACCTGTCAAGTTCCTAGATGATATATCTTAATAAACAATGAAAAGTAGTTAACATAACAGTACTTATTTAAAATAGTCACACTTGTTTTCTCTTTCCATAAATGTAGGCTTTTTCTCATGCAATCTTACTGCCGACAAAAACCTCATTATTTATACCATTTGGGGGGTCACATTTTAAAATTCAGCTAAAAGTGATCATTTTAGTGGATTTGAGAAAAATCCCTACATTTTTTAAATGCTTAGTTTCTTGAAATCAAATCAAACAGCCTAAAAATTCAGAATTACTGCATTTTTTCTTTCCAAAAAGATCTTTAAAAATATTTAAATCCATCAATATTTCAGGATTTGGCTAAAGAGATGTTATATATGCATGAACCTTTGCCAGCATTTCAACTCAGAAAGTTCATCTGACTAAAATGTTTTGGATTTAAATGTTAGTAGAATGAATAAAATAGTCCAATATGAGGAGCTATATTGTTTTGAAAGTTAACCATATTAAAAATGGTATCAAGTTAAAATACTGCTGTGCTTACATATCTGACAGGTTTATAATTGATATCAATTCCGTAAGTTGTGGAATAAAGCAAAGAACTGCAATTCATGTTTTGCTGCAAATTATTTTGATTATATCTGAAGAGGATGATGAATTCAAGCCTCTTGGCATTGTCAACTGGATAAAATAGTGCCTCGAATCTCCTGAATGCTGGACACGCTGGTAGCTGTGTAGGGGAAAGGCCTGTTCAGACTTGTGTTTAAGCACCTCAGTCATTGCACGTAGATCAGAATCTCCTGGCTAATCTGCGGTGGTACACCCTTCTGACTTCCAATTTACAAGCAAGAAGTGAATTAACAAGGCTTACTCAGTTTAGAACAACTGGCTAGAAACTGAGAGCTCTCAACTAACCTGCTGCAAAACTCTTCCACAGGGATTTAGGAGAAGAAAGAGACGAACAGATTACAGAAAACACCACCCATCGTCCATGTGATGTGAATTGTCAACACGTGTCTGGCTTTCTACTACAAGACTCACACTTCTCCATTCATTAGGACTTGTCTCCATGCCCTCCTTTCGTTGCCAAAGTCTTCCATATTCCTTTGACCTAAATGATCTATATATTGTTGTTACTGTTGTTGTTCCTGGAACTTGCAAGTGAGCAGCATCACTGCCTCTAAGCCATTAACCGCACCTTGACCACTGCCTGGAAGACCCTCTATAATTCTCTGGGATTACTGAAATATTACTCACTCTCTCTCAGACCAAGTTCACATTATAACTTTTCCCAAGAAACATGCTGATGACCCCATGTTATAGAAATAAGGTAATAACATAAAAACATAACCTTGCCTATAAATTGCCTTTCCTATTTTGGTCTTTGTGATAATACCATGAACTGGCCCTGAGGGTGCTGTCATGCATTCATAACAAGACAGGCTAAAAAATGTTAAGCCTTGGCAATTCCAAATTCTACCATTGATCATTGTCAGGGAATGAGGCCTTCCATACAAATGAATTACTAGCATTGATTTATTTATACTTTAATTTTGCTCAAAAATACATATAGAGGCTTCCCTGGTGGCGCAGTGGTTGAGAGTCCGCCTGCTGATGCAGGGGACATGGGTTCGTGCCCCGGTCCGGGAAGATCCCACATGCTGCGGAGCAGCTGGGCCTGTGAGCCATGGTTGCTGAGCCTGCGCGTCCGGAGCCTGTGCTCCACAATGGGAGAGGCCATAACAGTGAGAGGCCCGCGTACCACACACACACACAAAAATATATATATATAATAAAAAAATTGTTAGACTCTTTATTATGTGATGGGTAAGTGAATGTTTCAATTAGTATAATCTACTGTTTTAAGGATGAAATGTTAAGAGATTTTGGTGAATTATTTCTAAATAGAACAAAATTTCACTTAGATTGATGATACAGGATCATTATACTAAATAACACAATTCTAGTAGGCTGAAACATAGAAATAATAATTATAATAATTTTCATTGATATAGTTATTTTAGCAATTGCCAAGTAGTTAATATATTTTGTATTAATTGACAGTCCAACAGTCTATGAAAGAGAAATTTCCACATTTCATGGATGAAGGTGAGGCTTAGAGAGTTTAAGGAACTTAAGTTTCTCAGCAAGCACACAGCAAAGCCCCATGTTTGAACAGTAGGCTCTGGACAGGCCGATAGGAATTGTTAGCACTCCACTAAGTGGCCCTAGACTATGGTGCACATTTTCTTCATCCTTTTGTCTGATTATTCGGTCAGCTATCAACTCCTCCAGTTGCCAGAGGACAGTAACAGTCATTTCTTCCTCCGGCCAGCTGTCATCATCTGTTTCTACTCTATGAGCTGGAAAATCAGATAGTCAAGCTTGCTGAAATTGGACATGGAACAGATTAAAAAGCATCTGAGGGACAGCTTCTGCTATGGAGTCAATCAAGTTCATGGCTTTGATGTACAAGTTGCAGACCAGCTATCACAGTACCTCATGAGCTTCCTTCAGCAGCTTCTTGGCTCATGACTAGGTCTTAGAAGGGAGAACCTACTGTTAACCCTGCTCACTGGGCAGGTAAAGTGTGGCTATGTTTATATTTTGTCCTCAAGTAGGAGATAATAACATACCAACAGCCATGCCTTAGTGCCTTCACACCTGCCTCTCTGCCTGGACTCCAATTTGTTCCAGGATTCTAAGATGGGCCATTAATGGACACTCAGTGTATGGTTGCCCACGCCACTCAAAGTGCAGACCTCAGTCTAATGCCAGTGTCTAATCAATTTGTTACCATTCAGCAAAATAAGTAAAGAAATTACAGCACAGGGAGATCAGCTCAGTGCTTTGTGATGACCTAGAGGGGTGGGACAGGGAGGGTGGGAGGGAGGCTCAAGAGGGAAGGGATATGGGGATATGTGTATACATATAGCTGATTCACTTTGTTGTACAGCAGAAACTAACACAGCATTGTAAAGCATTTATACTCTAAAAAAGATGTATAAAAATTAAAAATATATGATTTTAAATGTAGAAAAAAAAAAGAAATTAAGAGCAAGCATTTAGAGAGGTTTTTAGCAATTTGACATTGATGCAACAATTTTTTCATTTTTTAAAAAACATTGGTATGCAACAGATTGGAAGTTTGTTGTTGGTTTTTTTTAAGTGGTCCCATGCCATAGTGAATTTGAGAAGCATAAACTTTGGTATGCCCACAACTAAAGTACTAAATAATAGACAAAAAGATTATGTGAGACTCCCACCTGGCCTGTGAGGCAGTTGAACAAAATAATGTGAGCTTCACGTGTGCATATAACTGAGAAGGTCAATCATATCTGCTACAAATTTCTCTCCATCCTTTAAGAAAGAAATACTCTATTTCTTTCTAATCGAGACACGGCAGACACACGTATTTCAGGCTGTCATCCTGAAGGCATATAATTGGATATTTGCCTCTTTTCTCCTTTCTGCTACAGTTTCAAAGGGTAGAAAAGCCTGGAAAATAAAACCTTTCCTCCTCACGCAGTTTTTCTTGGGCTAGGTGAGAGGTGAAGAGGCTGAAAAGATGATAAAAGAGTGTAAGAAACCACAGATTGAGAAAGAAAGCAGATAGTGGTCAAAGGCTTCTTAGTTTGAGATCCCATTCTGAGAATCCACTAGAGATCTGATGACAACCCAACACCTGAAATTCCAGACCTACTAATAAGCCATGTAGGATCTTATAATCAATCAAGGATTTATTCAGGTTTTGATTTTTAAACCACATTCTCATTTGATATGGAGAGAAAATTAGTCTTGGAACAGTTTCTAATATTTGAGATTAGAAATTAGTGAGAAAAGCACCAGATTATACATAAGCATTTTTTTTCTTTAGATCTTGTTCCATGTGCATCATCTATACATATGAAGTAATTCTAAGCTGTAATGTTTAGAAATGTTTATATGAAATTATTTAAGATCTGCTTTTATCTACTAGTCTTAATTTTGTTTGGTATATGTAAACTTCACCTGGTGCTTTAGACCATGCAAGCATATTACATATTATCACAGAGCCTGGTATATCTAGCTTCAAAAATTGTCTCTTCAAAGGTAATCCTAAAAACTTAAATATATAAAATTAAAATATCAAAGGTCATACTATATGCACTTGCTTTGTAGACTATCCTTTAAAACAACATTTTTCAGTTGCTAAGCATCCATGGTACTCCAATAGGGCCTCTATACAGAAATTGTATTTTTAATGTTTATATCAAATTCTAATTTGAATAACCAAAATTTGCCTCTAGATTCATCCAAAAAAGGGAGGAAAATGCTCACACTACCTGATTTTTCCTTTTCGCATTTCAAAAACCTGTTTGATCTCTTTTCTAAAAGAAAATACCTAAGATGAGAGCAAGACATGATTTCCTAATGTTCTCCAATTTTCTGTTTATTTTCAAGCACTGACATTTTCTGGGTGAAGAAGGAATCCTAATTTTTAACTCATCCACAGGGGATTTTGTCATGACCATGTAGTGGATTTTTCCAGAAAGAAAAGGAACACAAATCATGGATTAAGATAAAAATTGTAGACAAAAAGTTTGCTATTGTGCCTCAAAGTAAGGCAGGAAGGAGTTCAAACAACAGTGTCGTAATTCCAATTTATATATATTGTCAACGGCAGATCCCAGCTGTGCGCAGATACCACTAGAGCTTAGGGCACAGCTGTGACATTATAAAAGGGACTCGACTGCCAGTCAGAGCTTGGCTTGAGCGATTCACTGTCCAAGCCACTCCCTAATAAAGCTTCTGGAACTCCGTGTCTGCTTCAGGTGTTTTCTCCATGAACAAACCTGCATTGTACAACTCAAGACATTGCACAATTTCTCTCTTATTTATTGTAAGGGACTCTAGCTTTGAAACACAGTTCAGCAGAGGATTTCCCTTATCACTTTAAATTTCTCCTTTCCGCGGAGACACATGAGGTAGAATATCAGAGAGCCATAACAAGTCTCATGTTACTCAGCAATCAGCAATTTTATTGAGGGTTAATATCTTTTTAACCTCCTTTGAAAATGGTTTCAAAGGACAAAGGCAGCACCACTGACAGAATCACACAAAGAAGCACAAGTGCCATCAGTACTATCTTGCACCTAAAATGAAGTCTCCGTTGCCTAGGATGTACTACTATGTGCCACCATTACGGCAGCTTCCACAAACTATTGTGTCTCTTTGAAATCCTAGCCACGTAAGATAGTTTTGTTTTGGCTCTGCCACCCCAAAGACAACATTGATCAGATAAGTTTTTGATCCTTCTCTTACACAGTAATAATGTGCACTGACTTTTTAAAGACTCCAAGAAGTCCTGGGATAAAGAAACATATTTGTCTTCATTCAATGTAGGACTGTTTCTCTATAGAACACTTCTCCCTAATTCTAATCAACAGCCCAATGCTTTATGTAACAAAAATGGGAAAGTTATTTTAGGGATTGTTGATTTAAAAAGAATCCTTGTTACAATCAAAATTTGTCTTTGATCAAATAAAAAAAGGAATACTTTTTGAGACACTACCATATAACACTCTGCTACCAAAAGATTTTGAGCTTTTATGGCATAAATTGTATTGAGTTTGACACATTCTGAGTAAAACTCTGTCTTTCAAGAATACTTACAGGTAAATATCTTATCTTCTAATTATATACAATAATATTTATACCTAAAGATGCAGAGAAGTTATGTAACAGGAAGCAGAATTCCATTCATAAATCTGAAGATATTGCAAGAGATAGTTATTACTTCAGATATGCTGAATATCAGATGGTACCTTCAAATTTCAAAACTGTATTAAATACCTTGTCCTTATTAAATCTGCATCCCTTGTTCTATATACTAGTTTTGATTTGTGACCATAATCCTTAAAGAAAGAGAAGAGGGAGGGGTAACAATACTACCTCATAATTTTATTGAAAATGTAAGATCTATTTATAGTATACATTTATTTAGCTTACTCTGTGTCTGGCAGTGTTTAAGCATGTATAATATTTATTAACACTTTTATTCCTCATAACAAACCTAGGAGGCAGGAATTCTTTTTACCTCCATGTTAAGGTGAAATAATAAAGGCACAGATAGGTTAAGAATCTTGACCAAGAGCACACACCTATTAAATAAAGCATAAAAAGGCACTCATACTCTAACCACTACTCAATGCTGCCTAACAGCTTTGCTCTACTTCTAGAGATTATGTTACTACAACTGTCCCTTGACTGGTCAAATAATAAGAATTTGAATCATAATTATCAGAAAATTTAATTCTATCAGAATTTAGAATGAGGTTGCCCTCAATAGTTTGTTTTTCATCTTTTGGATTCTAGCAATTCCATAGCTTTAATGAAGGTTAGAAAGTCATGGATGTTCTTTGTTTCCTTCTGAAGTCTTTATTAGTAGAAGTCAGATTCATAAGAAACACATTTTCCAAATAAACTTGCTTGTTGCTTCCTCGGTTCCTTCAGTCATGTTGATTCAAGTGAATAAAATATAAATCCTGTAAATGATGGTATAAATGCTAACTAAGTACATCAATCTCAGAGATGACTCTTTTACAAATAGCTTTGGGACTTCCCTGGTGGTGCACTGGTTAAGAATCCGCCTGGCAATGCAGGGGACACGGGTTCGATCCCTGGTCCAGGAAGATCCCACATGCTGCAGAGCAACTAAGCCCATGCACCACAACTACTGAGTCTGCGCTCTAGAGCCCGTAAGCCACAACTACTGAGCCCTCGTGCCACAACTACTGAAGCCCGTGCGCCTAGAGTCCATGCTCCACAACAAGAGAAGCCACTGCAATGAGAAGCACGTGAACCACAAGGAAGACTAGTCCCACAAGTAGAGAAAGCCCGCGTGCAGCAATGAAGACCCAACGCAGCCAAAAATAAATAAATAAAATAAATAAATTTATATATATGGAAAAATAACCTATCACTTAAAAAATTAGCTCAACTGTTCCTTTTCTGGATTCAAGGAATAGGTACTTTTATTTATGAGATTAGTTTCTGCATATCTAAACCAAAGACTGCATTGTTCATCCTCACACTTTACTAAACTAAAATCATGTACTTTCATGGCACTTAAAGGTCTGTAAATCCTCCAAATTCTATTCATTTAGACTATATTCAAGAAAATTTAAAGACCAGGTTGCAAGGTGTTCATAATTCAAGTTTTCTGAATCAGTATAAATGTGCAGAGAAAAACATTCTCCTGCATTTTGATGAACTAAAAGTCACTGTCTACATGAGACATAACTATTATAACACATGCCTAAGGAGAGATGATTGGGAGACACAATGATTAGCATCCTAAATTAGATACCTTTATGGAAAAAATCTTGACTTGTATATGTTCTATATATAATATATACATACTAACAAAACCAAACATAAACCATGTTATAATACAAAAGGAAAATTCACTGAGCTCTGGTATCCTACTTAAATAATTTTGAAGACTCTGATAAATGTGCCTTGGAAAATTGGAGTTCAAGCATTCAGAATTAGCATTTGAACAGTGGGATTTTATTTATGGAAACAAAACTTATGCCCGTATGTGCATGTATTTAGGACAATATTATATAATATTGCATGTAGGCCATATTCCAAATATATGCAATGTTCTTTTTATCTATGAGGTTTTTACTGCATATCCCGGGGGTGGGGTGGATGGAGGTTTGTACATATATGCAAAAAAGAAGCTTAAAGTTAAATTAGATTGGACTCTTAAAATTGGGTCAAAGAACTTTAGTGTAACAACTGCAATTTTGAAACAACTCCCCAGTGAATAGTTAAAAAGAATATATATTCCTTCTTTTCTTTTACTCATGAGAAGAAAACGTTATTTGAGGATTTATAGACCAATCCAGAAATCCCTCCCTTGTCCATGGTAGAGTAAGAAAAAACACTGAATCCCATTTTTGTTTCCCTACACGTTTATCAATATTTGATTATGCTTTCACTGTTTTGAGTAGCTGAGTTTCAAGCCAAAGCCTTTACAATCTATTTCAACACAGCACTATCATCATGCCTTCTGAAACTAATGGCTTCCACAAGATGGTGACAATAGATCATCCTGAATTAGAAATCCTTCATGTAGTCTCTCTCAAAGCAAGAAAGTGACCTGCAATGGAATATGTGCTTCTTTATTCCATTCACTGTGTTGCACACTATTAATTCAACAGAAGTTTCCCGAGTACCTACTCTGTGCCAGGCCTTGTTTTTAGTGCAAGGAACAAAAAGATGAAAGCTGACATCAGAGAGTACACACTTTTGTTAAGGCAACGGACATGAAAAAGAATTACACCCACACAAAATCCTGCATGTGGATGTTTATAGCTGCTTTATTCAGAATCACCAAAACCTGGAAGCAACCAGGATGCCCTTCAGTAGATAAATGGAAAAACTGTGGTACGTCCAGACAATGGAATATTACTGGGCACTGAAAAGAACTTAGCTAGAAAGCCACAAAAAGACATAAAGGAACCTCAAATAGTTATTATTAAGAGAAAGAAACCAATTTAAAAAGTCTACTTAGTATATGATTTCAACAATATGACCTTCCGGAAAAGGCAAAACTATGGAGATAGCAAAAAGGTCAGTGACTGCTAGGGATTAGGGGAAGAAAGGGATGAAGAGGCGGAGCATAAAGGATTTTCAGGGCAGTGAAACTACCCTGTGTGATACTATAATGGTGGATACATGTCATTAACGTTTGTCCGAACCCACAGAATGCACAACACCAAGAGTGTACCTTAAACTATGGTCTCTGGGTGGTAGTGATGTGGAGGGGAGGCTGGTACTGGAGGAGGCTAAGGGCCAGGGCATATAGGAAATCTCTGTACATTCTGCTCAGTTTTGCTGTGGACCTAAAATTCTCTAAATATAAAATCTATGAAAATAATAATTACAGGACTTAGCCATTTAAAAAAATGAACTAATGCCGTTTGCGGCAACATGGATGGACCTAGAGATTGTCATACTGAGTGAAATAAGTCAGACAGAGAAAGAGAAATATCATATGATATCGCTTATATGCAGAATCTAAAAAGAAATGATACAAAAGAAGTTATTTACAAAACTGAAGCAGATTCACAGACTTCAGAGAAGGAACTCATGGTTATGGGGGGGGGATAGTTAGGGAGTCTGGGATTTACACGTACACACTGCTGTTTTTAAAATGGATAATCAACAAGGACCTACTGTATAGCACAGGGAAACTCTGCTCAATATTATGTAACAACCTAAATGGGAAAAGAATTTGAAAAAGAATAGATACATGTATATGTATAACTGAATCACTTTGCTGTACACCTGAAACTATCACAACATTGTTAATCTACTATACTCCAATATAAAATAAAAAGTTAAAAAAATAATTACAGTATGGAGTAGTGCATGCAATAATAGCAATGGGTATAGACTTGGAAGCAGCACAGAAATTGGCAAGAATCCCCATGGAAGGAGCAGAAAAGAAACTCATAAAATGATATCTAAGATGGGTTGTGAAGAAAGAATACAAGTTTTCTTAATGCCAAAGATCTTATTCTTCCTATAACTATGATTTAATTTCCTTCTGTGACAATGTTTCCATACTAGAATGACAACAAGGAAAAGGTTTCATTAAATAGTTATAATATCCTTTGAATAGTAAAATAAAGATTTTTAACAATGATGTGATAATGTTAGCCTCATGGTAAAGATTTCATATTTTCACGGTAATGTCTGATGAAGTTTTAAGATACATTTGTGTCTAAAGTAATATATGTTAGCTGTCCAAAGCACTTGGAGGAGCTGGAAGAAATAATGCGAAGGGATGTAAAGTCTGAAGAAAAAATGTGAAGGATCTGTAACCTCTGACTTAGGCAAAGTCACCAGAGCTTCATTAAGTGAATTTGTACTGCCTGCAAGGGACCATTCTAGGCTCCTAGAATATAGAGATGAAAGCAATTTTCTTTCCTCAGAGAGTCCACAATATGGCTAAAGAGAAAGCTTACCAAGTGATGATTACGTGATTAAAGACCATGGCAGAGCTGAGCCACAAAATTACAAGGAGGGACAATAACAAAGAAAAGGCTACCTAAATAAAGAGTTAGTTAGTCACTTAAAAGAAACTGTGACTTCAGCAATCAGAGAAGAAAAGGAAATAAAAGGAATCCAAATCGGAAAAGAAGAAGTAAAGCTGTCACTGTTTGCAGATGACATGATACTATACATAGAGAATCCTAAAGATGCTACCAGAAAACTACTAGAGCTAATCAATGAATTTGGTAAAGTTGCAGGATACAAAATTAATGCACAGAAATCTCTGGCATTCCTATATACTAATGATGAAAAATCTGAAAGTGAAATCAAGGAAACACTCCCATTTACCATTGCAACAAAAGGAATAAAATATCTAGGAATAAACCTACCTAAGGAGACAAAAGACCTGTATGCAGAAAATTATAAGACACTGATGAAAGAAATTAAAGATGATACAAATAGATGGAGAGATGTACCATGTTCTTGGATTGGAAGAATCAACATTGTGAAAATGACTCTACTACCCAAAGCAATCTACAGATTCAATGCAATCCCTATCAAAATACCACTGGCATTTTTCACAGAACTAGAACAAAAAATTTCACAATTTGTATGGAAACACAAAAGACCCCGAATAGCCAAAGCAATCTTGAGAACGAAAAATGGAGCTGGAGGAATCAGGCTCCCTGACTTCAGACTATACTACAAAGCTGCAGTAATCAAGACAGTATGGTACTGGCACAAAAACAGAAAGATAGATCAATGGAACAGGATAGAAAGCCCAGAGATAAACCCACGGACATATGGTCACCTTATCTTTGATAAAGGAGGCAGGAATGTACAGTGGCGAAAGGACAGTCTCTTCAATAAGTGGTGTTGGGAAAACTGGACAGGGACATGTAAAAGTATGAGATTAGATCACTCCCTAACACCATACACAAAAATAAGCTCAAAATGGATTAAAGACCTAAATGTAAGGCCAGACACTATCAAACTCTTAGAGGACAACATAGGCAGAACACTCTATGACATAAATCACAGCAAGATCCTTTTTGACCCACCTCCTAGAGAAATGGAAATAAAGACAAAAATAAACACATGGGACCTAATGAAACTTAAAAGCTTTTGCACAGCAAAGGAAACCATAAACAAGACCAAAAGACAACCCTCAGAATGGGAGAAAATATTTGCAAATGAAGCAACTGACAAAGGATTAATCTCCAAAATTTATAAGCAGCTCATGCAGCTCAATAACAAAAAAACAAACAACCCAATCCAAAAATGGGCAGAAGACCTAAATAGACATTTCTCCACAGAAGATATACAGACTGCCAACAAACACATGAAAGGATGCTCAACATCTTTACTCATTAGAGAAATGCAAATCAAAACTACAATGAGATATCATCTCACACCAGTCAGAATGGCCATCATCAAAAAATCTAGAAAGAATAAATGCTGGAGAGGGTGTGGAAAAAAGGGAACACTCTTGCACTGCTGGTGGGAATGTGAATTGGTACAGCCACTATGGAGAACGGTATGGAGGTTCCTTAAAAAACTACAAATAGAACTACCATATGACCCAGCAATCCCACTACTGGGCATATACCCTGAGAAAACCATAATTCAAAAAGAGACATGTACCAAAATGTTCATAGCAGCCCTATTTACAATAGCCTGGAGGTGGAAACAACCTAAGTGTCCATCATCGGATGAATGGGTAAAGAAGATGTGGCACATATATACAATGGAATATTACTCAGCCATAAAAAGAAATGAAATTGAACTATTTGTAATGAGGTGGATGGACCTAGAGTCTGTCATACAGAGTGAAGTAAGTCAGAAAGAGAAAGACAAATACTGTATGCTGACACATATATATGGAATTTAAGAAAAAAAAGGTCATGAAGAACCTAGGGGTAAAACAGGAATAAAGACACAGACCTACTAGAGAATGGACTTGAGGATATGGGGAGGGGGAAGGGTAAGCTGTGACAAAGTGAAAGAGCGGCATGGACATATATACACTACCAAACGTAAGGTAGATAGCTAGTGGGAAGCAGCCGCATAGCACAGGGAGATCAGCTCGGTGCTTTGTGACCGCCTGGAGGGGTGGGATAGGGAGGGTGGGAGGGAGACGCAAAAGGGAGGGGATATGGGAACACATGTATACATATAACTGATTAAATTTGTGATAAAGCAAAAAATAAAAAATTAAAAAAAAAAAAAAAAGAAACTGTGACTTGCAGTTTAAGTGAAGGAGACAACCTACGGATGCTGCAATGCAGATCACACCCATTGCAATTTTGGAGAACACAATATATGGAGACATATTTCCTGGGGGGAGTCCTTCAGTTTAGATTATTATGCCACATTTCATTTGTGTGTGTGTGACTTATCTCATTTAAAAAGAACTATTAGAAAGGTCCATCATAAAGCCAATCTGCACTGAAGTAGCTTTATTCTAGCTGGGATGCTGTGGCATTTCTTTTTAGTACATGAAGTTATTCATTAAAGAAGAAAGTCTTATCACCCAGTACGGCAAAAAATAAGTTTGCTACTACATGCCAAACCCAACTACTTCTTAGATATTTGGTTAAGGCATTTGCAGTAAGGATCCTAAGGCCTTGTCTGGTCCTGGAGGTAAATAGGGCCATGTTTGATTAGTGGTGTCTGCCACTCATCAGGGAGGAAGGAGGGATAAATCTCTACCTAATCCCTTAAGAATCCCTAATCCCTTATTTATTTTGCATTAGGCTAAGATCCATGGAAACAAAATCCATAATATCAATGATGGCTAACAGTTATTAAGCACTTACAAAGTGCTTCCACCACTGAACAACTTTTCATGTATTAATTCATTTAACCTCACAACAGCCTTGTGAGGTAGAAACTAAGGCCCAAGAAAGTCAAGGAAGGTATACAAGATTGGAAGCTAGTAAGGCTTCCAACCCTGGCAGTGACTCTAGGGGAAATGGTCTTGCCATAGAGCCTCCCTGTCAACCATCTACACTAAATTACTGACAGCACAGTGGCAGCTATATCAGTCATGCCCCCAAAGTAATAATACACATTCAAATACCATTCACATAAACAGTCTACAGGAATCATGCAGGCATAGAAACTTCTCCTAGCATCTCTACTTTGGAGCCCGCCAGAGCAGTTTTCAATTCTGCAGTCCTCTAAGCGGGTTTCATTTTCATGTAACACACACCAAATGCGGGAGAGGGAAAAGAGTATGGTTTGGGAGTTTCACAGACTCAAATCCCAATGTCTGTGATTTTGCACAAATAACTTATCTGAGCTTCAGGGTCCTCATATCTAAAATGGGAATATATAAAATATCATATATTTGCCTAAGCAAGGTAGAATGAGGTGACACACTGTATCATAAGTGCCTGACGTTAAGGTTTTTAATTGTAGTATAAGTTCCTGACTTGGAGCTTTTGATTGCCAAAGCATCCATTTTAGACATCCATCTCTTCCCATATAGGTTATTACAGAAACTAACACAACATTGTAACTATACTCCAATAAAATTTTAAAAATTCATTATTAAAAGTTGGTATCCAATTTAGAATAAAGAATAAAACATTTTACTCTAAAGCTAAGAAACAACAACAACAAAAAAACCCACATCCATTTCATTACTAGTCTCGCTACTATCAAAACAAGGAGATAAGGAACCAGGCTAAACCCACACATAAAGTTCCCCTTTCAGAAAGCACTGGGTAACCTAGAAACTTGACCTGTTGTATGACCTCACCCTTCCCTTCCCATGTCCCAATTCCCCCTTTTATGCTTTAAATTCACCAAATAAAGAGTGAACCTTTGGGGACTTCCCTGGTGGCGCAGTGGTTAAGAATCCGCCTGCCAATGCAGGGGACACCATTTCAATCCCTGGTCCGGGAAGATCTCACATGCCGCGGAGCAACTAAGCTCGTGCGCCACAACTACTGAGCCTGCGCTCTAGAGCCCGCGAAACACAACTACTGAGCCCGCGCGCCTAGAGCCTGTGTTCTGCAACAAGAGAAGCCACCACAATGAGAAGCCTATGCACCTGCTCTCTGCAACTGGAGAAAACCCGCGTGCAGCAATGAAGACCAAAACGCAGCCAAAAAATAAAAATAAAGTAATAAATTTATTAAAAAAAATAAAAATAAAGAGTGAAACTTTGAAACCCTAGGCACCCCACCCCCAACCCTAATAAAGGCAGAGCCCCAGGTCCATACTTCCTTAATCTCTCTCTCTCTCTCTCTCTCTCTCTCTTTCTCTCTCTCCCTCTCTTTGCGGTCCTCAAGCATGCGGCATGCCCTCCAGACCCTGTGAGTGATCAATCTTATTCTTCAAAGTTCCCTAATCGTTTGCCGAGGTGCATCCGGCAATCATATTAAGAACCACAGGGGCCATTCCAGCCACAACATTGTCCCTGGTTGTGCTGGGAGGGATGTCTGTGGGGCTCACTAAGAGTAAATAGCCTTAGGCAATTCCTAGCCCAGAGCATCACTATCAGTAGGCTGGGACCAACATGACACACACCGGAATACCTAGCTCAATGCCTGACATACAGCTTATCTTCCAAAAGGTTATTTTCTATCGCTTGCTTATACATCACTGTACATGAATAAATAAGTTAGGATACTATCTTAAATGCAAATTTCCTGTTTTTAATTATTTGAATATAAAAGAGAGGATTTCATCTGTGATTATTACTTTCCAATGAATTAGGTAGAGTTTCCATTTTCGATGTATTCCTTTGACATTATATTTTGCAGGAAATGGGTAGTTTGGATGAACAGAGATTTTTAAAAAAAGATATTGAATAAGTGTCGTATTTTCAGAAGAGGGCCACGTGAATTCTATAGTTCTATAATGGCTTTTTAAAAATAGCTTATGATAATATTTTCAGGAAAATCTTACAACTCTCATTCTCTAGATCTGGTACTTTTCACACTGACACCAGTGTGTTTAAGAAAATTTTACTGTATGTGTTGGGGGGGTAATTATGCTCTATTACAGAATGCTATTAGATACATAGTTAATGGACCACATAAATTCAAACTGGTATTTTGTTACCTAATAAAAAAACACAATCCATATTAATAATTGTGGGTCATAGACTATAAGCCATTTATTTATATAGTCAGATACAGAGAATCTTCTGCTATTATTTCTTTAATTACATTTTGTTTCTTACCAGCTAATAATGGTTTCTTAGAACATTACAAAAAAGACTATTTTTCCATGTTATGTTTTTGTTTAATGAAATTATGGCTCATTCCTGTGAGTAAAATCACTAAGAGCAAAAGATGATTTTTCTTAAAAACTCTTATACTGAATATGGGTTTGCACTCTGGATAAATCCTTGATTTATTAAGTAATACTGAGATTTAGGCAATTCTCTAAGATGTGTTCATTCAAAATCATTTCTATAAAAATACATTGATTAACTGATATAATCCTCCAGCGTAATTTCATTTTAGCAGGCTTCTTGATTACAGAAACTATGTTAAGGTATTAGATTTGTGGTTATGATATGACTCTCTTATCATCATTATAATCATGAGCTATGTTCATTAACATTAGTTCCTTCATCTGTGGCAAGTGATTAAGAGTGTAAGAAGGCTTAGGAATCAGAAAGTTTGTGTCTAAGGTGGCTTACCAGCTGTGTGATTTGCCAGTACCTTACTTTGATCAGAGCAGGGTTTTTATGCTATTTAGTATCCAACATTTCAGCAAACAAAAAAAATACTCATTATATATTGTTCAAAGTATGAGTTTCAATGGCTTCATTGATTTTTTTAAATTAAAAAAATGTTTATACAATCTTTAAACATTACTTTCCCTTTACAGTTATTAACAAAATATTGGCTCTATTCCCCGAGTTGTAAAATACGTCCTTGAGCCTACCTTATACCCGATAGTTTGTACCTCCCACTGCCCCACCTCTATAATGCCCCTACCACCATGGGTAACCTCTAGTTTGTTCTCTATATCTGTGAGTCTGCTTCTTTCTTGTTATATTCAGTAGTTGGTTGTATTTTTTGATTCCACATATAAGTGATATCGTACAGTATTTGTCTTTCTCTGTCTGACATATTTCACTTAGCATAATGTCCTCCATGTCCATCTATGTAGCTGCAAATGGCAAAATTTCATTCCTTTTTGTGGCTGAGAAGTATTCCATTATATATATATCCACATCTTCTTCATCCATTCGTGTGTTGACAGGCACTTAGGTGGCTTCCATATCTTGGCAATTGTAAACAATGCTACTATGAACATTGAGGCTCATGTATCTTTTCAAATTAGTTTTTTGGTTTTGTTTCTTTGTTTGATTGATATATACCCAGGAAGAAAATTGCTGGGTCATATGGTAGTTCTATTTTGAGAAGCCTCCATGCTATTTTCCACAGTGGCTGCACCAATTTACATTCCTACCAACAGTGTACAAGGGTTTCCTTTTCTCCACACCCTCTCCAACATTTAGTATTTTTGTTCTTTTGATGATGGCCATTCTGACAGGTGTGAGGTGATATCTCATTGTGGTTTTGATTTACTTTTCCCTGATGATCAATGATTTTGAGCATCTTTTCATGTGGTTGTTGGTCATCTGCCTCTCCTTTCTGGAAAAATGTCTATTCAGTTCTTTGCCATTTTTTTAATTGATTTAAATGATTTTTATCATTTGTACATACTATACATTTTTTATAAAAGGCCAAATGAAGGCATTTAAGTTTATTTCCACTTTCCTATATTAATCAATAGTCTATATATTCTTTGTTTTTCAATTTAGGTTGAAAAACAAACCTAAATTTACCAAAGAAAATCCACACATGTTTCAACCAACCTTTGCTTCTCTAATCAACCCCACCAATGGATCAGAAGAAAGCTAAAGTACAGTTGATGGTCCTTCTGGGCTGACGCCTCTCTGCTAGGGTCCGCAGCCCTCTGTGTCAGCTCCCCAGCCCTTGGTCATCTTGCTGCACATTTCTGATAGAGTAAGCAAGGTTTTAAATCAGAACACAGCTTGGGGAGCTGCCAAGTCAGCTGCAGCACTACAAGGTAATATACCCCACTGTGTCTCAAAATAATTCATTTCTGAATAGCTCATTATATTTCCTCTAATTTAGCAAGATTTAAAGGTGACCTAACATAAACTAACAAATATGTCCTTTGGAAATAATATACCAAATCCACATCCAGAGTATTACCTGATGTGGGTTAACATACTGCCACTTTTAAACAGTTTTCTTCCATATTGAAAGTCTATATATTCCTACCATCGAATCCAATAATTATTTGGTATGAAGCTCTTTGTGCACATGTCTAAATATAAACATATTTATAAACTCTTGAGAAATGTTATATATAATAAATGCTATTTGTATTTACACAAATAAATCTCCCTTCCCACATCAAATGAAAATATAGCTAGTTTTTGCTCATTCAAACCCAGGTCTCCCATGTGAGGAAAACGGAGGGAATAACTTTGTTTTACATGGGGGCATATATTGTCTGTATCATTAGTTCTTCAACTGCAGTGCCTTGTACTTCAATAAGTGGAGTCATGGGCTTCCCTGGTGGCACAGTGGTTGAAAGTCTGCCTGCCCATGCAGGGGACACGGGTTCGTGCCCCAGTCTGGGAAGATCCCACATGCCGCGGAGCGGCTGAGCCCGTGAGCCATGGCCGCTGAGCCTGCGCGTCTGGAGCCTGTGCTCCGCAAGGGGAGAGGCCACAACAGTGAGAGGCCTGCGTACCGAAAAAAAAAAAAAAAAATAAGTGGAGTCATTAGCGCTTTCTCAAAAGGCATATTAGAACTTCCTAACTAGAAGCTTTGTTAGCCTTGCTCATTTCCTTCATCACTTAACCCTTAACCATAGGACAATGCTGTCATGGCAACATACTCTGCCTAGAATGAGTGCACAGAATATGTTACCATAGCTTCTCCAACCACCAATTGGGAGTCTTAAGAATTCACTATGTTAAAGAAGACATGGATATTGTTTTGATTTCATTTTTTAAATCAGTAAATAAAATAACTCTTTCCCCTCTCTTTTAGCAGAACAGTGTAAAAGCTTCAGTCTCAAGAAAATTAGAAAAGTTGGCTTGACGTTGGCTAGCTTTCTTGGTGCTTTTGACCCTAATCTAAAAAAAAAAAAGTCATGAAGAAACTAGGGACAAGACGGGAATAAAGACACAGACCTACTAGAGAATGGACTTGAGGATATGGGGAGGAGGACGGGTAAGCTGGGACAAAGTGAGAGAGTGGCATGGACATATATACACTACCAAACGTAAAATAGATAGCTAGTGGGAAGCAGCCGCATAGCACAGGGAGATCAGCTCCGTGGTTTGTGACCACCTAGAGGGGTGGGATAGGGAGGGTGGGAGGGAGGGAGACGCAAGAGGGAAGAGATATGGGAACATATGTATATGTATAAGTGATTCACTTTGTTATAAAGCAGAAACTAACACACCATTGTAAAGCAATTATGCTCCAATAAAGATGTTAAAAAATATATATATATATCATTTTAAATTATTTTTATTCTTAGTTAAATGTATGCTTATAATGGTATAAATTTATGCTGGTCCATTTTGGATGGCTCATCATATGGATAAATCACATCAAACAACAGAGTGGGTTGTTGTGAAAATATACTTAACTAAATCAGGTTTTTCTTACATAATTACTCCAAGAAAAATTAAATAGCACAGGGTTCTCTGTTCCCTGTAGAACAGTTTGAAAACCACTGGCAACCATTCTCCCCTTCAATGCAGAGCATTCCAGACAACCTCTGCCCCACACTGATGCTTTCCTGCAAAATGAAACTTAACTGCCATCCAACTGTACTTGCATATTACTTGGATGCTGATTTATTTATGGATACAGCTTTGAGTCTTAGTGAACTTATCCCCGATTCATATTTAATGTATATAAATATACATTATATATAAAATATATATAAATACATACTGAACATATCTAGTTAATGTATGCATGTGTTTATATACATATATTTCATATATAGTATGTACAGTGCCCGTTCTATATTGAATAAGCCTAAATACCATGGGCTACAAAACTACTCAACCCAGAATTACTTTTTGTTTGCCACATGTCCATTTGGCAGGCATGCCCTGTTAAACCTGGTTCTCCACCAGTTAAACCCTTCTAGTTCTGCCCACTCTTATTAAGTCAATTAGAAAAATTCACTTTACCTTTGGGTTCATTAGCTTATGAATTGCCCCACTGGGAAAGTTGAAACTCTTTGTCAGGCATCTAACGGGTATCCTGTATGTAGTTTTCTGCCATACTCTTGATAGAGTCTGCCTTTGCCTTTTTGTGAAAATATTTTACTTTGGAGTAGAAGAGATGATTTCCGCCCCCAATACATAGAGAATCAGAAATAATTATGAAAAACAGTAAAATTCCAGAGTTTTCCAAATATCTACAGTGAATAAAAGTTAGGATTGAGTTTAGGACATGTTAATGCTCGTAATTGTGTTCAATTTGAGAAGTGTTAATTGAGATCTGCTAGATGAAAATTATTCATTTGGTGCTGTGAGGATTGCAAAAATGGATAAGATTAGGATAGATTGGGGTGAGTTAGTCTTCATAGGATCTGGTGAGGGTTGGATAGCGCTAGGAAAAACTTAGCACTTACCACAAGTACAACTAGAATGAAGACAAGAAATGCTATAGGTGGTTTTGTAAAAGTAATTTTAAATTATTTCATTATAATGAATAATAATGGCTATAATAGTGAATACAGAATGATATAATAGTAAATTATAATGATTTTGTTGCTTTTGTATATGTTTAGACTACAGAAAGTACAGCTCAACAAAATCTCCTTGACTCATGGTTGTTGGATTTATACGGACATGGGTATACATTTTGGGTATTAGATACAGAGGGCTTGTACACAGGAAATGTCATGAGCTTTTATATTTCTCTGTCGACATGATTAATAAACACCATACTTGGGTTAATAAGCAATGTAAAATATCTAACTAGCGGAAAGAAATTCACACAGAAAGAAATGGCTATCATTCAAGGCAGACCATGTATTAAATATTATTTTAGAGAGACCAACAAACACTAGGGGAGACTTGGAATAATATACAGAATTTAGGGGAGGGGTCAGAGACCCTTTGTAGAGTTAAGGGCAATTGAGCTGGGCCTTAAAGGATTGGTAAATTCAGAATGAATAAAAGTGACTTTGTTTTGTGAGTATCTCCTGTGGGAAGGAAAAGAAAATAACATTCTACAGACAGGGACAAGGACAAATATATATGGCTTAACAAATTTTATATTCTGAGACCTGAGTTAAAAATGTGTTTATATATGCGTAGTTTAAATCAGTAACTGCCAATTCCTTTTTCTTGGGACTGAGCCACAGTAGTTGGGGTGTAAGACTGAGATGAGTTTAGCAGGCCAGTGTTAAAGTAATTCTGAGATGTCATATTTGCATGTATCACTTATTATTATTTATGCTTGCAAAGTGCTTTTGTTTAGTTTATGTTTACTTCCCCAGTGTGACTGCATTGATCTGTACCTTGGTACTCTGCTACCCTGACAAAACAGATATCTGATCAGAGTTGAAGGCTCCTTCCTTCAGCCAGATTGATTGCAAGTGACATTTGACAAAGTGGCTAATCAGAGCAGTAGTCAGTTCTCTTCAGTGTAGAGACTATCCAATCAGACAGACCCTCCCTGGCCAAGGCGAGACCAAATTAGAAGAAAAGGACCAGGAACATTTTCCATCACACTGTTTAATGAGATGAACTAACACCCAGATACTGGCCAACAGATTTTTTTCCACTCAAATATATATTCTAACATTAATGAAGAAGCCTGTCATAGTCTTTAACATCCATTCACATATTAATACCATGTAGACTACATTCTATTAAATTATGTTGTTAGTACACTTATTTACATTGAGCACTTTCTATTTTGGCTACTTGTGTTCATACTGATTTTCATTCCATAGTGAAGAGCTTTTTTTTTTTTTTTTTTTTTTTGCGGTACGCGGGCGTCTCACTGTTGTGGCCTCTCCCGTTGCGGAGCACAGGCTCCAGACGCGCAGGCTCAGTGGCCATGGCTCATGGGCCCAGCCGCTCCACGGCATGTGGGATCTTCCTGGACTGGGGCACGAACCCGTGTCCCCTGCATCGGCAGGCGGACTCTCAACCACTGCGCCACCAGGGAAGCCCCGTGAAGAGCATTTTTAATACAATATAGTGCATACGTTAAAAAAACTAAAATAGTGGAATTTTTACTTTCCTATTAAAGAAGTCTAACATCTTGCATGCTTACTACTTTTCACACATACTGTGCATCACTGAAGAATGTGTAAGTGCCATATAAACAAGTATTCAAGTTATTAGTAAAATAAATATAGTAGCTGAAAAATAAATCAAACATCAAGCTAAGGGACGCTAAAATTAATTTTCAAAAATTGTTTTTATTTATTTACTTATATCAATATGATCTCATGGACTCTCACCTTATTCTGTGAGTTATAATCTATTATTAGTATTTATTCTTCAAATATGCTCCTCTTCCTGGGATCGAGTGCCCTCTGTAACAAGTTGCAAAGGCAAGAAATGTGATACATTTTTAGTACAATAACTCACTGAAATTCAGTTAAGAGGTTCTCAAACTTGGCCGTATAATAGGTTTGAGAGTCTTAAAGATGATTTATTCTGAGACCAGACTGCTGACAGCTGCTTTCTTCTCCTTCAAACCCTTCTTCACCTGTGGAGATTCAAAGACCTCTTCAGATGCATCCAAATGAAAAATGAATGATTCACCATCTGGGTCAAAAGTGTAGAAGAAGAGGTGGAGAGGTGCAAAACTGGGGAAAGGACTTGGGGAGGAAAGCTAAAGAGGAAAAGAATATGTATCCTTAATACATTTGGCCTTTTTCACTCAATATGAGATTTATTCTTGTTGCTGTTTATCTATAGCTTATTCTTTTTAATTGTGATGTAGTATGAATACCAAAATTTTTAATTAGTCACCTCCTATTGACAGACTTGTAGGTTATTTCAAGTTGGGGCCTATTATGAATAATGATGCTATGGCCATTCTTATAGGCCTTTTTTGGTGGACATATACATTTATTTCTCTTGAGAACATAGCTAGGACTGGAATTGTTGGGTGGTAGGGTAGCTGTATGTTCAGCTTAGGAGTTACTGACAAATAGTTTTCCAAAGTAATGGTACTAATTCCAGCGATATGTGAGAGTTTTGTTGCTCTAAAGTCTTACAAACCCTTGACATTGTCATTCTTTTACATTTTAGTTCTCATGAAAAATGTGAGCAATATCTCATTATGGTTTAAAATTTTATAGCTTTTATGGAATTAGCATTTTTTGTTTTGTTTTGTTTTGTTTTGCGGTACGCGGGCCTCTCACTGTCGTGGCCTCTCCCGTTGCGGAGCACAGGCTCCGGACACGCAGGCCCAGCGGCCATGGCTCACGGGCCCAGCCGCTCCGTGGCATGTGGGATCTTCCCAGACCGGGGCACGAACCCATGTCCCCTGCATCAGCAGGCTGACTCTCAACCACTGCACCACCAGGGAAGCCCTGGAATTAGCATTTTTTTAAAAGCTCCTTGGGTGATTTAATGTGCATCCAGGTTTGAAACCACTGTCTTAAGCACCTTGGAGTTGAAGAATTGCCTCTGGGTGTGTAGTCTAGCATTGAAGCTGGAAGGATAGGAAGTATTAAGAAGCTGGGAGGAGGTAGCCTAGTTTAGATTTACCTCAAAACTGGGATGCTGCAGGGGAAAGAAGAAGACCCACTAGAGACGAGGCTGTCAAGAAACAGAAGCCGGCATGGATGTGTCCATGGAAGACACTAATGTTAGTGTCAAAACACAGATGGTGAGAGGAACAATCTAGCCGTCACTTAGACCGTTCAGTGTTGAGAAAGGGATCATTCGAGCTGGGTTGTTTGTCCCTAGGAGGTCATCACATTTCCTCATGAGGAGGAGAGAAAGATTAAGAGCAACAGGTATGAACATCTATACATGACCATGTCACTTCTTTGCTTATAATCCCTGCGTAGCTCCTCATTACTTGCAGGCTAAAGTCCAGTCCTCTTGGTGGAGCACGCAGGGCTCTTCATAATACGGGGCTCAGCCTTCCAACACACACTCATCTCCAGTTAGGCCCAGTCATTACCAATGATTTGCTGTGCAACTTGGGTAAATTCTTGGCCTCTTTGTGCTCCAGTTTCTACATCCATAGACTAGATACTCTAATAATATCATATGGGTATTATACTCGAAATAATGTCTGACATATAAATTCTCAAGAAATGTTAGCTATTAGTATTTTTGTTTTTATTATTTTTGCTACCCTTCATAATTGCGGTAGGCCTTGTCCAAAACATGCATCTGTGTGTACATAAGTGGAAAATTTCCAGGTCCTATGTAGGAACAGAAAATGTATGACTGAACAAGAATTTCAGAGGAAACATGAAAGCCAGGTCTGGGAACAGGGCACGATGTGTTATTGGTTTACATGGAAGCAGGAACTATTTCCAGGCAGTGGTGGTGGGCTTGAGGGGGTCAGAGCCTGGGAGCCCCTTTGCCCAAGGCTCCTGAGACCATGTAAATTCCTCCTGTAAGCACTGCTGGCTGCCAACCAATGAGGATCATGCAGGAGATCTTGAGAAGCAGTGTGTACTCAGCTCTCAAAGCTCAATCATGTCATGATGCTCAACAAAGCTTGTGAGCAGAACAGAATACTGTCCTTGAGTTGCATTTCCATCCACAAACCCAGCCTAATGCCTTGGAAATACCTCTTCAAGCCTTTGCTGCTCCGTCTGCCTGAAAGGCCTGTGCTCCTTGACCTGTCCTTTTCACCTAAATCTCTGCCTTCTTTTATTTATCTAATAATGAAACTAAATATTTTGCTTCAGAGAATTATACCAAGAGTAAAACTGGGTAAAGATATGTAGTGATAAAGATGCCTTCCTACTGTTCACATTCAACCTGTTTAGAAAATGCACTTAAGTGCTGCTTTGTCCCTGGACAATTCAATTCCTTCCTGAAGGCCTTGGTCCAGAATGTCTTTCCTCTAAAACAACCCTCCCCACCCCTTGCCCCCAGCTCCAGGTCAAGTATTGCTCTTTATAACACGAATCACAAGGACCCTTTCCTTCCAGACCCTTGGAAGTACCCTTTGGAGATTTCAGCTGCGGACAAGGAACGGTTCTCATCCTTTTGTGTGCTTTCATGGGATAATATGAACAGATCTGTGAGAAATATGCGATTTCCTGTTCTACTGTGAACATTAATTAGAAAGAAAAAAGATATCTTTTTTTCTTGTGCCTCTCATTATATTTTCTGTGACTTGAAAACAGGAACTCTTATTTTGGCATCCAAAAACAATGCCAGGTCCGTTGTAAGAAGGACAATAAATGTATTATTTAATGAGTAAATGGGTGAATGAATGAATGAACGGATGCTGTTTTTTGAAGACTTCTTTGCCTTAATGTACATGACAGAACAAACACTAAAATATGATAGTGTCTAAATCCAGATATCACATGCTTACATTTATTTTGTTGTATTGTTTCTTGACCTCAACATTTTTTTCCTCTCCTAAATAAAGATCTCTGTCATATTCAGAATTGGCTGAAGGAGATTCTGCAAAGCTCAGTGTATAGGCAGGTTTCATGTGAGCCTAAATGTCAATATTCCTATTGCTCCACTTCATTAAATCCACCTTCCTAGTGACTTGGACTGGGAAAAATTTATTTCTTTAAAAGTCCCAAAATTGTGCCCACATCAGCAATGCAGCACCTGTTAGTCATCACAGACCCAGTTCACCTCTCGAAGCTCTTGCTTAGCATTCTGACAGGCAAGGTTTATGACAGGCAAGTTGAAGGTGAAGGGGATGGATGTATAAACAGCAGAATACAGCCAAGCACTGACCTCTGCCAGATTGTGTGCGCGAGGCTCTGAGGGTACAAGGTCACGCTGCCAACAGCCAGGATGGCAGTGAGGGCTGGAGTGCCCTGAATTTGGTGCACACGCTTTGGCTTCGCTGTGCCCTGATTAGCACCGTGTGTGGGCCGATCGGCACGAGGCTGGAGGACAGCGCTTTGTGGGAAGAGCATATGGGAAGTGCAGATGTTCAAAGGGTGGCTTCGCCCTCCGTGCAGCCAGCAGCCGGCCTTGAAGAATGATCATATCCTATCTTGAGTACGTACAGGCAGGAGGGATCTGCATGAACTTGCTGGCTGAGAAAGAGTCTGATCGCTTCCTGTTCAGGGACCCCCCCACTTGGTTCTCCCATTAGGCACCATGACTTAAAACTGTATCCTTGGAGCACACAAACACTACCTCCCTCTTCCTGTGACTGAGAGGAAAGAGATCAGTCATATCATATACGAAGACAATCAAAGATTCTCCCAGGGCAGGTAGAACAAAAGCAATCTAAGTGTTACCAGATCACATAAATTACAGATATATGTTACTACAGTATTCATTATTTATTCATTTATTAATTAAGCAAGTTTACGCCAATACACCAGAAACCTTGAAGGGATAATGGACCTAGGCATGCAGAAAAATGGAGGCCAGAAAAAAGGAATTCATTTACTTACAAAGGACAAAATATGGCATGGTGACATGTAAATTAGATGACAGCTAAGGAATTAGCCCCAATTCTTCTAATAATTAGCTGTGCTCGCTGGGCCTCAGTTTTCTCACTCAGAGCTAATCAGGTTCAACTAAATGATTACACATGCCCCTTCTATGTCTAAAATGTTATGAATTTTATGATATGAATATATTCTTTATTTCCCTTATCATGTGGTTAATGTATTAATTAATGTTTTCATCTATTCAAGAATCTCAGAGCCTAATCTGTTCCAGGCATAGTTCTAGGTGGTGGAGATATTTTGGCCATAAGACACCTAAGCCCACATTCTGGCTATGGCAAGACACAGTTTAACACGTAAATCAGTGCGTAAAAGAACATCCTATCCAGAAGTCAACAGGACTGTGAAGAAAAGTAAAACAAAGACATAAAATAGAGAGCATTAGGTGATGAATTTAGTTAGGATGGTCAAAGTAGATGCTTCTATCACATTTTAGTGGGAAGATACCAACAATAAACATGGACACCAATCAGTCACAAGATACTTTTAGATATATTCCTTAAAAAAAGGAATATGATAGCAAGTGAAAGGAGTGAGGCCATAGGTCATGTGGGACTTTAAGACCATCTTAGGGAATTAAGGTTATCATTTCAAGTTCAATGGGAATGCTTTTACATCAGGGATTGACATGACAACTTTACACTACAGGAAGTGGGTCCTGGCTGTGATGCTTGGAGAGTGGATTGTTGGCAGGGTAAGGTAAGAAGCCGGAGAACCATAAGTGGTACTCAGAAGGTCAGGGAAAAGACAGCAGTGGCTTCCTCTGGAGTGAAAGTAATGGAAATGAAGCAAAGTAGGCAAGTTCATGAGAGATGGGATATGAGGGCAGAGAAAAACAGAACTTAGGATAACTCCTAATTTTCATTTGAGCAAAAAAGAGGACTGAGATTGTATTTGTCAAATTGGAGGAGACGTGGGGAGACTGAAATCTGTGCAGTAGGATCTCAGGAGGCTGAAATGAGGAGGAGGAGCAGGAAATAGACTGAATAGGGGCAGAAAGAGAGCCAGGAGAGTATGGTGCCACCTGCATGTGCTGACTTATTATTTTTTTTTTTTTGCGGTACGCGGGCCTCTCACTGTTGTGGCCTCTCCCGCTGCGGAGCACAGGCTCCGGATGCGCAGGCCCAGCGGCCATGGCTCACGGGCCTAGCCGCTCCGTGGCATGTGGGATCTTCCCAGACCGGGGCACAAACCCGTGTCCCCTGCATCGGCAGGCGGACTCTCAACAACTGCGACACCAGGGAAGCCCATGCTGACTTATTAAAGGGGTAGTGTAAAATGCCAGGGAGTGTTGAAAGACTATTCAAGATTTTTGGGTTTAATTTAAGATTGAAATTCAACACTTAAGTAAAAGGGAAATGAATCAGTAGAATTGTGTGATTTTTTTTTTTTTTTTTTTTTTTTTTTTGAGCAGCAGTTATGCAGTAGCACCACTGAGAAATTTACCCAGGACTGGGCTTTCGCCTGATGAGTAGGACAGAGGTTTCGGAAACGTCAACATGGGAGCAAAGCGTGTTTGCCAGGAAGTGGTTGTCACGATGAAGCATTGGCTTCAATCCTCAGATGGCAAAGGGTCAGGCCACACATCCTAAAATGGTCATGTAGCAGAAGCTTCTCTCCTGGGCAGATCCAGCCCCATGGAGCGTGGCCTGCATGGGAGTCGAATCTAAGGGGGAAGTAAAGGGGTGGAATTGTAAAACAGCAACAACATAAACTGGATAAGAAAGGAGCAAGAATATTTCACGGAGAGTAAATAAGTAGTAGAGTCAATGATTTCAAGGTCCCCATGTGCTTGCAGAACTTTGGGGAAGAGGTGCTAGAGTAAAAGAGCAGAAACAGCAAAAGCTGATTGTGAGACAGGGAAATGTCTGGAATGCTGGAATGAATATTTCAGAGATTTTAAGAATATTGGCTCCTCTCTCTCTCCCCTCTTTTGCTTTCTCTCTCTCTCTCTCTCTTCTCTCTCTCTTTATCTCTCTTTTTCTCTCAGTCCCTCTCTGTCTCTCAAACTGAGGGAGCTGCTAAGAAGTAATGACCATCCCTCCCTTATCTGAGAAGTTCCCCACCATAGGAGTTCATGCTTCCCCAAGTTAGATATTAAAATTCACTTCCCCAGCCTCCTTGGAGCATTGTGATCTAGGATCCATCAATGAGACCTTCTGGCAGAATCTGAATTAGAAGTTGGTGGCCAGAAGAAGTATGTACCCTAAAAGATCCACTCAGAAGATGTGACAATATGCTTGTCTAGCTCCCAGAGGCAGTGGTGGCAGAGGCAGTGGTGGCAGAGGCAGTGCCCATGCCGCAGCCATGGGGCCTACCCTAGTCCAGGCAAAGCAGCCGTGCTGTCTCTCTGGCGCCATCCTGGGAGGTAATCTGGGCATTGTTTCAGACTGCAAAGCCTTCAGTCCTGGTTCTTGGGCCTCTGCAAAGGTTTTGTGTGCTACCAAATATCCTTTGATAAATTCATTTTCTGCTTAAGCTAATGGTTTCTGACATAACCAGAGATGGTACAATTCCTGGCCATGACAAGGACTAGCGTTAGATCATGGCAACGAAACTGTCAAGAAACGAAAAGACCTGGATATTGAATGAGTTGGAAACTTTATAAATGATTCACTAGGAAAGTCTGACAATACTTGATACCAAAGTAAATGCATATAAACATCTGGAAACCCAAACAAAATTCAGCAAAGAACACCTTGTGGGTCACTATCTCAGCATCATGTTTATCACTCAGCATAAGTCACCCACTGTGAAGGATATCTAAGGTCCTGATATAGCTTCTTAGGAGACAGTAACACAAAGGCACAAAGAATGCCCAAGTTTTCCAGTCTTTTCTAGCTCAGGGTTTTTAACACAGTATTTACACACATTAGACATATAAAATGACGGCTGAACAATTACGACCTTAGTTAAGAGCTTCATAATTTTCTACTTGGATTATTTTAGTGGCCTGCCTTTTACTCTCCTCAAGTTTGCCAGATTAATCTGCTTATAAAAGCTACCATGCCTCTTCATTTTCAAAGAATGTCACATGTATAGTAAAATATCATTACATATGATTAATTGATTTGGTCACTTTAAGTTAGTAAAAATATAGAACTAGGAAATGTATTCAAAGACATGTAGTTTTAATTTTTTTTTCAAGGGTACTCAATAAATAGATCTTGGCTAACAAAGCACTACCTAGAAGGAGTCCTCAAGGAACATGCTAGGAAGAATATCAATTGTTTAGAGCGGCACTTTCAATGTACTTGAGGATGGTTTGAAGGCATTTAATTTCTTTCTCATATCTCATATGCCTCTTGAGTTTGCCTAGAAAATCCTTTCTTTAGAGAATAAATCAAAAATAAACTTTTCTCTGGCCCAATATTAATGCAGTTCCATTGTACTATGTCTGATTTCCCACTATTTTAACAAACTTCATTTTCTTTGGAACTGCCTAGGAAAAAAACACAGTCCAGTAAAAATTACTATAATATATAAACAATCAAAATTGTGATGTGCCAACAAATATAGGCACATTTAATATTCAATACCAGTCCTCATTCAGGAATGTGATTGGTTATTTGCTTGCTTATATTGTCCTCCTTCTATTGGAATAATTTTTGCATAGCTTGTTAAAAGGTGGCCTACATAATAATTTCTTACATTTAGAAAAAAAATACATTAGAAAGAAAGCAACAATACTGAGTTTGACAAAATAAATCAGAAACTTTACTGACAAATCATTTGGCAATAATTTAAGTTTTATCACAATGAAAATGTAGCCCAGTGTATAGTTTCATGACTGTCAATGATCTTTTAGAACCTCTTTTAAAGTACACATCCCTTTAATGCAGGGGTCCCCAACCCCCAGGCCACGGACCGGTTCCGATCCATGGCCTGTTAGGAACTGGGCTGCACAGCAGGAGGTGAGTGGCGGGTGAGCGAGTGAAGCTCCATCTGTATTTACAGCCGCTCCCCATCGCTCGCATTACTGCCTGAGCTCCGCCTCCTGTCAGATCAGCGGTGGCATTAGGTTCTCATAGGAGCACGAACCCTACTGTGAACCGAGCATGCAAGGGATCTAGGTTTCATGCTCCTTATGAGAATCTAATGTCTGGTGATCTGAGATGGAGCTGAGGCAGTGATGCTAGCACTGGGGAGCAGCTGCAAATACAGATTATCATTAGCAGAGAGGTTTGACTGCACAGAGACCATCATAAATCAATTGCTTGCAGACTCATATCAAAACCCTATCAGTGAGTGGCAAGTGACAATTAAGCTGCATCTTACAGAGTAGACTGGACGTAAGCAACACACTTCGGGTGTCACCGTCTCCCATCACCCCCAATGGAACCATCTAGTTGCAGGAAAACAAGCTCAGGGCTCCCACTGATTCTGCATTATGGTGAGCTGTATAATTATTTCATGATATATTACAATGTAACAATAATAGAAATAAAGTGCACAATAAATGTAATGCACTCGAATTATCCTGAAACCATCACCCCCTCCTCAGTCCGTGGAAACACTGTCTTCCTTGAAACCGGTCCCTGGTGCCAAAAAGGTTGGGACCGCTGCTTTAATGCACTTCAACTTTTGCCAGAGCTGCATTGTCTTCATTATTCTGAAGTGACTTTGAATATTGTTTGTCCAAAGATTTAAATTACGTATTTTTACACACATAGAGCTTCACAGAAGCCCAGTGAGCCAGTACGCGTGACTGTCATAATTTGAAAGACATCTGGAACAAGACTTAAGTGAGGTCATGGGACATTTCTCCTTGAAACTGAGTCACCAGTATTATTCACATTTAACTTACTGTAGTTGCATTCTAAGAATTTTAACTGATTCATCTTTCTTATTTCATTTCATGCCTAAGCCTTATTGTTAAGGGTTGCCTTGATTCAAGATTCATATTTCTCTCTATATTAGGAAAAATATTTGATTCCCTGAAATTATTTTATTTCCCATTATTCTAATATTTTTTTCTGGTCCTAATAATAACCTAGGCCTTCAGATAAGACTCAAATTTTCTACATTTTAGGACACTCCTTTGAGGTTCTGTCATATATTTTCTCTCTACCTACTTTTCAAATGTCAGTGTTCTCCAAAATTCCCCATTCTGAATATTTTGGATAGGAGAAGAAAAAAAAAATGAGAATGGCTAAGTTTTGGGGTTGAGTGATGAAGAATGATGGTGTCATTTACAGAGGTATGGAATACTAAAGGCCTAAGGTGGTAAGTGATGAATTCTCCTTCAGACATTTGTGGTTTTGCGATTTTGAAACATACAAATAGATATGTCCACTAGCATTTGAAAACATGAATTTAGAGAAATGTACACAGCCACTGGTGAAATCACATAGGAAAGCAATTTCTTTCATTAATGGCTTATTAAACCTGTTTAATATACAGGTTTTCATCTTCTTGTTTAAATTTATTCCTTGTTATTTATTACTGGTTGATGCAGTGGTAAGTGGGATTTTTAAAAAAATTTCTTTTTCTGATAGTTCTTTATTGATGTATAGAAAATAATAGATTTTTGTGTATTGATTTTGTATCCTGCAACTTTACTGAGTTTATCAGTTCTAACAAATTTTTATGAAGTCTTTAGGGTTTTCTGTATATATAATATCATGTCATCTGCAAATAGTGACAGTTTTGCTTCTTCCTTTCCAATTTGGATGCCTTTTATTTTTACTGCCTAATGGCTCTGGCTAGGACTTCCAATACCACATTGAATAAAAGTGACAAGAATGGGCATGTTTGTCTTCTTCCTCATCTTAGAGGGAATGCTTTCAGCTTTTCAATGCTGAGTATGATGTTAGCTGTGGGGTTGTCATATATAACCTTTATTATGTTGAGGTATGTTCTCTCTATCCCCACTTTATTGAGAGTTTTTAAGCATTAATAGATTTTGAATTTTGTCAAATATTTTTTCTGCATCTATTGAGATGATCATATGCTTTATATCCTTCATTTTGTACATATAATGCATCACACTGACCGATGAGCAAATGTTGAACCATTCCCAGAATAAATCCCACTTAATCATGGTTTATGATCTGTTTAATGTATTGTTGAATTTGGCTTGCTAATATTTTGTTGAGGATTTTTACATCTATGTTCATCAGGGATACTGGACTATAATTTTCTTTCCTTGTGATGTCCTTGTCTGGTTTTGGTATCAGGGTATTGCTGGTCTCATAAAATGAGTTTAGAAGCATTCCATTCTCTTCTATTTTTTGGAAGAGTTTGAGAAGCATTGGTATTAATTCTTCCTTGAATGTATGATAGAATTCACCAGTGAAGTGACTGGTGCTGGACTTTTGTTTGTTGGGAGGTTTCTTTTATTACTGATTCGATCTCCTTATTAGTAATAGGTCTGTTCAGATTTTCTATTTTATCAAGATTTAGTCTTGGTAGGTTGTATGATTCTAGAAATTTAGTCATTTCTTCTATGTTGTTCAATCTGTTGGCATGTAGTTGTTCATAGTAGTCTCTCATGATTCTTTGTATTTCTGTGGTATCAGTTGTAATATCTTTTTCATTTCTGATTTTATTTATTTGAATCCTCTCTTTTTTCTTGGTTAAGCTAGCTAAAGGCTTATCAAATTTTGCTTATCTTTTTCAAAGAACCATCAATTGGTTTCATTGGCCTTCTCTATTGTCTTTTTAGTCTCTATTTTATTTATTTCATCTTTGTTATTTCCTTCCTTCTACTACCTTTGGGCTTTGTTCTTCTTTTTCTAATTCCTTGAGGTGTAAAGTTAGGTTATTTAAGACTTTCCTAAGATAGGCATTTATTGCCATGAACTTCCCTCTTAGAACTGTTTTAGTGCATCCCACAAATTCTGGTATGTTATATTTCCATTTTCATTTGTCTCAAGGTATTCTTGATTTCTTCTTTGACCCATTTGTTGTTCAGTAGCATGTTGTTTAACCTCCACATATTTGTGAATTTTCCAATTTTCTTCCGGTAATTAATTTCTAGTTTCATATCATTGTGGATGGAAGAGATGCTTGATATAATTTCAGTTCTCTTTAATTTATTAAGACTTATTTTGTGGCCTAACATATGATCTATCCTGGAGAATGTTGCATATGCAGTTGAGAAGAATGTGTATTCTGTCTCTTTTGGATGGAATGTTCTGTATCTATCTCCTAAGTCCATCTGCTCTGATGTGTCATTTAAGGTCAATAATTCTTTACTGATTTTCTGTCTGGATGATCTATCCATTGATTTAAGTGGGGGACTTTCCATTTCTTAATAATTCCTGCATAGATTACTTTTCTCTTTCTTTTAAAAATGTGCATCACTGGGCTTTTAGACCAGCTTATTTCCATTTCATAACTCTCAAATTCTGCCACCCAGTCTCTCGCTATGAGAATTTTATTCACAGAAAATTTTTGACACCAGTCCCAATACATTATCATGGAGGAATATTATAGTTGGAAAGCAGGAGGATTTCTCTGTATATAAAAAATGACCTGAACTGACAAGCAAATGCAATCTTTCTCAAAAGTAATATCTTTATACAAATCATCTGTATTTATTGAGGTTTTTATAAGATATAAACAATCAATAACTAGGGAGAAAATTTTCTTTATACTACTAAAATAATTGTGAACTATATCTCAATATCTGGTTGCATATACAATAGTTTGTATCTTTTAAAATATATATGTAAATTGTATGTAAATAGCTATAGTGTTTATATTGAAATGACTATGTCTGTTTAAAATTTCTAACTTTGTATAATTTTCATTCATTTATTTCCATATTGGACCCTATTTCATTGCAAAAACAATATGCTTTTGCTTATGTATACAACACACACATACACATGCTATCCTCATAATGATTATTTTTTAAATGTGCATACTGAAAATTTTATATCACAAAATCTTGTGTTTAACTTCACAGTTGAGCTAAAGAATTACGTGTCTTAGGACTAGAAGCAACCTCAAGGAATTATTCAACTTTTTGCATTTAGTTATATATATTTTCTTTTTTTATATATATAATTTATTTTATTTTTATTTTTTTAACATCCTTATTGGAGTATAATTGCTTTACAATGGTGTGTTAGTTTCTGCTGTATAACAAAGTGAATAAGCTACACATAAACATATATCCCCATATCTCCTCCCTCTTGTGTCTCCCTCCCACCCTCCCTATCCCACCCCTCTAGGTGGACACAAAGCACCAAACTGATTTCCCTGTGCTTATACAGATTTTCTTATCTCTACTCTATAGATATACTTACTAAAGCCAAAAAAAAAAGTTAAATGAATTTACAAATATCATCCAAGGAACAGTAGGACTTGATGTCTGAGAATAAAGACTCTTAATCCTATTCCCTAGTTCCCCGGACAGTGCTTATGTAAATATCTCTAATTGCTATCCATTGACTTTGCAAAGTCTTCTTTTGAAACATTTTATACTTAATTTATACCACTTCTTAGTTTTCTGAACTTGACAAAACTATTTCATATGAGTTTCCTTGATTATACATATATTAACCATCATCATCCTCAGAATTCATTCATCCTTTCTTTCATTCATAAATATTTATTGTCCTTCTATGTAGGCCATGCACTGTGCAAGGTAAGGAATGCACACATAAGCCATAATCACAGAGCTCACAGTCTAGTGAAAGATACAACCAAATAAACACTGCAGTTTAAATAGTATCCCTATGCCTCCTATGCCATGTTATTATAGAGGAGCATATTAGAGAGACATAGAATGGAAATGGGGATGGAGAGAAGACCAGTGACCAAAAACAGACTTAAAGGATGAGTTGGAATAGCCAACTGACCTGAAAAAAATCATTTTCTAGGCATAGAAAGTACCATACACAGAGGTCATGGCACATTTTGGTGACTAATAGTTTAGAATGTCTAAGTTATAGAATATAAAAAGGACTGTCATAAAAGATACAACTGAAGATGTGAATGGGGATCCTATCAACATGAACTTTAAAATCTTTATAAAAGAAGTTAGATTTTGTCCTAAAGGCAATAAGTAGAGACTTAATCTCTCATTCCAATTATTATTATTATCAGTCCCATTATTTGGCACATAAAGCATTCAACATCATTGTGATATTTATTCTTGGGTTCAATTCCCATTCTAAAGAGACTTATCTTTATGGTAATCACCCTACTCAGAGGTTTTCGAATTTAATATCCATCTTCAAGTCTGTCCACTTCGGAACAACTTAGGCTTTAGTGTTAGAACATGTAAAAATACTAATTACCACAATCTGACTACCTAAAGTATTAGAAACTGTGCTAAGTGCTTTATTATTTGTTATCTTGATGTATCACCGTAAAAACCTATGATATAGTCCTTTTTATCCCCTAAATACAGATGAGAATATTGATATTCAGAGAAGTTAAGTAATTTGTAAAAAATCATATAGCTAGTAAACTTGTAGTATCAGTTCTGTATCCATGATCTTTTTATAACCATACCTCCTTAACATAAAATGTGTTCTTGCAAAAAATACTGAAAGTCTAGTATGTAAAACTTGAAAACAAAGTATCTTTTATAAAGAGAAAGTCCCTTCTTGCTAAAATCTTCAAAGGTAGATTACTACCATTTAAGATATTTCCTTAATTTAATAAAACATCTTTTTAAAAAACATTTCTTCCTCATTTTACACATAGTCAATTCAATTAAACCCAGCAAGACATAGACTGAGTTTAAATATTTGCTGATTTCTTTGGGTCCAATTTTTTTCTATCATAGTAGGTTTACTGGCTCTGTGCTTCTAAGACTAGTGTCAGCACTTTTATTTTTCTATTTTACAATTGCTTTTATGAAACAAGAAGATCAAAATACAATGAAATCTAATATTCAAAAAATTAAATCTTACTGGACAAAAAAAACTACTGCTAAAGTTGACGTATTGGCTGATAGGCAGCATCATTACACAATATTCTAAAGAGTTCTTTCTTAATTTGATAATAAAAGTCCATATTCTGAGTACCAAAACACAGTCATATAGATTTCATCCCATAATTTATGATAGTGCAAAGTTTTGAAAGCATTATTGTTCAAAGTCTAGAATTGCTTACTATTTACAAAGTTATTATAAATATCACACAAATTCACATAAGTGTTACTATTTTTCATGTGTAAACACCTCAAGATTTTATATAGGAGTCGAATTTGCCTTCATGATTTTTCTAAAATTCTTTCTGGTTAAGGCTACCCAGCAGTATGCTGGCCCAAAGTGTTTGGAAATAGTAACCTGCAGTTTCTTTTCCTAGATTTCATTGTTAATTTCACTTCCAACATCCTGTTAGTTCAGTTCTGATCATTGCCCCTAAATGTATTGCTTCACTTTTGCTCATCGTGGAATTCAATATCACTTTATTTCACACTCATTGTCTTCTCTAACATCCATCATTTATTTTGGTCATGTTGGTGTAGAATTAACCTGAAGAATTTAATATCACCTGCAAAGTCAGAGAATGCATTTCCCACATCCTTTTCCAGATCACTTATCCCAATATTAAATAATGCACATATATCTTGAAATTTTCCACTTTCCTTTTTTCATCTCCTTTAAAACCTAAACTCTATTCTTTGTAAGCTATAGAAATGTGTGCATATGTGTTTCATTTTATGTGTTTCTGCATTATGCCTAGACACATGTATGAAAGTGCATTCATGCACACACAAACACACACATATCTGCAGAAGAAACTGACAGATGAAGTAGCTGGGGCAAAGAAATATGTGAACTTAGGGTTAAGACTTTCTGCCTCTCAACACTGAGCAAAATTATCAATGTCCAATAAAAATTCTTCCAGTGTGAACTGTGTAGCATTTTCCTTCCTCAGCTACATGTCATTTCTACTAACTAGCCAAAAAAAAAGACACGTAAAATTTTAATGGTTATATTAGCTACTCTCAGCAAGCTTCAAAGTATTCCTTTGATCGCCATAATTACAATTTGGGAGGGCTGCAATACACACATAATTGAATTCAGAAAATTATAAACACTATATCCATTTACATATTATCATGAAAGCTCAGTTTTAAGGGTCATCTTCTCTGAAGGCTTTCCTGTATACAAGGACCCCTGGAAAATCCTCCTATATCCACATGATTTGTTTCATTGTTCTGCTATTGATAATGCACCTCTGACACTTTCACTATATGCAACTTTTCTTGGAACAGTAAGACGCTTGTACACATAAAATGAAAATGATCATGTAGTAATTGCCTGGAACTTGAGTTTAAGGTAATAGACTAAACCTTCTAACAATGAATTTCTAAGCACTCAGAGGAAAAAATGTAAGGAGTACAAATTGCATAGGGCCCATGGGCTTTCCAGAAAGAGTTTGAAATCCTTTAGCTTGCATATAAAAATTTATGGCAAATGGATTTTTACAGCACAGGGATGTTACTTAAAGAGTAATTCAAGGCTCAGTGTGATATTTAGATTTAATATTTTACAAGCTTTATAGTTAACTTCTTTTAACTCTTTGGAAATACAAACATGATGCAGTCTTCTAGCTGAATGAGTGTATTAGCCTTTCATTCCTTGTGGTTTTAGAGACCAGTCCAGTAGAGTATAGCAGAAAGAAGCACAGCATTTGCTGTCAAACCACTGAGGTTTCCATCTTAGACTTGCCACTCTGCTAAGGGTCCTCAGACACGTTACTAAAGTGCTAACTAAAATGGGGAGATAATAACATACCTCTCTTAGAAGAGCTGAGGTAATATGTACATTGCAGATGCTCAGTAAGTGGTAGGTAACTTCCATCCTAGGAAATAACTAAGAAGATTCTGACTTCCTATGAAAGCTTCTTCATTTTTCACGGGAAGGAAAAACAATTCTTTAGAAAAACCTGATTTTTAATAATCACTTACTTAAGTAAAGTTTCCTCTTTAATTTATAGTGTTTAGTAATAAAGTTGATATTTTATAATTTTAAGTACTTAGAGAGGCAACTTGATAAAATGAGAGATGATCATATTCTTCCTATGAGCTTCTTAGAAAGTGTTTTTCTATTTGTTGTTTAATCTGAACAATTAGCATAGAATTCCATGATTTCTTTGAAGGGTAGCTAGGTTTCTTTGAGAAATCCTTAAAGCTGAAGGAGATATGACGCACGGAGCAAGACTGAACTTCAGAAAAATCTAAGTTCTACTCACAACTTTTCTATTTATTACCCATGCAATCTTAAGCAAGATACTTTAGATTTTCTGTATTACTGGATCAAAACACTTGCCATGCCTACTTCACAGGGGTATAAGGATCAAATAAAAGAATATAAATATATAGCAGTCTGAAAGAGCTATGCAACTATGCTCTTTTGTCTTATTCATAAAATTTATTTTTATTCAGGAAAATCAGCATTCATAAATTCACAGTATATCCATGACTTCTGAAATGTAAGAGTGTCATTTGTGTTTGAGTCCCAGCCTCAAAGTCAAAACAAACACCTGCTTTGGTGGTTCTCCACGGGTAGCATATTTGGATAGGTTGCTTGTCTGATCTCATTGACCTTTCAGAGGGGAGTAGCTTAGGAAGATGGTTTCAAAAGTGAGTATAGGGACTTCCCTGGTGGTCCAGTGGGTAAAACTCCACACTCCCAATGCAGGGGGCCCAGGTTCGATCCCTGGTCGGGGAACTTGATCCCCCATGCATACTGCAACTAAGAAGTCTGCATGCCGCAACTAAAGATCCCGCATGCCGCAACTAAACATGCCACGACGAAGATCCCGTGTGCAGCCTAAATAAATAAATATTAAAGACTGTCTACCCTACCTGGGCCTCACACAGGGCACAGAGGGGTGATCTGTAATAATCAGAGGCAGACACCTTCTTTTCAGGAAATTCCTCAGGACTTCTCTCATTGACTAGGGACCAGATTGTATTCATCTCCATAGACCATTAGTCCCTTGTCACAAACTCCAGCATGTGAAGTCTGCTTCTTTCTCCTTGGTTTTGGTTACACACTGATATTCTCTTCCTCATTTCCCAGCAACTGATCAAGCTTCAGGGGGGCCACTCTCCCCGCTCACCTGGACTTTATTTTCTAGGCAGTTCGTAATGCTGCACTTGTCTCATCCCCAGTCATAGGAAGGGAATTCAGATTAAGTCTAGAGCCTGGCCATCTAGGAAGTGTGTTTTTATATATGAAACTTGTTTATGTGAAACAGACTTCTTATCTAGGTGGGGCTGAATATTAAAAAAAATGAAATGTATAGTTGAAATTATTTATATACCATGGTGTGGTTTGAAGAATACCAAAAAGAACCGTAACAAAATCCCATTGCCCCTTCCCAACAGATTTCTTTGAAACTCCAAATCCCTCC
Organism: Hyperoodon ampullatus; assembly: GCF_949752795.1. Classification (NCBI taxonomy): domain Eukaryota; kingdom Metazoa; phylum Chordata; class Mammalia; order Artiodactyla; family Ziphiidae; genus Hyperoodon; species Hyperoodon ampullatus. Next base: position 17,576,389 of record NC_136933.1, read on the forward strand.
CATTTACTTCACATCAGTGGTCAAAGCATGTTCTCTGCAAGGATAGTATGCTAAAAGGTTTACACACTGCCTGAAATTTAAGGCACACCAACCTATCCTGACCTACTGCTTACCTATTGTCACATATTAATTTCATGGCTTTTTCTTAGCTTAGTTGTGCAGAAATTGGATATAGAACATTAAACTTGGGATGGAGGCCAGCAGTTTGGGACAGGGATGAAACCAAGAAGGTCAAGATTGAGGCAGGGGTCACAATGGGGAATTTTGAAGAAAGAAAATAAAGACCTCCAAAAGGAAGATTAAAGAGGCTTTATGATACATTTTACCCACTTACTAATTTTATACACTTAATAATTACTAAATTATTACTAAATTATTACTTGGGGGCACATGTTCTGCCCCCAAGTGAAAAACTTATTTCTAGAGAGCAACATATGCCTCTTAGAAGGATGTTCTTTCAAGAGTTTAGAATGAACCTCATACCTAGGCTTGCAAAGACTATCCACAGAGCTGTGGCTTTTCTGACGTTGGGAGTGATTTTCTGAGCCTTTAAAGAGTTACGTGCAATTCCATTCAGAGCTGCTCTAGAAAAGACACATTTTAAGGGCAGAGACATGTTCAGTTTCCTACAAACTGATCATAGCCCATCCCAGCACCAGCTTCATGTGGAGACCGCAGATATTAAGGCCAGTGCTCCCGAGCTGACAAGGCAACAGAGGAAGGTGACTGTAAGTATCCTATGTCACTGTGGGATCTTTGTTGCTGTTAGTGTATTTTTCATTCAAAGAAGTGCTCTTTTTCACTGCTTTAATAATCAGACTAGCTTCACAACCTGGATGATAACAACATATAAAAATATTGCTCGACTATAATTTCATTTTGCATTTTTTGGTGCTAACCTAATTTTGTTTTCTGAATTAATACGAGGAGGAAGTGAGACAGAGAGAGAGAGAGAGAGAGAGAGAGAGAGAGAATGAATCACACCACGTGAAAATCCTGAGTAATGATTCACAATAAATTAATATACAAGATTAAAAAAATGACAAGCTGTGATGGCTAATTTACACACCAATTTGGCTAGACTATGGGGCCCAGTTTGATCAAACACCAGTTTAGATGTTGCTGTGAAGGTATACTTAGCTCTGAGTGACATTTAAGTCAATAGCCTTTGAGTAATGCAGACTAACCTCCATAATGTGGGAGGAGCTCATCCAGTCAGTTGAAGGCCTTAAGAACAAAGACTGAGGTTTCCTGAAGAAGAAGGAATTCAACCTCAAGACTGCAACATAGAAACCCTGCCTGAGTATCCAGCCTACCTGGCCTGCCCTGGCGGATTTTAGACGTCAGGCTGCAATGTCAACTCTGACCTGAATTTCCAGCCTTCCAGATTGTTCTATAAATTTCAGACTTGCCAGTCCCCACAATGTCATGAGTCAATTCCTTAAAATCTTTTTTATACTGGTCTGTTTCTCTGAAGAACCCTAATACACAGGTCATAGCTCATCATCTTTCCCAGAGACTTTTACAAGGGCTTCCTGACTGGTGTCCTTGTATCTCGCCTCCACCCTAGCACATTACTCTCCATACTATTGTAAAATAATATCACTAAAGCCACCCCATGCATCATTTTTTCATCATTCCTTGATGCACTCAGGGTAAGTTCTAAGTTCCTTAATATAGTATCCAAGGCATCAGTCTCATGCACCCTTGCTTGTTCCCTTCCCTCCTTTCCTGCCACTGAAACGTTCTCTGCCTTTTATTTTCCAGGAATATAAAACCTCTGTTTCTCCAAACTCATGGCACTGCTTTCACATCTGGGCCTTTGCCGATGCTCTGTCATCTGCCTGCCACGACTTTTCCTCTTCCCCTACACCTCTTGCCTCTTGGGATACAGTTTTACATCTTTTCTAACTGAACTGAACGGAGGCATCACCTTATGTGATGAATGTGACATCACCTTAGCTCAGCCCAGTACATCAACTGCCCCCTCTGTGCCGCCCCTGGATCTATGGATACGACTGTGCCTCTCAGTCTGCTTGGCTAGACTGTGGAATTGTCTCATTCTTTTCTGCACCCTCAACACCTAACCCACCAGCTGTCACAGAGTATGCCCTAAACAAGACTGTATGAAATGCCTATAGCTTTACTCTCTTTTCATTCAGCTACTTGGAAACTAAACTTCATAATATATTATGTAAATTAACATCTTTCTTTAGATATCTCTTATCTTCAGAATTCAAATGATGTGAAATACCATTTTTTGCATTTGTTCTAGAGAATACAATTATAATATATAGTATTCAGACATAAATGTGGGATATCATTCCTACTTTAGGGATAGGTGCTTCTAGGCTAAGAAATGCACTTCCCATATTTAGAGTGTATCTAAATCATTTAGACATAGAACATACTTAAATTCCAAGATGGCATTCATTTTTAAAATGCCCTGACATTTCATGGGGTCATTTTCTTTTAAAAGCATACTGAACTTTACGAAGGAAATGAGCATGATGATAACTTATAAAGCATCTTCTAGAAAGGAACATGGTGATGGAGAGCTAAAAGAGGCATTGCAGCTCTAGCGTAGCACTCTCAGATTTTAGCAACGGAGGAAATTGAGGCCCGAGGATTTTGAGTGATGAAAGGTACAAAACTGGTTAGTGGCAGAACCTAGACTACAGCTCTGTCCTGGAGATTGTCACATTGGTGACCTCTTTTTTACTCCAGGCACTAATATAAGCTACTCATAGTTCAAGAGCAATTCCACAAAATGCCATTAGTATTACCTGCAAGATAGACAAACGCATCCAATTTTTTGCACACACTGGTATTTTGAGACAATACTTTCCTGCTGTAAAGCCTAATTCACTGAAAGGAATTTGTGCTTGCCTAACATTTTTTTTTTCTAAAGCAACATACGCATCAATGAATCACTGATACGCACTGGGTATAAATACAAACCAGTAGACATATACCAGACCCTCCCCACAAAAGTCAGCATCTTACGCACTCATGGTTTCTCACAAAACCAACCTTGTACATAGATAAAAGTAAAAGATATGGCTCTTTTGCTGAAATATCATGACTTCTAATAGATACTTAAAAGATAAAGCCAGCACATACAACGGGTTCTCTTTTTCCCTTCCACGGTCTAAGAAGATGAAGGAAACTTAAACACATCCAAATACATTTGGCTATTATGAGAGGGTTTTTTTCTTTTTTTTTTCCTGAAAATTTGCAGGACTTTTGGGAAAGGGAAGCATGTTAAGAAGCGAAGAGGAAAGTGTATATATTAGAGGTGACATGGGTGACGATGGAGGCCAGAGGGCAATTGGAAAGAGAAAGACAGCAGGCAGGAGGAAGTGGGGAGGGGGTGGAAAGAGAAGGAGGGGATGGGAGGGAAGATCGTGACTGCAGGAAAGGAGTTAGAAGTTCTGCTCATATGCGGAATCTAAGAAAACATGATACAAATGAAGTTACTTGCTAAACAGAAACAGACTCACAGACTTAGGGAATGAATTTATGGTTACCAGGGGGGATGGGTGAGGGGGGAGGAATAGTTAGGGAGTTGGAGACTGACATGGACCCACTGCTGTATTTACAATGGATAACCAACAAGGACCTACTGCATAGCACAGGGAACTCTGCTCAATATTATGTCACAACCTAATTGGGAAAAGAAATGGAAAAAGAATAGATGCATGCACACGTATAACTGAATCACTTTGTTGTACACCTGAAACTAACACAACAACATTGTTAGTCAACTGTACTCCAATATAAAATTAAAAGTTAAAAAAAAAGTAGGGCCTCCCTGGTGGCGCAGTGGTTGAGAGTCCGCCTGCCGATGCAGGGGATACGGGTTCGTGCCCCGGTCTGGGAGGATCCCATATGCCGCGGAGCGGCTGGGCCCGTGAGCCATGGCTGCTGAGCCTGCGCATCCGGAGCCTGTGCTCCGCAACGGGAGAGGCCACAACAGTGAGAGGCCCGCGTACCACAAAAAAAAAAAAAAAAAAAAAAAAAGTAGTAGGAAAGGCGCTAAATAAAAAAGAGGACAATGAGATGACCTCTTCAAAGTTCCCACAAGCACATCGCTCAGAATTTACTTTTCTTGCATAATTCCACCGCACTGTAAACATGCCTTCCATTCCTGTCCTTTTAGCACTGAGGTCAGCTATTACTTTAGTTTCCTAACCTGTATCCTATGCTACCCTGTACCTGTTCTCTAGGACTTTCGCTGCCCTCTTTGCCGCCTTCCGCTCCCACCTGCATCTCAGTCTCAATCCAGCCAGAAGGCAGAAGTTGCTCTAGATTTGTGTCTTTAAACCTTTCAGTAATGTAGTGAGCCCTTCATATCCGCGGTTCTACATCTGTGAATTCAACCAACCCCGGATCCAAAATATTTGAAAAAAAAGACAGAAATTTCTCAAAAGGAACACGTGAATTTGCCACAGACCAGCAAGTACTTACATAGCATTTACATCATATTAGGTACTATAAGTAATCTAGAGATGATTTAAAATATACAGGAGGATTGTGTAAGTTATATATGCCATTTTATATAACAGACTTGAGCATCCCCGGATTTTGTTAACCAAGGGGATCCTGGAACCAATACCACACAGAAACCGAGGGTCAACTCCTGAAAGTACTTAAGTATAATAAGGAAGTCAAAAAAGTATCTTTTCTTCTGCCTTCCTGTCTGTCTTTATCTGCATAGGCCCAGCCACCCTTTCTTCACTCCCCTCCCCTTGCATCCCCTCTTTTACTATTCTCTTCTTCTGTCTCAAAGAGGAAAAAAAGTGGGATATTTTCTTAGACTGCCACCCCTCAATAAGGAACATCATTTAGGCAAAGACTTCCATGGAATATGCTTCATTTCAATTGATTGGGAGTTTAAAATCTATGATATTTGACAAGCTGTGCATTCTTACATAATTACAGCGCGCTTTGGGTAGCATTTTAAGTTATGAAGCCAAGAGCAAAGTGATTTTAACAACTTGAAATGTTAAATTACTTGTGTGGAATGTTCCTTATGGAGACTCATTGCTGTAATGAAATGGAATTTTTTGGGTCATAAATAATAGGAAAAGTGAGAATTTCAGTCAGAGTATTTTGAGGATATATTTTACTTCACTGTATCATTAATAGGCATTACAATGGTTTTGAAGTCAAGAACAGTTACAAAATCATTTCAAAATATGAATCTGACAAGAAATACATTAGAGAAATCAAGCTATTAACATTGAATAAGCCCATGCGATAGAACACAAGTGTGTTGCATGTGTTTACAACAGTTATAGCAGTAATTTGCTGGGCTTGGCAGATTTTTTACTATAAAATAATAGAAATAAGAGTTTGCTATGGGAATCAGATTATCATAAATATTAGAAAATCCTTAACTTATTTGCATATTTTAAAAATGAATGTGTGTCACAAAAACCTATTAAATGGGGCAACCAATCAAAGAAACTCAATTTTTCTGTATGAGGAAGAAGAATGGGATTTTTTTCTCTCCCATTTACCATCTTCATTATAACCTCTTCATTATAACATCTTCATTCTAACATTATAATGTTACCCTCCTTCTATGCTGAATTCCAGGAACAGTCCTGCATTTAATGTTTGTCTTTAACATATAGTTCACACACTACACGTGAACTTCCTTCTATTCCCTGTACTGGGGAAAGTTCCAAATTAGTATTTTCCTCCCAGACCTGTCCAATGAGTTTAGATTAACATAGAGACTACCCACTCAGCAGATCTACTTAGGCAGCCCATAGACCCATCCAACTCAAGAGGTGCAAGATAAATGGACCATCTTTCTCTTCAACATCCTTATCCAATCAATATTCCCCGTCTCAGTTGATGGTGATCCCATTGAGAAACCTAGGAGGCACCCTCCCTCTTTCTCAATACCACATCCGGTGGGTACCATAAAATCCTTCTGTTTTCAGGTCCTCAAGATTCCTGAAACCTACTCTCTGTCGCAGGTCAATATTTCATCATCACTCCTGGGGAAAAACTGTGGTAGTGTTTTGACTGGTCTTCCCATTTCCAGATTTGTCTCTTTTAAATCCACCCCCATTGGAGGGATCTGATATCTGCTGTACACAGAATATGTTGGATTTTGCCTTTTGATCCAATCGGTGAGTCCTTTGGTTTAATACAATGTTTGGTCCCTTTATATTTATCTACATTTTTTTATGTGACATGTGTTTGACCTTAGTTCTGTCATCATAGGTTACATTCTCTGATATATTTATTCTAATGTATGGTTTTTGCTTTCTTTGCATTTCTTCTGATAATTTAGATTTATTTTTGTTTGCATGGTTACACTTATAACTATAATTTTATTTAGTATCTCAATACTCTTTTCTCTCTTGTTCCTCTAAAGCAAGAATTTAAGTAGTATATTTAACCTTCCCTCTCAATTTTATTGAATATAATTTTCTTAATGTTTATCTTTATGCCATGTAAGCATACTAATACGTATGTTACCTGCTTTATGAGTTTTAAATTTTATCTTTTGACCCTCAGCTTTATAAATCTGCATCTTTGGAGTCTCCCAACTATTTTCCTCTTCCCTCTCCCAAGCTCAGTCTTTTAAAGTTATGTAAATTGTACACTGTCAGGGCTTATAACGTTCACATTCTGTTTTGAAGCCTTCATTCTCACACTTATTTTAGTCTTTTATCCTATATAATTGGATTCAATTCTCATTGCCAGTTTTTATTAAATTTATTATTAGCTGGATTTTATCATCATGTTTTAATCAAAGATGGTGGAAACTATATTCACTGATTTCTTACGTGTTCAAAAAATGTTTATCTTCTGCATTTATAGATATTTTGCTTGCTTTGGTTTAAACTCTTTGGTTTAAACTTTTCTTTTGAGAACTTCATAGGCTACATTTTCTTTCAGTTTTGACCACTGCTGTGAGTAACTATAAGACTAAGTTAAATTTTTTGCCTTATAGATGAATTGAATTTTACAAGTCTACTTAGGCAAATATCTTTGTCTTTAGCAACTAAACATTTTACTGGGCTATGTCTCAATCAATTATTCTCTGTTAATTTCTCCTAGGACATGTCCATTCATTCTGTAGATTCAAGCCTTCTCTTTTTCAGGAAAATTTTCTTCAATTGGCTTGATCAAAGGTTTTCTGTTCCTTATTTTGGTTCTTTTATTCAGAGATACCAACGAAGTGCATTTCATATTTCTTGCCATTTTCTCTCTCTAATCCTCTTCAATCCTTCATTTATGTCCAATTTCTTCTTTAGCCTATCCTCTAGTGAATTATTTTTGTCTGCCATTTGTTTCTCTTATTCTTTTTTAAATTTTTTCTTGTGGCATCTCTGTAAGGATTCCATGCTGGTTCCCTATCAGTTATTCCTCATCTTTGAGTCTTGGACCACATATTTATGTGGAGGCAGTGATGAGGTGGCTCCAGGCCATGTTCCAGGCTGATTTTCAATGAGATTTTACACCACAAGATTTGCTGTATGAACGTGACTTTTATGTTTTCTTTTTCTCCAGCCAGTTTCTCGGAAGCAGCAATGCTATTCACAATGCCTAGTAACTCTCCTCCATCCATCCTGCCTCACTGAAAGACCCTCCATGTGAACTTGACCTCACCCACACCTTCTCAGTGTCAAAGGAGCCCAAGAAAGTTCCAAGTACCATCCTGAGTATAATTCCCACCTCCAAAGAGTGGGTTGATGGTATGTGTTATGAGCTGAATTGTGTTCCCACAAAATTCATATGTCAAAGTCCTAACCCCCAGTACCTCAGAATGTGACTGCATTGGTAAGGAATTGATTGTAATGAAGAAAAAGGAAACAAGTTAAGTGAGAAAAAAATGTAAGCACCCAAGTTGCCTGATAGAGTTAGGCTCTATACTATCTGTAGTTCTTTAGATTTGTTGCTTTTATTACTCTGGGCCCTTAAATAGAATGTGACTTTCTTAATGACAAGAGCCATATGCCATGTATTATACATATCTGAAACAGACAAAGTGGCTTAGTTTGACTTCTTTTGAATCTCCACCACCCACCCACCCCCTCTACAGCATGGATTTAGTCTATCTTAAGTATCAATCAACACACATTGGCCAAATAAGAGAGAAAGAGAGAGAGGATTAGGGAGGATGGGAGATAGTTTCCAAAACAGTAGATGATTTACAGAAATTACTAAATCCATGTAAAGATCAAAAAGAGTGAGATCTCTGTCTTCATTCTTGTAAACTGGGACATATGGCATAGAATATGTAAATTTCCAGTGCAAAGGCATCACCAAGGGACCTAGAAGTAGAAATGATGTTTCAATACTTATTTGTCTACAATTTACATCTATTACCCCTGAGAGGACCTTCGGTACTTTGGGGTTGTTTCCCTTTCCACCTTCTTATAAAGTCAATACGACTTAAAGAACCATTAATGGGGCTCTAATTGAATCAAGCAACAAGTCTGTTATTATTGCTCACTTGACTTTCTGTCATTTCTGAAAATGACCTTATTCTAAAAGGCTGACACTCAAGATCGTTTATGTACAAAAGGTTTATTCAGACAGTACTTAACTTCCTGGTTCTTTTTTTCTCTTTTTTTTCCCCGAAACTGAAGATCAAAGCACTGTATTTCACAGTTGGACTTGACACTATTTATTTATTCATTTGATTTTTTTCTATAGACGAATTTCTTTTTGAGAACAGGAATGCTCTCTTACGTCGGTAGCTTAAGATATAATACTCATGTTCATATGAAATATCTACCCTTAAAAGTAAACAGATAGATAGATCTTACCACAAACAAAATAATACATACTGGATTACATAGATGCCTAGAGAACATTGGGACTGTAACATGAAAGCAAAGAAACCATAGATTATAAACGTTCATATCAATTTCCTACCTTTCTTTGGTCAGTTACAAATCTATTAATTTCCCATATTGCTATCAAAGCTAAATCAAATAATAAGTCTTGTAATCACTGGAGAATCAGTTAGCATACAACAGATCATCTCCCTTTAAAAATGAGAATCATTAAACTTTACAGATATAATTCATACAACCTAAATTTTACTCATTTAAAAAAATGTCTTAGGTAGATCTTCTGACATATTAAAACATTTCTTTACTAAAATGGACTTTTAAAAACATGGGGTCCTCATTGATAAAATGGATTTACTATTTCATTAAATTCAGAATAATTTTCTGTCATTTCTTCTTATGAGAATTGGATTTTTTTCAAGTGTTAAATTCTTCCTTATGTTTCATAGTCTTTGATGTATAAGTTGCCAAGTTATAGTCCTTTATATTCAGTGACCATTTTACCAAAAATATCAGTGAAATAATCATGAAATATTGTCATGGCCATAAGAATACAGTTGAAAATATCTACTATGCCATTTGCAATTTTTTAGGAAGTGATTGCCTGTTGTTGTGGTAAATCTCCAAATGAGCAAGTCGGTTTTGAAGAAGAATGTGGAATTCTTGGTCATTAAGGTCCTTGATTTCAATAATGTGCATGGTCACTGTTCTATGTTCTTCATAGATATCACAGATATCTTCTTCTAATATCTTATTTTTATTAGTATGTCTATGATGATTTTAACGATAACAAAGAAGTTCAGCCTATACTAATATATTAATCATTTGATGTCTGTTATGAATTATAAGGCACCACAAAGATTATTGATTACACATCACTGCATATTCAGATGAGCAAACCAAATACATGAAGACATTAAGTAAGTTGTTCGAATCAATGAAGCTGGCAATATTAAATTTTCCAAAGAAATCAGGGTCCTGATGGCTAATGTAATACATGTTTGGTTATTAATCTCTAATATGATGTGTTTCACTTAGCAACACACCAAAGACTTTTTAATAGATTTTATCTTATAAACTCACACCAAATACCTCTCCTTTCCCTCTTAGATCCATTAGCAATGGTCAATATAATTCAGTAACGATAATTATGAGTATGTGCTCAATCTAGTACGTGCCAAGCGAACAAGTAATTTGATAAATGTACATTATCTAATTGTATCCTCAAAAAACCTCAGGAAATCTATGTAATCAATTGTCCTGGTTTTGCTGAAGGAAATGAGGCTTCATAAGGTTAAATAACTTAGACAACCATAGACAGTCAAATGAGATGGGGCCAGTGTTTGACCCATGTTTGTTTAACTCCAAAATCCAAACTCCACCTGTGGTTATTGAAGCCCAAAGTGTGGGGTTTTGAGGTTTCCATTTACTTGAGGTTCTGAAATGAGATTTTATTCTTTTGTGGTTAAGAAGATACATTACAGGGCCTCCCTGGTGGTGCAGTGGTTGAGAGTCCGCCTGCCGATGCAGGGCATACGGGTTCGTGCCCCGGTCTGGGAGGATCCCATATGCCGCGGAGCGGCTGGGCCCGTGAGCCATGGCTGTTGAGCCTGCACATCCGGAGCCTGTGCTCCGCAACGGGAGAGGCCACAGCAGTGAGAGGCCCGCGTACCACAAAAAAAAAAAAAAAAAAAAAAAGAAGATACATTACATGTATATTTAAGTCTGCATCTTGATTTGGAACCTGGCAATTTTGTGAAATGCCATGGATGTTGAATAATAAAATCTAAACTTAGTAATCATTCTTCAAAGAAGAACACTATTTAGCACTATTTGAAAAGGGCACATTCTAATAAGCAAAATATGAAAATCCTAGGGGAACATGAAAGATTCTTATTGCAATGTTTGAACAATATATCAATTTCTCCTTAAATCTCTGTGCTCAGAAATCAGGAAAACATTTTCCATAATCCTAAAAATACACTATAGTTGCTAAAGACACACACAAGCCTAGGTTTGGAAAAGACAATTCATGATCCTTAATCCAGTTGTCTGTTAGACAGAGATTTGTGCAGCTCTGCCCTTAAGTGAATTCAGCACCTTTTGAAAACTACTTAGTTATCTGAATGTACGTGCTGCGGAGTTTTAACCATATTAATCTTTGCTTCATCTTCTCTTCTACAATCCAAATAATTCTGGAATTTTTTATATGTCATCCTCCCCCAAAATCTTTACTTATTTCTCCACTAGCTTTGTGGACCTTGAATATTTTCAAATATAAAGAAAATTAATTTTTTCTCCTCTACATTTTCTTCCTTGAAAATGGGTTTGACCTATTTTTCCAGCCAGATGGAAACTTTAGTCAAGGGGAATTTCAACTGTCAGTGAATTTCTGAATTTCTTACCTTGCATATTTCCTAGTTGTCTGAGAGCAAGTTTTGGCAAAATGGTTAATCAGCTTATTTTCTCAGAAGACCACACGACATAGAAGGACATGAGATTTTGACTCACACATGGGATTTAGTTCATATTTGTACTAAGCTTTCTGTTAAAACTGTAAAATTGAGTAAATCACTTAACCTCTCTGTACTTCTGCTTCCTCATCTGTAAAATGAGGGTAATAAAACTCACTTTATAGAGCTACTGTGGAGATTAAAAGTATCCAACACATAGTCAGCGGTCCAGAATTGTTAATTCATGACATTCTTCTGGACATAGTAAATTTTGACCGGAATCTACTACACACATCAAGAGGCTCAGGGATTTTTCTATCTGATGGAGGTGGTGACTTGTAATTTTCCAGTCTTTCCTATATGCTTCTCAACACAATCCTACATACATGTTGGGATATTTATGTATGAGAGGTCATTGTGAACACCTCCGCTGTAAAGGCAGAAATGAGACAGATTCTCAACAACTCAAAGACTGGTTTTACTCCCCATTGTTTTGGGAAAACTCAAAAGTTTGAGGAGCTTGATGAATTTCTACCAATAGACAAAAGTCCGATTGGTATCAAAGTATTTTCAGATACTATTGTAATCAGTGAATTTTCATTTGGGATAAATCTTATATACATGGGTCTATAAATAATCTACCAGAAAAGTTGACAGTTTTCACTTAATGAGATTGATTTTAATTTCAGGTACTGTAATTAATTATTCATTAATGTAAATCTCTTTTTTACGTGGGTTCGGCTAAGCTAGCATTAAAGCTTCAAAGGCTTAGAGGAAAAAAATGCTAAAGAAGAGTGTCAAAACCTTAAATTTACTCAGAGTACTAAGGCATTTTCTGCAAATAAGCTAGTATACCTAACACAACATACAACTAAGAAAATGTAATGCATAGTATGAGTCTATTAACCTAGATTTCTTAACACTTACCATGCAAATTAAAATTAGGCTTTATTTTAATTTATGACATTCAACTAAAATGTTATTTTTCAGTTACCATCATCATCATCGTATGCCTCATATTTCATTTCTTTTTGATCTCCTGTTATTAACACAGCAGCAGGGAATAATGTAAATGTCCAGCAGACAAAGTAAATGTCAAATCACCAATCTCACTGAATAGAAGAAGAATCTGAAAGTATAAATCTACCATTTTCTGAGTACTCCTGTGCTGTGTAACATATACAAGGCTTTATATATGTCGGTGTTTGATCATATTATTGATCATCCACGTTTTACACAATAAGGTAACTGCGATTAGGGACGTGACTAAATTCACACACACAGTATGTACTGGAGCTGAGATTCAAGCTATCCTTGGCCCATGCTTTTCCATCTACTGCATGAGAATCTGTCCTTCAAAGGAAGTTTATAGTTACTTTTCTGCTGTATGGTTATATTAATGCTGTATTTTTTTTTTTTTTTTTTTTTTTTTTTTGCGGTATGCGGGCCTCTCACTGTTGTGGCCTCTCCCGTTGCGGAGCACAGGCTCCGGACGCGCAGGCTCAGCGGCCATGGGTCACAGGCCCAGCCGCTCCGCGGCATGTGGGATCTTCCCAGACCGGGGCACGAACCCGTGTCCCCTGCATCGGCAGGCGGACTCTCAACCACTGCGCCACCAGGGAAGCCCTTAATGCTGTATTTTTAAAGGAGGAATACATTTTCCTGCAACCACATCAGAAAATTTCACTCTGTTTCTCTACTATAAAAATGACTTGGCCTGAACTTGTTCAAAAAAGCACAGTTTCAATTCATTTGTTTTACATAACTGGAGATGTTAATTATTGGAGCGTTACTGCAGAGTTGAGAATTGTTTAGGTACAATGAATGATGCTAGGCATGAACTAGACAGCCAAGACCTAAAACCAGGGAAAATATGCATTCTTCTCACTAAAGAAGAACAGAGTCCGGGTGAGAATGCTGTTGTGCCTTGCTGATAGGACATCCCACCTCACTGTCCTAACAGGAGCCTCTTCAGCTTGTATGCCATCAAGCACAGATCTCATCCTTACAGATGCTGGTCCCTAAACCATCAATGTATCATAAAACATACAGCATCCTCCAGAAACAATCAGAGAAATAGGCTCAAATCACACATGGCTTTTGCATCACAATCACAAAAAACAGCTATTTTACTTTTAGCTTTCCTTCTGGAAACTACAGACAAAAATGAACCTGTGTTTTAAATTTCTCTTTTTGCTTGGAATTTAGCGATGGCGTAAATTATGCTTAGAATTTAACAATAGTCATGGGTGCTCCTAACTGTCATGAGAATAAATATCATTCTTTGTCTAAATTTATTTGCATGTAAGACATTAATTGTAATACATTTGATCTCTATTAAAGGTAGAAGAAATGCCTTCAAACTATTGAAAATTTGACATTAAAATATTGGTTTATAGCCAAAGTTTTACAATATAAATGTTTAATCTGATTTTATAATCATACATGACTAATCTGTATATACTGAAGTTTAATAATTTGATATAAAATTATTTAGCAAACTGTGACTAGCTAGTATTCATTTCTTTAATTTCCCTATCCCCTTTGTTTTAGTTTCTAGTACATTAAGTTGACTAGAAATGAGTAGATTTTAACATGTTCAAAGAAACGTGATCCTAATTTCAACAGTTCTCCTGTCTAGGACCTGGACAACTAAAATACTTCTTGAATTCAAATTAGTGTAAATTCTTTGAACCACTCCACCTCTAAACATTCAAAGACTGACTCAGCTTGTAGTTCTTTCACTTCTCCTGCCTTTTTTGAGACTTACCAAAATTTAATTTGTATAATACAGTGATACACCTCACGGAAAGAATATGAATGGAAAGCTAACTTTCATCAAGTTTATATTCAAGATTGAGACTAAAAACAAAAGCAGACTCACAGATATAGAGAACAGATTTGTGGTTGCCAAGGTGGCGGGATGATTGGGGAGGGATGGATTGGGAGTCTGGGCTTAGCAGATGCAAATTCTTATGTATAGGATAGATAAACAACAAGGTCCTACTGTATAGCACAGGGAACTATATTCAATATCTTGTAATAAACTATAATGGAAGAGAATATGAAAAGGAATATATATATGTGTGTGTATATATTTCTATAACTGAATCAATTTGCTGTACACACAACATTGTAAATCAACTATACTTCAGTAAAATAAAATTTTACAAAAGATTGAGATGTAAAATGCATATAATGAAGGCCTCTGGCTCTAGGCCACTCACACACTTGGCTCTGCCACTTGGTACCTGTTTGACCTTGGGTGAGTTCCTTAGCCTTTGTGTGCCACAGTTCCACAATCACAGTACTCACCTCCTAAGTGTATTGTGGGAACCGAGGACAAAAACAAAAAGTGCTTACAATGGTGTCATGCACACACTAAGCGCTCAATCAATCTCAGCTATTGTTGTGGATCATATTTTATCAATACAGCTGTCAAAATGTAATAATGCAACTTTAATTTATGGATGAAGTTACTGCTGAGTGAGTTAGTACTGTGTTCAGAGAAGGACGAATGAGAAAAAGACAATCAAGTATGTAGGCATTGTTCCACAGAATGTGGGTCAGACATATTGTATGAGACAATACAGTTGTCAGACCAGCTAAATTCAAAGTCTGGGGCCTGAACAAGGTAGTAAAATTAGTTGGCACTTCGAGTACAGTGTTGTTCTGTGTAATGAGTTAGCATGTTCTTTGCCAACGTTACAGTTGCTGACACAGTGCATTCAAAATGGAAATTTGGGGGCTTCCCTGGTGGCGCAGTGGTTGAGAGTCCGCCTGCCGATGCAGGGGACACGGGCTTGTGCCCCGGTCCAGGAGGATCTCACATGCCGCGGAGCGGCTGGGCCCGTGAGCCATGGCCGCTAAGCCTGCGCATCCGGAGCCTGTGCTCCGCAACGGGAGAGGCCACAACAGTGAGAGGCCCGCGTATCACAAAAAAAAAAAAAAAAAAAAAGGAAATTTGTTTCTCAGATAAAAAAACTGGTTGAAATTTACAGTTTTCAGACAAAGGTCATAATATTCCTGAGAAATAAATTGAATCAATCACTATTTGCCACTTACTTACAATCTGACCCAGGGTTGAAGCCCAAAAGTTATAAGTGCAGTAACGGCAAAAAATACCATATAGTTTGGTCAAACTATACTGCCTAGTCTTTAGAATTAGTGCATGAGGCTTGACTTACACACCCCCAAATATAGTTCCCAAGACCAATATCTATGCATTTTCTATATTTGAACATTGTGTCAATATATGACAATATCACTGGGTGTGCAAGCCCGAAGAACGCTAGAGAGAAAGAGCTATAAGTTATTTCCAATGAGGCAACTCAGGGGGCTGTGCACAGACAGTACTAAATCCAGATCAAAGGTCTGCATCTCCAGAAGCACAATTCAAACTTTAGCATATTCCTGAAAGGAAGAGATATGCTCTTATTTTAGGAATTAAGTGAAAGATTAAGAGCCAGAGAAACTGATTAAACAGGAATTTGTCTGCAAGGGCTCCAGCAGGTGGGTGCAGGAAGATACCGCCAGGGGCTGATAGGAAACAAACAGATGGTTAATGACTTGTGGGTGATAAAAGGGCTGGTTTGGGACTAATCTCACAAACACCATTTCTTCTTACCCTTTTTGTCTTCATGCCAAACAGGTGTGTGGAAATCTGAATAGTGAAATGTTGAATAGTTAATTTAGGAGGCTGGCAAATTAAAATAGGAAATTAACAGGGGAAATGCTAAATAGCCAAAATAAAATCTGGACATCTTTCTTCTTCTAGGTTGATAGGTGATCTGAATTTTTCCTTGAACAATTAAGGCTGATTACTTTGATTCTGCACGTTAATCTTGTGGCATCTCGTTGATTGACAGTTATATACATATTTAGAATAGAAAATGGAGTCATTTAATAATGTTTTCATATTAAAATAAATGTTTTGATTTATTACCATAGACATGTTTGAATTGATAAGGTAATCAATCTTCTCAAATAGACACTTTTTCGTTACGTCTTTTGGCCAGGATGGATGGTAGATGGGCACGCTGTTAACAAACTTTTCACTGAGATAATTCAATTACACAAAACTCCTTATGAATCTCAAAAGAAAGTTGTATTTTATCCATACTTTTTATGTTCACTTGTATCTCTAGAAATCATCATTCTGGAAGACTTAATCATCCAATGCCACATAGAGATCCTATGCTTTTGATGTACATTTCAGATACTATTTTATATACACACAGTATGCTTGAATGTAAAGATCATAAGCCAAAATGTTTACCAAATTAATCAGAATCACCAGACAACCTTGTTAAAAATGAAGAACCAGATTCTACTACAGATTGCCTCACAGACCTACTGGAGATGGAACTCAAAAATCTTTATTTTAAATAATCTGATATAAATCTTATGCACCCTTTTGAATTCTGAGATTCACTAAGAAGACTCCAAATCTTAAAGCACTGCTGTTATTCCCACTACTTTAATAATGTCTCTATGAAAAGCACATGATATGGTCAGCGAGAACACTGGACTTAGAATCTTGGAACGTAAAGCCTGTGCCTTCGTAGCTCTGCAACCTTGCACAAGTCTTTTAACTTCTCTAATCTTTGGTTTAACCATCTGTTTCATTGAGTGGTTAAGGACTGTTTTTCTCCCAGTCCTACATGCCAGAATTCCAGAATTGGTACTATACTGCTGCATTGGTACTATAAATCCTGAGAACTCTATAATTAGTATTGGATACACATAACTTATTATATATCAATTTTTAATAGTTATGTGTAAATCTGTATTTATTGCTATCACCGAACTCTTTTAAAATGCTTACTTCGTGTTTACAATAATTTGGAAGTGAGAAAGAATTTTTTTAAACAAAATACAGCTAGCCTGAGTATTAAATCAGAAAAGTGTTGGGAGGAAAATTCTCATTTACATAAATTAAATGATTATTCATTATTTTATACTGAGAGAAAGAAAACAAATTATTAAGAAGCCATTTTATATATTAACTTCTGGATACTTAAGATGTAAAAGCAACCTACCATTGTAAAATATCTCTGGTGACCTTATTAATATAACTTTTAAAATTCTACATTTCAAAAGAACCAGGAAAACCATATTTTAATATCTTTCTGTTACATATTGATCAAGCCCTGTAAAATTCATCCTAACAGAAAAGAATTGAGATCATCATCACGTGCATTATCAGGGCTTCTGAAGAATGTAAAAGCTTTCAAATATTTAAAGTACACCCGCTTAAAGCTACTTGATAATACTGCTAACAGGAGAGCAGATGCGTAGGCATCGAAATAAAGCTTGGATATGCAGAATGTCATTTGGAAATCATTTGCAGATTGCTTGTGGCTACACATGACAAACACATGCTCTTAGTACCACACTCCCCAGGGTGTTGTTAGAATTTTTCTGAAGATGACTTGGCCATTATTATAAAAATACAAAGTTCAACCCTGGTCCTGTTCTCTAGTAGTTCATCAGCGTCAGTAATAATAATAAAACAATGAAATAAGTTCTCTGTGACTTGAAAAAGATAATGTTAGGTTTTCTTAGACATAGGTAACATGATAAAGAATTTCTGCATAGATTTTAAGAATACATAAGCCTGGATGACTTTCATGGAAGGTCACAAATGCATGTACACTTACTGGACACTCTTTGACTTCTATTAGAAGTTCATATTTCTCAGCAGGAATTAAGGCTGAGTTATCCTAACTCAACAAAAGAGTAGTTTGATATACACATTAAAAGTCATTCTTTTATGGTCTGTCCACCATGATGATTGTTTTCTTCATTTCCAATATTTTGACATTATAATCAGCACAATTGCTCAGAAAAATGTTTCAGTTATTTTCCCCCATGTATGTCAACATGAATAAGATTCATTTAGGAGAAATAAGTATGTACTGTATAAATTGAGGTATAAAATTTCTCAACTTCCCAATTTTGTGTTTGGTTTAAATAGCAGCTTGTTGTACCTCTTTTTTTTCACTCTTTATTTTATACTGGAGTACAGCCGGTTAACAATGTTGTGATAGTTTCAGGTGCACAGCAAAGCTACTCGGCCATACGTATACATGTATCTATTCTCCCACAAACTCCCCTCCCAGCCAGGCTGCCGCATCACATTGAGCAGAGTTCCCTGTGCTATACAGTAGGTCCCTGCTGGTTATCCATTTTAAATACAGCAGTGTGTACATGTCAATCCCAAACTCCCTAGCTATCCCTTCCCCCTACCCTTCCTCCCAGTAACCGTAAGTTCTTTCTCTAAGTCTACGAGTCAGCTTCTGTTTTGTGAATAAATTCATTTGTATCATTTATTTCTGGATTCCACCTATGAGGGATATCATACAATATTTCCCTTCATCAGGGAATGTTAGAACATTAGCACTTGATTAATATACCTCAGAGTGAAAAGTTGTGTTTTATTGTTTATTTTGATCTCAAGGTTAATTGATTTGTAATGATTTGATGTGTTAGACACAATTTACATTATAAAATTGAGACTGGAAGTTGCAACAATAACCCATTCGTTAAGCAATCTATATGCATGCTCAATAATTTCATATGACTACCAACTTAGAGAAATACAGCAATATCATTTATTCACAAATAATATTTGAATAGATTCTGCATACTAGGTCTTTTATGGGTCCTTGGGGTATACCTCTGTTCAAGTGGTCCTTACCTGCTAGTGGGGGGAAAAGAAAATAAGTAAATCTAAAAATAAATCTTAATAGAGTCCCTTGGCTGAAATAAACAATGATTTGGAAACTCTTCTAGACTGGACAGTTTCTGAGGAGCCAGTTGAGCTGGGAATTAAATGATAGAAAGGAGATATTCCTGTGAAAAGAGCTCCCAAAATAAAGAATACAATACAAAAGCCCAGAGTTACTGCAAACATAAGCCAACATCGCAGAGCTCACAGTCTAGCGAAAGATACAGACGGTTAAGCCCTGCAGTTTGAAAAGCATGCCTACGCCTCCTATGGCATGCTATTACACAGGGGAACCTTGGAGAGACATGCAGTGGAAAAGGGGAGGAGGAGAAGACCAATGACCAAAACAAGTCCTAAAGAATGAGCTGGAATAGTTATTGGGAGACTAGCGCATTCCAGGATCAGGGAGTTGACATGTGACTGGACCATGGTGAGCAAGATGGAGAGAGGCATGAGATGAGCCACAATGTGACCTTCCTTTTACCCAAAGCCAATAGGCTCTATATTGTGAAGTCAGGAAAACTATAACACTTCTATTTCAAACAGATTTTGAGAAAGCATCTGAATCATATGATAACATTTGATCTATTCATTTCAGTTGTGCGATTTCTGTTTGTCCCTTACTAGGTTTTCCTTTCTATACCTTTCTCATAATGATAAAGTATCCCCTAATGATTTGCATACAGTTGTATTAGCAGTTTTCCTTTAAATGAAAATGAAATTCGACTCCCTAAAACATGAGGACTTCAGAGTTTTGGAAAAGAAGTATACACTCTGCATATTTTCCCAAATGTTTTCTATTACCAAGCATAATTCATTCAGCCAAAAAGCTACACTCTATCAAATCAATAAGGGTTTCTTTTGCACACTCATCTGATGGAAGCAAGCAGCAGGCTAAGGAGGGTGAATGCAGTCATAGCTCAGAGTTTTAAAACTTTACACTTTTCAATGAATAGTAATTAAAGAGTTGGCAAATCAAAGAAAATGTGTCCGTGAGCCATGGCCGCTGAGCCTGCGCGTCCGGAGCCTGTGCTCCACAACGGGAGAGGCCACAGCAGGGAGAGGCCTGCATACAGCAAAAAAAAAAAAAGAAAAGAAAAGAAAATGTGTCTTTATTTCTGCAAATTCAACCAATTGAGGTTCCCAGGAAAACTAAGCTAAAAGTTCTACTCCTCCCTAAATCAGGCTTATTTTCAACAAGGATCAAGCCTTTTCAAGAAACAATTTACTTTGTCTATTTCCAACTAATTCGCAGACTGATGAACTGGTTCACAAAAGTGAGCAATTCACTATTTTGAACCAATCGAAAACATCTCAAGATACCCTGCAAGAAAAAGGCTCTGTGCTGTCTTTCAGCTGCAAGGACTCGCGAGCAAGGCCTTTGCTTGGAGGAGGAAAACCAAACTGTGCCTTATCTAATGCATACAAGAAATAGCTCCTTCAGCTTCAAGACGGTCTATGAATAGAGGGAACATATAATATGTCTTCCAAACTGGGACACTTTTAAGATTAAAAGGAGGCTCTATTAACCACTATGGAGGGACCGCAGGCATTAACTGGGACACGCGTCCTCACTATCTATGAAGCACAGGCCCGCGAAGCCTTTAGAAAATTATCCTTTATCTCCTCACAGAGAAATATGAAGCATAATAAATTGTAAACATCTTTGATGAAGGAAAAGACTGTTTGGGGCACTATTATCTAAAACCTCTAAGCCTTACAGCTTCCCCTTAGTTCCACCGACTTTATAATGCATATAAACATGAATATAGAGTCTCTGAGCTTTTTGGAGAAAAGCACCAAACTCTTCAGCTGTTCTTTTTTTTTTTTTTTTTTTGCGGTACGCGGGCCTCTCACTGCTGTGGCCTCTCCCGCTGCGGAGCACAGGCTCCGGACGCGCAGGCCCAGCGGCCATGGCTCACGGGCCCAGCCGCTCCGCGGCATGTGGGATCTTCTCGGACCGGGGCACGAACCCGTGTCCCCTGCATCGGCAGGCGGACTCTCAACCACTGCGCCACCAGGGAAGCCCTTCAGCTGTTCTTAAACATGGAAACATAATTGTGACACACAACAGACTGACCTCAGTGCAAAAATAGTCGCAGTGTACCCACACTTAACCCATTTGTCACCAAGTTTGAAAAAGAAATCCCAGTGCTGGAAGACCAGATGCTGCGTATTTCCCTAGAAATAGTTACAGGTACATATCTCCTCTCATTAGCTGGTTACCCTTGGGAATTAAACTACTGTCAGCCTTACTAACACTAAGTTTAAACTTGTGGCTTGGAAATCTATCTAGCCTTGAATATTAACTGTTAATTCTACATTCATAGTTAACTGCCCCCTCTTACAGGCAGAGCAGGATAGAGAAAGGTGATAAGAAAAGAGGCATTAGAGAAGGAAGTTAAAGGAATAAGGAGGAAGAAGAGATAGAGGAAAAGGAAAAGGAAAAATAGGAAGAAGGGAGAAAACGAAGGAGAAAAAAGTGAAATACGAGTGAAACTAAAATGTCACATAGCCTTCCTCACATCTTCACTACTCTTTTGACCTGGGGTTAGTTGAGCATGTTGGATGCAGGTAGAGTTTCACAGAACTGAAAAAAATCATACAGATCATCAGAAATATGTCAGACTCAGAAAACAAAAAACAAAAAACTGTGGCCTGCTCAGTATCACACAGCTGGTCAGTGGAAACGTTAGTTCTAAAACCCATGCCTCCTGACTCTTGAGCCCAGTTTTTAATTTACAAAAGTGCTTTGCTTTTAGAATGTGCACTTTTATCTTACAAAACATCAAATTGGAGTTTTCTATTAAATTCTGGTTTCATCACTTTATAAATGCTATACTTATTTTGAAGAACTCAAGAACTCACATCTGTTTCTGAAATGTTCACCTGCTTCTCCTGTTTCCCCAGTTTTTAAATTTTAATATACCGTGTACTTCTCTTTATACAAATAATTTAAATTTTGGTACTCAGTAAGACTTGATTCACATCAACAAAGTGAGAAAACAACCTATGGAATGAGAAAAAATATTTGCAAACCATATATTTGATAAGGGGTTAATATCCAAGCAACTGAATAGCAAAAAAATTTTAAAAATCCAATTTAAAAATGTGTACAGAACCTGAATATGGATTTTTCCAAAAAAGATATATGAATGGCCAACAGGTCCATGAAAATATATTCAACATCACTAGTCATTAGGGAAATGCAAATTAAACGCTTATTAGAACGACCGTCATCAAAAAGATAAGAGATAACAAATGCTTCCAACAATGTGGAGAAAAGGAAGCCCTTGTGCATGGTTGGTGGGATTGTAAACTGGTACAGCCACTGTGGAAAACAGTACAAAGTTTCCTCCAAAAATTAAAAATAGAACTACCGTATGATCGAGCAATTCCATTTCTGGGAATATATGCAAAGGAAATGATAACACTAACCCGAAATATCTGGACCCCCATTTTCATACAGCAATATTTACAATAGCCAAAACACAGAAACAAACCTAAGTGATATATTATATATATCACTCCAGTTATTAGATAAATAAGTGCTAGGGATGTAATGTACAACATGATGACTGAAGTTAACATTGCTGTATGATATAGAGGAAAGTTAAGAGACTAGATATTAAGAGTTCTCATCACAAGGAGGATTTTTTTTCTTTTCTTTTTTTTGTATCTATATGAGATGATGGATGTTAACTAAACCTATGGTGGTAATCATTTCACAATATATATAAATCAAACCATCATCTTGTACACCTTAAACTCATACAGTGAAGTATGTCAATTATTTCTCAATAAAACTAGGAAAAAACAATTCTGATTTAGTACATGAATGAATAAAAGGCAGTACTCCTGTAGGCTTTATTGAACAACTGGATACTTCTAAATGAAATGGATTGACCAAATATGTCTTTTCTTGATAACTTCTGTAGAACCAAAATGCAAATAAAGAATTAAATTGTCTTTCTGACCATGTGTGATTGCTTGTACCTGAATAATGAAACTCTTCAATTAGAAATGGATCTCATACTTATAATGTTATTTGTTTGCTCTTTTCTATATGCTTTTGAATATGTAATGTACCCCATATATATTCACCAGGAGAACCAGGCCTTGGGTACTGTACATGAATCACCTATGGTAAATTCTATTCTAAGTCTTCTTTATAATCTGTTAAGACATAAATATAAACAAATATAGAGTAACCAAATATAAATGTAAAAAAATCATAAAATGCAAATTACTAGCATCAGAAAAGAAAGAGGGGTCATTACTACTGATCTCATGGCATTAAATATATAATAAAATAATATTATTAATAACTATGCAACACAAATTTGACATCTAAGATGAAACAGACCAATTCCTTGAAAGGCACAATTACCAAAACTCACACATGGAGACATAGGCAATTTGAATAAAAAAATGGAACCAATAATTAAATGACTTTCCAAAACAGAAAGCAAGAGGCCCAGATGGTTTCAATGGTAAATTCTACAAAACATTTAAGGAAGAAATGATACCAATTCTCCTCAATCTCTGTCAAAAGAATTAAAGAGAAAGGAATGCTTCCTAAGTCTTTCTATGAGGCCAGCATTACCCTAATACCAAAACCAAAGATACCACAAGAAAAGACAATTGTAGATGAATATCTCTCCAAAAATCCTCAATGAAATATAGCAAATCAAATCCAGCTATGTATAAAAAGGTATACACTAGAACCAAGTGAGATTTTTTTCCATTTATGCAAGGCTGGTTCAAAGTTAAAAATCAGTTAATGTAATCTATCACATAAACAGGCTAAAGAGAAAAAAAATCAATGATAATATCAATAGATTCAGAAAAAGCATTTGAGAAAATTCAACACACATTCGTGATACAACTGGGAATAAAGGGAAACTTCCTCGATGTAATAAAAAAAGAAATCTATGAAGAAACTCTAGAGTCAACATCATACTTAATGGTAAAAAAACAAAAGCAAAACAAAACAACAACATCAACAAACGAGATGTTTCCTTAAAGACCAACATCAACAAACTAGATGTTTCCTTAAAGGAAAAAGACAAGGATGTCCTCTCTTACTATTCCTATTCAACACTGTACTGGAAGTCCTAACTAATGCAATGAGATAAGAAAAGTGAATAAAAGGTATATAGATTGGGAAGGGAGAAATAAAACTGTCTTTGTTCTCAGATGACATGATCGTCTATGTGGAAAATGCCAAAGAATAGACAACAAAACCTCCTGGAACTCTTAAGTGAGTATTGCAAAGTTGCAGGTTATTAAGATTAATAAACAAACTCAATTTCTTTTCTGTATTTCAGCAACAAACACTTGGAATATGAAATTTAAAACACAATGCTATTTACATTAGAACCCAAAATATACCTATGTATAAATTTAACAACAAAAAAATATATAGGATCTATATGAGGAAAACTACAAAATGCTGATGAAAAAAATCAAAGAAGATCTAAATAAATGGAGAGCTATTTTATGTTCATGGGTAGGAAGACTCAAATTTTAATATTTCAGTTATTCTCATTTTGATCTATAGATTCAACATAATCCTTATCAAAATTTCAGCAAATTTTTTTTTTTTGCTTTTTGCGGTATGCGGGTCTGTCACTGTTGTGGCCTCTCCCGCTGCAGAGCACAGGCTCTGGACGCGCAGGCTCAGCGGCCATGGCTCACGGGCCCAGCGGCTCTGCGGCATGTGAGATCTTCCCAGACCAGGGCACAAACCCGTGTCCCCTGCATCGGCAGGCAGACTCTCAACCACTGCGCCACCAGGGAAGCCCTCAGTGAGTTATTTTGTAGTTATCAACGAACTGATGCTAACGTTTATATGGAAAGGCAAAAGACCCAGAATAGCCAACACAACACTGAAAAAACAAAACTGAAGAACTGACACTATCCAAATTCAAGACTAGCTACTGGCAAAAGACTAGACAAATAGACTTAATGGAACAGAATAGAGAGCCCAGAAATAGAGCCACGTAAATAAAGTCAATTGATATTTGACAGAGAAGCAAAGGCAATTCAATGGAGAAAGAAGTCATTTTAACAAATGGTGCTTAAATAATGGCACATCCATATGCAAAACATTCAGAACTTACACCTTTCATGAAAATTAATTCCAAATGGATCACGGATCTAAAATGTAAAATTCAAGATTATAAAACATCTAGAAGATAACATAGGAGAAAATCTAGGTGTCCTTGAGTTTGGCGATGACTTTTTAGATACAACACCAGAAGCATAATCTAAGAAAAAAAATCTTTATTTGAAATTTAAAACTTCTGCTCTGTAAAAGACACTGATAAGAGAATGAAAAGACAAGCTACAGACTGGGGAAAACATTTCAAATCACACATGTGATAAAAGACCCCAAAATATACAACTCAACTCAAAATGTCAAAACTCAACAGTAAGAAAAACTCAGTTAAAAAATGGTCAGGGGCTTCCCTGGTGGCAGAGTGGTTAAGAATCTGCCTGCCAATGCAGGGGACACAGGTTCAAGCCCTGGTCCGGGAAGATCCCGCATGCTGTGGAGCAACTAAGCCCATGCGCCACAACTACTAAGCCTGCGCTCTAGAGCCCGTGAGACACCACTGCTGAGCCCTTGTGCCACAACTACTGAAACCCGCGTGCCTAGAGCCTGTACTGCACAACAAGAGAAGCCACCATGATGAGAAGCCCACGCACCTCAATTAAGAGTAGTCCCCGCTTGCCACAACTAGAGAAAGCCTGCACACAGCAATAAAGACCCAAAGCAGCCAAAAATAAATAAATAAAATAAATTTATTTTTAAAAAATGGGCAGGAGATCTGAAAAGACACATCACCAAAGAAGATGCACAGATGGCAAATAAGCATATGCTCTGTATCATGTCATTAGGAAACCAAAAATTAAAACAAAAGTGAAATACCACTAAACATCTATCTGAATAGCTAAAATCCAAAACACTGACAGCAAAATGATGGTGAGGATATAGAAAAACATAAACTTTCATCCACTGCTACTGAAAATTTAAATTGGTATAGCCAATTTGGAAGACTGCTTGACAGTTTTATACAAAGCTAAACATAGATTTACCATGGAATCCAGAAACCACACTCCTAGGAATTAGCTAAAATGAGGTGAAAACTTATGTTCATACAAAAACATGCACAAAGATGTTTATAGCAGCTTTAGTCATAATTGCCAAAACTTGGAAGCAACTATGATGTCCTTCAATAGCAATGAGTAAACAAACTGTGGTACAGCCATACAACTGGGTATTATTCAGTCATAAAAGGAAATGAGCTATGAAGCCACAGAAAGTCATGGAGGAAATTTAAATGCATATCTCTAAGCAAAAGACTCTAAGCGAAAGAAGCCAGTATGAAAAGGCTACATGCTGTATGATTCCAACTATCTGACATTCTGGAAAAGGCAAAACTATGGAAGAGGCTCAGGGGTGGGCAGAATGATAAATAGGTAGAAGCTTTGAGAACTGAAGATGAGGAGGGTATACGGGAACTCTCTGTACTTCCTGCACAATTTTTCTGTAAATCTAATGATTCTCTTTAAAAAAATCCTCAAATGGTTATATTGGTAAAAAGGGCCAATTTATGGAGGAAGGTCTTAAAACTTTCATTAAAGTGATCATGATTTGTGTAGAAGAATATCTTTGCATGGAAGCTCTACTTTTTCTCAAATCTTCTATTTCTAGTGAATCTTACTACCTCATTCAAACCACTGTTAATGTAGTAACACTCATCAAGGACTTCTTTTCTCCAAGACTGTACGTAGTTGCTACAAACACAAAGAAATATAAATTTTATTTCTTGCTTCAAGGAACATATTGTCTTTCTCTGCAAATAGAAAGCAGATATATTACATAAAACACAGTGTAGTATAAATAGAACACAGGTATAATGTTAAGGAACAATACGATGTTGTATATGCTGAATGTCAAATGAGAGATGGAGGAGTTCATAACAGAAAAATGAAACTTCAGCCTGTGGAAAAGCTGGATTTAAGGAAGGAGAAACTGAAGAGGGAATGAACAGGTTCAATGGGCCATGGCAAAACCAGTTTGGTTGCAGTGAAATCTCTTGTAGAAAAGGTATTAAAGTTAGAAAGATAACTAGACTCATAGAGACACTAAGAAGTTGGGATTTTCATTTGGGTTTCATTTCTTAAGTAATAAACTAATAAAGGAGTCTAAACAAGAGGAACTAGAGGAAGAGTAATGTGATTTGGGTATGAAAATAACTAAAACTATTTTTATTTTATATATTTTTATATATATTTAGGAGCCTGGCACCTAAAATCGATTTATCTGATTGACTACTAGTAGTAAATAAACCAGCACAGTTTTTTGGTTGGTTTTCTAGGGACCTTAAACTCTTAGTTTCATTATCCAATTGATGCTTGCAACACATTTCTGAGACAGGTATGGGTCAGTTTTTATTCCTCCTATCAGAGATTTAGATGATATCCAAAGCTTGGATAAAATACTAAATAAAATTTATATTTAGTAGTTGTAAAATACTAAATAAAATCATAATGATGCACATTACTAAGTATACCTAGTATTATATCATATTTAATTTCTTTCTGTCAACAACAAAATAATTTAAAAGACTGTATACTTTTGCCAATAATGCATAGTCTGTAATAAAATAGGGGTCATAATGTTGAAATTAGGGAAGAGGAATCATAAACAGGATCAAAGGGTAAAATGCATAAAATCTGAAGCTCATAAAGGGATAAATTGCAAGAGAAAGTTTGGTACTATTAAACACTCCAGGAAATGCCTAGCATAATAGGAAAAAATAAAAACATGAAAGGAATAAAAGCAGTTCCCACTCAAGATAATATTAAATCTAATTGGTGCTGCAACACATACAAATATGAAGCAAACAGAAAAAGTGTCAAAGTCATGCAAAGTGTTGATTACCAGAAACTCTAGATGACAAAGCAACCTAGCAATGGAAACACCCTTTCAAGCAGCATGTTTCTCTAAATTAGACGAACTACTCCCATTTCCCAATTAGGAAATCGTCAGGGGTGAACTTCAGCTCTGCCCCAACTTGTCCCCTCCTTCTGCTTTCAATGATCTATTTTTTTAGGTCATCTTCAAAATAATCCCTCATTCAGGATAGACCCATTCCATCTAGGCCGCCCAGAGGCCAGTTATACAATATAGTCTCTTACACAGAGGTCAGTTTAGAATGAAAATTTGTGTCTGATGCAAAGCATACAAAGTATTAGATGAAGGCTACAAAGCAAAATTGAAAACCATGCATAGGCTGCAACATCAAAGGAGACAAACCACACAAGAAAATATATTTTATATTTATATATACATGTTTCCACTATTTTTAAGTTCTTAAAACTAAATTCATAATTTAGATATTACAAAAGGTTAAAAAGTGAAAAGTAAAATTCTCTTTCTTCCTTCATTTGCATTTTCAATCCACAGAAATAGCCACTTAAAGAGTTTCTTGCACATTCTTCCAAAAAAGTTTCTATGTATAAACTATTACATAAGTATGTATATGTCATATGCTAATTTTTACACCTATTTATTATATGGCCATATGTAAAACTTGCTTTTCTCTTGGGCATCTTTTGAGTTCATATAGCTTTCCAAAGTGGCACATATAAACCTATCACGTATGCTACAAGTTATTTAACTAGTACCTATTTAGATTGTCTCATTTTTGCTGTTACAAATAACACAATAAACATTTTTTAATCTTTTTCCCACTTAAATTTTCTGAATCACAGTGTATGAGCAATTTATGTTGAAATACTACCAAACTGTCACCCAAAGAGTTTATTATCTCCTTTATACCCTAAGAGTATGGGAAAGTCTATTTCACTGAACTATTGCTAACTGAATCTTGTCATTTTAAAAAATCTTTGTTATCCTGAAAGACTATTCAATTGCCACTTTTGCTGTGAAATTAAACATTTTTAAAGTTACTGGCCACTTAAATTCCTTTTATAATACACAGTCCATGCATGACCTTGCACATTTTTTTCACTAATTATTTTTTACTATTTGCTGTGTTCTTTCTATATTAAGAAAATCAAGTATATTCCCAGTTTAATTTTTGCAGTTTTGATTCTGCATGTTTCTGCAGAATCAGAAAGATGAAGATGTTTCTGATTATGGTCAAATTTATCTGAAGATGTTTCTGATTATGGTCAAATTTCTCAGTCTTTAATCATGGCTTCTGAGCTTATGATGATGTTTCTTGATTATGGTCACTGAAGATGTTTCTGATTATGGTCAAATTTCTGAAGATGTTTGAAGATGTTTCTGATTATGGTCAAATTTCTCAGTCTTTAATCATAGCTTCTGAGCTTGTGATGATGCATGGGAAGGCATACAGCACTCACATATATACCAAATTTCACCAGAGTTATTTTCTATAATTCAGTGGTATCATCTTTTAAAAATCCTTCATTTACCTGTACAGTGGGACACAGGTAAAATCCCGGCTTAACTTTTTGCCAAGAGAGCTAGCCAGTTCTTCTCCAATAATTATTGAATAGCCTATCTTGTTCCCCATGAATTTAACCTGTGAAACTTGGTATTTTTTTGAGGTGATTTCCCAACTATCTTGAATAGTTCTGGTTCCACTAATCTGCTGATACCAATCCCAAACTGTTTAAATTATTGTGGAATTGTTATATGTTTTAATATCAGTGTGGATATCCCCTTTATTACTCTTCTTTTTTAGATATTACTTGGCAAATCTCATACACTTATTTTCCCACATAAACATCAGTAGCATTTGTCAATTTTATAAGAATTCTTGATATTTTCAAACACATTATATGCATTTATAAATTGATTTAGGGAGAACTGACATAGTAACACTACTGAGTATTTCTATATATGAATAAGATGAGTCATTGAGTCAAATCCCATTTATGTATTCTAGTTTAATTTTTAAATTCTCTCTTGTAAGCCTATTTCCACATTTATGTTCACATAGACTAAACGTTTATGCCTAGATAGTCTAAGTATATTTGCTATTCTAAATAAAACCTTTCTATCCACTGTATTTCATCACCTATTATTGCATACAGACTACTAATTTTTATGTTTTCATCTTTTATAACTCACCACTTTATTCAATTCTCTCACTATTTCCATTTGTAGTTGTATTTCTTGAACTTTTGGTATATGTCATATCATATACAAGTAATTCCAATAGTCTATCTCAATCCCTAGTTTCTAATATTTCTTCCTCTTATCTAATTATGGAGTTAAAATTCCTAGTAATTTAAATAGTGATGGTGATAGTAGTCATCATTCTTGTTTCTGACTTTACTGAGAAATCTTCTTTTTCACAATTAATTATGAGATGTTTTATGCTCCATATCAGAGGAAAGAAACTATTCTAAATTTCTACTATATTCATATTTTTTATTAATTCAGGATTTGGTGTTGAATTTTGCCAGATTAATTTATGCATAGACTTAAAAGGCAATTTTTTTCTACTTTTACCTATTAATATGATAAATTATGTTGAGAGATTACCCAACACAGACCTACACTTGTATTCCTAACACAAATACCCTTCATCACATGATCAGGATCTAATATTTGTCAATGCACTGCTAATTCTGAATCACATTTTTATGGTTTTAACAGATATTCATAAATAAGATTAGTTTACTTAATTTTGTGTACACTTTTTAAAGTTTTGTCATCATAGTCTGCTAATTTATAAAAATATTTTAATACTTTTATGTTTTCTCAGGCCTGGAACAAGTTGAATAGAATTGACGTTCTCTATGCCTCAAAGATTTTAGAGAATTTCCTTCTGAAACTACTGGCCTAGCACTTCTGTGAGGTTTACTCACTGAAAACATTTTTCATTTCTTCCGTGGTCATGGATCTCTTCTGAGATCAACTTGTGAGATTTATATTTTCTTAGAAGTCATCTATTTCATTCAGTTTTTATATTTATTTGAATAGACTCGGGCAAATTATGCTTTTACAAGGCTTTTAATTCACTCTGTAGCCGTGATTATTCTGCCAACCTCATTTCTAATTTACATAGTCTTCTTTTTTTTATTAGATTTACTAGTAGTTTTCTTTTCACTCCTACAAAAGAACTTTTGATTTACTTATCAATTCTACTACTTTCTGTTTGATAATTCACTAATTTTCCCTTTTGTTTTCAGTGATTTATTCCTTCTGTTTTCTGTGGGTTCAACTGGTTGCTCTTTTAATATCTTCTTAATTTGAATTTTAATAAACTCCATTAAATTCTTTCTTAATTAGTAATATATGTGTTAAACATGTGGTACTAATTTTTTTCATGGTATAGCACACTCAGAAAATTATCTTTATAGCTCATATAGTAAACTCGAGGCCCTTCACTATTCAACATCCTGCTTCCTGACGGAGGTCCTGAGACAAAACGAAATGAAGTCTTGGCACTCCTGTTACCCACTG
The DNA here is from genome assembly GCF_949752795.1 of Hyperoodon ampullatus. Classification (NCBI taxonomy): domain Eukaryota; kingdom Metazoa; phylum Chordata; class Mammalia; order Artiodactyla; family Ziphiidae; genus Hyperoodon; species Hyperoodon ampullatus. The sequence goes on from NC_136933.1 coordinate 17,607,883, forward strand.
GCTGCATACCAGTTGGGAAGCCCTATTAAAAAAATCAAGTGGATCTGGATGTACTCATATACTCAGTAAACAACCAATGAGCAAGTGCACTAGGAGCTCAGAATACAAAATGGGTGAGAAAAGGTTTCCAATAACTTTAATATTTAAAATAGTGAGTGTGTGTTCACCAATTTTGGATTGATCAAGTGGCTTAGCTTCTAGTCCCAGGACTACACATATTATATGTGTGACCCATGTCTACACCTTGGTTTTCTGAATCTTCACTGAAAGAGATGATAGAATAAGATAATATTTGAAAATTAAGATGATGAATTCAAATTATCACTATTAACTTGTATTGAAAGGGCTTGTAACAATAGTATGTATGTTTCTATGCTCTCTAGTGTGTGCCTAATAAATAAATAAAGGAATACATTTCCTATCTTGATGGAACAAAAAATAAGCCAACTGGCTATTGTTAATTGTTATATAGTCACAGATATGGGCTGTCCTCAGTGAGTGAAAGAATCATAAGTTATTACACTGAGAAAACTATTGCAACAAAAGAAGAGAATTGGGCTTCAATTTTCTCCATTTTGAGATTTGATGGTCCTGTATCAATTTTTAATAAGAAAATTGAGAAAACCTGGCTAAAACTGCGCATAATTGGAAAGGATAAAAAAAAAATCAAATAAACTCCCCCTCCACAAAGGTAATAGAGACCTTACACACATAGCTAGTAAAATCTTGAAGATTTTTTTTTAACTTTTTATTTTATATTGTAGCATAGTTGATTAACAATTTTGTGATAGTTTCAGGTGTACAGCAAAGTGATTCAGTTATCCATAAACATGCAACTATTCTTTTTCAAATTCTTTTCCCATTTAGGTTGTTACATAATATTGAGCAGAGTTCCCTGTGCTGTACAGTAGGTCCTTGTTGGTTATGCATTTCAAATATAGCAGTGGGTATGTGTCAATCCCAAAAGATTTTTCTTGAGGTGGATGTGGATGGTTATGCAGAAAGCACAACAAAGAGGATGATGTCTCCTCCCTTCCAGAGCTTACAGACACATGAAACCATCGTGTGTACAACTTCTTTTCATTCTCTGCTAATGAGTCAGGAGATAAAATTCACAATCAGCTTAGAAATCAACTGAAATCTTTGCTTTGTGTATGACACTGGGGATGAGTTTTAAAATTTGAGAAGGAATATTTGCCAGATAGAAGATGGGTACTTATTTCAACTACAGCTGAGGATAAAGGAAAAATATTTGTACTAGAAATGATCAAAGAAAAAGACATTGGTGAGTATAACTATCTATTTAGAATGAGGCACAGGACATATAATAATTGCAAGAAGTCTATATCTTTTTGTTGTTGTTGTGGTACACGGGCCTCTCACCACTGTAGCCTCTCCCGCCGTGGAGCACAGGCTCCAGACGTGCAGGCCCAGTGGCCACGGCCCACGGGCCCAGCTGCTCCGCGGCATGTGGGATCCTCCCAGACCGGGGCATGAACCCGTGCACCCCGCATTGGCAGGCGGACTCTCAACCACTGTGCCACCAGGGAAGCCCCAGAAGTCTATATCTTAAGCAGTTCCAGGATGTGTTCAAATAAGAAAAATGGGAGCAGGTATAAACTAGTTAACAATGGTGCAGTAAAAGGTGAGCAAATCTCCACCGTTTATTACACACTATCTAACTACTCAGAGAGTTGTTGGGTAGATTAGGTGAATTATACGTGGAACACTTGGGGCACATAATAAGTGCTGAGACCATGTTGGCCATTATTATTATTGTTGTTGTTCTTAAATTTTTAAGTGACATTTTGGGAATAGTTATGATTATTCTTACAACAGCCTTACCTATAATTTAAGTAGCCCATAAAAGCAATAAAGAAATGTCTTCATGGACAAATTTCTGTTAAAATGTAACCAAGATAGGAGGACCTTCAAGATGGTGGAGGAGTAAGAATTGGAGATCACCTTCCTCCCCACAAATACATCAAAAATACATCTACATGTGGAACAGCTCCTACAGAACACCTACTGAATGCTGGCAGAAGACCTCAGACTTCCCAAAAGGCAAGAAACTCCCCATATACCCGGGTAGGGCAAAAAAAAAAAAAGGAAAGACAAAGGAAGAGGGACGGGACCTGCACCGCTGGGAGGGAGCTGTGAAGGAGGGAAGGTTTCCACACACTAGGAAGCCCCTTCACTGGTGGAGATGGGGGGTTGCAGGGGGAAGCTTCAGAGCCATGGAGGAGAGCACAGCAACAGATGTGCAGAGGGTAAAACTGAGAGTTCTCCACACAGAGGATCGGTGTCGACCAGCACTCACCAGCCTTTGTCTGTTCACCCGCCAGGGCGGGCGGGGGCTGGGAGCTGAGGTTCGGGCTTAAGTCGGATCTCAGGGAGAGGACTAGGGTTGGCTGCGTGAACACAGCCTGAAGGGGCTAGTGCACCACAGCTAGCTGGGAGGGAGTCTGGGAAAAAGTCTGGACCTGCCTAAGAGGCAAGAGACTATTGTTTCGGGATGCATGAGGAGAGGGGATAGAGAGCACTACCTAAACAAGCCGCAGAGACGGGTGCGAGCCGCGGCTATCAGCGCAGACACCAGAGAACGGGCATGAGATGCTAAGGCTGCTGCTGTAGCCACCAAGAAGCCTGTGTGCAAGCACAGGTCACTATCCACACCTCACCTCCCAGGAGCTTGTGCAGCCCGCCACTGCCAGGGTCCCATGATCCAGGGACAACTTCCCTGAGAGAACACACGGCAGGCCTCAGGATGTTGCAATGTTACATGGGGCTCTGCTGCTGCAGGCTCACCCCTCATTCCATACCCCTCCCTCCCTCGGGCCTGAGTGAGACAGAGCCCCCGAATCAGTTGCTCCTTTAACCGCCTCCTGTCTGGGTGAAAAAGAGATGTCCTCAGGTGACCTACACGCAGAGGCGGGTCCAAATCCAAAGCTGAACCCCAGGAGCTGTGCAAACAAAGAGGAGAAAGGAAAATCTCTCCCAGCATCCTCAGAAGCAGCGGATTAAATCTCCACAATCAATTTGATATACCCTGTATCTGTGGAATACCTGAATAGACAACGAATCATCCCGAAATTGAGGCAGTGGACTTTGGGAGCAACGATAGACTTGGGGTTTGCTATATGCGACTGACTAGTTTCTGATTTATATGTTTATCTTAGCTTAGTTTTTAGAGCTTGTTACAATTGGTGGATTTGTTTATTGGTTTTGTTGCTCTCTTCTTCATTTTTTAATTACCTTTTTTATTTTCTACTTTAATAGTTTTTTAATCTTGTGTTTTAATAACTTTATTTTATTTTATTTTATTCTTTCTTTCTTTCTTTTTTCTCCCTTTTCTTCTGAGTGTGTAGCTGACAGGGTCTTGGTGCTCCGGCCAGATGTCAGGTATGAGCCTCAGAGGTGGGAGAGCCGAGTTCCGAGTTCAGGACATTTGACCACCAGAGACCTCCTGGCCCCATGTAATATCAATTGGTGAGACATCTCCCAGAGATCTCCATCTCAATGCTAAGACCCAGCTACACTCAATGGTTAGCAAGCTCCAGTGCTGGACACCCCATGCCAAACAACTAGCAAGACAGGAACACAACACCACGCATTAGCAGAGAGGCTGCCTAAAATCATAATATGTTCACAGACACCCCAAAACACACCACCAGACGCGGTCCTGCCCACCAGAAAGACAAGATCCAGCCTCATCCACCAGAACACAGGCACCAGTCCCTTCCACCAGGAAGGCTACACAACCCACTGAACCAACCTTACTGACTGGGGGCAGACAGAAAAAACAACGGGAACTACGAACCTGTAGCCTGCAAAAACAAGACCCCAAACACAGTAAGTTAAGCAAAATGAGAAGACAGAGAAATACGCAGCAGGTGAAGGAGCAAGGCAAAAACCCACCAGACCAAACAAATGAAGAGGAAATAGGCAGTCTACCTGAAAAAGAATTCAGAGTAATGATGGTAAAGATGATCCCAAATCTTGGAAATAGAATAGAGAAAATAAAAGAAAAGTTTAAAAAGGACCTAGAAGAACTAAAGAGCATTCTGGTATAATGTTATAAGTCATAATTCTAGTTATTACTTTAATGTAGATCTCAGAAATAACTAAATTTCCCTGTCAATTGCATTATTATGAACTTTCATCAAATCTTTAACCGTGGTCATTTTTAAGTCTTTTGTCATTTACAGACAGTTCTGGGTGTACTCTGATGCTTTTGCAAAAATGTTCCTATAAAAGGGTTTCATCTTCAAGGAATTCATGGAAAAGACTCTGACAAGTACAGGTTTCTGGTAACTGACTATACTGCTGAACTGAATGAATAAGCACTTTCAGAATTCTAATGGAAAACTGATGAATTCATAAAAGTGCCAACAAAAGCTCAAGATGAAAAAAAAATTAATTACATGGGACTAAGTGAACTGATGAGGATGATTATAATTTTGGAGACTTTCTGTTTGAATAAAAAATGCTATAAAAAAAGAAAAAGTAAAATTAAATTTAATTCAATTAAATGCAAAAAAGAAAAAGAACTAAAGAGCAAACAAACAATGAAGAACAACACAATAAATGAAATTTAAAATTCTCTAGAAGTATTCAATAGCAGAATAACTGAGGCAGAAAAACAGATAAGTGACCTGGAAGATAAAATAGTAGAAATAACTACCACAGAGCAGAATAAAGAAAAAAGATTGAAAAGAATTGAGGACAGTCTCAGAGACCTCTGGGACAACATTAAACCCACCAACATTCGAATTATACGGGTCCCAGAAGAAGAAGAGAAAAAAGAAAGGTACTGAGAAAATATTTGAAGAGATTATAGTTGAAAACTTCCCTAATATGGGAAAGGAAATAATCAATCCAGGAAGCACAGAAAGTCACATATAGGATAAATCCAAGGAGAAACACATCAAGACACATATTAATCAAATTATCAAAAATTAAATACAAAGAAGAAATATTAAAAGCAGCAAGGGAAAAGCAACAAATAACATACAAGGGACTTCCCATAAGGTTACCAGGTGATCTTTCCACAGAAACTCTGCAAGCCAGAGGGAGTGGCAGGACATATTTAAAGTGATGAAAGGGAAAAACCTACAACCAAGATTACTCTACCCAGCAAGGATCTCATTCAGTTTTGATGGAGAAAACTGGTTGTTTGAGAAGATAAACAAAATTGATAAACCATTAGCCAGACTTATAAAGAAAAAAAGCGAGAAGACTGAAATCAACAAAATTAGAAATGAAAAAGGAGAAATAACAACTGACACTGCAGAAATACAAAGGATCATGAGAGAGTACTACAAGCAACTATATGCAAACAAAATGTACAACCTGGAAGAAATAGACAAACTCTTAGAAAAGCATAACCTTCCGAGACTGAACTAGAAAGAAATAGAACAGACCAATCAGAAGCACTGAAATTGAAACTGTGATTAAAAATCTTCCAACAAACAAAAGCCCGGGACCAGATGGACTCACAGGCGAATTCTATCAAACATTTAGAGAACAGCTAAGACCTATCCTCTCAAATTCTACCAAAATATAGCAGAGGGAGGAACACTCCCAAACTCATTCTATGAGACCACCATCACCCTGATACAAAAACCAGACAAAGATGTCACAAAAAAAGAAAACTACAGGCCAATATCACTGATGAACATAGGTCTGAAAATACTCAACAAAATACTAGCAAACAGAATCCAGCAGCACATTAAAAGGATCATGAAACATGATCAAGTGGTGTTTATCCCAGGAATGCAAGGATTCTTCAATATATGCAAATCAATCAACATGATACACCATATTAACAAGTTGAAGAATAAAAACCATATGATAATCTCAGTAGATGCAGAAAAAGCTTTTGACAAAATTCAAAACCCATTTATGATAAAAACCCTCCAGAAAGTAGGCATAGAGGGAACCTACCTCAACATATTAAAGACCATATATGACAAATCCACAGCCACATCATTCTCAATGGTGAAAAAATGAAACCATTTCCAGTAAGATCAGGAACAACACAAGGTTGCCCACTCTCACCACTATTATTCAACAGAGTTTTGGAAGTTTTAGCTACAGCAATCAGAGAAGAAAAATAAATAAAAAGAATCCAAATTGGAAAAGAAGTAAAAGTGTCACTATTTGCAGATGATGTGATACTATACATAGAGAATCCTAAAGATGCCACCAGAAAACTACTAGAGCTAATCAATGAATTTGGTAAAGGTGCAGGATACAAAATTAATGCACAGAAATCTCTAGCATTCCTATACACTAATGATGAAAAATCTGAAAGAAAAATTAACGAAACACTCCCATTTACCACTGCAACAAAAAGAATAAAATACCTAGGAATAAACCTACCTAAGGAGACAAAAGACCTGTATGCAGAAAGCTATAAGACACTGATGAAAGAAATTAAAGATGATACAAACAGATGGAGAGATATACCATGTTCTTGGATTGGAAGAATCAACATTGTGAAAATGACTCTACTACCCAAAGCAATCTACAGATTCAATGCAATCCCTATCAAACTACCAATGACATTTCTCACAGAACTAGAACAAAAAATTTCACAATTTGTATGGAAATACAAAAGACCCCTAATAGCCACAGCAAGCTTGAGAAAGAAAAATGGAGCTGGAGGAATCAGGCTCCTGGACTTCAGAGTATAATACAAAGCTACATTAATCAAGACAGTATGGTACTGGCACAAAAACAGAAATCTAGATCAATGGAACAGGATAGAAAGCCCATAGATAAACCCATGCACATATGGTCACCTTATCTTTGATAAAGGAGGCAAGAATATACAATGGAGAAAAGACAGCCTCTTCGATAAGTGGTGCTGGGAAAACTGGACAGCTACAGGTAAAAGAATGAAATTCGAACACTCCCTAATACCATACACAAAAATAAACTCAAAATGGATTAAAGACCTAAATGTAAGGCCAGACACTCTAAAACTCTTAGCAGAAAACATAGGCAGAACACTCTATGACATCAATTACAGCAAGATCCTTTTTGACCCATCTCCTAGAGAAATGGAACTAAAAACAAAAATAAACAAATGGGACCTAATGAAACTTAAAAGCTACTGCACAGCAAAGGAAACCATAAAAAAGACGAAAAGACAACCCTCAGAATGGGAGAAAATATTTTCAAACGAAGCAACTGACAAAGGATTAATCTCCAAAAGATACAAGCATCTCATGCAGCTCAATATCAAAAAAACAAACAACCCAAACCAAAAATGGGCAGAAAACCTAAATAGACATTTCTCCAAAGAAGAAATACAGATTGCCAACAAACACATGAAAGGAAGCTCTACATCATTAATCATTAGAGAAATGCAAATCAAAACTACAATGAGATATCATCTCACACCGTTCAGAATGGCCATCATCAAAAAATCTACAAACAGGGTTTCCCTGGTGGCGCAGTGGTTGAGAGTCTGCCTGCCGATGCAGGGGACACAGGTTTGCGCCCCGGTCCGGGAAGATCCCACGTGCCGTGGAGTGGCTGGCTCCGTGAGCCATGGCTGCTGAGCCTGCGCATCCGGAGCCTGTGCTCCACAGCGGGAGAGGCCACAGCAGTGAGAGGCCCATGTACCACAAAAAAAAAAAATTAAAATTAAAAAAAAATTAAAAAAAAAAACATTCTTGGGGCTTCCCTGGTGGCGCAGTGGTTGAGAGCCCGCCTGCCGATGCAGGGGACATGGGTTCGTGCCCCGGTCCGGGAAGATCCCACATGCCACGGAGCGGCTGGGCCCGTGAGCCATGGCCGTTGAGCCTGTGAGTCCAGAGCCTGTGCTCCGCAACGGGAGAGGCCACAACAGCGCGAGGCCCACATACCGCAAAAAAAACACAAAAAAACAAAAAACTACAAACAGTAAATGCTGGAGAGGGTGTGGAGAAAAGGGAACCCTCTTGCATTGCTGGTGGGAATGTAAATTGATACAGCCACTATGGAGAACAGTATGGAGGTTCTTTAAAAAACTAAAAATAGAACTACCATGTGACCCAGCAATCCCACTACTAGGCATATACCCTGAGAAAACTATAATTCAGAGAGTCATGTACCACAATGTTCATTGCAGCACTATTTACAATAGCCAGGACATGGAAGCAACCTAAGTGTCCATCAACAGATGAATGGATAAAGAAGATGTGGCACCTATATACAATGGAATATTACTCAGCCATAAAAAGAAATGAAACTGAGTTATTTGTAGTGAGGTGGAAGGACCCAGAGTCTGTCATACAGAGTGAAGTAAGTCAGAAAGAGAAAAACAAATACCGTATGCTAACACATATATGGAAGCTAAAAAAAAAAAAAAAAACAGTTCTGAAGAACCCAGGGTAGGACAGGAATAAAGATGTAGATGTAGAGAATGGACTTGAGGACATGGGGTGAGGGAAGGGAGAAGTGAGAGAGTGGCATGGACATATATATACTACCAAATGTAAAACAGATAGCTAGTGGGAAGCAGACGCATAGCACAGGGACATTAGCTTGGTACTTTGTGACCACCTAGAGGGGTGGAATAGGGAGACACAAAAGGGAGGAGATATGGGGATATATGTATATGTATAGCTGATTTACTTTGTTATACAGCAGAAACTAACGCAACAATGTAAAGCAATTGTATTCCAATAAGGATGTTAAAAAAAAAGTAACCAAGATAATAGAAATATATACACATATATATGTATATTCTCTGTATATATTCACAATATATTTTAAAATTTTTAATATGTTACCAAATGAAAGAATCTTGAAAATAGACATTACAGTTTTCCATAGGGCATTTTGCAAATACATATCTTGTGAGCAATGTTTTCTTTCTTTCCCTCTTCATCTCTCTTCAGGCCACAGAGACATTTTCATGAGTTAATAACTTAGAGTCATTTTATGACTTAAAAAAAATCTAGCATGAGTGAGAAACCTAGAGGGGATTTAGAAAACAAATGGCACACTCGTGAACTTCTGGATGGAGCTGAATTACTACTTTAAAGCGCAAGCATTTAATGTGTTCTTTTGGCTTTTGGAGGGAGGGGGAGGCAGACCAACTAGATGGCCCGTGAGTTACCTCAGGGCTCCAGAGTTGCTTCAGCAAGGCTTCTGCACTGCAGTATTATCAGAAAATTATTAATGAGACACACTGTGCTCTAGAGATTTTAGTAAAAAATGTAGGCTCGCAAAATTGTGTTCAAGATGATCATCTGGTAGTTCCTATAAGATCCATGGAGAGGGCTGACCCAGCTGAATGCTGCATGAAAGTCAGTATTTACTGTAAAATATGTGCATGGTTTTCTAGCAAGATAGCCAGAGAGCCTTCAGTTACTTATCATCATAGAATTATGGTGCTCTCGTCCACACAGTGTAGGCAACAGCGTTCACCAAAGTGAAATCAAAATAAATCAAAGGGTGCACATCCCACCCCACAGGACACCTGAGTCTGCCACCTCCTTGGTCCCTAGTACACAGTGAGCAAAGTAGCATGTCACAAGCCATCACCTTGGTGAGAAAGCTTTGCTATAGGTATTAAAACAACTAGTCCTGTGATCTCTCTCTCTCTCTCTCTGTTAGTTAGATCTTATGTTTGATCTTCAGTTTGTGGTGGTTTAAAAACATGGCCTTACAGTTATTTAACATTCTCTCAATTGAGATATGGAGCACACATCCCCTCACTTTGAATCTCAGCTCTGTGAGTCCTGGACAAATAGAATCAGTGGAAAATATACTATGCCAGTTTGGGAGCACAGGCCATAATAAACAGGCGGTTTTACTTCCTGTTTCTTGTGCCTGTTGCTCTTGAAACCCAGCCATGACATGTGGAAGCCCAAGCAGCCCCTTGGGGAGGAAATAAGGCTCCCAGCCCATAGTCTCAAAGGAGCTCTCAGCACCTGCTTACCAGCTGTGTAAGAGAGTCACCTTACTGGTGTACCCTCCAGCTTACAGGCGAGCTGCTGCAACTGATGCTGTGTGGAACAGAAATGAGGTGTCCCTGACAAGTTCTGCCTTACTTAAAATTCATAAGCAAAATAAATCATTGCCCTCCTTTGATGTCATAAGTTTTGGGGTCACTTGTTAAACAGCAAAACATAAATGAGCTCTTCATGTGAAAGCCCTAATTTAACTCCATCTCAAAAATCCTTAGCAAATGTTCTCACTCATCTATATATTCCATTGCCTCTTCTCCTAAACATACCAGATTTTCTCCCCCAAATCCTTCATTCAGCTAATGATAACAACTGGTCTGTCTAAAGCCACTTGGCTCTAAACTTCACTCATTTTCTCCCTCTTTCACTTCTGCCCAATGGCTAGTCCATAAACAAATACAATACCCTCCTCCTCAAAATATTTCTGGCTTCAGTGTCTTCTTTCTCATTACTATTTTAATTGCCCAAGTTGTATCCCTTGCACTTGAACTAGCACCATGAGATAAATATGGTGTCAGCTGTATTCCTGTTTCCAGCCTTTCCCTCTCAAATTCCTCATGCAGCCTAACAGTCACTTTCCAAAATCATTACTTAAAATTACGCAAATGTTCCCACTAGCTCTTTTACTAAGGTCCTAACTTGTTAGCCTGACTTTCCACAATCCACCTCCAATCCATTTTCTTCACCATATTGTCACCCTGCTTTTATACAGTTTCCCCCAAAGCCCAATCTTCTTGCTCCATCATGGAGTCCACATTGCTCCAAATACCTCTGTTTGTCAATCAGCCCTGTTTACCAATTTTCTCCAGGCTTATGGTTCTGCAATCATTCTTTAACTGAGAGAGCACAATCTCTCTCTAATTTTAAATGAGGATTTGTCTTTCCTTCCTTTTGTCCCTCAGATTAGAGAAATAAATTGTGTTTCCTGATAAATTTGACATTTAATTTACTTATTTTGGTGTAAACTTCATCTAAAAGATTGCAATATATTATATATGTGACATATAAACATATACATATATAAATATATACATATATATCCTAATATATTACTTCTATCTCTAGTTAATCAACTTTTTGATTGATTATCAAATCAATATATATATAATATATATATATTATATATATATATAATTTTATATATAAAATATAATTTTTGTGGTTAAAAGTAGAAAGAACCCTGTCCTGGATATCTAGACATTTGAGTTCTTGTTATTGTCTTCTCTCTCACTGGCTGCATGGCCTCAAATTATTTTCCTTCCATGATCTTTAGTTTGCTTCACTCTAAAATCAAATAGTTGTATTAGATGGCTTTAGATTTTTTTCCCAGTCTGAGATTAGTAATATCAAAATTCAAACTAATATTCAAATAAAAAGTAAGATAGTATTCTCTCTTTATAAATGTATTTTTATTTATAAGATGATTCAGAAAGAAACTCCTTTGATAGCAAGCCTTTCCAATATACTTAAATCACTACTTTGAGTAACAAGAGCAACAAAATTATGGTTGTTTTTCAGAAACCTATATCTATAGGGAGCTATGCCTATTATTGGACATATGAAATAATCTTGACCTGACACTTGAAGTAAGAATAGTTACTCAAACCACACAGATATTTGGATCCAGGCTATAAATTTATATTCAGTGTAGCCTCCCTGATTCTTAATCCTAGAATACAGATATTTGCTTTGTTCTTTTCCTTAACTATCTCAAATCACCTAGGTGCAAGTAGTAAAGAGAGCTACGTAGTCAAAACTGTCAGAGAGTGAACTTGAATGCTGAACTTTTGATTCTATATCCAATGAGTGTTCCTCTGAACTCAGCACTGAAAAAGGAAAAAATTTCTATTTCAAAACCATTAATAGATACAATAAGTAGGCATTAATAAATAATTGCAAGCAAGGCTACAATACAATAGTGCATTAGTTATGATAAAATTGGCCATGGAAAATAATCAATACACTCCAAAATCTAAGTGTCTGAAAGTTTGAAAAAGGAAAAGAGAAATTTTATTTCTGGCCACACAAAGTCAGACGGTTCAACAGGGCCTTGCCTCCATCCAGTGATTCAGGGATCCAGGCTTCCACCATCTTGTGGTGTTGCCATCTCTACCCAACGCTTCTGAGGTATCAGAGGTAGGGAAAATCAGAGCATGGAAGAGCCTCACTGGCTTTTAAATGCCTTGGCAGCAAGTGACACACACATGACTTCTGGTACATTTCATTGGCTAGAACTAATCATGGAGCCCCACCTAACTGCAAGGATCTTGGAAGTGGAGTGTTCCTGTGAGATTATGACTAGGAGAAAACTGGATATATGTAAGCACTAAAGCTCTCTACTCGAAATGGTATGACTGTGTGCCCTGATGGAAGTCTAGGATTTTAGGACAAGCATATCCACTTAGGATGTCTACATAAATTGTTAATCATATGCTGCAGATTACACATTAGCTATAAAGGACTATTAATTTAAAAACATGCCAGAGGTTTTCCTCTCAAAACATACACTATGTTATCAGGGTTCACAGAGAGAAATATTTTCCGGGTTTACTGCTAGATGTCTAAGAAATATTAATTTGAACATAAAAACTCAGTCTTAATTGTTCTGGATTCAGATGTTCTATTGTTCAAATGTCTTTTAGGTCACTGCTATTTAATGATATTTTTGAAGAAATGTAAACTATTTAAAAACACAGAGCTTCCTCACATATTAAAAAAGTGTAAGATTCATTCACAGACGAAAACCTGTTTTTCTGCTGAAAGTAGTCATATTTCCAAAGGTGGAAAATATTAAAGATAATTAAGAAAATTAGTGTAGAAAACAGTACCAGTTAGTCTACAAATAGGAATCTTTATAAAGGGTCAGCAAACTTTGTCTGCAACAAGCCAGGTAGTAAATACATTAAGCTATATAGGACATGTGATCTTTGTTGTATTTACTCAATCTGGCCCTTATAGCATAAAAGCAACCCTAAATAACATGTAAGTAAATGAGACTGGTTATGTTCCAATAAAACTTTATTAAGAAAAAATGGTGCAGCCAGATTGGATCTGCAGGCAATAGTTTGGCAAGCCCTGATCTACAATCCTGAAATGGTGTGAGATATTATGCTTCTAATCACTTTAAAATTTAGCTCTAGGCACACAAAAAAAGGGAAAATAAATCAGTCAGAAGCAGACTATACACATTTGTTGTTATCTGCAATATTTGGCTATACTAAATTTCAAAATTAATTGAGATCAAATGGGTTATGTACTTTTTGTTCCAATTCATATTGTGTAAAGTAGTCCAGTGACAGCTTTGGGTTAAAAGAATTTCTTTAAATTATTAGTTTAAATTCAAACATAGATTCCCGGCAAACACAATATACTCCAACAAGAAATGGGTAAAAATTTTAGTATATTGGATAAAAATGGCTTTTAATCAGCTTGAAAATGTAGAGTAGATTTTGTCAAGGGTGTTTTGGCTGAGTGACCAGTCCTACTTTATTAAACCACATTCAACTATTGCTTCTCAATAAAACTGGTATAAGAGAAGGCTTATGGTAAGAAAAGAGTGTATACCACAAATAAAATATACATAATAAAGTACGCATGAAAAGTGAAGAATAAAGGGAAAGCATTCAACTTTATACAAATATCAGTGGAAAGAGCTTGCTTACTACCTCTCAAAATATTTTTGTTTGGTGCTTTATCATTTTTCTCATTCCTAAAGTGTCAGAAACTCATTATATAGTAGTTTTAAAACTACAAGTAACTTAGTAATATATAAATGCTGTCATCAAGTTATGTTAGAACTCATTGTTCTAGAAATACAACTGCAATCATAGATATATGCTCTCTATACAAGTATAATTTCAGGGGTGTACATTGTATGATTTTTCTTCTAGATTGGAAGTTTGAAGATAGCCATGCTTATGAATTTTCATGCCAGCACTCAATTTATCAAGTACAATAACAGTTATATCATTTCTAAAATGCTATTTCTTCAAATCACAGCTCTGTAACAATTCGTTTAAATTATGTCACTTGTAAGAGTAAGTGTATTATTTGTTCCAAATATGCTGGGTGTTGATTACTTTTTAAAGCAAGTATTATCTCCTTTCAAATCTCATTAATTTATAAATCAATCATAGCAGAATGGAAAAACCAGAAGGCAGAGTCAGAAGATGAGACTTTAATCCTTGGGTCTGATACTGATTAGCTGTGTGATATTGATCAGGTTGTAACTTTTCTGATTTCTGTCTTATCATCCGTAAAACATAGGAAAGGATACGTGCTCTACCTACTTTTCATTACTTTGTGAGGATATTATAAGATAATATACTTGTAAACAAGTTATCTTATACACTGCAGAATGTTGTACAAATGTGAGTTATTGTTATTATTTCCCCAATATTCCTTTTCGATAAGAAAAGTCACTTACTAAATTGACAATTTAACCACTCAGGAAATAAATGACTGCCTTATCACATTCATAAACAATATCATGTAACCAGTCAGCTGTGCTTTAAGGCCAAGATTTCCATGTTAGAACAAATACATATTCTGTATATTAGGACAAATGCAAAAACTCAGTATTACCTAGATATACCTTAGGTATTAATTGCTATGCTCAATGTAATAAATGTGGATTTTATCCTTGGAAAAATATTTGTTTATACTAATATGCATATAGCTAAAATGGAATGATTAAATCTATGCCAAATTATCATGAAAGATAAGAATTTCCTTATACTTCGTCAGATTTTCATGGAGTACTTTAATATTTAGGGCAGAAAAATAATCTTCAAATCTCATTTTACTATAAGATTTATAAATCACATACCAAGGCTTTATTTATAGAATTCAACAGCTAAATAAGAAAAGCAATTAAGGTTTGATATTCAATCAACACAGTAAGGTCTTTCCTAGTGATTTCCTATATTTCTGAATAGGGCAAAGAAAGTGGTAAAAAGTCTTCAGGAGAATATTTTAATTTTTTTATATACGAAGAAGTTGTGGGGCTTTAAGCCCATCCTTGGTTTCAGTTGGATTCTCTGAAGTCTTTGTGTGGCTTCCAGAGAGCAAAGGAAGAAAGAAGCTAGACAAAGGGGTAGCAGACACACTAACTAGGATCCCCAGAACTGCCTTCCTGGCCACTGCTGAGATGAAGCACACTCCTGTCCGACATTTCTTTTCTCCATCCGTCTAGGGAGCCAGTTTAGGTAAATCTCTCTGCCTGCTCGTGTTTGTGAAAGATACAGAGACATCTGAGTGGGAGGCTTAGAGTCTTTTTTTCCTAATGTAGTTAATAGGTCGATCAAAAATAAAGTTGAGAACCCCCGATCAGGAGTAGCTTAGACTGTAATGGGAATAAAATCTCTATTCTGTCCAATCTGAAAGATATTAGAAAAAAATTTAATGGCACCCTAGGAAACCAAGCTTTCCATATTATGACAGGTTATTATCTCCATGGGACAGCCCTGCAGATCATCTCCAAACAGTTATAAATATGTGCCTTTAAGTAATAAGGAGTCTGTGGCTACGGTACTGGCTTTTTAAAGGAGTATAAATATGTTCCAGATGAAATCTTGTACATTATACAGAGAAAATCTCTGAGATTTTACGCTTAATGTGGGCTTTCTAAATTCCAAAGTGAACGTTTTCTCCCAGTTCACTGCTATTTGAGTAATAGGCACTCTGTCAGAAACTTACACTAGGCAATAACTTATGATTCGATTTTTTTTCAGAAGTACATCTTCTTATTTATGCTTTAGTCCTTACCCTGTTTTAAGGATGCAATGAACCATTTGTTAACACTCTAAATAGAGCACAACTGATAGAAATAGCAATGAACTATACAAATATTTATATGGTAGCAAACAGTTTAAAATAGCAAATAACTCCTTTAAAAATCTTCTTATTTTTCTAATAGAAAATGTCCATGCATGATAAAATTGGGTCAGAGTATTTTTAGGTTAGACGACAGCTCAATTCCCCTCACAACTAGCTCTGTTTTTAGTGATATGGCTCCTCTTGCGTTTTTGTCAGATGCATTCTGTCCTGCACAGAAATTTCTTCTTTCCCTACCCTTCATTTTAGTTCCTTCACTCCCCTATCACTTCCATGCTTTAATATTCTGGCCTTAACACCTTTCAATTCTGCTTTTATATTTTTTCAAACAATGTTTCACTGATACTGGCAAAGAATTATAAAATAAATAAATAAATACAAAATGAGATCTTGTAGATTTAAAAATTCCTATGATTTTGTTTGAGATTATCACATTTGATAAAAACTGTAAGCATAGGTAAATTGTGAGAAAATCAGATGCAGCTATAATTAAGCTTTCTTTCGTAAGACTATTCAGATGTTTTCTATCAAAATTTTATATGTATAATATTTAACTCCAACACTGTCAAATATATTTCAGTTCAAGGCTATATTTTCCCCACTATTCCAACTATTTAGATTTTTTGCTTAATTTAAGTGGTTAATACCTATTGTTACCAAGGATTTTTCTTTTAAAGTGGCACTAACTTTCAGATTTAAAAAAAAGAAAAAAACATCTTATCCTTCCTTTTCAATTTAGCAGATGTTACAGTCACTACAGTGATAATGTTAGCAATCTGGTATTAAGGTTTAGAAATCTCATCTTGTGATGTAATAGACAGAGACATCTATAAAGACTCCATTATACTCCCTGAGACAATAAATTGACATGCTAGGCCCATCACCCGTGCTTTAGGTCTACCTCACAAAACTGTTATCTCTTTCATTTCAACAAGATAACAACAAAATTTTCAAAGAAGGGTTTTGTTGATTTTCCCAATTCTCTCAAACTTTGCAATATTAAATCACTGTTCCATTTTCATATGAATACCTTGAAACAGTATTTCTTTTTAAAGATACTGGGGTAGCAATCAGCCCTGGGAATGAATCCAAATAACAGCCTCTGAAGATGGCCTTCTTTGGTATCTAATCAGAACCATCAGTGCCATGACAGAGCCCTGCTGGGAATCCTGTCAGATTCCATTTATCTGAACACATTGGATAAGTGACCCAATGGATAAGTGGTTTCAAATAACCATTTTTTTCTGATTTTTCATTGGGTTGCCACAATGATTTTGTAATGGGAACATAAACTGGTTAATAAGTATTTACACTGAATGTGTGATACAATTTCATTTTACCCTTATTTGGTTGCTGTGAGCCATCTCCTCAAAGCACCGTTTGAAGTTATATCTCATAGCTTTACAAGCCAGTATTGTCCAAAAAAAATCTCCATTCACCCTAATCACACCAAAACCATTCACCCTCCCTCTCAGATCTTTGCAAGTTCTTCTAATAAGCTACAACAAATGACATTTCTTTTAGACACAGTTGATATATTGGCTCTAGGCACAGAACTTTTAACACATTCCAGAGAACTTCTCATCGAGCCTCAAAGATTACAAAATGTGGCAAATAAATTATTCTCCCCAGTACCAAGAAGATGCTTTGAATAATCATTGAACACACACAACACAACAGCTCTGGGCAAAAAGCTCCACCCATAAGATGCATATATTAATCTAGTTGTTAGAGTACAGCATAAGTGCATGAAACAACCAATGAATGAATCTATACATATATAATAATGTGGGACTTTATAATACAGGAAATAAATGCATAAAGATTTAGCAAAGACCGCATGCTGCAGTAATTTAGAAAGCTTCACTATAACCTGAAGTAGGGCTTTAGGCCCTAAATAATAGGTAGGTTGGCAGGATAAATAAATGGAAATCACTTCAAGCAAGAAAACAAATAAAATCCAATAAGCGAAGTTTCAAAAATGATGCTAATATGTGGGAAGAAGAAAATATATTCTGGAAAAATAAAAACAAAGACAAAAACTCCTGACTTGAAAAGAGGTTTTCTCGGGAACAGTTGCAGAAAATAAAGATCAGTTGGATATGCAAGAATTTTAGAGAAACTTTTGAACCAGTTAGAGTTGTTGAAAGTGGCAGAGATATTGATGTGCAGGAATATCACATAAGTTTAATACAAAAATCTGAACATTTTAATATAAAAATAGACAACGACTAATTTACTAATTTCTCTGGCACTATTTCTTCATTTTTTATATTTGCAGTTTGGATAAAATAACTCCAAATTCCCTCCCAGCTCTAATATTTCATGGGCTCACTCAACCTAAAAACTCCGCATTTCAAAAATATTTAAAAAATAAATAAAAACTCTGCAATATACATAGATAATCTGCAATGGGTGTGAAAAAAAATCCATTCCTTCCAAGTGAGGAACTTGGGAAAGGCTTAATGAGAATTGTGGCACATTGAATAGGATCTCAAAGTGCCATAGAAATTTAAAGTGAAGTGGAAAATAGGGACATTCAAGACTTAGAAACATTATAAATTTTTTTTTCATTTTCCCTCCATTCTAGAAAATCATCTTCCAGTCATACATATTAGAAAATGGATTCAAATACTTTATTTCCTGGGAGCTGAAATTTTTTGTAGTATATCTTTAGGATAGGATATCTTTAGGATAGAATATCTTTCTGGAAAGGAAAGTCATTAATAAAAAAGGATAAGCACAAACAACTAAGAGTTGAAGATACACATATTTTAATGGTTCATTATCTTGACCAAGAAGGCAGAAAACAAGAAGTAATGGGAATAACTTTAACTGAGTGCCTAGCATATGTCTCTCTCTGCCTTAGGTGCTTCATTTATACTATTTCATTTAACAATTAAGGCCGATTATAAATGTTTTCCAGACTTCTTGTCTTGACCCCTTACACTACTAAAAATCAAATTCCTACAAATAAGCTTAGCTATAAATATCAGTCAGTAACAATTCCTGTTTGTTAAGTTTTACCTATAAAGGTATCACAGGACTCAGGTGGTCTGGAAAAACTAAGTTTGTCCACTGAAGATAAGGAAAACCAAAATGCATAGATGTGACATATTGTCCATAATGTTATGCCATGAAAAGCATAAAAATGAATAAACGGAAACCTCAATTAAAATAGAGTCAGGAGACCAGAAGAGGAGGCTCTCATGCCCTACAGCAATAGCAGAGCTCAACAGGAAGAAGAAAGACTTCCTCTTCCTGCCTGGCAAGAGCTCAGCCAATGAGAGACTGTCACAACTCAGCCAATGAAAAGCCACTATACACTGAACTTTCAATTCCTCCAATGGACTCTTTATTTACTCTAGCCCTCCAGGCTTCCTTTTCCCGTCTTTAAGAGAGTTCTCCTCTCCTTGTTCTGCGGGACTAGCACAGTAACTCGCCAGGGTTGCAGACCTCGAATTTCAATTCTTTGCTGATCCCAAATAATCCCATTTTTACTGGAGAAATAACTGGCAGTCTATTTGTTTAAGGTTAACAAAAGGGTTATTATTATTTGGAAACTTGGAGCTTTCCATGTAAGTAGTATTGAGTCAATGTCTATAATTACATTGTAAGTAAACTGACCCAAAAACATTTCCCAGAAAAAACCTACTTGCAGATATTTGTCACCCAATAGCACTCTGATACTGCTCTGTAAATAGGAAATCCCATTTTGTGAAGCTTTCATGCTCTTCTGCTGTTATAAAGGGCTCACAGCCATGACACTGATGTCATTTTTCACACTGCCTTTTCACTTCAAGGTATTTTCTAACTTTATGTAGCATCATACGTTTTTTCCAAGAACATTTCTCAAAATAAAACCAACTAATTCTACCACTCTTTAGCTCCCTATCCTTGGCAAATATATAAAGACTTACACATTTTATAAAGATTTATGTCCTTCATTCTTGTTGTTTATCATATCCAGACCTTCTTTCTCTAGCTAGATTATTAGTTTCTTTCTTTCAAATATTTTGCAATGGATCTTATATCTAACATTTTACTGGGAAAACATGTTACTCAGTAGTTTTTGGCTTAATGATAAATAGGATCATAGAATTTTAGACCAGATGGGATATAGAATTTATGTAATCCCAACATCCTCATTTTATAGCTGATGAAATGGGGATAGGCTCAGAGGTTAAAATAATTTGATCAAGACTTGTCAGCTGACAAGATGATGAGAACTTTGGTGACTTACCTATATCATGTTTTTCACATTTCTTATCTCCACTTAATAAATAAGTACATTCTAAGTGACAAGAATGATGCAAGGAAAAAAGGTAAACAAAGCACCCACTCTTTCTGCTTCACGTGTAGAAATAGAGAATAAATAGTAAATATAATGTGAGAGTATAGCATTATCTTAAGTACACTGGAGCAACAGTTATCTAGGCTCAGAGAGTCAAATGAGGCTTTCTGGAGATAAATATATATCATGTGAGAAGAGAAGAGTGAGTTAACAAAATGAAGGCTGGGGTACAGAAGGCAGTCTACATACTGGGAGCAGGGAAGAAAGAGACTAGACAGGTAGGTGAGGATAGATCATGAATGGCCTTACCAGTAAATTTACAATTTCTATTTTGAAATCCATTACTAGATTTTAAGTAGGAAGGAGACTTCATCAAATTTGTATTTTAGAATAACTTTAGCTGTGAAGTGGGGAATGAACAGGGTGGAAGAGGCTGAGATAGAAATCAGAAAACCAGTTAGAAGACTATTGTAATAATCTATGTGGCAGACAGTGACAGCCCTTATTGCACTTCAAAAAGGAGCGAGCCTGCTCTAATATTTTGAAAGTAGGCCTTTGATATTGCATCTGTACTACCAGGAGGGAAAAAAAAGAGAATGTGTTTATCTTTGAGAAGTAAATAAAACTTGGCAAGGAAGAATTTCATATTGTGGGAATTAAGATTATGAACCTTAATTATTGAATTGCTTTATTGCAAACCACTGATGGGGCAGAACTGTTTGAGTTCTCAGGACATCAGTCCTCAACTACAGATGAGGACTGTAGATGTGTTCTCAACGCCCGGGCAGCTTGTCTAGCCACGTATAGACATGGCTTAATTCAAAATAGAAAAGAATTTTAGAATAAGCATTCTCAAAACCCCCAATACTGGAATAATCTATTTACTTGAAGAGTTCCTCTTCAATGACAAAAGCAAGTGCCAAAATATCAGCCAAGCTCTTGATTGCTCTGCCAATTCCAACTAGTTTTGCGGTTGTGCAGTGTCTCCTGTGCCAGCTTAATTTTTTCAAACTATTATGAGGTCTAAACGCTGGAAATGCCAAAGGGGAAAAACAAGGTCAAACAATGTGATTGCATTTTAGCTAAATGCATCCATTACGTAGGCAAGAGGATGCAATATGGTCTTTTAAAAGACAAAAAGTATGTGGTTTACTTGAAGAAATTCATAAGTTTTTCTTCAAAGAGAAATCAGTACAAAATTTTACTTCATTGCCATAATATATTATGGCAATGAATTCTGAAAATGAGGTCTAAAAATAGAGACCGTATTGAAGTATTACACATAGCAATAGTTGCTTTAAGAAAGCACACTCAAACGTGGTATTTTATGCACATTATGAAAAATGGTTACAATGTAAAACTAAGAAGAATCGGCAGAGATTTATATTCATTCCGTGGATGTTGACCTTTTATTCTTTAGACTAAATAAGAAAGGATATCTGCATATAATTGCTACTTTTTTTTTTTTTTGGTCCTAAGATTTTTCAAACAACTGGTTCCTCTCTGTCTTTCCACATTCATCTTCCCTTATCTACAGTGGGACCATGGCCCCTTTGACGTGCGCTCCAGCTTTCCAAACACACCCAGCATGATCAGGCCACTTTTCTGTTGCCCATGGTGCTATTTTTCTGGGTAGAATGGTGCGCTCCATCTGGAAAAGTCTTAGTCATCATCAAAGACCTAAATTAAAAATTATCTCCATTGTGCCAACTTCTCTGATCTCTCCAAGAAGAATTAATTATTCTCTTCTGTATGCTTCCATCAACTCTCCTAGTACGCTTTTGATTTACAAGGTTCATAAATAGATAAATACAAAACGCCATTTTTACTTTGCTATTTTTTATATTCTCTGATATACTCTTATAGGATCTCAATGAAATAGATGATAGAGAATAGAAATACAGATATAAACATGTATAAATAATATTGACATATGTACACATAAACTCATTTAATTCATAATAATATTCATTTTCATGATCTGCCATGTCCACAGTTCTTGTGCTATAATCTGTTACTTTAAAAAGTTGATGGGGAGGAACTTCAAGATGGCGGAATATTAAGACGCGGAGCTCACCTTCCTCCCCACAAATACATCAGAAATACATCTACATGTGGAACACCTCCTACAGAACACCTACTGAACGCTGACAGAAGACCTCTGACCTCCTAAAAGGCAAGAAACTCCCCACGAACCTGGGTAGGGCAAAAGAAAAAAGAAAAAACAGAGACAAAGAATAGGGACGGTACCTGCACCTCTGGGAGGGAGCTGAGAAGGAGGAAAGGTTTCCACACTAGGAGCCCCTTCGCGGGCGGAGACTGCGGGTGGCGGAGTCGGGGGAGTTTCAGAGATGTGGAGGAGACCGCAGCAACAGGGGTGAGGAGGGCAAAGCGGAGAGATTCCCGCACTGAGGATGGGTGCCGACCGGCACTCACCAGCCCGAGAGGCTCGTCTGCTCGCACGCCGGGGCGGGCGGGTCTGGGAGCTGAGGCTCGGGCTTCAGTCTGAGCGCAGGGAGAGGACTGGGGTTGGCGGCGTGAACACAGCCTGAAGGGGTTAGTGCGCCACGGCTGGCCGGGAGGGAGTCCGGAAGAAGTCTGGAGCTGCCGAAGAAGCAAGAGACTTTTTCTTCCCTCTTTGTTTCCTGATGCACGAGGAGAGGAGATTAAGAGCGCTGCTTAAGGGAGCTCCAGAGACGGGCGCGAGCCGCGGCTATCAGCGCGGACCAAAGCGATGGGCATGAGATGTTAAGGCCGCTGCTGCCTCCACCAGGAAGCCTGTGTGTGAGCACAGGTCACTCTCCAAACCTCCCCTCCCAGGAACCTATGCAGCCCACCACTGCCAGGGTCCCGGGATCCAGGGACAACTTCCCCGCGAGAAAGCACGGCACGCCTCAGGCTGGTGCAATGTCACGCGGGCCGCTGCCGACACAGGCTCACCCTGCATCCGTGCCCCTCCCTCCCCGCAACCTGAGTGAGGCAGAGCCCCCGAATCAGCGGCTCCTTTAACCCCATCCTGTCTGAGCGAAGAACAGACGCCCTCAGGAGACCTACACACAGAGGCAGGTCCAAATCCAAAGCTGAACCCCGAGAGCTGTGCCAACAAAGAAGAGAAAGGGAAATCTCTCCCAGCAGCCTCAGGAGCAGCGGACTAAATCTCTACAATCAACTTGATGTACCCTGCATCTGTGGAATACATGAACAGACAACAAATCATCCCAAATTGAGGAGGTGGACTGTGGGAGCAAATATATATATATATATTTTCCCCTTTTTCTCTTTTTGTGAGTGTGTATGTGTATGCTTCTCTTTATAGCTTTGCTTTTACCATTTGTCCTAATGTTCTGTCTGTGCGCTTTTTTTAAATTACTTAAAATTTTTTTTTTCTCAATGATTATTTCTTTATTTTAATAACTTTATTTTATTTTCCTTTATTTTCTTCTTTCCTTCCTTCCTCCCTTCCTCCCTTCCTCTCTTTCTCTCTTTCTTTCTTTCCTCCCTTTTATTCTGAGCCGTATGGATGACAGGCTCTTGGTGCTCCAGGCAGGCATCAGGGCTGTGCCTCTGAGATGGGAGAGCCAAATTCAGGACACTGGTCCACAAGAGACCTCCCAGTTCCACATAATATCAAACGGTGAAAACCTCCCAGATATCTCCATCTCAACACCAAGACCCAGCTTCACTCAACGACCAGCAAGCTACAGTGCTGGACACCCTATGCCAAACAACTAGCAAGACAGGAACACAACCCCATCCATTAGTAGAGAGGCTGCCTAAAATCATAATAGGCCACAGACACCCCAAAACACACCACCAGATGTGGACCTGCCCACCAGAAAGACAAGATCCAGCCTCATCCACCAGAACTCAGGCACTAGTCCCCTCCACCAGGAAGCCTACACAACCCACTGAACCAACCTTAGCCACTGGGGACATACACCAAAAACAATGGGAACTACGAACCTGCAGCCTGCAAAAAGGAGACCCCAAATACAGTAAGGTAAGCAAAATGAGAAGACAGAAAAACACACAGCAGATGAAGGAGCAAGGCAGAAACCCAACAGACCTAACAAATGAAGAGGAAATAGGCAGTATACCTGAAAAAGAATTCAGAATAATGATAGTAAAGATAATCCAAACTCTTGGAAATAGAATAGAAAAAATACAAGAAACATTTAATAAGGACCTAGAAGAACTAAAGAGCAAACAAACAGAGATGAACAACACAATAAATGAAATTAAAAATTCTTTAGAAGGGATCAATACCAGAATAACTGAGGCAGAAGAACAGATAAGTGACCTGGAAGACAAAATAGTGGAAATAACTACTGCAGAGCAGAATAAAGAAAAAACAATGAAAGAATTGAGGACAGTCTCAGAGACCTCTGGGACAACATTAAACGCACCAACATTCAAATTATAGGGGTCCCAGAAGAAGAAGAAGAAAAAAGAAAGGGACTGAGAAATATTTGATGAGATTATAGTTGAGAATTTTCCTACTTTGGGAAAGGAAATAGTTAATCAAGTCTAGGAAGCACATAGAGTCCCATACAGGCTAAATCCAATGAGAAACACGCCAAGACACATATTAATCAAACTATTAAAAATTAAATATGAAGAAAAATATTAAAAGCAGCAAGGGAAAAACAACAAATAGCACACAAGGGAATCCCCATAAGGTTAACAGCTGATCTTTCAGCAGAAGCTCTGCAAGCCAGAAGGGAGTGGCAGGACATATTTAAAGTGATGAAGGAGAAAAACCTACAACCAAGATTACTCTACCCAGCAAGGATCTCATTCAGATTTGATGGAGAAATTAAAACCTTTACAGACAAGCAAAAGCTGAGAGAGTTCAGCACCACCAAACCAGCTTTACAACAAATGCTAAAGGAACTTCTCTAGGCAGGAAACACAACAGAAGGAAAAAACCTACAATAACGAACCCAAAACAATTAAGAAAATGGGAATAGGAACATACATATCATTAATTACCTTAAATGTAAATGGATTAAATGCTCCAACCAAAAGACATAGACTGCCTGAATGGATATAAAAACAAGACCCATATATACGCTGTCTACAAGAGACCCACTTCAGACCTAGGGACACATACAGACTGAAAGTTAGGGGATGGAAAAAGATATTCCATGCAAATGGAAATCAAAAGAAAGCTGGAGTAGCAATTCTCATATCAAACAAAATAGACATTAAAATAAAGACTATTAGAAGAGACAAAGAAGGACACTACATAATGATCAAGGGATCAATCCAAGAAGAAGATATAACAATTGTAAATATTTATGCACCCAACATAGGAGCACATCAATACATAAGGCAAATGCTGACAGCCATAAAAGGGGAAATCGACAGTAACACAATCATAGTAGGGAACTTTAACACCCCACTTTCACCAATGGACAGATCATCCAAAATGAAAATAAATAAGGAAACACAAGCTTTAAATGATACATTAAACAAGATGGACTTAATAGATATTTATAGGACACTCGATCCAAAAACAACAGAATACACATTCTTCTGAAGTGCTCATGTAACATCCTCCAGGATAGATCATATCTTGGGTCACAAATCAAGCCTCGGTACATTTAAGAAAACTGAAATCATATCAAGTATCTTTTCCGACCACAATGCTATGAGACTAGATAACAACTACAGGAAAAAATCTGTAAAAAATACAAACACATGGAGGCTAAACAATACACTACTTAATCACCAAGAGATCACTGAATAAATCAAAGTGGAAATCAAAAAACACCTAGAAACAAATGACAATAAAAACACGACGACCCAAAACCTATGGGATGCAGCAAAAGCAGTTCTAACAGGGAAGTTTATAGCAATAAAATCCTACCTCAAGAAACAAGAAACATCTCAAATAAACAATCTAACCTTACACCTAAAGCAATTAGAGAAAGAAGAACAAAAAAACCCAAAGTTAGCAGAAGGAAAGAAATCATAAAGATCAGAGCAGAAAAAAAATGAAAAAGAAATGAAGGAAACGATAGCAAAGATCAATAAAATTAAAAGCTAGTCCTTTGAGACGATAAACAAAATTGATAAACCATTAGCCACACTCATCAAGAAAAAAAGGGAGAAGACTCAAATCAATAGAATTAGAAATGAAAAAGGAGAAGTAACAACTGACACTGCAGAAATACAAAGGATCATGAGAGATTACTACAAGCAACTCTATGCCAATAAAATGGACAACCTGGAAAAAATGGACATATTCTTAGAAATGCACAACCTTCCAAGACTGAACCAGGAAGAAATAGAAAATATGAACAGCCCAATCACAAACACTGAAATTGAAACTGTGATTAAAAATCTTCCAACAAACAAAAGCCCTGGACCAGATGGATTCACAGGCAAATTCTATCAAATATTTAGAGAAGAGCTAACACCTATCCTTCTCAAACTCTTCCAAAATATAGCAGAGGGAGGAACACTCCCAAACTCATTCTATGAGGCCACCATCACCCTGATACCAAATCCAGACAAAGATCTTACAAAGAAAGAAAACTACAGGCCAATATCACTGCTGAATATAGATGCAAAAATCCTCAACAAAATACTAGCAAACAGAATCCAACAGCACATAAAAAGGATCATACATCATGACCAAGTGGGATTTATCCCAGGAATGCAAGGATTCTTCAATGTATGCAAATCAATCAATGTGATACACCATATTAACAAATTGAGGGAGAAAAACCATATGATCATCTCAACAGATGCAGAGAAAGCTTTCGACAAAATTCAACACCAACTTATGATAAAAACCCTCCAGAAAGCAGGCATACATGGAACTTTCCTCAACATAATAAAGGCCATATATGACAAGTCCACAGCCAACATCGTCCTCAATGGTGAAAAACTGAAACCATTTCCACTAAGATCAGGAACAATGCAAGGTTGCAGACTCTCACCACTATTATTCAACAGAGTTTTGGAAGTTTTAGCCACAGCAATCAGAGAAGAAAAAGAAATAAAAGGAATCCAAATTGGAGAAGAAGAAGTAAAGCTGTCACTGTTTGCAGATGACATGATTCTATACATAGAGAATCCTAAAGATGCCACCAGAAAACTACTAGAGCTAATCAATGAATTTGGTAAAGTAGCAGGATACAAAATTAATGCACAGAAATCTCTAGCATTGCTATACATTAATGATGAAAAATCTGAAGGTGAAATTAAGGAAACACTCCCATTTACCATTGCAACAAAAAGAATAAAATATCTAGGAATAAACCAACCTAAGGAGACAAAAGACCTGTTTGCAGAAAATTATAAGACACTGCTGAAAGAAATTAAAGATGATACAAATAGAAGGAGAGATATACCGTGTTCTTGGATTGGAAGAATCAACATTGTGAAAATGACTCTACTACCCAAAGAAATCTACAGATTCAATGCAATCCCTATCAAACTACCACTGGCATTTTTCACAGAACTAGAACAAAAAACTTCACAATTTGTATGGAAATACAAAAGACCCCGAATAGCCAAAGCAATATTGAGAAAGAAAAATGGATCTGGAGGAATCAGGCTCCCTGACTTCAGACTATACTACAAAGCTACATTAATGAAGACAGTATGGTACTGGCACAAAAACAGAAATATAGATCAATGGAACAGGATAGAAAGCCAGAGATAAACCCACGCACATATGGTCACCTTATCTTTGATAAAGGAGGCAAGAATATACAGTGGAAAAAAGACAGCCTCTTCAATAAGTGGTGCTGGGAAAACTGGACAGGTACATGTAAAAAGTATGAAATTAGCACACTCCCTAACACCATACACAAAAATAAACTCAAAATGGATTAAAGACCTAAATGTAAGGCCAGACACTCTAAAATTCTTAATGGAAAACATAGGCAGAACACTCTATGACATTAATCACAGCAAGATCCTTTTTGACCCACCTCCTAGAGAAATGGAAATAAAAACAAAAATAAATAAATGGGACCTGATGAAGTTTAAAAGCTTTTGCACAGCAAAGGAAACCATAAACACGACCAAAAGAGAACCCTCAGAATGGGAGAAAATATTTGCAAATGAAGCAACTGACAAAGGATTAATCTCCAAATTTTATAAGCAGCTCATGCAGCTCATTATCAAAGAAAGAAACAACACAATCCAAAAATGGGCAGAAGACCTAAATAGACATTTCTCCAAAGAAGATATACCGATTGCCAAGAAATGCATGAAAGAATGCTCAACATTATTAATCATTAGAGAAATGCAAATCAAAACTACAATGAGATATCATCTTACACTGGTCAGAATGGCCATCATCAAAAAACTACAAACAGTAAATGCTGGAGAGGGAGAAAAAGGAACCCTCTTGCACTGTTGGTGGAATTGTAAATTGATACAGCCACTATGGAGAACAGTATGGAGGTTCCTTAACAAACTAAAAATAGAACTACCATATGACCCAGCAATCCCACTACTGGGCATATATCCTGAGAAAACCATAATTCAAAAAGAGTCATGTACCAAAATGTTCATTGCAGCTCTATTTACAATAGCCCGGACATGGAAGTAACCTAAGTGTCCATCAACAGGTGAATGGATAAAGAAGATGTGGCACATATATACAATGGAATATTACTCAGCCATAAAAAGAAACGAAATTTAGTTATTTGTAGTGAGGTGGATGGACCTAGAATCTGTCATACAGAATGAAGTAAGTCAGAAAGAGAAAAACAAATACTATATGCTAACACATATATATGGAATTTAAGCAAAAGAAAAAAACATGGTCACGAAGAACCTAGGGGCAAATGGGAATAAAGACACAGACCTACTAGAGAATGGACTTGAGGATATGGGGAGGGGGAAGGGTAAGCTGGGACAAAGTGAGAGAGTGGCATTGACATATATACACTACCAAACGGAAAATAGATAGCTAGTGGGAAGCAGCCGCATAGCACAGGGAGATCAGCTCGGTGCTTTGTGATCACCTAGAGGGGTGGGAGGGAGGGAGACGCAAGAGGGAAGAGATATGGGAACATATGTATATGTATAGCTGATTCACTTTGTTATAAAGCAGAAACTAACACGCCATTGTGAAGCAATTATACTCCAAGAAAGATGTTTAAAAAAAAAAAATAAAAATAAAAATTAAAAGTACGATGATTGACTAAAGTAGATGAATTAACATAGTGATAGTATCAAAATATGTTAAAATTTTACATACATAACAGCTAAAAGTATCAAATTTATAGGATTTTTTATCTGCATAGATCTGATTATATTTAGGAATAATTTCCAAGGGCATCCATTTACTTAAATCTACCCCTGTTATTCCATAGAAGAAAAAAATATTGAAAAACAAACTTTCATTAATTAATTTAATAGGAACTCTTTGAGAATCTTTCAGCAGGGCACTGTGCAAGGCAAAGCACTGGAATGTAAACAGAATAAGACTGGACCCCCACCCTCAAAGAGCTCTTGGTGAAGTGAGTTAGACAGGAATAAGAACAGGTAAATGCAGTACAGAGGAGTCAATGTTAAAACAGAGGTAAGGATGAGGTATAGTGAGGATGCAGAGAAGACAACGGCAAAGTCCACCTTGGAAGTCAGAGGAAATGCCCATTGTTGTGTGGAAGCTCACCAGGAAAATAGAACACTGTGGACAAAGGCTGAAGAGGCTTGAAAACCATGGCTCATTCATCAACCTGCCCACGGTTAAGGATGATTGAAGCATGGGGCTTAGGTGGAGGAAATCAGGAACTGATGTTAGAGGAGCAGACGGAGGTCAGATCTCTAAAGGACTCCAATTCCAGGGGCACTCTGTGCACGTATCTTACGGGGAGGAAGTGGGGCCCAGGACAGGGAGCAGAGACCAGAGGGTGGGCTGTGATCAGGAACTAAGGGACAGAGCCTGGCAGCTTATCTTTGACATCTCATACACGTCTCTAGACACATTCTAACTCTATGCATAATTCATAATTATACACATTAATTGTTTTAACAATTGATAGGAATGCATAGGATTAAAAGGATAACACTCAGGTTCTTTTCTTTTTTTTGTTTTTTTGTTTTCTTTGCGGTACACGGGCCTCTCACTGCTGTGGCCTCTCCCCTTGTGGAGCACAGGCTCCGGACGTACAGCCTAAGTGGCCATGGCTCACGGGCCCAGCTGCTCTGCAGCATGTGGGATCTTCCCGGACCGGGGCACAAACCCGTATCCCCTGCATCGGCAGGTGGACTCTCAACCACTGCGCCACCAGGGAAGCCCAACACTCAGCTTTAAGATGTAATTTTTTATTTAAATCACTACATATAATGAACGCTGATTGTGAATGAGACACTGTTCTGAGAACTGTAGCACTGTCAAATATGTACAAAGTACACCTATCATCCTCTAATACTTCTTGAGCCTTACACTGATGTGGAAGGGAGATATATATGTATTCCTACATCAGTGTAAGGCATAAGAAGTTTTAAACTTGCTATTTATATAACCAAAATATAAGTCACATCAGGATAGGTATTATTGCAAAGTTACAACTACATGCTACTAGATAGCATTCATCAGAGAAATTTTCTTAAGCCACTCTGTTTGTTGAATAAACATTTGAAATTTGAATAAATAAGCCAGGGCTTAACTAGACCAGATATAGAGAGAGCAGTTCTGAAGCCATTGCTGTATTTGAATTTATCCTTGGGAACTGTGTTACACAGGGTCAGGAAAATGATATGTTTTCTTCCCGTACATAAAACTTTCACAAATATTCTTATGAATTAAAAAAATAGAACAGACTTTTCTATCATACATTCATGTTTATGTATTATCAGCACTTCTGGGATATTTAAATAAACTTAAGATAACCTAAGGAAAGCAACTGGTAAACCACATGCATAACGTTTATAAAAGTCTCACATATTGCATATAAAAACTATACTCAACATTTGGAATAAAAATAACTCAGTATTCAACATTAATGTTATCAACAGAGGAGAAATAGGAATTTAAAAATAGAGAAACCCCAAAAACTAACTTTTACATTTTCAGTTTTGACATGTAATTTTTCAAACCTTACAATCCTTTAATATAGCTATTTATATTCTATTTCCTTCCTAAATTTAACTATGCTTTTCCCACATGAGGCTCAGGATGCTGACCTATAAAACAAAAAGAAATTCCTAAGTGTATAGTATGGAAATGACAGAGGTTCATGATGCAGTGGGTCATTATTCAGGCTGAAAATAAATTGGCTTTCTTGAAGAAGAAATTCCTTTGTAAAGATAGTATGTGCCAGGTTCTGCCTGCTGTCTTTCCCACCCATCCCATAAAAGCTGAACTAAGCTTCAGAGTTGGGAATCAGTTTCCCTCATTGTTGGAAGAAGCATTGTTTTCAATAATCTCCAACCTATCTCTGATTTATTTCAGTGCTACTGAGGT
This sequence comes from Hyperoodon ampullatus, assembly GCF_949752795.1. Classification (NCBI taxonomy): domain Eukaryota; kingdom Metazoa; phylum Chordata; class Mammalia; order Artiodactyla; family Ziphiidae; genus Hyperoodon; species Hyperoodon ampullatus. The sequence continues at coordinate 17,639,420 of NC_136933.1, forward strand.
CTTGGTTACTCTAAATGGAAATGCTTTCCTGTTCCAGAAGCCAGGAGCCAGTTTACATATTTTGAGACTTGGGACCCCATCTTACTCTCAACACCTGAGCTCTGAGGAATGAAATTTTGCCTCTGATCTTCAGCCCTACGCCTGAGACCCTGCTGCTGGGATACATATTCTTTCCAGGGATGTTTTTCAGGTCTGACTGCCTGGGTCCCAGCCTGCCATCTGTGCCGAGATTCCTCGCCATCACTACACGCTGTTTCTCCAGACACTCTCATTGGTCCTTCTTGGAGTTCTGACCCAACTGATCTTCTGCACACCCGGCCCTGCCACGGCTGGTGAAAATACTGAATTTTTACCTGAGCCCTATGATCCTAGGAAAAAGTAAAGGTTAAATTCTCCAACCTTTTGTGATCCAAAAAGTGTCCCCCTGTAAAGAAACACCCTTCCCCACATGACTTAGATTAAGACTCATGGATGCCCTTGTTTACTTGTGACAAGGGCACACAGACATCCTTCAAATGTCCATTCTTTGCTCATGAACTGATCAATCGGAACAAAACTTACAATATTAACCAACGTTCACTAGGAATCTCTCCTTCCCCAAACCCCTAAATTTTGGGCCACCCTCAGCCTGAGCCAGCATACAACACTCATCCTTCACAGGCCCTCTAGAGAGTAGGCTGGACCTCAGAGTAAACCATTCTCTGATCTACCACTCCATCACCCACCAGCAACCCTCATTCACTTCCCTAAACTTTGTTCTTTTGAGCCTTACTCACTCTCTTCACAAAAGAAAACCCCTTATGGATCTATGGTTGGAGAAATCTTCCTATGGCAGTATGTCCTTTGCCCTCTCTGGCAATAATGCTTTAGAATACAATCTCTTCTTTGTTAACTCTGAATTTTTTTACTCAACATGGGCTACTAAGGTTTCTGCCTGCATAACTCAGATGATTGGACTTCTTCCTCTTGCCTAGAGTAGTTTTTGTCTCTCCCTCCCACTAACTGCACCTACTGAGGCATACACTCTCACAACCACACCCAAACACGACTGCCAATCTCTCAAAGCTTATGGAGTCTTTGCACCTCAAGTTATTACACTGGCCTCCTTATTTTAAAATTCATTCAGTCCATAATATCTTTTAGTTGTCAAAATCCTAAAGGCAATCTCCAATTTTTTTTTACCTAATATTCTTCCAAGACACCCCAAATTCATTGCCACAAAATGTCCTCGCCTTTCATACATCCAGAATGGAAGTCTTAAAGATTTTAATGAATTTGTCAGAAACTCACAAGTAAGGAAAGAAATACTAATATTTTTTTAAAGTGTTTCTTGTTACTTGAGAAAGGTGTTTGATCACAAGCCATATGTAGAGACAGCATCATTTAATGTGAAGTTGTAAAAGCATTAAGCTCACAATACTCAGTTTAGGTAAATTCAGAGATGTGTTTTTTAAAAATCACAGTTCTTCCTTCAATCTCCTTGCGAAAACACCTAGACTAAGTGTCACTCCCTTTGCAGGAAGCTGCTATGCTTCAGGTGGCATGGGAAAGGACCCAGGGGTACCCCTCTGCTGTGTTTCCTCTGTGTCCTCAGACAGCTACACGGGGGCTTGTTTTATAAAGTCAGACACACACATTCCCACAATTGCATATATACATATACACACGTATATATTTAGTAATCTCGGTATTTTTAAAATGACACTAGTGATGCATCCTGTATGACTAAGGAGGCCAGAAAGCATGAGTTTTTCTTTCCTCTCCTAATTGTTATGAGACATCATATTTCGGTCAATTTGGGTGTTATCTGAGCTGATATTTGAGGCCTTTCTTTACCAGTTGGCTGTGGCATTTCCCACAGGAATGTGTTGGGTCTACCTGGATGCTTTGTTCTTTGCTTTAAGGGCTCCCATAGAGCCAAGGACAGGAAGCCTGCACAGCTTGGCTGTGGTGTGGTGCTGAGCGGCCCTGCAGTGGTTCATCAGCCATGAGGGCTACAATTCAGAGTAAGCCACTTGGCTGGAAGGACCCCTGGGGACACAAATCTATAGCCTCAGCACTTGACACAAAGCTCCACATGCCCAGACGGCTCAGATTCAGGCCAGGGATACGAATGCACTAAAAGAAAAACAAAACCCTGCAAATGGGAAAGATTAATAAACATGATTACTAAGAGTGTTGTAATTTTGTAGCAAATACAAAAAGGCAATGTTCTGTATCAACAGTAAATAAAGACTACAGTAAGCTAAACTCTAGTAAGCTAAATAGTTTTTAAAAATGTTTCTCATGTCAGCTGGTTGACGTTCACCTTTGAAAAGCAATATGTACCTTCTGTTTAATTATATCACTGGTTAAGTCACTTCAATCCCTTGCAATGTCTGTTACTTTAAGAATAAATGATATAATGGGGTGGTGACAACAACTCTGATGAAAATATTTTCCACAGCTATGAAATACTGTAAATAACTGTAAGCATTATAAGCAGTGATTATACTTCCAAATTATGCATACTACCTAAGATTACATTTCTTATGTTTTCTGAATATTCATCACCTAGGTCTACAGAAGAGATCCGAATGACAACATTATTAGTAAATCCATCAAGTGGAAGATACTGTGTTATTACTTAATATTTCTGAACACATTCTATCTGTTTTACAGTCATTCATGGAACTCTCAGTAGTTGCCAAGCGTTGCGCTAGGCTTGGGTTTTATGGAGGTGGATGAACTGAGAAGCCCTGCAGTCTCACCACGAAGCTGCCAGTTCTTTCTCAAAATGTGATCTGTAAGCAAGTTTAGGAAACTTTGGGATTTACATCCCCATATTTGAAAATTTGTTAATAATAAATAATCGTGATGCATTAGGCTATTACTTAATGACATAGAATAAATAATGTTGCCTCTGGAAGTTCCAAATATGTATCTTATGTGTGCAACCACGTAACATGTTACTCATATGTCGAAATAAAGTGAAGTCAGAAATATTCTAGGTCTTTTATACATTTTAACCAAAGGAAATCCTGATTTCTGAGGGACTAATAAGTATTTATCTAAGCATTGCACTCTAATTTATATTGACTAGCTGAATAAACACAAGACTTTCTTTAACTGAAAGCAATTTTTTTTTTTAATCAACAAACAGTTGCTTCCTAGTTAAAGCAGTTAGTGAGGCTTCCAGTTTGAACCAGCTCTATCCGTCATACACATCACCAAAGGCCAACCTCCTGCTTATCCCACAGAGCCAACCATGAAGCTGGCATAGTGAACGGCTGAAAACATCTTGAAAAGAATAGAGTTTTGGTGCAGGTAAAAGATATCTCTCAGCCTGAAAGAGCTGCTAGCCCTTCATCTTTTCGATTTTTAATCTTTCCTATTTTATGACAGGACACTAATGCCCTTTTATGAAATGAATGCCTTGATGTTAATTACTAAGCAAGTCTTTTTATTAGTAATAGAGCTAAACAAATTTAACTCCTTCCAGCCACTTTCTAGAACAAATGTATGATCGTAATTCTTTCAGTGCATTGGTGGAAAAGCCCCTGGATATTGTTCATTTTGCGTACATGAAGCTGTTAACTCAGTTAACTACAAGTCATTGTCTTGCTATTATTTTTTTCCTACAGTTTCTTTCAACACAGCCATTTATTTAGGAAGAACCATGCATACTTGAGTGCAGTTAAAGAAAGCAAGAGACTCAGGAGCAATTATATTTGGGAAAGGGCGCACCAGAGGCCCTGTGGTTCTCATACCCACAGAGCCATCATCTTTTACTTGTCTACAGATGCTGTGTATGTAATATCTGCCTGTCCAGTACACTGCTCTTCATAACCCAAGAAGACATATACCATCAGACTATGGAGGCCTGCACCCCAATCTCCTCTCCAGCCAAGTCTTCCTGTTCTTAGAGCCCACATCACATGCCAGGTGGTGAAGACATAGAGACCGAATGAATGAATGAATGAATGAAAACCAAAGGAAGAATGCATACAAATGCGAGAGAAGACATATGAAATTAGATTTTTAAATGACCATTTTAACCCAATTATGCTAAGTTATGGGAGTATTGTAGGTTTCTTCCCTCCGGGTCACTCAGTCTAAATATAACAGTCCTCTCCGACAGTGACTTTGCTTACAGGTTGTAAATATGATGTAAGTGGTGTATTTGATGGGTTGTGGAAGCCACTTATTAAACTCTTGGTAGCTTGAAATCAATCACGGTGAGTGAGTATTTACATCATGGAAAGCAGCAAATGCTAACAATCAGGGATTTTTTTTTTTTTTTGAGAGTCTGTTTGCCAGATTACTATTGCAAAGCCCTTCATAAGCCTCTGACCAAAAAAAATGAGGATTCCCAATGTTCCTAACTTCCTAATAATCAGCTCACGATGTGCCATTCACATTTTCTTTCCAAAATTCTTTTTGTATACATGTTTTTAAAAGTCTTCTTCTTGGGATTTTAACTGTAATATGAATATTAGTCATTTTGTAAATAAGTACTTCTTTTAATAAGTTGACAAATGATTCTTTAAAATGTCAATGAATTTGGTCAACAAGCCATGTCCTCTCTATCTATACACTTCCTGATTTTATAGCCACCAATGAAATCCCTTCTCAGCCTTGGTTTTTTCAGGCTGAAAAAGCCTATTTATTTTAGACTCTTCTTATACTGCTGTTTTTCCCCTCAGCTCTTTTTAGGCACTCTTTTCTGGACCTATTCCAGTTCAGTCTTTTCTTGAATGCTGCATTCAGAACTGTTTGCAGTATCTCACTTGTAGAGGAAAAAAAATCTGTAACATAACCACAGCAGAATGATGTCTTTCACCTTTTTGTCCTCAATTATGAGTAATGTCCATTCAGTTTAGCAACAGCAACAGCAAAACAAAACAGCAGCCTTTACAGCCAAGCTGATAAAAGCAGACCATATCCAAACAGATTAGTGGTTGAAGTATATATTTGCTCTGAGCAGGAAAAGAAGTTACTAGATTCTTAATTCCTAGTAAGCCTACTATGAGGCATCTGTTTCAATTTTCTGTTATTTAGCATTACCAAAGAAAATTAAAGTATTCTAGAAAATTATTAACAATATCAGATTTGTCAGCTTTATTAAGTACATGCTGATTAATATTTATAATATCCTTGATTAAGGCATACGAATGAGACCAATTAATGTATTTGGCTTTTGTAAGACTATTCCATAAATATTTAAGCATCCTTTTTAAATCAAGCTTTATTATCTGTGTTTACACTGCCTTTCCCTTTACAGTAGGGAAAAAAAAATCTTTCTGATATTAGTTGGAAAAGTGTCACTTCCATGGGTAATACCAACTCGTAAACATGTTTATGGTAGGAATGTTGGGGGGGGGCTATTTTTTTAACTTTTTTATCATGGAAAATTTCAAACATACACAAAAGTGGAAAGAGTAGTAATATAAATTTTTTTTAAACTTCCAATCATTTGTCGATTTTAGCCTTCAAACACAAACTAAATTACATGGTCACGAAACCATCAGAAAATCTAATTTAAGCAATATACCCTAAGGCACGTTCATGAATAATCACAATCCCCAAGCAGAAGGTCTTCCCTAACTAAGCAGTAAGGAGGTTTCTGTAACTGTATTGAAAATGAGGGCTTTTTCCTTTTGTATGAATAAATCCTTTCAATTTTAGGATATGACTCCAAGAAACAACTAAAACCAAGCTTTGGAGAACTCTCAATATAGCATGTACTCTTTGTGTAAATGTGCAAGATTTTTAAGTAATGCAGGTAAAGTCACCAAAAAGTCCAATTCAGAGTTCTCAAGTTATTTCTTTTGAAACACTTGTGTTTGACAAAATGTTATAGAAGATATTCCAAAAAGGCTATAATGGGCAAATTGGGAAAATTCTGTGTCACAGAAAAAAAAACAAAAATAAATACATTACAACTTTTAATCTATGAATATATTTTTTGAATCTCTAAAGAAGGAATATAGTATTCAGTGTTTCCAAAACACGTTTGAATGTAAAACAGTTTGTTCTGAATATCTTCTTTGTTTTTGAAAGAAAACAGTTTTTCAAAAAGTGTTGTTTTGAAATGCCGTTATTATGAGAGTTTGTTACTGGCTTGCTTGCATTTTTGCCCTTCGATAGCTAAATTAGAGTGACTTGGGTCCATTTAGGCATCTTAATATCCAAGATGCTGTCCTACATCTAGTTCCCCACAGCCAGCAGGCTGAGAAAAAAGTTGTGTGCAAGTTTATTTCTTGATTTTTGACCCTTTCCAATTGTAGATAAATTATGTTTCTGAGCCTTCAATTTACCATTTATTTTTCATACTAAATGGATCAATATATTTCCCTATAGGCAGATATTCTATTCCTGATAATATTTTCCACCTAAAATATTCCTGAACATTTTCAGATAAATAAGCAAGTCAAGAAAAGCAGAGTTGCTTTAACTGGATCATTTTAGCTGATTTTGTATTTTAATCTAGTTTTTCACTTGCAAAGAGGGCTATAGAATGATGCCAAATTTAAAAAATGACATTCTATAATTCTTCCATTCACATTTTCCCAGCCTATAAAGGAAACAAAGTCACCTTGTCAACAAGATTCAGTATCTTATTAAAATGTGTAGATATCTGTATATGCTGTTTTCTAAATATTTACCAACTCTAATAGATGGAGCTAAATTTGGGTCTAGAAACCTTTTTTTTTTTTTGTCTTTAAAGTGTAAGTGATGGACTTCTACAAATTCTGGTGGCTTTTACAAATTGTGACTCTATATTTCCATTAGGTAATCATATCAGATAATGTTTAGATCGTGTACACACCCCTGCTCAGGACCATTTATAACTGGTCTGTGGGTATTTAAACATTCTTTGCCTCAATTGACTGCTTCTAACCAACATGATTGTATGGTTCAATGCTTTAAGCTATTTGAGAGAGTATCACAGTGACTGGGGAGGTGCTCCATGTGCCCTCTGAATATCAGGTGTCACTCCAGCACATTCCGTTACAAGTACCACCTTGTAATGATACACAGGTGACTTATTCGTGATGGTGGGATGGAGTGGTCGTTAGAGAAGGATGCCCAGATTAGAAATGTTTTATACCACATGTCTTGGAAAGAAGAACCAAAATGAAGCCTTGCTGAACTGAAAGCATAGAGAGGATGGAGTTCAAGATAGAAAAGGGAAGTCTAAATCATGTAACGTGAAAATGCCAATTAGAGGAATCAAATAGTTTCGTATCAGCTCCATGGTTTCATCTATTTTTAAACAGATTTATAGTTAATGCTGAATTTAAGCATGACCTGGGTTAAGCATTTTGCTCTTTATATGTATTTCTCTAGATTTTCTTTTCCTCCCTGACAAACAAGGTAAATTAATATCAATATAAACAGCCAGAGCTTGGTGACTCTCCAGTTCCTGCTGCTAAGTATTATCAGATAATAAGCATCAAAACTAAATTCTTCTAGTAATTTCAGTATTAAAATTTCTTGAACATAGCTCATACCCTTAATGCTTCCAGAATTCTCTAAAGAAAGATCAACGGATAACAATATTTATCAAATGTGGGAAAGGTAGGGGTATGCTTTGGGGACTTTTTTCAAAGGAATGTTTACACATCAAGCACACTGTTTTTCCAGAGTATATGTTAGGGATCAATAAATGTAGTCAAATTTCCTAAAGATGTTATTATTTATACTTTGTATAAGGTCAGTGGTCCATAACAAAAGCATCATTATTATTGTGATGACTACTGCTTTTTTATTATCAGAGATGGGCTAAAAATGATGATGGTAGTCACTGAAGTTCCCCCATGTTATTTCACATCTTAAGAGCTACTGTCAAATTCATTACTACATACCTAATTCTATGCTAGAGCAGGTTATATGATAAAATGTTTGTACCTCTATTTTGTGCCTTAGAAGTTGGTGGATAGGCTCTGGTTCCTGAGTTTATTTATGGCTTATAAATAATGTAAGCCATGTAATGGTTAAGAGGTGCTTTAAAATCAGTCTTGGACTTGAATTCTGTGTTAACTTGGGCAAATTGAACCTCAATACCCTCATCCATCTATTGGAAGATAACAAATGTTTTCACTCTTGAGAATTAAGTGAGAACACACATTAAGGATTTAGCTCATATTTACAATTCAACAAAAATTAGTTGAAAATAATAATAGTAATACCAACAAAAACAAAAATCATCCAAATAGTTTACCCTTAAGGCCTCCTTCCTCTCCTATAATGATTTTTACAAATATTTACATTTTTCTATAAGTAACTGCATAATTTACTTCTCTACCTTTATTGTTTGCTTCTATATTCTGAGAGCTTTTCTAGTTCAGAATGCACTTTATCTACTATCCATCAGGAAAGCTCACTCATTTGGCCCAGTCCATCCTGATTTCAAAATCTATTCATTTCTATCTTCTCATGATAACCTCAGAAGAATTGAAAACTGAGTGTAAAGTGAAAACAAACACATCTTTGCAGTCTTTGCAGTGACAAGCTGTGCATACCTGCAGTAATGATGACCACCATATAACTAATCAGTAACTATTACATGTCAGAGACTCATAGCTCCACTTAAGTGAAGAGGAAATTGTGATGACATACACTTTGTGTACTCAAATTAATTCTGACTATATCTTAAATTTATGGTCACATTTTTCTTTTGCCCTTATTCCTTGATTTACTTAACTTTCACCCTGCTGTATAATTTTACATCTAAAATCATTCACTTATATATATGTTACGCCAAACACTGAAAAATTAACGATCGATTAACTAATTTGGAACTCAAAGAACTTGAGTAACTTGTATTTTCCACACCACCCCGCAATACCAGAGACTGGAGCTGGAGGTTGTGGATTTGAACCCAGTTCAGTCTGATTTCACAGCTCAGGTCCTTCTCTGTAGGGCCTATTGCTCCCATACTAACTTTGTATTGCAATGAGTCACGCTGACTTGGATATAGACTCTTAGGGCCCGGGCTATATTAAACGTGGGACCCAGAGTTTTGGGCACTTGTAGCTGATTCACACCTGAACAAGATGTCTACGCATCAGTGGTTAGCTGAAGTTTCCAGTAGTTGCAGAAAAAGGACAACTTTTAGGAAGTAACTGTACTTTCAGTGATGACAGAGTAAAGTGTGTGATCTGGGTACTTATTTCTGTCCTGTCCAAGGTCCTGTGCAAGAAGGCTTTGGGCAAAGTGAGAACCTCAGTGAAAAGAGCTGTGGAATGCAGAGCTTTGGACAGCCCTAGGCACTGACTGCACTGAAAAAAGCTCAGTTAGAGGGACCTGTCAACAGAGAGGGTTTCTCAGGAGCTCAGAAACGCTCCCACAAGAGCAAGAGTTGACCACGGCCCTCCACCAAATCTGGAGGAAAAGAAACCTTCTGACTCTGAAGTTTGAATTGAGCATCACACTGGAATGGCAACATTTGTTACAATTACATGAGATAATTCTTTTGACAAAATGACTAGAGTAGATTTAACCATCTATGACTAAGCAGATGGGTTCTGGGGTCTAAGATTTTATCCAGGGGTGGGGAAAGAATTTAGCCCAGAATGTGTTTAGATTGGCAGTGGGGAAGTTGCTTCTGATTGCACTCTGAGAAGTTCTGCTTTCTGAACATAATGCTTGATAAATTACATATTTAATATGGGATGTGGTACAGTTTTACATATTTGATATATTATAGTGTGGAGCCTGTAAAATTGGGAGCACCTAGAGCTTAAAGAATTTTCCCTTCAAATCATTTTAATTCAGAATAATGTGATGCTAGAGGAGCAGACAGTGAATGTGGAAGCCTAGCCCTGTACTGCTCATACACCGCAAACCCTGGGCAAAAAATTTAAGGTAAACCATCTGTCTCATTTAGGCAACAGTGTGACTTCCAACATTAAGAAATCGCCAGAAAAAATGCTATTTTGAATTATGTTTTCTACTTGAAATATTTTTCACTACATACTAAAAACTATTATATTGTGGGTTAACCTACAGTTTTGGATAAGGACTTGTTGTCCTAGAGCATTTCATGACAATTTCTTTGCCTTTCCAAGATACATTTGCAGTTGCTAAGGAACCACATTTCACAGCCATGGCTATCTAGTAATACCATATGTGTAGAATGTCAGAATAATTATGTGATAGCTGTTGTGAAAACCAGAAATCTTGGACATTGGAAATAAGGAAAATTTTAATTAGATTGCCTGCTTACAACCATAATATAAAGTCTAGGGCTCCACTGAAATGAACACTCCAACATCAGAGGAACCTGATATGTTAGTTTATCCCCCTACCCCTAGCCTAGCACAACACTAGCACATAGTAGGCATACAAAAATGTCTATTGAAGAAATAAAGATGTTTCTTCTCACTAGTACTCAAAAGCAGAATAATTTCTATATGGCTCAAGCCAGGTCATTCTCTTAGGAAAAGAAATGGAATGTTTTAAGAAAATTATAAAGGGACATTTTGCGTTTATAATATTCTCATTCTCCAGTTTTACAAAGGTATTGATAATAGCCATATCTTCGGAAATTAGTTAACAGTGTCGTTTTAAATTTGTTTTGGATAAGTTATTCCATTCTGAAAACCATGTCTTATTAAAACAAGAGTACACAGAAAAACTAATGGTTTATTTAATAACTTTCCCACTATATTTGAGACTAGATGAATTAACCCATCTCCTCGGGCTTGCTTTTTCCATCTCTAAAGTAAGGTAGGATTTTCTTATAACCTAGTCATTGTAAGTGTTTATGTATCTATGGTCACTAGTGTAATGAGGATATTCAACGCAGCATGCTAAAAAATGGTCCTACCATTTGCTTTTGGAAATGCTCTTCATCTCAGCAGGCTGATATTCATCTTTTAAAAGTTATGTTTACTTCAGTTAATTTTCAGTGAAAGCAACAATGCTTAGAGAGACACTAATTTTAATTAATTATTTTCTGGTGTAGCAAGTGTTGTGTGAAAGCCCTGATACCTTCCATCTGCTGCTTACATTTTCTTCATCCACTATGTCACTTTACAAAACACTAGAAATGAAGTTTGTCTAGCATAATAAACTCTTATGATTTTGCCCTATAAATTGTTCTCTGAGTGTTCTCTAAGCACTTGCAGATTTTGTTTTCCTTTTATTTTCAAATGATTGCACAGGGTCACTAGGCAGCCTTTGATCAGAGCACACTATACCCCAAGCACTGCCGCATCTCCTCAGTTCTTCTGGCTGCTCTGGGAAGGTTTTAACTAATTCTTTAATATTCTGGAATTCAGACATGCTCGTTAGATATTATCTTTTCTGTCTATGTCTGATCAACTATTAAATTAAGTGGACCAGCAATGAAACTGATCTAAAACACCACAAAAATTAGTATTTTGATAGGAAACTTTTCATGGAGCTTACGAATTGTCAGTATCCTCATATTAAAAAGATGTTCTGTGATGCAGGCTGAGGAAGGTTTGGGCTTTGGAGGCTACTGAGGCTTTGAAATCCCAGATCTACGATGTGAACAAATTTGAACGATCAAGCCCCTTAATATTTCTGAACTTCCATCTTCTTGCATATTGAATCGTTACAGTAGCATCAACCTTTTAGACTGGTATGAAGACTCAGTAAAAGATTTAAAGAACGTGGCACAGAATGTCTGTTAATCATGGATGATTAAGCACATGTTTTTATCTCCTCTGCCTCACCAAAACTTGAAGAAGATGACAGTAAAGGCTCCCAACCTATCTGTATCTTTTATTTTAAAAAAGTTTAAAAGAAAGAAAAGGAAAAGAAAAAAAGAGAAAGATCTGTTTTATTGGGTTAATTTGTGATATTCTACTTGCGACCGGGTGGGGGAAGCCCCTCAGAGAGAATACTTGAGAAGAGGCTTCCAAGGGAGGCTGGTTCCTCCCAGACCTGACTGGGTGCAGAAGGAAATCTGGGCCGGGGACCAGAAGTCAATCCATGGTGCAGGAAGGCTCTTTGGAGGGACAGAGCCCATGTTGCTGGGTGTCCCTGGGGAAGCACTTTGGTGTGGAAGGGCAGCGATGCTAAAGATGGGTGTTGATTAAATATCTCTCCGTGAGAAGAAATGTGAACACTTGTCTCTGAATCCTCTGGGCAACCTTTATAAAATGCAGTTTTTCATTTTACACGACGGAGCTGGGCTTGCTTTTCTGGGGTTGTGGCACAGCATTGAGTCTAGACTCCTAAGTAGGAAAGCTAGAACTTCCAGTTCGGTCCAGCGGTCCAAATGTATACCTGCTGCCCTGGAATCAGTAAGGATAGGGCTGCGTTCCCTTCTCAGAAGGGTCCCGAATTGGATGATAAATGATAAAGTCACTTAGGGCTTCCCTGGTGGCGCAGTGGTTGAGAGTCCGCCTGCCGATGCAGGGGACACGGGTTCGTGCCCCGGTCCGGGAAGATCCCACATGCCGCGGAGCAGCTGGGCCCGTAAGCCACGGCCGCTGAGCCTGCGCGTCCGGAGCCTGTGCTCCGCAACGGGAGAGGTCACAACAGTGAGAGGCCTGCGTACCGCAAAAAAAAAAAAAAAAAAAAAAAATTATAAAGTCACTTCCTCCAAAGGCTTCTGCTAGGGCAGAGGAGAGGCAGCCCCTAAAAGACTATGTGAAAATACATATATTTTCTACTTCGCTAATTTCTTTGCAGTAAGAACTTTTCTAAAATAAGATACACACACGGATGCCTTTTTTAATAAATTGAACAGAACAATTCACCCTGTCCTTGATGACTGAGTTAGTAACTGAGGCAACAATTGTTGGGACACACTGAGAACTTGAGAGCGTAAAGCTGATACAGGACACAGGCTGAATAGCTCATTGATGGTTAATGAGCTTCATTTTGAAAAAAAAAAAAAAAAGGCTGCCTTGATCTCATCTTGAGTTTTGCGCATTTGCTTCCTTCACATAAAAGTGAGTTAGGTGTACAGCTGTGTGACCTCCTGGGTATTATAGCATGACTGTCTCTCTCCATAATTAATTAGCAAATCAAAGGTTAAAGCAGTCTTCTCCAGAATGATAGGAATTGCCAGGTGACATGCTCCCTGTCCTTCTCACTATCCTCTGTCTAGTAACCATCAATTATTTTTGCTCGAGTAATATAACCCTGAATTTACTATATTCTTGTGTCTCCCTTATACATACTATGGTTAGTAGGTGTGAAGACGGAAGATGCTTCCCCATTACATGAGTTTGTCAGGCGATACTGATACTGTTCTCCAAGCAAGCCTAGATCCTTGACTTATAACTGAATTTCAGACACAAGCTAATACAGAAATTGGACGTTGGATGCCATAACAAGATTACATTCAGACATGTTAACCTCCAGGAAAGAGAATGGTGAAAGAATCATATAACCACTTGTTCCATGTGCTGTCACAGTCATCAAAAAACTGACTGAGGGGGCTTCCCCGGTGGCACAGTGGTTGAGAGTCTGCCTGCCGATGCAGGGGACACGGGTTCGTGCCCCGGTCTGGGAGGATCCCGCATGCCGCGGAGCGGCTGGGCCCGTGAGCCATGGCCGCTGAGCCTGCGCGTCCGGAGCCTGTGCTCCACAACGGGAGAGGCCACAACAGTGAGAGGCCCGCGTACCGCAAAAAAAAAAAAAAAAAAACTGACTGAGGACAAGGGGAAGCAAAAACTGGGAATAAAATTGCACCAGCACTGAAACCAGAGGATGACCAACCACATGTTACAGATCCACTGCTGTGTGAACCAAAGCGAGGAAAATCACAGGACACTGCCCAGAATTCACCTTCCTGGGAAAGCTGGCACAAAGCAGCAGAAAGTGATCAGAGAAGATTCTGGAAGTCTCTGTTCATAGTCTCTGTTTTGAAGAAGCGAGTGCTGGTGATGTGGGCCCCTCTCTGACCTGCAGATCAGAGGCTCTGGAAGCCAGACTGGAATTGGAAGGAGCAATTATTTCTTTCATTTCATTGTTAACTAAACAACTAATTAATCATGATGATGTTTGAAAGATAATCCTTCCTCCTGTAAGAGGTAAGGTCTGGAAGGAAAAGTCGATCCCAGAGAGAGAAACCCAAATTTACCAAGTAACTGGTCACCAATTTAGCACAGTTTAAGAGCAAAGCATAGTTTCAATATATAAAAGGTGCCCAACAAGACAGAAAGGCTACCTTGACTTCTCACAAATGTGCCCAGGACAATCAAACAATTTTGAGCACCTAATATCAATGCACTGCCTGCAAATTATCTGGATAAAAGGCACAACAAATTCTCCTATATCCTACTTTTTCACACTTTCCCAGGCCCCAGAGGCTCTGACAAACTAAACTTGATATGCTCTGGCCAAGCCCTTCTGTTTTAAAGATAAGATTTTAAATGCAAATTAAAACAACAATGAAATATCACTTTTCACTTATATCATAGCTAAGATTACAAACATTGGTAACAGCCAACTTAAGGAAGCTGAAGGAAACAGGAACCCTCAAAGCCTGCTGGTAGAAACATCAACTGCAAAAAAATCTTCCTGGAGGGTAATTTGGCGATCTGCTTCAAAATTCAAATGCATATTCACTGACCCAGCAATTCCACTTCTAAAAATACACACTAATAATCAGATGAGTGTTCAAAGATATAGTACAAGGATATTCTACTGATAATAGAGAATAATTAGAAACCAGGAAGAAAATGTACATCAATAGGGATCTGGAAATGTTATGGGACACCATACAAAGAAATACACTGTAGCCATTAAAATTAATTGTATATGTCTATACTTAGTTATACAAGAAAAATCTGCAAAGTGTTCGCAAATGCAAAAAGCAAGCTACAAAACAGCTACCTGTGGAAAACATTCATTGAGAAAAAGTCTGAAAGGTTCTACACCAAAATGTATGTGGTGGTTATCCAGACTCATGGATTTATAAGTGATTTTCACTTCTTTCTTTACAAAAGTATGTATTCTCTGGATATTTTATAAGGAAAATGTATTGCTTTTATAATTGTATGTAATTATATACACTATACTATTATATTATTTATACTTATATGTACAATAGTCACATTTCATGTAAAGCTTATCCACACTTTCCTTCACTGGGCATTGACACACCCCAAACAGCTTTTGTACAAAATCTGATACAAAAAAATGATAACATCATCTGATAAGCAAGTATCTTGAAAATCACACTGACATGCAAGAGCTCTGTTTTAAAGCATCACATGATCTGTCTGAACAGCGGTGTTAGTATAATTGTTTGCATTTTGTGTGTTGCTTTTTAAAACTTAGTGGAATCAGTAAATGAACATACTAAAAAAGTTGATAAGATAATTTTTACAGTTATTACAACAGAAAAAATAAACATCGTTAGATTTGCCAAACATATACAGTTTAAAGTCTCAGACCTGCGTTAGACTTAAGTCAGCCAGTTATTTTAAAGGTGAATTAATTGATCTGCATTTCCCTCTTGAGAAGGTCTCTTCTCAAATGCTCCATTACCCCCGCTGAGCATAGATAAAGTCACGTGACCTCATCCCCATCCCCACCCACACTTCCACGCCCAACCCTTCCCCCTTCACCCACTCACACACAGAATTGACTGGAACAAGATTCAACTGGGTTAATCCCTCTTTCAAAGGGATTTGGATCAGACCAAAGCAAATGAATTTGGTCCCTTTTTGTGCTTGAGTTGAAAAAATATATTGGGATTTTTGGAAGACTATTTCCACCTAGACACCAAAAGAGAAGCAGAGATAAGGAAAATTTGTACCCTCAGAAAGAAACTGATGTATTCATTTCTGGAAGATACCATAAATTCTCCTTTTGGCTTAAGCTAAATTTGTTTGACTTTCTACCATTTGCAACTAATGAATCTCTGATGGGCAGTTTCTAAAACGGTCCACAGTGATCCTCACCTTCTGGTACTCACACCCTGTGTAATTCATTCCCCTGGACTTAACATGTCTTGCTTCTAACTAATGGAATATAGCAGAAGTGATGGGCCCTAAGTGATGGGCTTCTGTCTTAGATTCTCTCTCTGTCCCTGTCTTTCTGTCTCCATCTCTCTCTCTGTCTCTACCTATGTCTTCTCTTTCTTTCTCTCTGTCTCTGACTCTTGTCTCTCCTCCTTTTTGTCTCTTTCTTTCTCTCAGAGTCCAGCCGCCGTGTAGAAAACTCCAGGCTACTCTACTGGAAGGGCTTTGGAAGGTGAGAGGCCACACGGACGAGTAAGAAGGCACCTCAGCCAATAACCAGCACCAACTGCCAAGCATGTGAATGAGCTGCTTGGAAGGACACCTTCCAGCCCTAGCCAAGGCTTCAGATGCTGCACCCCCAGCCAATAGTGAGGCTGGAAGAGAGACCCTAAGCCAGAACCATGCAGCTAAGCCACTCCCAGTATCCTGACCAACATAAACTGTGAAATAATAAATACTTGCTGTTTAAGACACTAAATCCTAGGGTATTTTAATATGCTGTAATAGACTGCAAATATACAATCTCATTGAAATAAGTCTATATTCTATTGTGAGAGAAATGGATGATTGAATAATATCAGTGAAAATCTGGAAAATCTGAAAACATTGAAAATTTCAGGTCTAAATAGGAATTTTGTAATTCTTAGTTCTCTGGGTATAAAATATCTGTCTATCTATCTATATATCTATCCACTATTTACATAAATATATATTATATACACATGACAAGACAATATGAAGTATCATGAAATTGCTGTTTAATAATATTTCAGATTAAGGAACAACACTGATCCATAAACAGTACTAATGAGATCAAACCACTGAATAAATATTGAATGAATAAATTAGTAAATGAACAAATTATCCAGCAACAACACTGCTTTTTCAACTGTATAATTACCCCTCAATATACTTTAATAAGTTTTATTATCTTCAGAGAACCCTTGGCTGTGAAACAACCTCTTGTGATAGAACCTGTTAATCTGTGTATAAATCACATATATTAAGGGGAAAAGATTTGAAACGCCCAAAACCCAAAGTGACTGATCTCAATAGCCTTTGGAATCGTGGTTAAGGAAAGCTTTCAAGTAAGAACAAGAAAATATCATATGTATATGTATGACTGATTCACTTTGTTATAAAGCAGAAACTAATAAAAAAATTTAAAAAAAAATCATAAAGTCATAAAGTTTTTATTTTCTTAAATTTTAATTTCCTTCTGAGAAAATCACCCTTTTGTGTTGTTTGTTTCCTTGTTTTCTGTTAAAAAGTGAGGTGTCCTGAAGTAGCTTGAAAAGAACCCAACTTCTAATAATGAAGGGTGTCAAGTTGTTAGCAATATAGCTAAGAACTGCAGAATCACAAGAAACAGGTTGTTTTAGTAGGACTGGAAAAAAGGCAAAGTGAGAATGCTTAAAGAATGTTGAGCTCATGTAAAGAAAGACTAAGTGGAAATCTCAGACTTAAAGGAATAGCAGCAGTGACACTGAAGCAGAGTAGATGGAGAGGAATCAGTAAGAAATAAACAGCTGCCCTGGAGAGAGGGTTAGGGAAGCCCGTCGCCTCGTGGTAGAATATCCAGACACAGTAAAAGCAGATCATGGCAAGCTCCAGGCCACAGATGTCAAAAGAGATAAGAGCAGCAACAGATACAAAGCATGACAGAAGGGCAATGAAAACAGTTATCCTCAACTTGAGAAAGTGAGAAGACATGGAGGAGAATGAGAGGACATAAATCATATTCATGTGAGATAATTTGATTTCTTTAATATGCTTCACTTGCCAGCTCAGAAATTTTATGGAGCTGTGCCAGAGTATATATATTTTAGTTGCAAAACAAATTGTGTTTAATGTCTCAATTAAGAACATTATTGTATTCTCTGGAACAAAAGTACCTGAACCCAAATATATCTGACTGATCGGCTCACTGCTACAGTGCTTCCCAGCAAAGGCAGTCAACCTCATTACCACCAGCCTATCTGGTAGAGGAAAGGGACTATATATGTTTGGAGTCCTTCCTTGTACTCTCTAAGCCTCAAATAAATAAATATATGAAAGTGTAGAATAGTGCACTTTCATAACCATAGAATAGTGGTTTTGTTCGTGGCCTCCAATAACTTATCCAAGGTTTTTCACATGAACTAAAGAACACAGAATACTATTTGAAAGACTATTTTCTCAATACTACCAGGATTGCATATAACTAGTACCATTCTAGATGAGAGGAGATCACAGACAGTGAATGGCTTGGGCCATCAGGGGCTAATTCTCATGCAAACCCAATTGCATGGCTGGATTGAAAATAAACATTAAACTTTTGAGGCACTGCAACCAAAAGAAACATCTCATATACAATATTCACAAGAAATATATTGAAAGCCATGTTGTAGTCAAAGTGGAATTTGCAACCAGAGCATGATAAAACGAACTCCATCACCTCAGTAGTGGGAGAATACCAAAGCAGCTTGTCAGATTCAGATACAGCTCATAGATTATATTAGTCAGCTTTCACTAGTCTTGCTAATAACATCCCAATGGCTCAAACCTACAAATGTGTTAGTTCTCACTCACAACACCTGTTGGCTGTGGGTGAGCCTCTTCTCGGTTCCATGGTTAGCCATGCTAAAGAAGGAGGCCCCCATCTGGAATAGGCCATTCTCTGGAGAGGAGAGGAAAGATGGGACTAAAAACGTTTGTTTAATCTCAGCATGCATTGGCCAGAGTGTCACATTCACAAGGCTTACATGAAGGGGTAGGAATGATACGCCTCCCATAGAGAGGGCCACCCGAGAGGCGACATGTAGGAACAGGCCCCAGCTCAGAGGGCAGAGAATATGGTGAGCAAATAATACAAACTAACAGAGTTAGAAGGAGCAGAATACTGTAACACCACACCCTGCCTGGGTTACAAGAGAAAGGTAGTCAACAATTTGTACCGAATACTGGAGGAAGCAAACAGCCTCCAGAAATTATTCCAGAAGGTTTTGCATTTAAAGTTGAACGTCAAGCAATTATAAACAAAATCTGGGAATATTCTGTAATTCAAATGAGACTTTCAGTCAAGACTCTGGTCCCCAATGGTTCACACCATGACAGCATTTGTATAAATATATCTTTTAAGGAAAATTTGGTAAAACTTGTCAAAAACCATGACTATATCCTTATCTTGACCTAGAAATTTCAATTTTTGGAATTTCCTCTAATTAGACATTCTTAAAGTAGCACAAAAGATACATTCACAAGGATATCCAGCACAGCAATGTATCTAAAACCAACCAACTGGAAACAATGTCATAATTAAGCCATAAAATTGGTTTGAAAAATGATCGTGCATTCACAAAAATAGAATGCTCCACAGAGGAAAAAGTGAGGGGGATTGGACTGCTTGCCACTGTCATAACCGTAAGACAATTCAGCAAGCATGACAAGGAATAGACTCATTGTATCTGCATAGTGAAATCATTCTTGAGATAGAATGTACTCAAAAAGAAATATCTAAAAAGCTACAAAATTTTTGATCGTCATGATTTGCTATTTCTCACTAACTTTCTATCACCTCCCCAGCTTGAAATAAAACCATATTTTTGAAAATGTCCATCCATGTCCTAGTGAAGGGCATTTTCTCAAAACTCTGACATTGCAGTAAGTCCTAATTTAAAGAGAAGAACTCTCAAATATTTTCTTTTCTCTGAGAATCATTCATGAACTACGTGAGCAGAAGACCTAAAATTTAGGTGAGCATATACACCTGCTGTTGATTTATCCCTTGAGATAATACAGAAGTAGAGGAATAATTAAACAGTTCTGCCGACAAATACCTTACGTCCTATAGGTAGATGAATTTATTTTATACTTATTCATGAATATTGTTTCTTTTGCTCACAATGTGGTTTTTTTCTTATAAGAGGAACACAGTACTTTTTCCTTTGCTTTCACAAAGAAAAGAAAATTAAAAACAAACAAAAGAGACCTTTGGGGTTGATACAATGTGTGAATTCTACACTTGCAGGATTCATGCCTTACATTTTCTTGGCTTACACTATGCAGGCCCAAGAGGCTGCACGCTCAGACTGATGTCCTGGGTTCTCTTAGGCATATAATTCTGGAGCACAGGACAATTTCTTGTTCTCCCCTCCTAAATAACACACACACACACACACACACACCCCGAATGAACCTCTAAAGTGTTAGATCACTGTGGTCCTAACACTTCACTGGAAGTGCTGCACTGAGAGAGCTATGCCAAAGAAGGACCCTCCATCTGAAATATGCCATTCCATCCAGCCCTCTCTCTATAAACAGATGCACGAAGGAAACAAGATAACTCCTTGCCCTACAAAGGGGACACTGAGAGATCTAACCTCGTCCCTCCTCCTTCTCAGGGACCATTCCTTCCCCTCCCCATCACCCAGTCCTCTTCCTGCCCAACAACTCGCAGAGCTGCCCTCACTTTTTTTTTTTTAATTCTTTTAGCCCTAGCATTTTATTTATTTATTTTTACATCTTTATTGGAGTACAACTGCTTCACAATGGTGCATTAGTTTCTGCTTTGTAACAAAGTGAATCACTTACACATACACATATGTTCCCGTATCTCTTCCCTCTTGCGTCTCCCTCCCTCCCACCCTCCTTCCCTGTTGCTGGTTGTCTTTTCTTTTCCTTGTCTATACGCCTGCAGCTCACCACCCACTACACAAATGTTGTCATCTCTCAGGCCTGCCACTGTCTTTCTTCTCTTCTGCTGCTATCTCTTATTTCTTCTCTTCTCCATTTTTATCAAACCTTTCCTACTTTTCTGCAAAAAAAAAAAAAAAAAAAAAAGCCCGCAATCTTTGGGGCATCGCTTTCTTCCCCCCATCACCACAGGCCAGGTTTCTCTACCTGCTCGTCACCTGTCATCCTTTCTAGCAGGTCCTACAGGCCAAAAACTCCCTCACAACTCTTACCCTTTGCGCTAGCTGTTGGTGGAATCTGAGGTCCCCAGAAGGTTGTTCTCCACACAGTTGATATATTCATTCATTTTCTTATACACATGTAGCAATAAATATGAAATTAGAGCTGTAGCATTTGATATATACTTGGGTTAAAAAGACTTCCTCAATATTTAATCTACAAGGTGCATAGGGTGATTTAATATTTTCCATGAGTGGTATAAAGAAAAAAAATATTACTCTTTTATGCTAAAGCCTACTGAAGCATATTCAGAATACTAAGGAGGGGTAATAATTCTTCTCCTTTAAAAATTCATTTAGAACTTATAATTCATTTGGAATTCATAATACATGTAGAAAATACCTTGATAGGCTCTTTGAATATAAATGGCAAGGCCTTCAAGGCATGGTTTACAAAATAAAAGTAGAGGAGTTTAGAATCTCCCAAGGACAAATTTGCTTTGGAGATGGAAGGCAAGGGATAAAAAGACCAAGAGTGATGACCAAAGACCTAAGGAGAAAGAAAGACCCTAGAAATATGATATGAAGTCTGACGAGTGTCATGATCAGTCTGTGTCAGGTAATGGCAGATAATTTTATGGGGCTTCTTACATCTCACACTGAGTTTGAGGTTGACTCCTACCTTTTGATTCCTGCCTTTCTCTACCCACTAATTTTGCCATCTACAAGCTGTAAGGCAGCTACGATCTTATGCCGATGGGGTCTTAGTAGAATGACGAAAGAGAGAAGGTGTCCAGGATGGACCAGTAAGAGAGAACAGCAGCATCAAGATATGAGGTGTTCTTTACATTTTTAATTGTGATGAAATACACGTAACATAAAAATTACCATCTTAACAAGTTTAAGTATACAGTTTACTAGTCTTAAGTGCATTCACACTTCAAAACTCTTTATCTTGCAAAACTGAAGCTCTATACCCATTAAAATTTCTGCACCTATGAACTTGACTACTCTAGGTACCTTATATATGTGGACTCAAATAGTATTTGCTTTTTTTGACTGGCTTGTTTCACTCAGCATAATGTCCTCAAGGTTCATAGCATGGTTCAGCATTTCCTTTCTTGTTAAGGCTGAATAATATTCCTTATTCTGCATATACCACACTGTGTTTAGCCATTCATCTGGTGATAGACACTTGGGTTGCTTCCATCTTTTGGCTATTGTGAATAATGCTTCTATCCACGTGGGTGTGAGGTGAGAGTTTTCAATAGGAATCAATAGGAGTCAGTCCATTAGCATAGACTGACCCAGCAACATAACCCTATTTCCCAAGAGGGACAACTTGAAAGAGGAAAAGGCAGACATGTGAATTACATGCGCAAATTTTTTTCTACCACATCCATCACCAAACTTGTCTAAGCTTTGTAGAAAACAGATTTTCATATGAAAACTATATAGTAAAGCGGAAACTTCCACTTAAACTTCCAATAAGCATCTCTAATTTTTCTTTTTTTTTTTTTTTGCGGTATGCGGGCCTCTCACTGTTGTGGTCTCTCCCGTTGCGGAGCACAGGCTCCAGACGCGCAGGCTCAGCGGCCATGGCTCACGGGCCCAGCCGCTCAGTGGCATGTGGGATCCTCCCGGACCAGGGCACGAACCCGTGTCCCCTGCATCGGCAGGCGGACTCTCAACCACTGAGCCACCAGGGAAGCCCAGCATCTCTAACTTAACATCAAAACTAATCTGATCTTCCCTTCAAATCAGGCTCCCATTGATGCTCTTCTCTTATCAATTAAGGGCATTGCTCAGGCCAAAAGGCATAATGCCACTCTTTACTCCTCTCTTTATTTTTTGTTGGCAAATCCTATATATTGCACCTTCAAATTATAGCCTCATCCCAGCCATTTCCCACCACCTCTAGTCTAAGCCACCTTCATCTCTTACTTGGATCATTGCAATGGCCTCTTAACACCTGTCACTGAGCTTGCTCCTATTCTGTCTATTCTCAACAGGGACCTTTTAAGACTTAAATCATGATGCTCCCCTGCTCAGTCTTTCAACACCCTCCCTCTCTGTGGACGATCCAAAGACCTTGCAATGACTTCTAAATCCTTATAGGATCTGGTTTTCTGTTGCCTCTCTGAACTGACCCATTACTACTCCCCACTCTCCTTATATAGCTCCAGAAACACTGCCCTCTCCACTGTCCCTTGAATATGCCAGCCTTCCCCAACCTTACAGTGTTCACCTTAAATGCTCTCCCTCCAGATCATCCTTGGCTCCCTTTCTCACCTCCCTTAATGTCACCTTTCCTGTTAGGTCTTTCCCAGGAAACCATAGTTAAAATGGCACATTTTCTCATTCCCTGAAACACTCCCCATCCTCCTTCCCTGCCTTATTTTTCTCCATAGCGTTTACCACCTCTCAATATACTATGCGTTTTACTTACTTTTTTTAGACAGTGTCTATCTTCTACCACCAGAACGTATGCTTCATGAGAGTCAGGATTTTACCTGTTTTGCCTATTAATGTATTCCCAGCAGTGAGCAGTGCCTGGCAGCAAGTGAGTGCTTAATAGGTTTTTGTTGAATTAATTAAATGTGTAAGAATGAATGCATGAATGAAAGCAAAGAGTGAAGTTTTAGGAAAGAAGAGAGATAAGCAGAAATGTTATAACAAGTGGAAACCAGCAAGTGTCAGCTAAGATGTTTGCATTTTATTTAGTTGACAAAATATAAATATGGCATGCCAAATAGTCAGCAATTAAGAAATTACGAAAAAGAAAAGAGGAGGGCTTCCCTGGTGGCGCAGTGGTTGAGAGTCCACCTGCCGATGCAGGAGACATGGGTTCGTGCCCTGGTCTGGGAAGATCCCACATGCCACGGAGCGGCTGGGCCCGTGAGCCATGGCCACTGGGCCTGCACGTCCGGAGCCCGTGCTCTGCAACGGAGGAGGCCACAGCAGTGAGAGGCCCGTGTACAACAAAAAAAAAAAAAAAAGAAAAGAGGAAAACAGCTTTGACTTCATGATTATAGAAATTCACCCTAACAAAATCAGTTTATCTTGAGGTTATTTTAATCTTATACTCTGGACAACACTTGTGTAGAATGAAGACACCAATGATACTTTGAGTGTCTCATTTTATCAACTCATAAGAGCAAAAGTTTTCTTAGACTTGGTAAGATGGTGGACAAATAACTCAAGACATGCTCATAGCTTTATATTAGTCAAACTAAAGATAGATGAAGAAATAAACAAGAATTTTTCAAACTAGTCAAACATCTTCTAGTCAGCACCTGTCCTAGCCCTCACCAAAAGGAATATTTTAAATGGAGTCACTGGAAAACATTCTTGTTTTACTAAGTTCATCCTTTTATTTATCACAAGCTACATGTAACTTACTTTCAGAACTAGTTATATATCCTTCAGCTTCAAGACACATGAACAGATATTTCTTTATGATTCAGTTCTGCGTTTCCAAAGTGGTTTGATACTCAGAGAACATCAGTGCGAGAAGACAGCTTCCCCTCTCCAAATTTTCATGAACCATACCCTAAAAGCAGCAGCCTTTGAAATCACACTCAGTCTAGAATCGTGTTGCGTTTTTTATGAGAGTTAGGAAAATCATGGCTCTCTGAAATGGATGATACCCAGGACTCCTTATTGTCATCCTCTAAATGCACCACTTCCATATATTTCTCCTCTTATTGTCTCTGCATGGTTTTAATTATTTATTGGGTTTTTATAGCATCTTACCTCTAAAGAGTTCAAATCCTATATGGAGAGTTTCTGGCAGTAACATTTAATAGACATTTTCTAAGCATTATGCTACACTAGTAAAGCAACAGTGAAACCATACAAAGAGCCTAAGTAACTTAGACAAGGAAAATGAAGATGAAAATGGAAAAGAAAGAAAAGTGGTAAGAGTAGATACTAGCACATTTACATAATAAATCTAACTCCTTTCAAGCACTCTTCTAAAATCCTTTCATACTCACTTGTATCTTCCAGACATACTGGGACTGGGACTGCAGAAAGATGACCAGGGAACTTGTCATATACCTTTTATTATATACATAGCAGTTACGTAGCCATCTATGTATAGCAGGTCTTACTCAGGATCATATTTGAAGAGCTACACCCATATTATTTAAATAGCATTGGCCTACACTTACATAACATGTAACATGTGCTAGCCACTGTTCTAAATACTTTATAAGCATGAACATATTTAATTCTCACAATGTCCTATAAGGGAAACACCATTATTAGCCTCACTTCAGAGCTAAGGAAACAGAGGCACAGCTACTAAATGGCAGATCCAAGGCTGGCCTCAAGCCTGTCTCTATCAGAAGCCATGCCATTGACCATTATAAACTCAATAAACTGAATTTATATCTGCTCTTAGGCTAGAAAATATTAATACTAGACCCTTCTTAATTAACTTCCTTTCACTCTGTTTTCTTTGACTTCATGTTTTCTTTTTCCTTCACTCACTCTTGAAGCTGTAATAAATATATTTAATGATTTTACTTATCTATTTCTTAAAGTAAAATGTCTACTACCCATTGCTTAACTAGAGATCCTGAAGTAAAGTGTTAAATTTAATGCTGATTTATTTGCTTAGAGTTGTCCTTAGCTGACTACTTTTGTTACTCTGATCTGGAGGACTCTTTTACCCTTAAAAATCTCTAATACTTAGGACAGTGTGCCATTTAATAAGCCAAATATGAGTAAAATGTGCCAAGCCGAGGTTTAGAGTATAAACTAAGTCTCATTGTCCAGGGAAACATTTAACTTTCTATACCACGGTTTACCATTTCTATGATTGGCATATCTTATTTGACATTGTCTTAGTAAAGGATAAGCTATTTAAAACAACACAGATAATAGTTTCCAATAAAAATATTGCATCAAAGTATTTAAACTGTTGTGGTCAGAGGAAACAGCTAAATGATACACTTCAGATGGATAACTGAGAGGTTAATCATTCAAAATAAGTTTCAGATGGCAACTGAAAACCTTTCTATTAATATAAGTCACTGAAGATCAGTAATTACGTTTGTCCACGTGTAAACTGAAGTCATATATATCTGCTCTCTGACCACCTTGTCTATGCCTGCCCGACATCTGAAGTTTGCTGGTCGCTGAGACTTTTGAAACATGTATGGAAATCATAAAATCGTGATTGGCCCCTCCCTGCTCAGTGAAACCTTTGCTCTAGAGCTTCAATTTCTTCATTCATTCGGTCAGTCATTCAGAAAGCAAGCACACGTTGAGCACCTCCTCTTCCCCAAAGATATAAAGAGAAAAGAGAAATTAGAATTTCCTGGCCTTGAAGAAGTCACGTCTAAAAGGAAATTGGATTAATAGACAATTGTCCACACCTGCTTAGACAAGTCACCTCTTAGAGACCATTCTGTCACTGTAGCTCAAATTCTTTCTTTGTGCTCCAGCTACTGAACTTTTTTTTTTTAATTCAACAGGCTAAGGAATTTGACAATCCATTTTAAACTAAAGAGTCCGCTAGATCATGCATCCCTGGAATCCGGCACCCTATGTTGTTAATCATTCTAGCCACTCTCTTCCAAAAGCCACTAGAAAAGTGCTTTATACAGAATAGATATTTGATAGCTCTTTAATTGGAATTACATAGCTTTTAATTATCTCTGTATACAGGGCTTATAGGGTATCCATATAACATTTCTAAGTTATCCATCAGAATAAAAAAAATTAACTGGAGTTTTGATATGGATTTTAAAAATGAGGAAAGGGGTATGAAATTGCAAAACTCATTTAATCCAACAAAAGGAGATGTACTGTTATGTAATCCTATGAAATTCTTTGGAGAAATGAATATGACAAAATGTAGATTATTTGGAGCAGTCTGTATTCTAAGTGTTGAGTTGATTGTTACACTTGATATTTAGACTAACAAAAATATTACAAGGTTCTCTGAAATATAAAGAAAAGTAAGAACAATAGTTTAAAACAACAGCAACAACAACAAAACCAATTTACATAGAAGAAAGATAAGGAGAATGACCTCTAAATACTTTCTTGTTGGACTTAACTCTGGATGCAGATATCATCTGCTACCTACTCCTTTAATTGAAAACAGATAAAGTCGTCTTTGAGGTAATTAGTTTTCCTGCATTATAATAATCAAAGAAGTATATTTCAAAAGCTTAAAGTAAAAAAAAAAAACAGATTTTGCAGGGTAAGAGAACCCGGCATTGATTCCCAGCAGAGTTGCTCAGCCTCATGAAAAAGTATATCGTGCTTGAGTAGCTGAAAACAAATCTAGAGACATAAATACCCTTTCCATTTAAAATGTTTCCTTGCATTTCATATAATTTTATCAGACACATGAGATAAAAGGGTGATCTCCTTAGAGTGGAAGAAGCATCCACTGAAAAGCCACCAGCCCTTCAGGGCCTCTGTACTCTGATCATCATTCATACTCTGAAAGCTATTTCTCTTCTTAGCTGGAGATCCAATTAGGTATCACATAACAGTTCTATTAAATTCAGATTTCTCTGTGACAATAAACTTTATTTCCACCCATTAGAGGGTCTTCTGATTTCAGTTTGAATCATTTTTTCCTTCTTAATCTTGTTAATGTGTGAGCATCTGACGGTCTTCCTTTATGACTAAGGCAAATATCAAGCCTGTTGTAGATGATTTATTTGCAATCTGAGATTTTCGGGTGTGTCAAATGCCATATCTTGGTCTGAACTGTAGGGACCCGTAGTAATGGCTTATACCCTATGTTCAAAGAGATCACCCTTGCACATAGGCCAAGGGAATAGCCAAATCAATTGAACAGTGTGCGTCTTCACTCCACTGAAAAGGGAAAAAAGAGATCTTGATCCCTTATGCAAGCAAAGAGAACTAATATCTTAAAAATGGAGGTTTCTATGTTAAGCCAAATGCTATGCAAAACAAATTGCAAAATGCAGTAAACCAAAACAGACTTATTCAACATTCTCTTTTGCCTCGTCTTAAGGGAAAATAATCCTTTTTAGTTTTATTTTTTAGTAAAATAGAAACCAAATATTTTATGGATATGACTAGTGGAAGATACACTGGATTGGGACTAAGGAAATAAAGCAAACCATTTAATAACCACTCTAAATCTCATGATATTAATGAATAAAATATTTTTTTAAATCTAAAGACTTTCCCCCAATTTATGTGCACAACTCATTTGTACATGTGGCTAATGAAACATCAAAGAACTCCTTTCCAAACCTCAAAAGGAGTGCCAATCCCTGACAAATATACTCAGTCTTGGAGTCTATTAAAAAACTTCCTAGAATAGAATTGTACCTTTACTGAAAAGTGTTGAAGCATTTTCAGTGTATGCTTTATCTCTTCAGAACATTTGGCAACGGTGGATAATTTTTAAACCATCCAATACCACAGACACAGATTTTACTTGAATTCTTCACATCAATAAAGATGGATAGTTTTATTGGTAAGTTGTATACAAAAAAAAAAGTAAAGGAATTACTTATTACTAAAAACTATTAGCCAGTAAAGTCAAATAAATCATTATTTTAAGCCTATTTTATTCTCATTTTTGGAGGAAATAAAAATATTGTAGTGATTTACTCATTACAACATTCAAAAATAGAAATGGTCAACTAATTTCTTCTCATTGGAGTCTAAAAGTTTGTGGCAACCTCAAGAAGAAGATGGCGGTAAATCCAGAACTTAAAAGCCCAGACTTACTGCTATAAGCCTGACTTACTATTGGTGTGGTGTGACACTGAGCAAAATTTTCAAACAATGAAACAGAGTTTTATTATCTATGAAACAGAGGATGATAGTATTATTTAATGTTCCCAAGGTGACTAAATGAGATAACCTCTATCAAGCACATAACACAGCACCTGGCACATACCTAGGACCCACTAAATGTCAGGAATTATCACATGAATCTCTTTCATTGTATGACAAATAGAGAAGTGTCTTTTGTATTAAAATATGTAATATGTCTTCACAAAGAGGTGTGAAAACCAAAGGTCTTAAAATGCTATAGAAGGGGAATGTGAATTGATACAGCCACTATGGAAAGCAGTATGGAGTTTCCTCAAAAACTTAAAAAGAGAACTATCATATAATCCAGCAATCCCATTTCTGGGTTTTCCCAAAGGAAATAAAATCAAAGAGATATCTGCACTCCATGTTCATTGAAATATTATACACAGTAGCTAAGATATGGAAACCACCTAAATGTTCATCAACAGGTGAATGGATAAAGAAAATGCTAGGTAGATAGATAGATAGATATAATATTAATAGAATATTATTCAGCCTTTAAAATGAAAGAAATTCTGCCATTTCAACAGCATGTATGAATCTGGAGGACATTATGGTATGTAAAATAAATCATTGTATATATGTGCCACATCTGGCACATACATACAATGGAATATTACTCAGCCATAAAAAGAAATGAAATTGAGTTATTTGTAGTGATGTGGATGGACCTAGAGTCTGTCATACAGAGTGAAGTAAGTCTGAAAGAGAAAGACAAATACCGTATGCTAACACATATATATGGAATCTAAAAAAAAAAGAAAAAACAATGGTCATGAAGAACATAGGGGCAAGATGGGAATGAAGACACAGACCTACTAGAGAATAGACTTGAGGATATGGGGAGGGGGAAGGGTAAGCTGTGACAAAGCGAGAGAGTGGCATGGACATATATACACTACCAAACGTAAAATAGATAGCTAGTGGGAAGCAGCCGCATAGCACAGGGAGATCAGCTTGGTGCTTTGTGACCACCTAGAGGGGTGGGATAGGGAGGGTGGGAGGGAGGGAGACGCAAGAGGGAAGAGATATGGGGACATATGTATATGTATAACTGATTCACTTTGTTATAAAGCAGAAACTAACACACCATTATAAAGCAATTATACTCCAGTAAAGATGTTTTTTAAAAAAAAATAAAAAATAAATAAAATAAATCAGGCACAGAAAGACAAACACTGCATAACATCACTCTTATGTAGAATCTAAAAGAATCAAACTCATAGTAAGATAGTAGAATGGTGGTCATCAGGGGCTAGGGAGTAAAGGAAAAGGGGAGACATTGGTAAAAGAATGTAAACTTTCAGTTATAAGATGAATAAGTTCTGGTTATAGCATGGTAACCATAGTTAATAATAATGTACTGTATACTTGAAATTTGCTAACAGAGTAGGTCTCATGTATTGTCAACACACACACACAATGATAACTGTGAGGTGATAGATATAAGTGATACAAGTGATTGTGGTGACCATTTCACAATATATATGTATATCAAAACATCATATTATATACCCTAAACATATAAAATTTTACTTGTCAATCATAGCTCAATAAAGCTGGAAGAAAACAAAATTCTAGGATACACATTTTTTAAAAAGCTCATTTTTTATGGCATTCTTGGAGATTCATTTGTAAATAATCCTTGGTCGTACACAGATCACTCCTTAATATTCACATATTATACATTTAGAATGGTGACTAGACAATTATTAAGTGGCATTTATATTTTTTCTCAGACACAACTTCTTCATGAATAGATATTTCATTTAAATATTCTTTCTCGTTTGCACTTCAATTATGAGTCATCATTTATCATGCTGCATATTCTACAAACAGATGCAATTCATGCAAAGAAGTACAAAACACTTCGTGAGTGCCTTGGTGGTCACAGTTGAGTAAGACATTGCCCTCATCCTGAAGTCTCTCGTAGAGGGATTAGTACAGCTCATCAAGAGCTGAACTGCTAGGTCCAGTAGGGTCGGTGTGCTAGGAGCGTACAAAGTAAATTCACATTATATCTAGATGGGGCTTCAAGCCATAGAAGCATACTAAATAAGGATGAAACACAGGCAGAATTTAGATAAATGGAGAAAGACAAGGACTTCTAGGTGAGGAAGACTGCAAAATGAAGGAACAGAGTTACAAAGGAGAAGAGCCATTTCAGGAACAGAAAGCAGTGATGTTTGTAGGAAGATGGGCTAATTGCAGGGAAGAACAGAAAGATACTTTGAGGCTTTCCTGTGTACAGCATTGAATAGCAAGATGAAGAGGTTATCTCTACTAAAATTTACTGTCCATATGAACTTTGAAAATTATTTTAAATGAATAACAAAAAGGAATTCTATAATTATAAATTAAACATGTTCTTACTATCCACATTATAATGAAAATGCTATCACATTTTTAGTTAAGTGAAAGTTCTTACACATCAAACAGAAAGCTTAATTTAATAAATGTGGTAATTTAAAACAGAGGCTTTCTGCTGGCCCACCTTCCACACTGTAGCATGAAAGTTACTCTCCAGTGATATGTTAATGGAACCCACAGCTATGAGTTATCTCTTCCTTTGACATAGAATTTTATTATCCTTCTTTTTAATTTCATGCATCATATGCCATATTTTCAATTTTAAAGACATCAATTTTCTTTTCTTAAATCTTTCACACCTATAACTATTTAGTGTTTGGTGGCAATACACTATAATTGAAAGGTCTCAAAAATATTTGTGTTTAAAAAACACAGTATATGAATATATCATTTTCAAAGAATAGATTTTAAACATATTAGCTTTATACTAAAAAATTCCAAAGTTAATGTTTCATAGAATAATTATGTGATCCAACTAAACTATTAGTGAACAATTTAAAGCAAATGATTGCAAAATATACTTTGAAAGATTTACAAATTTAAACAATTTTCTCATCACAAGGGAGTAAATAGTTTCCTCGGGTAAACAAACCTTATCAAAAGAAACTATATGTTAACAGCTCTTTAAAATTTGTGAGGCTTACTTTAAGGAATAACTTAACTCAAAGCTCTTGAAAAACTTTATTAAATCAAATATGAATCATAGCCGGAATCAAATAGCAGTATAGAATCATGAACATACCTCTAGAATAAAGGAAACCCAACATGGCAAATAAAGGGCATGCCAATGTGCCCTGATGGTAAACGTTATGCCATGAGGGGGCAGGTAGGGGGATGTTCCTCTCACAGCAGCTGATAGGAACCAGTGCAACAGGTGGGCTACCATATGTTCTAGAAAGAGGAGCTGAAGCCTGATCTCACCTGATAGGACTAAGAGACTAATTAACAAGAAATCCATCAATTTTCCAGGACCAGTACCATTCCAGATTATGAGGCCTCATTTTGTTTTACCCGTAAATGTTGACTATATCAACTACCTGATAAGGAAAATTAGAGACATTTAATCTTACAATGGGAGGCATCATAAGTGGTCATTTTTTCCCATGAAAAAGGATAAAAGAAATTTGCAAATTTCTGATAGACCCATACACTGATTAATTAAAAAAGAAACAAATCAAAGAGCTAAGGTCAATATTCAAGGAAAGATAAAGATCGAAAATGTACAATATGCAACATCAATGAAGTCAATTTGTTCTATGACCCGAAAACAAAGAGATGAGGGCTCCCCACTTATGTCATCAGTCCATCCTGAAAATTTCCTGAGACACCCTAGTACCAATCTATGTGGACCCTTCAGAGGGGCAGGTTCTTGGGCTTCCATTCCACACACTTGTGGAAGCTGAGAACCTCCCTCTCCAATCTAAGGTCCAGCCTTCTCGTGTGCTCCACATGGCCATGGCCCTGTGGGTATTACTGCTTCCTAGGACTTCTGCCCTGAGCCCTGAGCTTGAGACCTAGCCTTGACTGGAGCTCTATACAACCATTTCCTTTCGCATTCCCTGACTTTTTCCCACAACATCCCTTCCCCTTCCTCTGGGGCACTCCTCTTTCTGCCAAGGCACTTCTCTAAAGCACTCTCTTTCTCTCCCACACCTGCATGACACCTGCTACAAACTATCGAGTGTTGGAGCTTTAACTGAAGACTGGGACTTCAGACATCCCTGCATTCTATCCATCCAAATCCCTGAGGCAATGATTACAAAGCCTGGCCTAGGGTATTAAATGCAGGGAAGAAAAATATAGAGGGATGTGGACTGGAAAAAAAACCAAACACACAACCTAAAAGTTATGAGTTATGTTTTATTTGGGGACCTTACTAAGGATGAGAGCCCTGGAGACAGCCTCTCAGATAGCTCTGAGGAACTGTTCCAAAAAGTTAGGAAGGAGCCAGGACATATAAAGTTTTTGCTGAGAAAAAACAAACAAACAAACCATGTAGTCAAACATCAAAAGATTACTGCTAATCACAAAAAACGGACATCTCAAGTTAATGATTTTAGTGCTTTTTTATATATGGGAAGATGCAAGAGCCTGGGCTTACTGAAATTATTCCTTAATTATGCATCTTAACTATCTACGACCAGTATCCTGTTTTTCTCTATCTTAAATTCCTGCAGGGCACACCTTTTGGGTGGCTACAGTGGCTAATGGCTTGGTGGCTGATGGCAGGCGATATTCACTTTTTCCTGAAATGACAGGCAACATTTTTTTTGTCCACAGCGAGGCAAACAAATGTTTCACAAATGATACTTTTGCCCTTGAACATAAACTCTATCCAATAAATATTACTTATTTTTAATGAGGATATAAAACGTTAATACTAAACATGGTGAGTCAATTTAGAAATGATATGATAAAAATATTGAGCCATTGTTTTATCATGTGGATACACTGTAAGACTGTCTTTCTGTTAAGTTGATGTGCTAGATTAAAGAACTACAAATTATACATATATATATAGGCATAAAACTATAAAGTTATTTTGTTTTGCCTAAAACAAACACTCAGAAGAAAATAAACCTGAAAGAACAAATTTCAAAAATGTCTAGAGATATTATTTAAATAATAATTGACATGTTTAAGGAAAAATAATTTCTTATTCTATTAATCTGAAGAAGACCAAGTAATAAAGCAATAAAAAGTAATCTCAGGTAATCTCAATTTTTTTTTCTTTTAGGTAGAGGGAATAAGGAATGTGAATGAATAGTGAATTATCCCTTCTCTAAACCTCTCTGTCCTAATTCATTTGCTTCAACTAGAAACAAATCATAAAGAAAAAGAAAAAAATAAGATGACAGACTTTGTATCTTCTAGTATTATTCTTCTGGAGTTCACAGTTTTGATATAATACTATATATGCTTTGTGATTAGCAATCACCCCAAAACTAGCATTAAAGGGTTCTCATGATCCCAAGATGTTCTGATAACTGTAAACCAGAAAACCAAAAATCACAAGTAATTTTCATTGTTTCAGTAATGGGAACAGTTTGCAATTGATGCTGGGAAATACATTATTCCACATTCTAAATGGTATGAAGTATGTACACAGCCTTTGCTTTTGGAAGTAACTTATGACTGAATAAGAAAATGAATACTATTTGAGGGTAACCCTAAGGGATAAAAAAGCGACAGCCTCACCAGCATCGTTCTGGCAATTTAATCAAGGAGAATGACAAGAAATCAAGGATAAGCGGCAAAATAACAACAGGCAGGAGGGCATTTAATCTGATCACTAGCAGAAGCAAGTAAAGGTAGCTTTCTCAAACAGAATGAGAGAGGCTAGGAAGAAGGTATGAGCTAAACTGTGCCATGTAAAACAATAGCCCTGCAAGAATGTAAAACAGCTGGACTGATTCATACTGAGCTGTGCAAAGCACTGGACATGCCAGCTCCCATCCCAGCAGTGAAATTCAGATCAAAATGTTCTGTTTTGTAGCCTGGCTATACTATACACATATATTTTTTTTCTACATAGTATAAAGTGATTAAAAGTGATTATAGAAGATGGCTTTCCCAGATTCCTCCTATTGTTCCTGCATTCAGGCAAGTCTTTATACAGGTAGTTTTAAGAAAAATGACCCTAGTCGCCATCACAAGGAGAAACCATTAGCTTCTAGTCCAGCAGAACTAAAATTATGATGTCACCAAAAACAGAGAGAGATTCCACACTTTATTCTTCCCCATTTACCTCAGTATTTCAAAGATGCAGAAAGTTATTATCTTACATAGATATATAAATAAATTTTTGTATACTTTTTGCTTTACAATCTTGTTCACACTAGATCCATTGTAACTGAATGCTCTGTAAAATATAAAAATTAAAACTTCGTGTGACCAATGTGTAACTTTAGAAAAGTTACTTGGCTCTGTTTTCTCCTCTGTAAAATGGGGACAGTAATAGTATCTCCTTCATAATCAGATGCTAATACATGTAAAGTACTTAGAACAGTTCTTGAGATATAAAAAGCACTATAGAAATGTTTACCTCTACTCCATCCTTTAACTTTTAACCCGTTTCTTTACGTTAAAAATGAGCAGCTTGTAATTGACAAGAGGTAGTTGGATCTTTTTATTTTTAATCCAGTCTAACAATATCTGCTTTTTAATTTGTGTCAAGACATTTTTACTTGATAACACTGTTTTCAAATTTCTATGGAATAAATACAAAAATTGACTGCATATTATGCCTTAAAGTAAACCATGATAAATTCCTGGAAGTAATAATTATTCAGGCAAATTTTCTGAATATAATAAAACTAAAACTTAATAAGAAAAGATTAACTGAAAACAATTTGAACCATTTAGAAATTTTTTTTTTTAAATCCCTCCTACAGCACTGAAAGGTAAAATCAAAATAGGTGTTCAAACATGAATGACAATTAGAATAATCCATTAAGAGCAACTGGCATGAACTCGAAGTCATATCTTTCTTGCTGGCTATTTCAAAACCATCATGTAAATCTATTAGAGATGCTTCAGTTGAACTAAAATGTTCATAAACTGACTTGATAAGACCCCTTATGAAATACTATTTGCAATATTACATGCTTTGGGGCTCAGAAACAGGTACTGAAAGTAAGACAGTCCAAAAAGTACCAAAAATTTGCTTTTACTTTGTTTTATGTAAATGCTGTCTTTGATTAAAAGCAATACTCACTCTGATCTAGGCATAAAAGCAGTCACAAATTTAGCATAGATGCAAAAGACAAGTTGACAAAGAAAACGACAAAACAGAATGCCAGCACATGAACCTACATGGTTCACAGTAAACTAAAATAATAAAAGAGTAAGTGTATGTATTCTCAATGAAAATACATTCACTCACGCACACGTATACACACACACACATACACACACCATCTCTCAATTAGCAATACTAATTTATTCCTGAAAATCAAGGCATTTCAATAAAAAGTAATTAAGTGAAAAAATATACTTCCATTAATTTCAATGAGGAAAAATTATGATACGCTTCATTTCATGTGTTTCATTTCAAAATACCCAAACAATTGTCACTGAGGAAAAAACACATCCATCGAATAATGAAACAAGTTATGGAAGTTACAAATAACAATTTGAAAGTAAATAAATAGTTTTTATATAAAATAGAATGGTTTATTATATTTATTTTTTACTTTCCACACCTTTTTCTTCACCAATTTTCAGTCCTCTAAGAGTTTATCTTGTATTCAAACTGTACTTAAGAATAGAGCAGGGCTTCCCTGGTGGCGCAGTGGTTGAGAGTCCGCCTGCCGATGCAGGGGACGCGGGTTCGTGCCCCGGTCTGGGAGGATCCCACATGCCGCGGAGCGGCTGGGCCCGTGAGCCATGGCTGCTGGGCCTGCGCGTCCGGAGCCTGTGCTCCGCAACGGGAGAGGCCACAGCAGTGAGAAGCCCACGTAATGCAAAAAAAAAAAAAAAAAAAAAAAAAAAAAAAAAAAAAAGAATAGAGCACACACACAAAAAACACCTAAAGGCCAAAATAAAGACTAAATAGGAGAGAGCTTAGACAGTGCCCCCCCTACAAAATAGTGTGTGTGCCCATCAGACTGAGAAGTCTTCTTAACATAACCCTTGGCAAAGCAAGAAGCTTTGGTTCATACATACATAGCACGAAATTGAAATTTGTTCCATATGACATTTTCATAAGAAACTGTAGTGTTAAGTAAATTGGTGAGTGTGTTTTTGCCTACAACTGTAATGTTGAACTATAACTTATTAGAATATAAGTATACCTAATGTATACTGCAGTGAAGATTTTGATATACTGAAAACAAAATGTCATCCAAGAAGAGGATAACTTTTCAAGAATTGTTAGGACAAAAAGTCATTAACCAAACAGTTTTATATGAGGTAAGTATCTATAGAGATGTGTGTATGTGTCTGTATGTATAATTCATAACTGCATTAAGTAAAAGATGGACAGAAATCTGTAAGATAAAAAGTTATATTTGGATCTAGAATAAAAAATAAAATAGGATTATTTGGAGAGTTGTACTTTGTTTCTTCACTCTCTTGATAACTTCTAATGCCTCCAATTTTTTAACTTTCAATTTTCGAACCTCTGGTACATCCCATGCAGTGGCAAAAAAGGCTTCTAAGGATAGTAGATAAACCACTGTTCTGACTACATTCTTTAAAGAATTAATGAAAAAATCACTTTATTCTTTCTAAAATGATGAAACAGCAAAATCTCGAAGTGGTCCCCTCTATCTACAAAATGACAATTTTTCATCATCAAACCAAACTATATATGTGTATTTGATGTTTCATAAATGTTTATCCAGATGTGGAGAATATCCTTAATTTAATTTTTAGATTAATTGACAAAGGATTACACGAAACCTACATCATCAAACTATAAAAGAATACACTGTAATAGAAATTACTAGTATACTAAATATCTACAACATAACTGGAAACTCAAAAGATGTCACCTGATCTTGAAATAGTCTATGGGTGATTTTGTGTGTTAGTGATTATTGGGCTCTAAATGAGATGTGAAAGTTTTAGGGGATTGGGTTTAATCCAAAATGATCCTATGACACATTATTTAAGTTACCATCTTGAGAAGAAAAATCACTAATATCTGCTTGTTTATTGCCATATACGTTTCTTATGAAAATATACGATTAAAATATGCCAGGATGGTTTTCCCAATTATTTATTTTTACTAGTGATCGTGATTTGAAATAAAGGAGAGCATGCTTTAATGGACATTATAATGATACTTAGTTACAAAATACAGTTTCTTCTCACAAAATCTACCCACATTTTACAAAAATTACTAGCTAGCATTTATGACTCAAAAATATTTTCTGGGGCTTCCCTGGTGGCGCAGTGGTTGAGAGTCCACCTGCCGATGCAGGGGACACGGGTTCGTGCCCCGGTCCGTGAAGATCCCACGTGCCGAGGAGCGGCTGGGCCTGTGAGTCATGGCCGCTGAGCCTGCATGTCCGGAGCTCCGCACCGGGGGAGGCCACAACAGTAAGAGGCTCGCGTACCGCAAAAAAAAAAAACCCAAAAATATTTTCTGTGATCAAGCATAATTACTACATAGTGTACAGAGTAATAAAGGTCCATGTAAAGCAAATAGAAGAAAGAATGATGAGCAAAATCGACATACATACTTAAAGGGGGAGTGAATACACAGTTAGCTGCTTTTACAGTGCTGAAAATATATGTATTTTATTTATTTTCATCCTCCATTTCAACAGTACATTCCAATTACACATTTTCTATGTTTTCTGAAAGATGATTATGCTCAAAATGTTTAATTTTCCTTAGCACGCTTGCTCATAAAAGAAAATTATAATTATGATACATTCTTTTTCATTTCAAGTAAAATGATACTCTAAACCTTTTTATATGCCTTCATCTGGAAGACTTTTGGTAGGGAACAAATACCCATTTCACAACAGAGATTACCTAACACTTTTTAAAAATTCCAATCATATTTCAAACTCAGACTCAAAAAACCAAAACGTGTCATTTCTACTTTGGCCACAAATATGTAAGTATCACAGAATTAAACTAATTTAAAAAGCTAAAACAGGTGCATCTACATCCCTTCAAAATAGGAGAGACCATCTCATTTAAAAAACACTAGGTTCTGGGCTTCCCTCGTGGCGCAGTGGTTGAGAGTCTGCCTGCCGATGCAGGGGACGCGGGTTCGTGCCCTGGTCCGGGAAGATCCCACATGCCGCGGAGCGGCTGGGCCCGTGAGCCATGGCCGCTGAGCCTGCGCGTCCGGAGCCTGTGCTCCGCAACGGGAGAGGCCGCAGCAGTGAGAGGCCCGCGTACCACAAAACAAAACAACAAAAAAAACACTAGGTTCTTTTTTTTTTTTTGCGGTACGCGGGCCTCTCACTCTTGTGGCTTCTCCCGTTGCAGAGCACAGGCTCTGGACGCGCAGGCTCAGCGGCCATGGCTCACGGGCCCAGCCGCTCCGCGGCATGTGGGATCTTCCCGGACCGGGGCACGAACCCGCGTCCCCTGCATCGGCAGGCGGACTCTCAATCACTGCACCACCAGGGAGGCCCAAACACTAGGTTCTTAGTGGCAGGATCAAAGTTGGGGAGTTTTGTTGGGAACTCAGCTGCTGGTTATTCTTTGCTTGCCCCCTTCCATCCATTTTCTACCTTTTTGTTGTTGTCCTTCTCCATGCCCCAGGGTTCCACTTCCTTTGCTCTCTTGCACTCTGTCTTCACTAGACAATGGGAGACACGGTAAGAGACTGGGGAGGTGGGAAGAAAGAGGACAGGCTATTTCATCACCCACTGCCTTCCTGCTTTGCTGTTCTGGCAGCAGCAGCCATGGATCTCGTCTTCACCAGGCTTTAGTAATGTTGACTCTCCCTCTCAACCCCGGCTTGTGATGGTTTCTAGCTCTTGCTAATCTCTGTCTGCCTCAGCATCTCTCACTGGTTCCCTTTTTTTGTTTTATTTTGCGGTAGGCGGGCCTCTCACTGCCGTGGCCTCTCCCGTTGCGGAGCACAGGCTCTGGACGCGCAGGCTCAGCGGCCATGGCTCACGAGCCCAGCCGCTCCGCCGCATGTGGGATCTTCCCGGACCAGGGCACGAACCCATGTTCCCTGCATCGGCAGGCAGACTCTCAACCACTGCGCCACCAGGGAAGCCCTGGTTCCCTTTAAATAGTCTCTTTATTATATTTTCATCAAAAGCCCAGATAAGCATGTCATCTGTTTCCTGCCTGGCCACTAACTAATAAGTGGAGACTAAAAATTGGGGAATCTAAGAGCAATTAGATCTAAAACAACCTTGTACTGGGAAGGTCCCCTTTATCTCCCAGGGTATCTTGTAGGTCCAGAAGCAAATGTCATCCTGCTTCATATAAAGTGGAAATCTGAACTCAGATTAGGAGCCATATAAACAAAATGGGAATTTTAATTCGGGACTAAATAAACCTCCCAATACACTCTCTAAAACAAAGTTTGGAAACTTAGAGTGTGGAGAAAGAAACAGAGGGAAGATCAGGGCTTGAGGTGAGCCATCTGGGCATTCCTAATTGTTTCCCCTGAGGGAATAGCAATGCCAATAGATTTCGTATATTGAAGAGACAAACAGAACTCCTGAGTTCTGCTATAAATGTCTGAGAATTACGCAACGTAGATTTTTCTTAAGGTAAAATAATTAGTTCCATCAAAATAATTAGGTAGGGCTTCCCTGGTGGCGCAGTGGTTGAGAGTCCGCCTGCCAATGCAGGGGACACGGGTTCGTGCCCCGGTCCGGGAAGATCCCATATGCCGCGGAGCTGCTGGGCCCGTGAGCCATGGCCGCTGAGCCTGCGCGTCCGGAGCCTGTGCTCCACAGCGGGAGAGGCCGCAACAGTGAGAGGCCCGCGTACCGCAAAAAATAAATAAATAAATAAAGGCAAATGAAAAAGAACGAGACAGAGATGAGAGAAGGCAAGTTGTGTAGAGGAAAGCAGAGAAGGAGCTGAAACCATGCTGCTTACATTGCTAACAGCTATTCTCAGGACACCCTCCCTACTCTGTAAATGTTTCATTGCCTCTACCTACGCTGTCCTTATGGTAGCCACTACCCATATGTGCCTACTAAAACACAAACTAATTAAAGTTAAATAAAATTTAAAATTCAGTGCCTCAGCCCCATTTCAAGGACCCGTAGCTATCCTATTGGGACAGCACACAATAGATCCCTTTAGATCATCATGGCAAACTCTCTGGGACTGCACTACTTGAGACATCTAAATCCTTAAGATCTGCAACTTGGTTAATGATATTTTCTGACTACAAAACCTTCATATGTAAATATGCATGCTTTATAAATAAATTGAGCATCTTTTTTTTTAGCTTTTCTTTCAGTTAAAATAAAACAAAGGTCAAAATAATATTGACTTAAGCATCATAGAAGTTAATTTCTCTCACACAAAATAGTCCAAACAGAAAGAGTCTCCAAGGGCTGATATGGTGACTTCAGTGGAAGATTCAGCATCTTCCATCCCCAAATCAGGCTTCGACTCATAATTAAGTAGGATCATGAGTGTGATCTTACCCACGATCCCGGCTGCTGTTCCAGCAAAAAGAAAGAAGAGAAAGAGAAAGGGCATATACACACTCTAGACAGTCACATCTATCATTTCAGTTAATATTCTGTTGTTCAGAACCAAATAGCATTACCAAATCTGGGTTCCAGGAAGACTGAGGAATTTATTCCTTAGGTGTTGGTCATAGACCCAACTAACACTTCTGTTCCAAGACAAAAAGAGAAGAAATACTGGGGAGAAAGTGGAAGTGCTGCCTCGTTGCTCTGTTCACATTGATGCATTTTCCACTCAAACTTTCCTTTCCCCTAATTGCTATCCCCCATCTATTAGCTGAAATACGAGACCTCAACCTCATGCTGATTTTTCACTAAACATACAGAATTAGAAGAACTACAATAGTCTCCTTTAAATTGGTGGACATTTCTTCTGCATGTGTTGTTGATTTGTTCCCAAACTTTAGAGAGCTGCTGAAGCAAGTATAACGGATCACAGTAAGAGAAGCCACGTGAAATAACTGTTGAACTAGTTATTATATTTCCAAAAATGAATTAAGTAGAAAAATCACTAAATCAGAGGCATAGCATGTTTTCTTAAGCATATAGCCTCTAAAACAGTTGCTATTGATACTTACAAGTCTAAGGAGTAGTCATTTGTCTAATCTATAGCGAGTAAGAATTTGTCAAGGCTTTGTAGGGAAGTGATGATTTTATTTATTTGACAATTAAAATATCTGTTTAGAAAATAGTATGTTGATAGATACTTGGTTTGGGTTGGAAAATGTAAAAAAGTATAGCTATCTATTAATTGGATAGAAATGTAATATACTATAAAAATGTACTTCATTATGTCTCTAATATATTTTTCTACTTCCAAATGGATTATTATGTTGTCCACGTTCAGTCTTTCTCTTTTCTTCTCCATTTTCTAAGTTTCAATCATCTGTTCTTTAATCACATCAAACATCTCACAGTGAAAATATTAGTTATTTTGTGATGTGCTTTAAATTACTTGTAAAGGGAGATCATTATCAAACTGTTTGAAAGATACATCTTGCACTAAGGAATTCCTTTCCTTTCAAGTTTCAGGTTTGGAGCTTGAGTATTCATTTATTTATTTCCTTATTTGGGGAACATGTTCTTAGTTAATAGCTTGTGCTAACGCCACGTTCAGGGAAGTAAGGACTTTCCATGTAGCCTTGGCTTTCATTTATACACAGCGTCCTGTGTAAGTTCATAGCATTTCTGACCAAGCAGTCGAAAAGTAAATTTAGGACATCTACATCATCCCTAGAATCTTTAGACTTACTGAACGTTCATTTCTTGCCAACAGCACAGCAATAAGACTGGGGAGAGTGGGAGAAAGTTAAACACTTAGGGTCAAGTATGGGAGCTAATAGTAAAGAATAATCAAAGTGCTGATAATTACAAATGTTGGGCCCCCTACCCTGCTTAATAGGAAGCACCAAGGTTCTTACTATTGGAGGAAAATCTTTATTTGGTATTCTTTTTTCTTTCCAAAATAAAGGTAGAATTTTTCATTTTCAGGTGAACACACCCCTTTCTAATTATAAATCATCAGTATCTAAAAAGCATTACTCCTGGAGTTTTGAAATACTATCAATTCCTAATTCATAGTCATAGCTTTTAATTTATCTTCAAAAGAAAGGCAGTAAAATTCCATTCTAAGTATAAACAACTCACACTTCATAAAACTGCACATGTTAGGCAATCAATAAATATTTATTGAGTGAGTGAAAGGTATTTCACTTTAATTTGAATACTCTGATTTCAATCAGCAATTAACAATTGTATAAGACTTTTGTCTATAATTAAGAGACAAAAGAGTCTACAACATTGATTTTGTCCAAAATATTAACCTTGAAAGCTTGTTTTTTAGCTACTGGTGTTTCTAAGCATTTAAGCAGATCTTATTGGCTCTGTTGCCTAGTATTCAACTGTCCACGACTTCAAATTTAAACAGATAGATTGCACATTGTGGAAGTTTTGGAGACAGTTTGAGGGAAGCTATGATTACATTTCCGCTACAATGCCTCAAGAATGGGGTCCATTTTATTTCAAGAACCATAATTATGCAAGGTCAATGAGATGTGATACTTTAGGTTGAGAGTTCTTTTCAAGTGAAAAGAAATCCTGTGATTAAACACAAAAGAACTAGATAAAAATCACTTAAAATATATTTATTTTTTAATAATAATTTAGTCATTAAGCAAAGCCAAGGACATTTATTTCCTCCTCAAGAGTTATAGATAATATTCTGAAGCCATATCCTTTGAGCTGTTTTGTAGATACTGAAACCCTCATCAAGTGGAAGGAGTTAACTATGTGATGACCAGACTGTAGCCATGAGATAAGCTGTCACAATTCTGAGAAATGGCATCAAAGAAATGGGAACAAACTGACCCTGGAACTGGAGATTAACTGTACTTAAAACAAGCAAGATGATGCTGATCAGACCACCACATGGCCAATTTCAAGAGGACTGTCAGAGCTGACTGTTCTGTTTTTGCATGTAGCTACCTCTCTCTGCCTGAAACTACCCTTTAAAAGTTCTTGCACACTGATTGTTGGGGGCGGGCGGGGGGCCTTTGGACAAGAGTCCACCCTCTCCACCAGCTGCGGCCTCTGAAATAAAGCAAACTTTGCATTTTACCAAAAAAAAAGTTGTATTTGTTATACTCTCTCCTTTAATAAGTTATTACTTAATAACTTAATAATTATTATACAATCAACTGATATTTAATTATTAATTATATGATTGTAGTAATTATTTAGTAAATCATTGTTTTTTCTTTCTAATGGCTCTAAAATTTATCTAAAGTAATCTCAATTCCTATTCTGTGCAAATGTCTGTGCACAAGTATTACTCAACAAATATTTGCTGAAGACTCTTGGTATTCAGTTTTATTGACATTCTTAATATTTGAATCAGCAAATAAATGTAAAACTAAACATTTCCCATTCCATTTAAAATGTTTATTTTCCATCTCTTTTTTTTTAAGACTCATGTAGTAGATACTCATTACCCACCCAACAGCCATTTCCATTTCTCTCTTTTTCCTGTATGGTAGAATCCAAATGTTATTCAAGTTTCTACATGATTAGAAGCACATCCTGATAGAATCTGATAAAGCAAAAAAGGTACATGTGACTTAAATCTTAAAAACGAGGCTTGAAGGAAGGTTTGGGGCAGGAACAGCCTATGGGTAAAATTTCCTCCCTCTGAAAAAGAGACAGAAGAAAGGAAGATTGTCTTCTCTCTTCATGCAGTGGATACACAGAATCTGCACAGATTAACTGCAGTGTTTTTGTAGCCATGAGGG
This sequence comes from Hyperoodon ampullatus, assembly GCF_949752795.1. Taxonomy (NCBI): domain Eukaryota; kingdom Metazoa; phylum Chordata; class Mammalia; order Artiodactyla; family Ziphiidae; genus Hyperoodon; species Hyperoodon ampullatus. The sequence continues at coordinate 17,683,879 of NC_136933.1, forward strand.
GAGTCAGAGGGAATACAGGATAACTGCACATCTGAGAACATCATCACATTGTTGAGCCACTGAATTAACAGACCCAGGGACAACTTTGCCTCTGGATTACTTTTTATATGAGATAATTACTTTTTTAATGGTTTAATGTCTAAGTGCAGATTTTTCTATTACTCATGGCTAAAATTAACCTAATTGATATAAAACACTATGAACAATGATTTCCAGGAAGAGGCATACATCAGCCAATAAGAAGTTTTAAGTTTTTGCAAAAAAAAAAATTGCAATTTTGTTTATTTAGTTCTACTAGCTGATTCTTGAATTAAGTCCAATTATTCTTATTATTCCTTGAAGTAGATGAAGCCACTTATGTTCACTGTACAATATCTTCTTTCAGCCCTTTTCTCTCATTTCAACTTTGTATTCCAAATCAGCTCCATGTTCATGTTTAAGGTAATGCTTCTAATACAAAACCATTATATTGTCCAAACATGGACACTCATGAATTTTCTTTAAAAATTGGTATTTTCTCATCTATTTCCCAGAAATTTGAATATATATATTCAAATTTATGGAGGAAATAGAAGCAAAATCACCTAAAGGAATTTTAACATCATAGTAATTTTTTGGCACATTCTTTCTCCTCCCTAGACCACCCTCCAAGTTAAGAACCAATAGTTTATTGACTTAAAAGCCAATCTATTGTTTCTATTTTTAAACACCAGGATAACTATGGACAGAAGTTTTAAAAAGTATCTATAGAAGCTCCTGGTTGGTTTAATCAATCATGGCAGTTTATTAGATGGGGGAAGAAGTTTTTTTTTTAATTCAAATGACATTTCCAAATGTAGAATTTCAACTCCAAGAAAACTATTTGAACTAGTTTATGATATAAAACAAAAAACTCATCAAATATTATTGATGAAAATGATTAAGGGTTAGGAGAAAACATATCTGTGTGTCTTTATGATGCATTTGTATATGATATATAATAATTACAAATTATTTAAAATTGTATATATAACATTTTTTTACTCATGAACAATACAATGAATGTATGCATAGGCAATTTTAACCATATCAACATAATAATATTATAATTTCCACTTTCCATGGTTCTAATATTCTTTAGAGAATTTAACAGCAGCATACCTCCCCAAATGTCATAATTCATCAATCTGAGACTTAAATGAAGTGGGACTTATACAAGTTGAATAAAATAAAGAAGAATGGACTGCCCCAAAATTGATGTGATCAGTAGATTACATGTCCTCTTTTCCATTCTTATGAACTTTTAAATTCAATTAGCCCTAGAATGTCTGTCACTAGAGGAATTGTTCTGTACAAACATATTCTATAATATATTTTAAAATGTCCTTCTTAGTGTATCTATAGATCTAAATTAGCTAAAAATGTAAACACAGAGTTTATACATGCCAGTGTAAGAAATAAATTTACCGGGGAAAATTTTTGTCTTTGTCTTTCTACTTGGTAGTCATGAAATGTGTCGGGATTATTTTGTTTTGTTTTCACTCATTTGCATGACTCATTTAGCATTTCCTACAAAGGATAGCTCTAAATACAAAAAACATTTTCCAAGTAAAAGTCCTGTTGTGCTTGTTTTAATAAAAAGATAAGGATCATTTGTACTTAGCAGAATTTATTTGCATATAAACAATGTGCTAAAGGTTTTCAATCTGCCATTTCACTTGAGGAATAATAAATATACATTCTGCAATTTCATTGTTACTCGTATTTGTTTCCTTTAAGATTTCTTTGTCATATTGTATCAGAAGGTGTTAATTTGCAAAGGGAAGAAAGAGGAAGGAAAGGAAGGAAAGAAGGAAGACAGAGAGAGATAGCGAGGGGTCTGAGGATGAAGAAAGAAAGAAGTTTGAAGACAATATGGTAACATCTTCCCTTGTCTTTTGCAATAGTCCCACTTTGACATTTAATCTCCATTCACTCAAACATGAATTGAATATCCAGAAAGTAGCACGGATATGCTCCTAGACATGGAAGACTATAAAACGTTTAAGAGTGTAGCACATAATAGGCAATAAATACATCTGTTAATTGAAAGTGGTTCAGGAAGTTGGCCATACTTTTACTAAAACAATATTTTGTTTTTGCTTTAATATAGATCAATGTGCATTTCTTTCAGTTTAGAAGTAGGATTTTCCGTAAGGAAAATGTGCTTGGTTACATTCTAAGAGAAAATAAATTTGGAAGGTCAATTTTTCAAGGGACTAAAAAAAAAACATAAAGAGCAAAGAATTTAACCCAGGTCTCCATGATGATTTGTATTTTTGTTCATTGTATTAACACACTCTTTATACAAAAGCAAACAAGTTTCACCAGTGGATTCATAACCTCCCGAGGGATGTTTCCTTGAAACACCTGCTTCAAATGGTCATTCTAGGTTTTTGTAAGGGAAACTTTCCATCCAAAAATTTACCTGGCACCTAAGTCACGATAGCCAAAACAGTAGACTTGGCACTCATTTCCTATTAAGTTTCAGGACTCTTCAGGTGCAGTTATCATTTCAAAATATTTGATGAGGATGGTGATCCGTTTTCCCATGTGAAACCTCCTGCCATCTTCAAGATTCTCTTTATTTCATCTCCTCCTTGGCTCTCTCTTGACTTCCTGTATTCTACAGACCAAAAGCCTTACCTTTGCATTCAAGGCCCATAACAACCTAGTTACAACCTACCTACCTTCCTTTCCTGGCATTCTCCACAAAACTGCCAGTGATACACCCACCTGACTTTCTCATCCTAGGCCCTTTCACAAATCCATGACTGGGTGCCTGCTTTTCCTCTGCTACACTCAATCCCTGCTCCCTACCATCACATTGCGGGGGCTGAATTTATTTTTGTATCTGTTATGTTACAGCTTGTCCAGATTTATGTAACCCTGATATTAGTGTCCTCATCTTCACAGAGCATAGTATTTGTGGGCAAATCAGGAAAGAAGAGATAAAAGGACAACTAACTCCCTTATTTATTCATTAATCCATCCAATATGTATTAAGCACCTACCATGTACCAGGCACAGCCAGGCTCAGAAAAGACAACGGTAAACAAGATGTAGCCCTGCTCTGAATTGACAGTCTAATCAGAGAAACAAAGAATCCAAAGATTACCAACCAAACACTTCCTGGTTACAATAAGACCTCTTGAAAGGCTCTCGACAATCAGCTTGTCTCCGATGTCAGAGTCCTCCAGGCATGAAGCATGATACATATAGGTTGATACCATTCAGATACTTTTCAGATTATTTCAAGGTCATCAGAGTGCTTGCCTAAACCCTCATTTAAAATTGTGTGTGTGTGCATATGCCTGTGTTGGTTTGCTAGCAATCAAAACTAATCAACAAAGATTGGCAATTTAATAAAAAGTCTTCTTCAGTAGTAATAGTATGAGAAATAGTGTTTCCAAAATAGGTTTGTAGCAGCTAAATGACTATTTCTTTTACTGCAGTTACATTTGGACAAGGTATACAATTATTTAATTCAAGTTTTCAGTGGTATCCAATGACCTAATCTGGCCCCTATCTTTTTACTCTTTCATAACTTTCTATTCTAAATATCAAGAATACACTGTCCCAAAAATTAAAACCCCCAAATACACTTTAATTACAATAATAATTGTACTTGAAATAAATTTAAAAGCTTAATAATTATGCAACATATGTAAACAATGTAAATAAAAGTCTTTGGGTTTATTTTTCCAGGATTATTATTGGCACATATTTCATCTGATGAATTAAAAGGGATCTAAACTGAAATATATACACTGTTCAAGACTGAAATTTTTCAAATTCTTCTGATCCAGTCTGTATTCATTTGATTCATTCTCCCAAAGAAAATAGTTTGTATTCACTTCATATTTGCAAATACACCTAGCCCACGGAGGTAAACTTATCATAACCAGTGATGTGGGAAGTATGCTTGACCAAGTTGAATGTCACTGCTTAAGGGATTTCAACTAAACTATAAATTTGAGGATGTGAATCGTATTTAACCTTGAGAACAACTTGAGTTAAGGTTTTAAGGGTTATTTTTTTTTAATCCTTAGTATTTTTAAAGTAGACGTGTTAGGACCTAAAGTCCTCCTAGATAACATGTCTCTCTTTACCCACATTGTTTCCAAAAATATTTACTAAATTCTTACTATATATGAAAGTAGTTAATGTGTGATTTAGAAAAAACAGACAGCAAGGATATAAACATAACTGATATTTAGTACATGCCTCACACGAACTTCATCTGTAGTAAAAAGGCATATGCACAAATAATACATTATAAAAGTAAAAAAAAGTTGAAAAGTATCATGTTCAGGAGAGAAGTAAAGTCTTTGTTTAAAATTTTCAGCAGTACTACTTATACAAAATCATTCTAAAATATTAAAGATAAAATAACCTGGGAGAAAAATATTACACTTCCATCTCCCCACACTCTATGGTAGGATCTTGAAGGGGCCAGATTGCTGGCTTTGAAATTCAGCTCTAGTTAAACAACCCTGGGAAAAACGGTGTCTCCGTTTTCTTATCTGAAAAATGGCATAAAAGTAGTGCCTACATCAAAGGATTATGAAGATTAAATCAGTTAATATGTATAAATTACATGGAACTTTATACAATATAAGAGCTCCATTATAGTCCAGTGCTTTTAATTCTGCCATGATAACCCCTTCTCCAACAACAGCAATATTCCTACTCCAAAATGCTATTGGTTTTTGTATTATTTCCTCATCAGTGTAAAATTTTGCTCCTGAATCCCCTTGCCTATATAGATAATTTCCCTGGTGATATCCTTTTATTCCTTTCAATGGCCAAAATCCCTGGAAATGATGTTAACATAGTTTTAGCTTCTTCAGAACATTGTTTTAATGAATAATATAGGGGAAAAAAATTGAAGAATGAACACTACTATCTCTTAAAATACACCTGCATTTCAGAATCTTCTTGAAAAAGGTTGAAACCTAACAGTTTAATTTATAGTAAATCAAGGATGCTAGAAAATATTTTGAAAGCAGAATCATATCATTCCATTTAAATGTCTTCTAGTTGTGACTAAGCAACAGTTGAAAAGATTCCTTCTCTCCTCTCTTCTACAGCTTTGAAATTTGGATTTCCAAATCTTCATTTTGGGGAGGAAGAGCTGCTAACTTCTACTCCAAAATCTCAGAATCAATGTTTGATGGTTGATTGCCACCGATGTCCAACACATCAAGAGATCCCATATACTAGTAGTAAAACAAACCAGCTTCACAACCATGACGTTCTGTGACGTTTTCTCATTCTGGAATTGTCCTAAAATTATCATTTTTGTTCAACTCTTCTGCTCCCTCGCAGTTAACTTCAGAGAGAATTTTGAGCTGCTTTAAGGAAATCCTTCTGGATTCTGTGTGCGTGTGGTTTCTTATTCCAAAAAGAAAGCAAAAACAGCCTGAACTGGTTTATTTTAAGCTATATCTATAGAGGAAAGATGACTTTCAAAAAATGTATTGAAATAAGAATTCCCAGATAAAGAAATAGATTCATACCAAAAAGTGTTTTAAAGAGGCATTACAACTGGCACACATTGCTCATTTAGTGGAAATTATTTCGTGCCTGCCACTAAAATTTTGCCACTTAAAATGGTAAATACTGGGAGTGGAAATGGAAATTAGGGATATGGCTGTCTGGAACCTAACTTAGACAGGTAAGTCCAGCTGAAGCATCTGACTGAAAAGGCTAACTTCCTTCAGGTTAGTCTCCCTGATTCCGATAATATGTATTTTTCCTCTCAACTTTCCAATGTGACTAAGAATAGAAATCATAAGAGCATTTATGGAAGACATTCAGTAGAAGGATAAGTATCAGAAATAGGGAAGATTATTTGAATATAGTGTTGAATCTAATTTTATACTTAGCCAAGCATGCTAAAGCATTTAGGCCCAAGGCACTTGTGATGATACCTTTATAACTGCCACACATGGGATTTTTGACAAATTTGGACCGACTTACTAATTATATTAATACCTATCAAGTATGTTCTACGTATTAAGTGCTGTTTTAAGCACTTCCCATGTATCAACTCATTTAATCATTGTAACAATCCTATATAGCAGGTGCTCTCAAATGGTATTTTGCAAATAAAAATATATATCTATCAAAACTGAGGCACAGAATAGTCAAATAACTTGCTCAATGCCCACAACCGAGAAATGGTAGACTGAAGAATTTGAACTCACGTAGTCTACACATGGTGACCATATTCTCAAGCATTATTCTCTTATAACTGCTACTTCTTAGCATTCTCCATAATCCCATCGCTGACTGAAATATTAGCAGCTAGTAACTACCATGGAAAATCTACAGTAGAATACTTCTATATAAAATATTTTTCTGCTGGTGGCACCATTTGGCCATACATAATCAACAATTTAGCTGAAGCAGACAAGAATAAAACAAAGCTGAGTTAGCTCTTACATGTAAAATCATGGACCTCATTTTAAGATAAAATATAAGCAGTTACCTTAAAATTGCTACTTCTCAAACATGTTCCTATGTTAATATTCTAGTAGCTAAAAAAGTGGAACAAAATTCTCACCGGCCTTCTTGTACCCTTGAATTAGGCAATATAATTTGTTAAAATATATATTCTCCTACTTATAGACTTGATGAAGGTATTTTTCACTTTGCTTAAAATAAAATCGGGCCTGTTAACATTTAATGTTTTCTGAGTTGACTTTTAGGCAAAAATATTTTTTTCTCTTTGCTTAAATAAACAGAGTTTTATGTAGTTTTAGTACTTCTTATTCAGCAAGGTTTTGACCTGAGCTATTCCCTATGCTCCACCCCTAAAGACACACACACACACACACACACACACACTGCCCTCCCTTTGATATAACTCACCCAGAATGAAGTTAGCCTCATTAGTAAAGCAACCTGTAAGAGATGGTGTCTCATTCATCACGGGCATCAGAGACCTATCATAAAGGTCATATAGGTTACACTTTCAGACAGATATTGGTCCATAACTTAGTGTGGTGGACACAATAATTCATCACTTGCCCCCAAAAGATGTCCACATCCTAATCCCATGAACCTGTAAATATTTCACTTTACTTGGCAAAAGGGGGTTTGCAGATGTCGTTAAATTAATGACATTGAAATGGGGAGATTATCCTAGATAGCAGAGTAGGCCTAATGTAATCATAAGGGTCCTTATAAGAGGGATGAAAGAAGGTCAGAGTCAGGGGGAGAAGATGTAAGGATGGAAACATAATGGGCAAGGGTTGAAAATGCTACACTTCTGACTTTGAAGATGGAAGGGGCCATTAGCCAAAGAATGTAGGCAGCCTTTAGGCTGGAAAAAGGCAAGGAAGCAGATTCTTCTCTAGAGGCTTACTGACACACAGCCCTACTGACAACTTGATTTTAGCCAAGTGAAAGCCATTTTGGACTTCTGACCTCCCAGACTATGAGAAAACAAATTTATGTTGTTTTAAGCAGTAACTTTGTGACAAATTTGTTACAGTAGCAATAAGAAACTATTATGTTTGGGACCTGGGACATGGTGTTCAAAAGAATGCAAAAGGCATTATTAAAAATGTTTCCATTACAATAAGATACTCATCTTTTTATTTTAAGCATCTGTACCCACCCAATTAACTGTAAATACTATTTAGTGAGATCCATAGGTAACTTTTCAGCTTTTCCTGCTGAGGGGACTAGAAAGAATGTTTACACCATGAAAACTGTAATATAGTCTATATAGTAGGATCTAGATTCTACTTCCGCTGTCCTACTAATCATTTTCTGAGCCCTACAGTTTTCTTGCCCAGGGGATCCTGTGCTAGGAGTGTTGTGTCCTCCTGCCAGAGACCTTATTAACCTTTGAAGATTATGCATATGATCTGTGTACTGGATTACTTATTCAGAATGCCTGATGCTTGATTTCTCTGAAGGCTCACCTTCTCAGCACCAACTGCCTGCTTCTGGCTCTGTCTGTTGACACAAGGCTGACATTTGTTTGTGAACTCAGCCCTGGGCACATCACTCTCATGCCCAGCCCTTGGTTTTCTCTATCCTGAGCATCTTTTTGTCTCCTGCATCTCTGTTTCTTGCTGTCATCAGCCTCCTCTCTGGCGATGTTAAAATAATAGGAAAGATCATATTTTTATCCCTTTGGTAACAAGAGTCCATGCCTGATTGGGGATCAAATTCCACCCACGTGCCAACCCAGTGAAATTTGGCTGTAAGGCAACTAAACATCTCACTGTAAAATTAGCCCCCAAATATCACTGCTTAGTATGCTAAAGGACAGTAGTGTAACGCTATAGCTGCAAATCATTTTTCATCTCAAAATCTTACCTCTCACATTTCAGTGTGAACTTATAACAAATAATTTAAACTGTATTTTTATATTAAATGAGACAACGCAAACTAATAGCTATTATTTCATATATTTATAATGGGTTTTATGCATTTATTTTTTCTTAATATAAGAAATTCTTTCTTTTTCTTTTTTCTTTCTTTTTAATACTTTTTAAAAACATTTATTTATTTTATTTTTGTCTGCATTGGGTCTTCGTTGCTGCACACGGGCTTCCTCTAATTGCAGCAAGTGGGGGCTACCCTTCCTTGCAGTGCACAGGCTTCTCGTTGCGGTGGCTTCTCTTGTTGTGGAGCATGGGCTCTGGGCATGCAGGCTTCACTAGTTGTAGCACACAGGCTCCGTAGTTGTGGCTTGTGGGCTCTAGAACACCAGCTCAGTAGTTGTGGCGCATTGGTTTAGTTGCTCCAGAGCATGTGAGATCTTCCTGGACCAGAGCTTGAACCCATGTCCCCTGCATTGGCAGGCGGATTCTTAACCACTGCACCAGCATGGAAGCCCCTTTAATACTTTTTTAAAAGTCTAGTCTAGTTCTTTCCTTAATGCCAAATTTGTTTAGTTCAAAACTAGGTTTGAAAATATCTCATTGTCTCCATTAGGTCAACAGCATTCACAAATATTTAAAGAAAAATAGTTATAAATTGTTTTAAACATTAATGTATTATTTAAATATTAAATCATTTTAAATGTTTGGGGTATAAATATATATCATATGGCACTAATAAGAGGGACTGGGTAATGACAACATACATGTATTAAAATATTCCAGTGGAAATATGCAGGAATCAAAGGTCCAATAAGTTTAGGAATCACTGTATAAGGGCTAGATTACATGAGATGTTATCATCTTGCAAATGAGTGATGGATGTGATAATCTGAAGAAATTCATTTTCCACATTGTGTTATTTTATTTTTATTCCACCTTTATTGAGGTATGATTGGCAAATAAAAAGTGTGTATATTTAGGTTGTGCAATGTGATTTTTTTAAGGTGTACAGTGTGATTTAATTTACATACACACTGTGAAGTGATAACCCCATTATTTCAGAACCAACATTTTATTATATTTCTTATAAGTACAATAATCTTGTCCTGGAGGCTCCACCCTCATGACCTCATCTCAACCTAGTTACCTCCCAAAGACCCTGTCTCCAATTGCCATCACATTGGAGGTTAGGGCTTCAACACATGAATTTGGGGAGGGGACACAAGTGTTCAGTGCATAACAATGTTGGAAGTGGTTATGCATTTTTTCATTGAACTCACATTTTATACCTCAACAAATAAAGGAAAACTTCAAATTTGGAGTTTCTCATAATTCTTCTATATAATAAAAATACATATTAAGCTTGGCATGCCCTTCAGGGTATTCTTATTATAGTCATCATATTTTACTCACTCTGATGAGAAGTTATTGCAAATTTAAGTTATGAAATGAAAGCTTTTAAAAGTATGACATTAATCTGGGGTAGTTCATACTTGTAAAAATTTTATGAAAAGAATAATTATACTTTAGAATAAAAAGAATTCAAATTAATGCATAACAGTAGCATATGGCTACAGCTCCCCCTTAGATGTGGTTAAATGTATGCCCTAAAAGGAGTTATTATAATATACTCCTTAATATAATAGTGAAAATAACCACCACAATAATGGCTACTACTGACTATGAATTACTGTGTGCCCATCTCTTTGCCAAGTAGGCACACAACATGGAGCATGAGAGACGCTTCTAGCTCAATGATGCACAGCTAAATTTCAGTCTCAGATTCAGTGTGACCTTGCAACTTTTGTTCTTTACCTTCTACTGTGTTTTCTGTCAAATCAATCTACAGTTGGTTTTGAGTATCAGGGAAAAGCACAGGTTAGCAGGCTAATGGAACATCTACATGATGTGCAATTCACATTTAATATAATTTTTACCACACAAAGTAATTTAAATCTCCTCTTATAATACAATGATCTGTTTAAAAGATACTTCTTGATTTTCTTGTTTACACACTAGATACCAAAGTTTTGTAAATTTTAGAAACATTCATTTTTGGACAGAAATGATGCCCAGGATTTGGAATTTTCACAGAATTTGGGATGGTATTTCCAATTTATTCATTCATTCATCATTTCTTCCTTTATTTAACAAATGCTTCCTGAATGACTGCAAAGTGTAAACATAATGCTAGTCCTTTCTTAAAATGTGCCATATATATATATATATATATATATATATATATATATATATGTATAACTGATTCACCTTGCTGTACACCTGACACTAACACAACATTGTAAATCAACTTTATTCCAATAAAAATTAAAAAGAAATAAATAAAATGTGCGTTATGGTAGTGGTAGCAGCAAACAGCAAAAATCTGAAGCTTACTTTCAGTCTAGATCAGAGACGCAATTCTCTCAACCAGTGAAACAATTTAATCCCCATTAAACATAGAATTTATTTCTGTCTAATGTTTAATTTTTTAATCTTTTCAATTTGTGTAATAAACTTGAGCAAGGAATTATCCATCAAAATCATTGTCACCCCATAGTACTCTAGAATCAGAACTAATTATGATTTTCAGCCAAGACAGGAAGCATGAAGGAAATAATAGCTTCCGTTTAGGATTAGAAAGTAAGTTAATAGATCATCCTATAAACAAGGGATAAAGCAGCTGATATTCTTTTACAGGCAAGAACATATAAATCCACAGTTTGCTAATACCTGCCAATAATATTAAAGCAGAAATTAGTAATTACCATATAAATTCTCTCTCAGGGAACCAAAGGATATACTTTACTAACTTCAGAAAAAAATAACCCTCAATTAAGAAACAAATGATGGTTAAGAAATATTTACTTAAAGTATCCAACCAGTAGGGGGAGGTGAAATATTTTTCTTGTTGTTTTCAATTGGGTGAAATAGGGTAAGAATTTTTAAGTGCTTTCTTTTTCTCGACCCAACCCGTCACAACATGATGAAACTCTAAGTACCAATCACAAAAATAAATAGGAGGATTTGTAAAGAAGGACAGCACCTTCAGATGATGTGGCATATTGGCTGTGGTCTATACTTTCATTTTTCTTGATTTTAAATGACCCAAGTCAAGTTTTCAAGTTTCAGTTGGGAAAATTATTTAACCAAAAGAAACATGTTACTTTTTATCCAGGATGAGCTCTCTGGGTGTGTGCTTGGTGGGTTTTCAAAGCTCCTGCACAGAATCTCCAAATTTAGTCAGTTCTGAAGGCATATGTGCTCTTTTACATCTGTGGCTTCAGACTGGTTTAAGTTCCTAGAATTTAAATAGATTAACTCTTGTTACCAGATCTAAAAATGTGAAAAATTCAGTAAGAGCCTCACTGGTATTCCATCAGAACTTGAGCCCTTGGGTTTCCCACGTCGTTCCTGGCAATAGCTGTACCTCCTACAAGGGATCAAAATATGATCTCGCTGTTCTGCTGTGAACACCGTGAGATAGATAAGGGCTGAGTCCCACGGATTCTATGAGCAGGATCCAGAGTTCCCTGGAGAGGGGTCGGGGAGCATCAGGGGTGGCCTTAGGGTACGATGTGTGAGAAGTAACTACCAAACTTAGCTTCCATGTTTCTCTCTTCACTCCAATTACTGTTATGCGTAGTCACATCACCTCGGGTCCTTTCTGTCACGTGAGCAGGAATAAGGCAAGATGGTTAGAGAACAAAACAGAGTAGGTCAGAAACGGAAGTTCCCTCAACAATATTCCCTAGTTGTAGGAACTATCAAGGTCATAAGATATGAGAGAAATGAAGAGAGCGCTGGCAGGGTCATGGAGATAGGAAAAAGCTAAGCTGAGATACAAACTCGTGTCTGTCTGACTCCAAAGTCCCTCTTGCCTCTGTTACACTCCACGTCAGTCCCCCTTTTGGAATGTCATATTCTATTTCATTCTCAGAAGTAATATTCGCTTCTTATAAGAGTTGTAATCAAAGTTCAAATATAAATGGACATTTGGAAAGTTCCTAAGCATTCTTTTCCTCTTGTGTCTCCACTGTCACTGGGGATAGCAAACTCTCCACCCACCCCCACCCCCAAAATCAGATCCATATAAAAAGATTGGAACAGAAGAGACCTGACACCTGCCAATGACTCAGAGTTTTCTTCATATTTAATCATCTATAATCAAACTTAATCTTCACAACAATCCAGCAAGGTAGAGCGGCTATTATCAACCCTTCACTTCACAGGTGAGGAGATAATATTGGAGAAATGTAACTTGCCGAAGGACACGTGATTAATAACTGTTAGTTCAAGGCCAAGCCTGAACCCCTGTCAGTGCTGGAACTACATGAGCCACCTGAATTAACAGTCTTTGATTCTACATCTAGGCTTTCTGATGGGTACTGTCCAAGGGTTTGTGAAACTGCTATGTTGCTGCCCTCAGCTCACAGGGAAAATTATGCTCCACCACTGCAATTACACAACTGAAAAGAAACACATAATGCAATCTATAAAATTTGAGCTTTTTCCCCTTTTGGTAACCTCTTTGAAAAATCAAGATACAGACAGCTTTTTCCACAGCAGAATCATTTCTCTGTTTACCCTAAGAGTAAATATGCTCTTTCCATATTCACTTGTGATTTTAAAGGGCTTATCCACTAATGCACTTTTGTTTTCATTTTTTATGTGTGACTAAAATAATTAGAGACATGGTCTCTTGTTTCACAGGCACAACCACTCGTTGCTAGTGGGTCCAGGTAAGGGTCAGAAAAACAACATTCTCATATTAAAATGCCTTATAATCAACTGGATAACAATTTCACAACCCAAGATCCTGGGTCAAAAATCTCAAAGCAAAGTAGGATTCCAAAGGTAATATTTTATCACTGTTAATATTTGCCTAAGTAATAGCATCTCTGATAGGAATATTTCTTAAGTGTTTTCTATAGCCAGACTTTTTATAAATATTCCTAAATTGTAGGAACTATCAACATCACTTAGAAATGAGAAAAATTGAAAGGAACCTGGGCAGGGCCAGAGAGCTAGTAAGTAGAAAGCTAGACTAAAGCACAAACCCATCCTGTCTGACCCCAAAGGCCCACTGCTTCTGTGACACTCTGCCTAGGTGCCTCTTCTGGAAGTCTGTATTCCATTCCACTCTCAGCAAGAATATTTGCCTATTGTAAGTATTCTAATCAAAATTCAAATATATATGCATATTCTAAAGGTTCCTAAACATACCTTTACCTTTTATCTCTACTGTTACTGGGATAACAAAATCTATAGGGATGGGACTTGCATTTGGCCTCTCAGCTAGACCAGTGTCAAGCTTGAGTGTTCAAACCCCCTGACAGAAGTGCAGTTTCGTATGGACATTTTTATCAGGTTTGGCTCAGACTACACAGGACTTATGTAAAACATGATCTTGACTTTGTGGATTTAACTATACAGCAAGAAGCATATTGATTCTTCATGCAAATGCCACAGGCTACTTAAAACCTAAATTTGTTTTGATTTTGCTTTTTTCAAATAGAGAAATGTGGTGTTCATATATATTGCATAGTTATTGTAGTAAGTGATAAAAACAGAGTGCAAATAAAAGGGAGAAAAAGTAAATCACCAAGACCTTGTAAGGCCTACCATCAGGAAGTTCATTTAAAACATATGTTGGTGGGAATGTAAATTGATATAGTCACCATGGACAATAGTATAGAGAGTCCTCAAAATATTAAAAATAGAACTACAATGTGATCCAGCAATTCCACTCCTGGGTATATGTCTGAAGAAAACCAAAACACTAATTTGAAAAGATAGATGCACCCCAATGTTCACAGTAGCATTATTTACAAGAGCCAAGATATAGAAGCAATCTAAGTGTCCATCAACAGATGAGTGGATAGGGAAGATGTGGTGCGTATATATACAATGGAATATTGCTCAGCCATTCAAAAAAATGAATATTTGCCATTTGCAACAACATGGATGGACCTGGAGGGTATTATGTTCAGTGAAATAAATCAGAGACAGACAGCTACTGTATATTTTCACTTGTATGTAGAATCTAAAAAAATAAATTGATGAATGTAACAAAACAGAAACAGACTCACAGATACAGAGAACAAACTAGTGGTTACCAGTAGGCAGAGGGACAGAGGGAAGGGTAAGACTGAGGAAGAGGATCAAGAGGTACAAACTACCAGGCATAAAATAAAGGAGATATGAGGATGTAATGTACAGTACTGGAAATATAGCCAGTATTTTATAACTTTAAATGAAATATAATCTCTAAAAATATTGAATCATTTGCTGTACATCTGAAACTAATATAATATTGTAAATCAACTACACTTCAATTAAAAAAGCATACACGGACTTCCCTGGTGGCGCAGTGGTTGAGAGTCTGCCTGCCGATGCAGGGGACACGGGGTCGTGCCCCGGTCCAGGAGGATCTCACATGCCGCGGAGCGGCTGGGCCTGTGAGCCATGGCCGCTGAGCCTGCGCGTCCGGAGCCTGTGCTTCCAGAGCCTGTGCTCCGCAAGGGGAGAGGCCACAACAGTGAGAGGCCCGCGTATCGCAAAAAAAAAAAAAAAAGCATACACGTTGGACTTCCCTACTGATCCACTGGTAAAGAATCTGCCTTGCAAATGCAGGGGACGTGGGTTCAATCCCTGGTCAGGGAACTAAGATGCCATATGCCACAGGGCAACTAAGCCCAAGTGCCACAACTACTGAGCTTGCGTGCCTCAACTAGAGAGCCTGCGTGCCGCAAACTACAGAGCCCACAGACTCTAGAACCCATGCGCCACAACTACACAGCCCACACACCCTAGAGCCTGTGCACCACAACTAGAGAGAGAAAACCCACACGCCAAAACGAAGAGCCCACGCACCCCAACGAAAGAGCCTGGATGCCGCAACTAAAACCCGACGCAGCCAAAGGAAAAAAAAAAAAAAAGCATACATGTGCTTCAGGGTCAATCGTTTCCTTTTCCACCTAAGGATCAATAATTTCCTTTTTTGTTTCTTATCCAAAAAATGACAATAATTTTAACAGAAGTAGAATAATTTTGCAGTTCATTTACATACTATACAAACAGAATTCAAACTGATGTATTTTTCCTACTCACGTGTTATATAGCTTTTGCTACAAAACTAAAGTTTCTCTTACTTAATAAAATTCTCTTTGGGCTACCTTTAGGTGACTCAATAAAATTATTTCTCATTTTCTTATTGCTTTATCTGTATATTTATCAGATGTGTGAAAGCAAAAATTCATATGGCCAGAATTATTAATTTTTCAAACCATGACCAATTATAGTAGCTATTTCCTTCCAACTTTAAAAAGTACTGCTTCCTATTTTCCTACATTTCTACAGTTTCTTGAAAACTGTTGAAGAAAACTTTCTATATCTAAAGGTATTAAAGAGAAAAATGGTCACCTTAAGATTGTTTCACAATAATTATGAATTATAATATGGAGTTGAGACCACCAGGTAGATTTTGCAATTTATAAATTCTAGAAAGCCAAAGTCAAATAATGTTTTCTCCAACATAAAATGCAAACAATAGACATAAGGGTTTTATCTTAACAGCTGTTTACAGAAGGAAATGCATGAACAAAAGTCACTTTAGATAGGTATTGGAAAATAACAAATATCCACACTATGCATAAGTATATTACTTTTAATTTTTATCACCACCAATAAAACACCATGCTTCAGTCAAACCGGACAGCTTACTTTATTCTTAAAAATGACCTGAATTTTTATGTATTCTATTTTACTGGAAAATATACATCCAAAGGGTTAGCTTTCATGTAATGTATTTCCTCACCCAACGGGGGTCTCCCCTTCTTTTGAAATGCTCACAGCACCTTATAAGAATAAAACATGATAGAAAAGGAGGACCCATCTTGACTACTACCCTCTAGAAAGCCTTTCCAGACTCATCTATCAACGTGACCTTTTCTAAACACTCCTCGTGATGGTCATCTCTCCTTTTCATCCTAACTGTATCCCACACATAACTTTTATTATAACATTAAAACAACCTCCAGCAATTATCTGTTTATCTACCAGTCTGTACCACCAAAGGGGCACTTTTCATAGGCAGGATCATGTTTGATTCAGCTCCATATTTCTCAAAAATTTCACAGAAAATTGTTAGTAAAAGTTGAATGAATGAACATGGTGCTTGTCATTAAGGTCTTTTACTCTAATTAAGCAAATAGAAAGAAGCATATCTACAGTAAAACTTAAACTAGATTTAGTTCTTGAAAATAGATTTCTGAAAGTAGTTCAAGATAATGATGGAATAGGTTGTCATGCCAGCACACAACTCTCTGCAAAATGAATTAACCAGTTAACAAATGCTGTCAAAGTTTCTGGAAGCAGAGATTATGTCGTGCCACGTGATCCAGGAAGGCTTTGCAGAAGAGGTGAGAACTGAGCTCCCTGTTATAGGTTGAGTTCGTGTGAGCAGTACAAAGGGCCTTCTGGGAAAGACGCCAAGAAGAGCATCAGCATTTCATGAAAGTGGTGACTGATCCAATTAGCTGGACCAAAGGGTTCTTTAGTGAAGAAAGATAAGAACAAGAAGACAAGCTGCTTTTACATTGGGAAGAGTCTTTAATGAGTGACTAAAGAGATTTTTTTCCAATATAGGCGTCATCAGAGATTTTGTTTATAATGGCATAATCAAAGCAGTACTGTAGAAAGATGAATTTGCCTTTAGAGTGCAGAATGGATAAGAACCAGAGTGAAAGATGAGATGGGAGGATATGATCTGGAAGGTTGCTACAGTAAGACAAATATTATCCAGTAAGGACCTAGAGTAGAAAAGCTTGCAATAAAAAAAAAGGATTAAATGCAAGTGATATTGTCAAGAAATAATTCACAGAAACTCCAAGACTGACGGGATATGGAGCTTAAGAAGGCAGACAGAGCAAAAGGAAAGCTATTAAGTTTCATGTCTTTGTAAAGTGAGAGCTTTGGAGTCACTAAGAGATAAAGGGAAGTCAAGAGGCTAAGGAGTTTTACAAAGAGAAAAGCTGTTTCATTCCAGACACACGACATTTGAGCTGATGGCAGGCTAATCAAGCAGAAATGCTAGGCAAGAGATTGGAAAAGTGGACCTCTGAGAGAAGAGAAGACTACGCATTTAGTGGGAATCATTTTTCGGGATAAAGTTTTTAAGTCCTGAGAATAAAGGAGGTATGCCAAAAAGAGAGCACTGAGAAAAATCATGTTAGACTTGAAACTGACACAGTATCCATGTTTAAGAGAAGGACGAGGAGAGTTGGAGGGTAGAAGTCAGGGATGAAAGAGAGTCTGGGGAGAGGGGTCGGGGGAGCAGAGGTGACAGCAGCAATCACGGGAGTTTGGGAAAGAAGGTCTATTGAAGAAATAGAAGCAAAATTTTTCCCCATCCAACCAGAAAGTTCAGAAGTGAAAAGAAGAAAAATTAGCTTGAAAGAACATAAGATTTAGAGGAGGGGCTTAAGATAGGAGAAACCAGAGCATTTTCATACAAAGAGGGAAGGTAGAAGGTGAGGAATATCCTTAAAAAAAAAATTGGATGGGTTTAAAAGGGAGTTTGACATAGAAAACACGCCTATTCTAAGAGAAAGTTTATATTTAGTATTGACAATTTTAATGTTTCTTGAAATGCTACACTCTAAGAAATAATGACTGATGGAAGCCTTGTGCTTCCTTTGGTTTCCTAATGTGCTTTCAGATTTCTCCAAAATCTTAGATGTCTACTAAAAATTTCTTACCTCTGTTGTTTAAAGCTGAGTCACAGGGCTTCCCTGGTGGCACAGTGGTTGAGAGTCTGCCTGCCGATGCAGGGGACACAGGTTTGTGCCGCACTCTAGGATGATCCCACATGCCGCGGAGCGGATAGGCCCGTGAGCCATGGCCGTTGAGCCTGCGCGTCCGGAGCCTGTGCTCCACAATGGGAGAGGCCACAACAGTGAGAGGCCCGCGTACCGCAGAAAAAACAAAAACAAAAACAAAAACAAAAAAACACAGGACAATCCAAAACATAAGGGATGCAGCAAAAGCAGTTCTAAGAGGGAAGTTTATAGCTATACAAGCCTACCTCAAGAAACAAAAGAAATCTCAAATAAATAATCTAACCTTACACCTAAAGGAACTAGAGAAAGAGGAACAAACAAAACCCAAAGTTAGCAGAAGGAAAGAAATCATAAAGATCAGAGCAGAAATAAATGAAAATAGAAACAAAGAAAACAATAGCAAAGATCAATAAAACTAAAAGCTGGTTCTTTGAGAAGATAAACAAATTGATTAACTATTAGCCAGACTCATCAAGAAAAAGATGGAGAGGACTCAAGTCAATAAAATTAGAAATGAAAAAGGAGAAGTTACAACAGACACCAAAGAAATACAAAGCATCCTAAGAGACTACTACAAGCAACTCCATGCCAATAAAATGGACAACCTGGAAAAAAATGGACAAATTCTTAGAAATGCACAACCTTCCAAGACTGAACCAGGAAGAAATAGAAAATATGAACAGACCAATCACAACTAATGAAATTGAAACTGTGATTAAAAATCTTCCAACAAACAAAAGTCCAGGACCAGATGGCTTCACAGGTGAATTCTATCAAACAATTAGAGAAGAGCAAACACCAATCCTTCTCAAACTATTCCAAAAACTGTGGAGGAAGGAACACTCCCAAACTCATTCTATGAGGCCACCATCACCGTGATACCAACACCAGACAAAGATACTACAAAAAAAGAAAATTACAGACCAATATCACTGATGAACATAGATGCAAAAATCCTCAACAAAATACTAGCAAACAAAATCCAACAACATATTAAAAGGATCATATACCATGATCACGTGGGATTTATCCCAGGGATGCAAGGATTCTTCAATATATGCAAATCAATCAATGTGATACACCATAATAACAAATTGAAGGAGAAAAACCACATGATCATCTCAATAGATGGAGAAAAAGCTTTTGACAAAATTCAACACCCATTTATGATTAAAAACCCTCCAGAAAGCGGGCATAGAGGGAAACTACCTCAACATAATAAAGGCCATATACAACAAACCCACAGCAAACATCATTTTTAATGGTGAAAAACTGAAAGCATTTCCTCTAAGATCAGGAACAAGTCAAGGATGCCCACTCTCACTGCTATTATTCAACATAGTTTTGGAAGTCCTAGCCATGGCAATCAGAGAAGAAAAAGAAATAAAAGGAATACAAATTGGAAAAGAAGAAGTAAAACAGTCACTGTTTGCAGATGACGTGATACTATACATAGAGAATCCTAAAGATGCCACCAGAAAACTACTAGAGCTAATCAATGAATGTCGTAAAGTTGCAGGATACAAAATTAATGCACAGAAATCTCTTGCATTCCTATACACTAATGATGAAATATCTGAAAGAGAAATTAAGGAAACACTCCCATTTACCATTGCAACAAAAAGAATAAAATACCTAGGAATAAACCTACCTAAGGAGACAAAAGACCTGTATGCAGAAAACTATAAGACACTGATGAAAGAAATTAAAGATAATACCAACAGATGGAGAGATATACCATGCTCTTGGATTGGAAGAATCAATATTGTGAAAATGACTATACTACCCAAAGCAATCTATAGATACAATCTAATCCCTATCAAATTACCAATGGCATTTTTTACAGAACTAGAACAAAATATCTTAAAATTTGTATGGAGACACAAAAGACCCTGAATAGCCAAAGCAGTCTTGAGGGAAAAAAAATGGAGCTGGAGGAATCAGACTCCCTGACTTCAGACTATACTACAAAGCTACAGTAATCAGGACAATATGGTACTGGCACAAAACAAAAACATAGATCAATTGCACAAGATAGAAAGCCCAGAGATAAACCCATGCACCTATGGTCAACTAATCTATGACAAAGGAGGCAAGGATATACAATGGAGAAAAGACAGTCTCTTCAATAAGTGGTGCTGGGGAAACTGGACAGCTATATGTAAAAGAATGAAATTAGAACACTCCCTAACAGCATACACAAAAATAAACTCAAAATAGACTAGAGACCTAAATACAAGACCAGACACTATAAAACTCTTAGAGGAAAACATAGGAAGAACACTCTTTGACATAAATCACAGCAAGATCTTTTTTGATCCACCTCCTAGAGTAATGGAAATAAAAACAAAAATGAACAAATGGGACCTAATGAAACTTCAAAGCTTTTGCACAGCAAAGGAAACCATAAACAAGACAAAACGACAACCCTCAGAATGGGAGAAAATATTTGCAAACGGACAAAGGATTAATCTCCAAAATATATAAACAGCTCACCATCTCGATATTAAAGAAAAACAAAGAACCCAATCCAAAAATGGGCAGAAGACCTAAATAGACATTTCTCCAAGGAAGACATACAGATGGCCAAGAAGCACATGAAAAGCTGCTCAACGTCACTAATTATTAGAGAAATGCAAATCAAAACTACAATGAGGTATCACCTCGCACCAGTTAGAATGGGCTTCATTAGAAAATCTACAAACAACAAATGCTGGAGAGGGTGTGAAGAAAAGGGAACCCTCTTACACTGTTGGTGGGAATGTAAACTGATACAGCCACTATGGAGAACAGTATAGAGGTTCCTTCAAAAACTAAAAATAGAATTACCATATGATCCAGCAATCCCACTGCTGGGCATATACCCAGAGAAAAGCACAATTCAAAAAGACACATGCACCCCAATGTTCATTGTAGCACTATTTACAATAGCCAGGTCATGGAAGCAACCTAAATGCCCATCGACAGACAAATGGATAAAGAAGATGTGGTACATATATATAATGGAATATTACTCAGCCATAAAAAGGAATGAAATTGGGCCATTTGTTGAGACGTGGATGGATGTAGAGACTGTCATACAGAGTGAAGTAAGTCAGAAAGAGAAAAACAAATATCGTATATTAATGCATATATTTGGAACCTAGAAAAATGGTATAGATGAACTGGCTTTCAGGGCAGAAATTGAGACACAGATGTAGAGAACAAACGTATGGACACCAAAGGGGGAAAGACACGGGGGGGTGGGGGTGGAGGGGTGCTGAATTGGGAGATTGAGATTGACATGTATACACTGATGTGTATAAAATTGATGACTAATAAGAACTTGCTGTATTAAAAAAAAAAAAGATAACATTCTTTTCTCCCAGTTAATGTTTTCTCTTTTCTGTTGATTTTCATTGCATGGGATAGCAGGCCTATCCTTTATTTACAACACTGCTTTTCCAATTTTGTCTGAAGAGCCATGTCTTGGAAACTATACATCTGAATTTTTTTCTATTAATATAAAAGTCCTTGTCTTTCAATAGGGTAGTATATTCTACTTACAGCTATTTTAGTGTGTTTTTCTTTTCAGTCTCTTCACTTTTTTCTTTATTAAAATGTCATGTTTACTTTCTTGTATATTCATTCCTCCATATTCATGCATTAAATCATAAAAAAAAGAAAAAAGATGGTATTTAGCTTCCCTCTTTGGGGCAACAGATTATAGCTGACCACAGATCTACTGCAGTGAAAAAAACATAGAAACCTGGATTAGATATTTACCTCTAGATGTTTGTGCTCTTCATAATAAAAATCAGAATTCTAATACATGTAATTCAGTAAGATTAACTATTTAAATGCATAAAATCATTTGGTACCTTTTTCCCACCATTGAGGGGTAACATAAAGAAAGAAGTGAGAAAATTGATTCTATCAGGTGAGCATAATTTAAACTAAATGCTTTTAAAAATAATTCCCCTTAATTGGAGATAAGCCCATATAAAGTTTAAAATATATTAGTTTAAGGGAAATAAAGTCTTAACCACATAACTGAAACAAGAGTGACTCTACCCCCAAATACACTGATATATCTTCTAGGGGTTTTGAGTTTTTTAAATGTTACATCATACAGAAGTAAGATATACACTAAGTAAAATACACACTTTTTTTTTCCTTTGGGAAATCATATAGAAAATATACATACATTTATTGCAGAAAAAAATCAATGTTTCTACATATAAAGCATTTGAAGAGCCAAAGAAAAAAGAATTATATTTGTGAAAAAAATAATTTTCTAATATAGGCTTATTAGTATTAATAATAATTATGTAAAATATTAGTTAAAATTCTCTCTAGTGACTTTCCATTTACTAAACAGTATCAGTCTACACGTGAAACAAGTTATGAATCCTAAATGTGTTATTCCTACATAGATTCATAAATTTCATGGATATACAGAAATCTCTTTACATTTGATAAATAATTTTCAGAGGATTCCTGTAGCAAAAAAGCAAGAAGATGCTTGACATGAACCCCATGAACTTCTTGTTCTACAAAATATAATGATGCCATATGTGTTGGAAAAGTGGTAAACTCAAAATTTTTAATTATTGGAATACTCTTTAATAAAAGGAGGAGAATGTTTTCTACCTGTCCTAATACATACAATTTCTCTGGAAAAGAAAAAAGAAAATGAACAATTCTAAGCATTGTGGCTATGAATGGTTATTAAAACCATAAAATTATAAGTGTTTTGTTGGTGTTCAGCTGTACTCTGTGAGAGAATAGAGATAGTTTTTAATTTGTTTAAGTTACCACTATTTTGTTTTAAAATGTGCCCCTGTTTAATTTCATTGACTAATAGAAACTTTTGTATATTCACTTTAGCCTTTCATAATTTTATTCTAATATACAAAAATGCTAATTGATGCTCAGCCATCTAAAAGAAAGTCTGTTTTTATATATAATAAAAGTTAGGCACCAAAAGTGACATTGAAAAACAATCATTATAATATGAATGATCCAGAACATAAAATTGTTTATTTTTTGGAATTATAAAATATTGTAGATATAAATAAAAAGAACAATTTATATATTTTTTGTTTTTACCATAAAGGAATACACAAAATATGAGTCTAAAAACACACATTTTAGCAAAGATAATTATTATTTAAAACATTTACCTTACTTTATAGGAAAATCTAAAATCTCAACACTGCTTTTATTTAATGTTTTGAAAATTAACACTCACTGAGGTTCATTTGATTGTTGTAATTTTGGCTTTTCCCTCTTTGATGTGGCTGTGAGTATAATCACTTATATAATATCCAGTATACTAGCTAATAAAAATTAGATTTTAAATCTAAAACTTCTGTACAGTTTCTAATTGGTTCTTGGGTTTTGTCAGAATATCTTGTCATGCTAGACATGTACCTCTCTTCCTGTGCAATCTCAGGCCAGTTTCCTAAATAGTGGGGGAGCTCACATTATATATAACTTGTCTTCCTAAAAGAGGCATAGTCCTTATAGAGGTCATATATAAGAAACCTCAGACACAAATTTTGAACACTTAGACTTAACTTCTTTTCATGGTAGCTGCCCATTCAAACGCTGAAGAAGCAAGTTTAAGGATATAATTTGGCAAGTGGTCTTTAGAGATGTTCCTAAGAGCAAATGAAAAGAGCAAACTCAGTAAGAAATGAACAGCAGGTGTTCTTTCAATTAGAAGGAAATGAGAAGTTTCAGATAATGAGACTATGATGAAAACTAGTGGCAGATACAATATATAAAACACAATGTTAAGGTTGATATTCTTCCCACACACTCATCTGCATGCTTCCTTAATTAAATGAGCATGTTAGTTTGCATCTTTTAACATTTAATCTTGAAACAACTCCCTCTTTTCATCTTTAAATAATGACAACGTATATTGCTGAATATGCAAACACTGTAAGAAATTAGTTTATAAGTCTCTTAGTTAACTGAAGTAGATTGGAGCATCCTGTGGCATTAAACTAGACACATGAGAATTGCAATTAAGATAATCCTTGCTCTTCAAGAGATTAATATGTGAGTACTTTGCATTTGTATAAAGCTTTCTACTTAAAAAAAGTAGTTATTGGTAGACTCCCTATAAAATACTTTTCCTGTAATTCATCACATTTGGTAGCCACAAAAAGAAACTTACTTAAATTTCAGGAAAATTCTATTATCTGAATATAACACAAGCAACCAAAATCTTGCTGAACTTGTTATTTTTACAGGCACTGTTTTACTTGCTTTAGGGGAAGTCTAGATTTCAGATTTCTGTCTAGAGCACATGGATGCCCACACCCATCTATCTAGCGATGTCTATAGATATTTACGGTTGGTTTAGCCACTTAATGGTCCCTCAGGATGATTAGTCTGCTGGATCTGAGACTACCGTGAAGGCTGCCACGGGTCTTTTTCAGCACGAGAGGAGCAGTAAGTGGACGTTTTCTTGGTCCAAATTACAAACCAAGACAAGACAAGCGGAACCGAACCATTCGCTAAAGCAGTCTGACCTCGCCAATCTCTGATCAGTTCTGGTGAGCTCTGGAACAGTAATAAACCACTAACCGTCACTCATTAAAAGGATTATACACACTTTTATAGATAGTAAACGGATTAAACACATTTTTCAAAAAAATAAATAAATAAATAAATATGTTGTGGGTTCAAAGTAAGATAGTGATGAGGCAGTACAAACATTAAGCCAAAGACAGAAGTCAGCAGTGTTCCCAAGAAGGCCACTTTTCCTTCATGATGGTTGAATATTGAAAATTCATGCTTGCCCCTGGTTTGAGCCTTCCTTCCTCAAGAGCGCATTTTTGTTTTGTTTTGTTTTTTTGCGGTACGCGGGCCTCTCACTGTTGTGGCCTCTCCCATTGCGGAGCACAGGCTCCGGACGCGCAGGCTCAGCGGCCATGGCTCACGGGCCCAGCCGCTCCGCGGCATGTGGGATCTTCCCAGACCGGGGCACGAACCCGTGTCCCCTGCCTCGGCAGGTGGACTCTCAACCACTGCACCACCAGGGAAGCCCTCAAGAGTGCATTTTTAATGTCCCCTTGTAGTTTAGGAAAAAATGGAGCTAATGCCACCCAGGAGTGTCCAGAACATCTGTATGGCCCCATCTACTCTGATACCCATTATGAGTAACATCTGCCCAGAGCCAGTGATTCCTTCCCTAGGGATAAGGTTGAAAGCAAAGGCATTTCCAGTTTCAAGAAAAAGGAAGTTTTTATGTACTACTTTATTCCAAAATTGTTCTAAAGGAAGTTGGCCATATCAAAGACCCTGTACAAGTTCTGTATCACCATACAGAATTCCCAGAAAACTGTCAAGCAGACTACATTGATATCACTACTGTTATCAACTCACTATTAAAGAAAATACAGGGGCTTCCCTGGTGGCACAGTGGTTGAGAATCTGCCTGCTAATGCAGGGGACACGGGTTCGAGGCCTGGTCTGGGAGGATCCCACATGCCGCGGAGCAACTAGGCCTGTGAGCCACAACTACTGAGCCTGCGCGTCTGGAGCCTGTACTCCACAACAAGAGAGGCCACGATAGTGAGAGGCCCGTGCACCGCGATGAAGAGTGGCCCCCGCTTGCCACGACTAGAGAAAGCCCTCGCACAGAAACGAAGACCCAACACAGCAAAAATAAATTAATTAATTTATAAAAAATAAGGAATGATATTAAAGAAAATACAGAAAATATCTCGTTACTTTAGATTCCTGGAATTGTATCTTCTAAATGTCAAGTATTTTAAAGAAGTGAAAGGATAAAATATGGTTTTAACAGTTGCAGCTGTAGTAGAAATGGAGTTACTAACAGACAGAATGCTAGAATTGGGACAGAATAAAGTTCACCTTTTCTTGAACTATTTCTTTTTATACAAGGCTATAAGAAAGTTGTGTAAAGATATTTGGCCAGAAGGGAAGATCAAAGGGTAAAGAATTCTACCATCATACTGAAGACAATCTTTTGGGAAGACTTTGATAGAATCTCTTTTTACCTTTCAGCCATCATGTCCTGCTTATGAGCTTATGTTATGTTACAAAATTGATAGGATCAAAAAAGTGACTATCATTACAGCTCATATTAACCCCACAAAGTTGGATAAGAACTGAACTAACTTCTTGGAAATTTCAGTGATAGTGTCAGCTTAGTCCCATAACCATAAGGCTGGCCTCTCAGTCATGACAAATCACACCAACCCCAGGCAGGGCTACAATCAAGGTCCTTGTCCTCCTTGCCCCGAACCCAACACTGAAAAATGTGGAGAAAATATCACCAGCAATGCCTTCTCTCTCTCTCTTTTTTTTTCTTTCCTAGTTTGCAGGCATTCATTTTTCCACTTGGTAGTTTTGAAATATCAGCATACACCAGTAGACTAGCTTGCCTACTTATACAAATTAAAAGATGAAATTCTCCTGTATAAGGTCTTTGAGCAAAGTGAAGCAATAGCAATAAAATTTACAAAACAAAGGCTCTGCATATTGAAGTGTTCTGCATACCAGAACACATAAAAGCGTCATTTTAATTTTACTTTGGCAAACATACATGCAATAACGTCTATGTAAAATAAAGACCATTTATTATGTAATATGAATGCATTTTAATAAAACTTTGTTTTGCTATACTATTAGATTTTGCTTTCCCCAATGGGTTGAGAGGGAACTTACTTACGGTATGTAGTTTTTCTTAAGTTTTTGATGCAAGACTTTAGATTTTAAAATATCTCAAGGAAACAACATTGCTGAAAGCATGCATACAAATAGGCAGAATAGCTATTTAATGCAGACCTGTGTAAGTTTAAACAACCCATGTGCTCTATGATAAATAAATAAAATATCCAGAATCTGAGACTAGTTGAGCAAAAAAGTAGTTAAACTTGGTGAGATGTGAAATTAGGTTTTAATGCATGCAAAACACATTCCAATGCATATTTTTAGGTGTAGGCTGATTGACTTTTTTCAGTGTTTAAAATTAAAAGCTGCCTTTAGGCAGTTAAGAACCTTTGGAGAGCTTTTGATATTATTAAATTCAAGCACTTTCATTTAGTTCTACCGTACAGCCATGTAAAGACTAACACAAGTCTCATCCGAAGCTAGATATTTATGTGGCCAGGTGGCAATACTGTCCCATGCACCCTGCTCATCAGCGTCTCTCTCTAGGGTGAACCTGCCACCCTTCTCAGGTGAATACACTCATTTTTCCTTACATCTCAATCATGTTTCACTCATGCTTGCCCGCTCTCATGAATATCATGCTAACAATAATAATGAAATAATAATTGAGATATAGATGGATAGCTCAGTGCCAATCACTGATGACTGTACCCACATAACTATCTCATTTTAGTCTTACAACCTATAAGGGGTAGGTACAATTATTTATCCAATTTTGCTATTTGAGGACATTGACATTTAGTGAAGTTAAATAACTTGGCAAAGTTCAAACAGCTCACAAGTGGAGCTGGAAATGAACCCACGTCTATGTGGCTCCAAAGCTGAGCAAAGAGAGAGTGGGTGCTAAAATTGGCTTCTCAAAGGCTGTTAGGTTGTATTAGATTTCTTCTTCAATGAGAAGCCTGCAACTCATTTACTCCATGATTAGGAATTTTCCATGATTAGGAAAGTAAAGATCTTTTATACTCAAATTAAACTCTGTTCAATAACTATGGATTGAGTACTTTTTGTACAAGATACTTGGCTAAGTGGGTGGCTGTCTTCATAGTATGTTTATTTATTAGTTATTATTTAAATTCATTTTTCTTCAGAGTTTAACATTCTCTGGATTGAACTCTCTCAGAGGTTGTATATGTGGGTGACCGTCATGATACTATTCTCCTTAACTTTCTCTTGTATTTCTCCAAAACAGTTTTGTTTTGTTTTACATAAACATGGAAGTCTGTGATTTGTACAGAATACAAATGAACAATCTTGATTGGTCTGTGTTAAAATACACTGCTGAGTCAATATAATCTATAAACTCTGATGCATCTGATGCAAATCTTCTACTAGAGGTTCTACTTTCATATACCATCATTTATTTCCTATTACTTGCAGGTAAAGATTGAATACCAAATTCAACAGATTGGTCATTTGGGAAAGGTGTGTTTTTCTTTTTATGACTGTCAGATGGTGATGGGAATTTTACCCCAGGATGAAGTGTGACACTGTTATCCCAATAGTTTTATTACACAACAGGGCAAGTGTCTGGGGAGCCGGAGTGGATGACATATTTACCTGAATGTTGACTATTATCCACCTCACCCAGAGGAATACTGAATGAAACAGGTGCTTTAACTAAGGAGAAATCTGTCCTGAGCACATAGATCATTTCTAATCACATACTCACTTGTGTCTCATAATGAATTTGGAGGAGGAAGAGCAGTAAGATTAGTATTAGAAAACAACTTTCATTTAAAGGTTAATTAATTTGACAAATATTTATTAAGCACCTACTATGTGTAATGCACTTTTCTAGATGTTGGGGATAAAAAGAAAAAAATAATAACAAAAATAATTTGATGGTAGCTGTAAAGAGATAAGAAATAAAATGTATTCATTTTGTTCAACATAACTCTTATGAGGATCATACGTATGGTTTTAACGATGCCTTTGAAATGCACGTACCTGTAATATAAACTTATAACTGACAAATACTAATCTTAAAATAATTTCAAGAACAAATAGAAAACATCCATCTACAAACACACGTAGCAGCTGAAATACTAGGAGAAAATCACTTTTCTCAATAGAGTCCAAAGAACCGGTACTGGTCCGCGGCCTGTCAGGAACCGGGCCAGCACAGCAGGAGGTGAGCTGCGAGCGGGCGAAGATGCATCTGCCGCTCCCCGTCGCTCTCGTTATGCCTGAACCATGCCCTCCCCTCCGCCCCCATCTATGGAAAAATTGTCTTCCATGAAACCGGCCCCTGGTGCCTCAAAGGTTGGGGACCACTGGTCAAAAGTATATACTAAAACCAGAAGTTTTTGAGTTAATTAATATATGTGGAATTGGGATTTCAAAGGTCATTTTTATAGCTCTCTTTAAATA
The DNA here is from genome assembly GCF_949752795.1 of Hyperoodon ampullatus. Classification (NCBI taxonomy): domain Eukaryota; kingdom Metazoa; phylum Chordata; class Mammalia; order Artiodactyla; family Ziphiidae; genus Hyperoodon; species Hyperoodon ampullatus. The sequence goes on from NC_136933.1 coordinate 17,713,154, forward strand.
AACCGATGTTTATAAAAATAAAAGTCTTACTCCAAACTTCTCGTTACACGGTCCTGTTCCATGAAGTATGAGAATCACAGATACAGTAGCAAGAATGCCTTCTTACTAACAGTTATCTACAGCAGTGGCAAAGGGGGACTGAAAAGAGTGGAAGTGAAGACATCAAAACCACAGGGCTCTAGCAAATGGGTCCTGCCTCACCTCCACCTCTAATAGTCTGGGTAATGCTGGTTAGAATCAGAGACAAGTCAGGTCCTAAGCATTCAGTTTCTGGACTGTTTAGACTCAACTAGGCTATAAGTTTTTAGAAAACTGCATAAACTATTGTACATTGAAATAATTTTATTTGCTTTAAGAAGTAGAAGTCAATATGAAAAACCCCAGAGTTCCTCTGGATTTAAGAAGAGAGGGATAATATTAAAACAGATTATTTTAATCCCAAGTGAGAGAAATCAAAATACGCGAATATGTGTATGAGGAAGGGGAGATAGAAGAGGAGTAAAAAGCAAAATTTATTTTCCAGGGAATATAACAGGACTCCAAAAAGAATGGAATTCTTTCCTCTCTGTTGGGTTTCATTCTTTTTCAGCAGCAGAGTCCACAGCTGTGCACTGCACTTAGTTGACTGAAAGCTTATTTTCCAGCCATTTAAAATTCTAGCAACGTGCCTTGCAATAAACCTTTCTCTGCTCCAAACTCAAAAAAAAAAAAAAAATTCTAGCAATGCTAAAAAAAAAAAAAAGTCCACTTTATCATCAGTTAATCCAATAAATTCCAAAAGGGGATATACTGCCCCCTAGAATGAATATTTAAAATGTATTGAGACATTTTTGGTTGTCATAGTGATTGGGCTGGGGGTTGGGGGGAGAAGAATAAAATCCCAGCAATGTGTGGAACAGTTGTGTACCAACTGGGGCTTGAATCCTAGTCCACTGTACACATTTTAAAAATAAAAGTTAGTAAATTTTTACACAATTAATGAGCTGTCCAGGAATACAACATCTATATAAATGGAAAGAACTGCTGTCTTTTATTTTGTTCAGAATTTACCAAGAGGTCCTCACAACTTCAAAAAAATATCATCAGGAAAAAACACTCTTGGAATTGGAGTGGCATACACATCTCTGTCAATCTTAAATTGCAGCTTTTGCATTCACTGTGTCCTAGCATTTACATTTTGAAATACATAGAACCTCATCAGATAATGCTTTCCTCTTATTTCCTTTTATTTCTCCTTTATATTGCAGTTAGGGCATGGTATTTTCAAAATTATGTGCAAGTAGGTTATACTGTGAAAGCACTTGTAAGAGAATTCTAAAGGGGGTTTTGTAAAAATTATTTGCAAGTAAGTTATATTATCAAAGTATTTTATGAGATAATTTTAAAGGAGGCTTTATAAAAATTATTCGCCATTAAAAGTGAATATTGGATCCAATAGGGTTGAAATCAAGTTATTTCATCCATATACCATGGAGAAGGAATTTAATTGGTCCCGCTTGAGGCAGATGTATTGCCATGCCCCAATTAGCTATAGTAAAGTAGCTAGACTCAAGAAATTAGAAGAAGAGCAGGCCATCCCAGCAATGCAGACAAACAGCCTACTATAGATTTTTCCTGTAATGTTACAGGTCTGGCACAGGAATAATCATAAATGATATCATAAATTAGGTCACTTTCCCCAACTAGCATTTACTCACTTCCAGCCTTCCACTTTTCCCTTCCCTATTCCTTTCTCTACACTTACAAGGTATTTTTTCTGTTCTCTGATTAGGTAGGACCTCATACCAGGCCCCCTCATTCATTCAATTATTCACTCCTTCATTCATTTAATAAAACTTCTAAGTGTTTACTCTATGCCAGGCATCCATCTAAATACTGGGAATGGAGTGATCAAACAAGATCACTGACTTCATGGAACATATACTTTATAGCAAGAAAAAAAATAAACAAAAATATTTTTTAAAACTTACTTTGGAATGTGAAACTGTCACTAAGAGAAAATGAGACGTGATGATATGATAGGGAATAACTGGGAGGAATTTCTTCCTTTTCTGTCATGGAAAATATCCTGTCCTATGAAAAAATGCCCCCAGAGAGTCCTGCTCGGCTAGCAAATCTGATAAATGTTTGCACTCAGATATTAATGCTCATAAATGATTTAATGCATTAGCTTTCACCAGCAGTTACCTATCACAAAACTAGAAAAGATTCTTTGCAATTATTTATTTTAGCACCTTCATTTTACATTTACAACAAAGAGGCTGAAAAAGGATGAAAGAAATACACATCAGAAACACTAACCAAAATAAAGATGTGTAATAGTACAGTGCTTTAGTTAAAGGTGATCTATGTATATTAAAATCAGGAAAAAATAAAATTACCAGAAATAAAGAGGTCATTACATAATAATAATGGTCTCAACTCACCAGAAAATATAACAATTTAAATCTGTACATATCTGATAACATAGTCTCAAATATATAAGGCAAAAGCTAAGAGATCTGCAAGAATGCCATCATAACAGGAAATTTTAACATATCTCTTTCATAATTACAGCTTAAACAAACAAAATAGAAATATTCGGGAAGGTGAAAACTATGTAACTAATAAACTTAATCTAATAGGATTTGGCCTCCAACAAATGAAAAGATATACATTCTTTTCAAGGAAACTCAGAACATTTATAAATATTGAACTTCTGACAGTTAAGCAATTTTCACCAAGGCTAAAATGACTGGTTATCATACCAACCATTTTTTCTACCACACAGAATTTAGTTAAGAATGTAGAGTGGAGTTAAATATACAAGTGTGCAGAAACACAAAGAAAGAAACAACCATCTCTTCCTGGGTCTAGGTACCAGTCAACAAGCAGAAGTTCTCTCGGCAAAGAAGCAGAGATGTAGTCTAGGCAAGTGAATATAAAATATTATAAAAGAGGAAACGGAACGGGCATGATCAAGGAGAAGTGAGTTATTCGGTGACATTATTGTAGAATGTGTGTGTGTGTGTGTGTGTGTGTGTTGGAAGGTAGGTAAGAGAGTGGTCATAGAGCAGTCTCTATATCATGTTGTATCATGTTGAGGAGTGTGGACTATAAAATAAGCAACAGGGAATCGACAAAGACTTTTAAGCAGGTGAGGGACCAAAGATTATTATCTTATCCTGAAAGGGAGATCTGAATTGTGGAATGAGGATTGCTTGTCGAATAGGCTGGACAAAGGCAGGTCAGTTAGAAAGTGTCAAGAACCTGGCTGGTTCCTTAATAAGGAATAATCTCCCTTTGAAGAACTATGAACAGATCTTGCTTCCTGGACTTCCCCATTCTTGTAAGTTACATTCTCTTAGGAGATCCCTCACCAGCCATCGTTATCACCAGCCATCTTCAGTGAGATCTTGGCTCCCCATTCCTACTTTGAAATATGCATATCTAGGTTACCTCACTCTTATTAGCCCATATTATAAGTCCCATGGAACAGTGAAAACACAGCTGTGATGACTAAGTAGCTTTTCCTGAAAGACTAAGGATATAAAAACAAAGTAACTGTGAAGCCATCTAAGGGACAGCTGAGATTTACAGGTCACTAACAAACCAATTTCATTAGCTGGGATGTGCATTTCAGAATACAAACACCTTGGCCTATATTTATTGAGATTGCTTCATATTTTTTTCTATGCCTCTCTGCCTAGGTAGGTGGCTTACTCTGTTAACATATGGTCCTTGGGCCACCTCTCAGAGACAGAGCTGTCAAATTCCCAGAGGCATATAAAAATGTTTGACTATAAGAAATCTGATCAAAATGTCAAAAATACAGAAAATCAGCTAAGGAAATTGTCAAACATAATTCTTGGTTCTGGGACAGTGTAATGCAAAGATTTCATCAAGACAAAAAAAAAAACTATAAAATGAATCACTATTATCTACAAATGATCTATGGCTCCGTTCTCCCAACCTGAACATTTTAGTCATAATTAATCAGTGGCTTCTATCAGGTCTAGATTCCAGAAATCATCTTTTCTTCATTTTTGAGGGTATCTTTTTGCATTTCTAGAAACCTCTAAATCCCTTTCTATTCAGCATCAGGCCCAGCCTTGGTGCGCCCGTTTCCATTCTTTCCCAACTTACTCTGAGATGACTTACTAAGAATAAGAAAGAGAATGTATAATTCCCTTAACAGTGATTCCAACTATACCCCTAACCCTAGGGCCACAACTGCAACATCGCATTAGAATTCACTGCAATAAGACCAGCATAACTGCCAGAATAAGACAGAGAACATTCAACAAAAATTCAGAATAAAGAAGATGAGAATTTGATCTAGGGTTTTAACAAAAAGCGTAAAAGGGGATAACTCTGACTCTGTGGTGTGATGGATTTGCGGATCAATTAGATGAATGGGATGAGGCAATGGGATCAGAAGAAAAGGATCCCAAGAGCACCAGTGGGGGTGCTTAAGTGAATAGTGAAACACTAAATGAACAGAGAAGAAGTTTTGTTAGACTGAGGTGAGTGTGAAATATCCAGAAAGGGATTTCTAGAGTAGATTGTTGAAGACTAGGGAGGAGGAGATGCATATGGTCTTTAGGCCACCAAAGGTGTAAGGTGGATGTGTATTATTGCGTATCGTCGCCTTGCACGTAAAAATAGAAGCCATGAGTAGATAAGACCACTTAGTACATAAAAAGAGGGACCTGAAGAATACCATGGACAAAATCTCAGGCAATAGGAACTTTGGAGCTTAGGGTAAAAAGTAAAGATTTTGAGAGTGAAAGATCAAATTGGAATAGTTCATATATTGCATTCCCATTGAAAATATAAAAAAGACAAATTCTTGCTAAGAATTTGGTAATGCATATATCAAAGATCTATAAGAGTCATGTCTACTAACACCATAGTGAATCACAGGTTTTGTAATGTAATAATTTCGACACTGGATTATTTAAACCAAAGAGAAAGAGAGAATTACCAGTTAAGTCAAATGTTTTTTGGGGAGAAGCATCATGTTTATTCTGTTTACTTGGAGTCATTCTTTCTTTTTCAATTAAGCTTTAAACTGTTGATAACTTTCCCAAATTTTAGTTGATGTTTCTTCTTGTCATCTTCATTCATCCGTACTCCAATACTATTCATCGTAAAACAAGAAGTGGAAAAAACAAGATCTCAATCTTTGGATTTTTGATCGCACTGTGCATGTTGGAATACACTTAACATACAGTTCTACGACTTTGAATGAGCACTGAGTTTAAGATAAGATGGGTAGGGCATCTCACTAAACATCAGAAAATGAGGCAAAGAAGACAAAAAATTATACACTGAGCATGATCACAGATAATTTTGACAATTATGTAAGTCTATGAAACCAAGTTAAAGTATAGCATTAACTACTTAATCATTTGAGATAGAACATCATTGCATATAACGTTACGTTTTTAGCATTCTTGAATCATATTTTTCCAAAGGTTGCCGAAATTCCCTTCTGGTGTGTATACATATGAAACAGGTATTGAAAAAAAAATGACTAGTTGTCAATGCTAAACGCTTTAAAGTCAGTTGTGTTTTTATTTATTATGTGCAAAGAGCTCCGCTTGATTTAGGAACTAAATGAAATAAATATATATGTAGCAACATAGCAGTATTTCTAAAATGAAATAAGGTTTTTATAGTAATTGGGCTCAGATGCAAATGAAAGATCCTCACTTGTACTCGCCACCTGCCAAAAATGTGTTTAACTAATCCAGCTGTATATTTCACATACATAATTACTAAATGCTTAAAATGTCTCCCAAGAATGCTTTAATAACGAGGACGTTTATGATTAAGACACAACACTATTCGTGGAACTGCTTGCTCTTTGAACCACGACACAAGCATGAACTTTAAGAAACTTGATGAGATAAAATACCTCAAAGCCCAGCTGCCTCTGCTGCCTAGAGCAATTCAACTGATCAAAACATTGATTTTTACAAAGCAAATCTGAAAAAAAAATAAACAATATGCTGATTCAGATGGGCTCATTTATTTTAACTTTTCTTAAAATAATGTCTCCACACGAGACAAAAGTCATAAGCATTAGAAAGGCAGAGATTTAGAAATGTAGGTGATCATTCTACACAAAGGCCAAATTTGAGAACATTAAGAACTAATAATAATGATTTAAAACAGAATGTCTTAGAACAAGTAGAAGTTTTGATACCATAAGTGCTAAATAGCAGTCTTTGGGTGTACAGTGAGTTTCATTTTGTGGCAAGCAGGTTCACAAGTAATGCAGCTATTATGTGCAATGGAAATCATGCACACAGCATAACTGGATATACACAGCGTGCTAATTCAAACTTTTTAAACTTTGTAGCCCCTGACAAATGGGAGTAGATGCCTACAGAGGTATAAGCTGCTCAGAAGAGATGAGAAATACTGAGGTATGTCCACTGAAACATTATGAAAATAATTGAGTCTCTGCAAAAGGTCTTAATAATCTCTAAGTATATACAAATTTATGGCCACTAATTCTTTATGAAAGTATTTAAGAATAGTGGGAGAAAAAAGTATTATGAGGCTAGGAATTAGGTTAAGACACAAGTATACTTGTTAGAGCTGGGTCACACACTTGCCTCTGAGCTTTTTAGCAACTAAGGCAAAGTAGAAAACACAATCAGTTTTATGATGAAAAAGATTAAGATTGAATACCAACCGGTTGCTGAGAAGCATAACTAATTCTGGTACTCAGACTAGATAGTATTTCTCTCTCCTGAGTCTCACATTGAGAGGGATGTGGAAACCCAGAATGTAATTCAGTAAGTCTTAGATAAGCAATTTCTTACTTGGATTAGTTAGCTTCTCCTTCTGACTTGGATTTTAAAAACCCTCAAATACTCTGAGTAGATAGAAACTTGTGGAATTGCAGTGATAACAGTATTTTCCCATTCATTACATTGATTTATTAAATCATGTTTCACAAAAACACTCTTGCTCATGGCAGCTGAATGGGTTGTTTCTACCCAAGAAAGAATCAAAGGCTCTTTTATCTCAGGTAGATAATATGTTTTTTACTAGCCATTCTAAACAAAGACAGAAGTTTAAAAACCAATATGAAAAGAAGTATGATAATGTGTGGGTTAATATTGAAGCATTACGTGCCTCCAGCAAAGAAGATGATGGTAGGCTCTTGCCTCTCTTGGATTTAAGGTTGTGTTTCTAATTATTTAGGAGTAACCCAGAATGTTCGTGCTTTACAGCCATTAATAATTCAGCCGAGGCACTGACAAAGCAGGTGTGCTTGTGCGACGCACTAAGAGTTTAAGTCAACCTGATCCCCCACCCAGAAGCCAAAGCTCAAATCAACTTGGTTGTGTACTCTTCATTATGTCACTTAACCAGTCACAACTGTGTTCTCTAGAAGGATGCCCAAATCTAGTTCTGACAATGAATGGGAAGAAATTAGAGAAAATGATGGTTCTTAGGCAGAAAATATGTGTTATCATACAATCATACCATCTAGTTAGACCCTTAAATGTTGAGACTTGCAAAGGCGTTGAAAAGCGTTCTTCAAAAACGATATTATTCAATATTGATCCCCTTAAGAATATAAAAGAAATGCCCCTCCAAAATAATGTTCAGTTATCTGTATATCTTCATTTATGATTGTTGGTATGTTAAGTCTCAAAGATTGCCAGTGAGAACTTCAGTTTTATTATGGATTAAATCATCTGGTATTTATTTCCAGGTTTGGGGGCTATCATAAAAGCTACGTACATAATAATTGTAGTGTAAGTATAATCATTTAGATCTATTGTTTTTTTTCAATTTCAAGACTGATACTAAACATACAACAAGCTGAAATGCCAAAGCCATGTTAGAGGTTAAATCCAATTTATGGCCCTAACAAAATCAAAATTATTTGCAGTGATTCAAGAGGCAAGATAATGAGGAAGACTCATGGAGCTAGACAAAATATAGAGGGTTTATTTTAAAAGATTGGTACAAGGTTATGAAACTGCTCTTCAGTGGCCTAAATTCATGATTTATCTATCACTTTCTCTTAGGTTTTATCCACAACCATCAACCAACAGTAATTTGACCCAAAGTAACTGATTAGGAATGAGAATATTAGTAAAAAAAAAAAAAGAAAGAATTCTTCTGTAACAAGAATAAATACTATGAATATGGCTCAAATACTGTCACTTTTCTTTGCAACAAGAATATTAGAGGGCTTCCCTGGTGGCGCAGTGGTTGAGAGTCCGCCTGCCGATGCAGGGGACGCGGGTTCGTGCCCCGGTCCGGGAGGATCCCACATGCCGCGGAGCGGCTGGGCCCGTGAGCCATGGCCGCTGGGCCTGCGCGTCCGGAGCCTGTGCTCTGCAACGGGAGAGGCCACAACAGTGAGAGGCCCACATACCGCAAAAAAAAAAAAAAAAAAAAAAAGAATATTAGAGAAATTCAGTGAAAAATATCTACCATAAGAAGTTCTACAAACATCCTGGAATTCTAGCCTACATATAAGAGCATAGTATTTGGATATAGAGAGCATAGATTTGAGTTCTTATTCCACTTTTTATTCACCCTGTGATCCTAGGCATGTTACTTTATTTTTCTGAGTCTCCATTTTGGTACCCTTAAATGAGAATATAATATTCAACAGACAAATTTACTATGATGTTCAAATGAGCCTATATTTGGGGAATAAAAAGAGCCATATTAACTTTATTTATCAATTTGAAAATGATTTTCTTCCAGGAGGGCACAAAAATGTCATTCTCAAAAAAGTATTCAGAGCCCTAGACTCGCAGACTTGGAAGATAGAGATCACCTGGTCCTGAGGTTTTTACTTTGTGTTCCTCAGTCTTACAGTTCTAGGCAATGTCCTGGGGTCAAGTGCAGGGGCAACGGGGAAGTGGGTTAGACAGAGCCCCCAACCTCTCCTGCCCCCACCAGAACGGCTCCCCTTTTATTGATATTAGATATTGCACTTGTTTAGAAGATACTGCTTGAACAAGTTCTTTAGCTGTGGCTAAAAATGATTACAACAAAACCCAGGAATCAAATCCAATTCCTACCTTGCAATACCACCATCGCCTGAGAAACCTGTGATACACCCAAGGGGCCACCTCTGGTTGATGGCAAAGCCAGGGTTTAAACAAGGTCTTCTAAGTACTCCTTCAACAAGATCTGTGCCTTTCCCACCATACCAATGAATCCCCTTAAAGGTTACAAGCTGTTAGATTTGGAGTGAGAGATTTAGTACATTGGGGTGCTTCTGACTTCCAAATGCCACTGAACTCCATTTTGGTGTGGGGTGATTGTTTCAATTAATATCTAAGGCTGAAGCTTCAGCTCCTGTTTCACTGATGGGCATTGCCATGGCAATTAAAGCTCTTCTGGCTAGATAATGAAATCCTTTTTTAAAAAAAGATTTCTGATCTCAACTTGGCATGGAACACTCTAGATAACCTATTTAATTCCAACAAAGCAGTATAAATGTTCTAAAATCGGATCAGGGCTTACAATATTTTTCAGTCAATCTACAAAAATATAATTTAGGAGTATCAAGAAAACTCTCAAGACACTAGCACAGTTTTTAATTTTTAGGATGGGAGTCTCTGTAATTCTCTTGGAGGGATGGTAATCCTTAAGTTTGTTCATTCTGTGGTTGGCCTAGAAGTCTCTATTAAGTTTCACTGAGGATATAAGATTACCTCATGCTTCTAAACATTTGCCAAGAAAAAGAAGAGACTTAGAGTAAAATAAAAACTTAGATGTTAGTATGTTAAAACCTGTACTTGTATAAAATGAGGTAGCTCACTTTTAGTCACATAGAGATTTAGAAGCTAAGAATTTTGTCACAAACCAAGCACAATTCTAAACAATTAAACTTAAAAACTTGTATTTTGACACAAAACATTTATTCGTTTATACAGTTACCTATTTAAATGCATATACTCAAAAACTTCACAGAGATTTGAACAAAAGTACATGGTCATTTTCCTTAAGAACTTAAAGTTGTAAGCTCTGCTAAATCGTATTTTAGCTGAAATTCCAATACAGTATGAGAAACACCTCACTAAATATTATATAAAAGGCAAGCCCCCAAAGACGCATGCTGATTTATTGTCTTACAGCATGAAGCCATCTTGTGTAGCTATGATTTTGAGTCCATAAATCCTAAAATATTCTTTTTTACTGGGCCTTCAAAATTTGATGTATTTTCAATTGGTAAAGTCTGGAGATCAGCAAAGCTATAATAGCCAGTACAGAGATTGGAATATACACTTATTGATGACAGTGGCCCACTGAAGATGTCTAAAATTATCATTTGTACAACTTCCCTCAAAGGTATTTTTCTTAATTCTCTTTCCACTTATATCAAAAATGTTCCCTTATCCCTCCTAGCCATATAAAAAAATGAATGTTTCCCTAGGGCTACTTGACGTTTACTTTAACTTCAGTGAAACAAGTCTACACTCTGCATACAAAGAAATCAAGGTTAACTGTTTCTCCATCTTTGTGACTGGTCCCTGTTATGAAAAGAGAATTGGAACTTGACCTGGATGGACAAAAGTTATAATTCATTTAGATGTGAAAGAGGTCAAATAATTCAGTACTCACAATTACGTTTCCTTATTCTAAGCCAAGAAATGAATATATAAGGCAGGTTGCTAAAAATATGACATTTGTTGGAGAGTACTATTTTTCACTATGGAATGACTAACAAAAAAATACCACCTACTTACATTCATCACAAAGCCTCCTACACTGCAGTAAGCCGACTTTCCTGGGCTGAGTGGTTTATTGATGAAGCAAAAAAAAACAAAACAAAACAACATTTTTAGAATTCTTCTAAGTGCCAACTCTCTTATTTGATTGAAATTGTAGAAGAATGTACTATGAGACTTGGTTTTAGACCTCAGCATTTTTCAATCAACCACTTGTTTAAATGCCTATGCATTCTTTGGCTAGATTATCATTTCTCACCCATGCACTTTCTTAATGACCCAGTTGTATTATTCAGGGAAGCTTTTACCTCTCAAGTTTCAAGCTCTTCATAAATGGAATTTTATTTAAATGAAAGAGATAAAATTAAACAACAGTGACTGAACTATATTTAATTAACTCAAACAAGTACAATTATATTTATTGAAAAGTTGTCTCATGCACCTCAGGATTAACTATGTAGTTTATAACTATATAGTTTATAATTTTGTACCTTAATTGATAATTAAGAAAATATTCCAGAAGCATACTGTTTATGTTCTACACGTAATGGAAAAATTCCATTTTAACTTTTAACTTCTAGCTAATCATCCCATTTCCTTTAGTGGGAACAGTTCTGACAAATAAATAAATAACAGCTGGTATAATACTGCAAAAATTGTACTATACTCCTGATGTGTTTTATGTTTTTGATCTCAAAGCAAATTACAGTTATCCACAAATATACACTTAGCATCTGAAAGCATAATTTCTTGATTGCCAAATACAAGTGAATTAAAACATATTTCAAAAGCTAAGTAAAAGAATCGCTGAAGACATATGTGTTACTTAAACATACCATTTACTCAGCCTAATATCTCTCACAAATAAACACTACAAAAAGCAAATGTATAAGTGCCAGCTCTACAAATTAGTGGCATTCTGCGTTCCAGAGCCTAAGATATGTAGTTTAAAAGAGGGCAACCCCAGAGCTAAAATAAAAGCTAAAGTTATTCTTTTAAATATCAACTACTAAGAGTACTCTGTAACTCAGAGATATTCCAGGACAGAGGGTACTTTCCTTAATACCAATATTCATTAGCACTCACATTTCCAAAGCAGTCACCCATATGCTGAGTTGTTTGATGTTGTTTCTTCTTGAAAACAAACACCAGGGCAAAATCCAGAGTAAAGTTATACATTTATTGGAGAATGAAACAGATAGAGATCAAAGGGAAAAGAAAGACCAGAATTCTTTGAATGAGAACTCTCTCCCTTCGACACTGATCTGTTTCATCAGGCACGTGTGTGCAGAAGAGAAGATGAAACATGCTTGTCTTCATTAGCAAGTTTTATATAAATAACTATATGTTAGTTTCCCACCAGTAAATCTTTTAATATGCAGATTAAATTTAGTTTTATGATAATGACAGCAATAGCTTACACTTAATTATTGAACCTTATCTTCAGTTTAAAAACTTGCAAAAGGTAATACTATTTACTAAACAGCAGTTTTAAAAATCAATATCCACACATGCAGCATAGCAAAAATATATATATACTCTTTGTTAAAAATCTCATAGAGAGAAAATAGTCTGGCACATAGATGAAGAATTAGCAGAATCTTCCTTTCCTAAAACCTGAGGCAAGCAGCTTCAACTAATAATGACACTAATGATCTAAAACTAAGCTAAATAGAATTCTTATAGTATTGTGTACATTTATGTATCCATCAAATCCCAGTGAACACTGTTTTTCTTTTCATGTATTTAAAGCATCTCAGAAACAAAAGTACTTATGCAAATCTGTCTTAAAGTGAGCATCCTTGGAGCATCCTTGGATCACAGGAAGAAAAGCCAAAAAGCAAATAATGTCAAAAATAAGTATCCCCAGCTTTTTTCTCCCCTCTCTCCACATGAGGGACTCTTCAGCAAGAAGCCACCAGAAAATAACTTCAACTGGAATGGTCTAGAAAACCCAAGCCAATGGATTCTGCTGATAAGAGGAAATCCAGACAAGTTTTTCCACATGCAGTGCACTCATCTCTGCAAAGTGTATATATTCCAGAGTGTAAGTGTTTTAAAGCCTCCTTGTTCTAGGAGTGTAGTCAAAAACATGACAACACAAATTTTATTTCTCAAACTGGAGGATCTCAATGTTTTCTAGTAAGGTTTGACTACCTTTTCTCTCTTGCCAGTTTTGACTTTTCACAGCATTGTGGCCCTCACATAATTTTTCAGCACACTCAACAGATTTTTGCCTCTGACATTCCTTCATTTCTTCCCCGTAGGTCATTGCCAAAATGTTCCCTTACACACAAGCTCTTCCAGTTTCTACTGAGTCTAGCACATTCTGGCTGTGAGAAGCCCTGAGTGAATGTAAGCTGGGATCTTCTACTAAACTGACAGAAGTTTCCACCGTGGGTTTGCTCTTTCACTGATTTAAAAAATTTAGTGATGCCAGGGTTCAGAGGGGGATAAGCTGGTAGGAAACTAATGGAATATCAGGGAAAGTGATCACCCCAAATCATTTTTCCCTTCCATTTCCCATGAGCAAAAGCTTGTCTCTGTACCATATTTTATATTTAACAACAACAAAAAAATACTCTGGATACTCTGCTTCTGCACTAAATGTACATCACAAATGTTGTTGATGTACCTCGCTCCCAAGAGACTGGGATGCTTGGGAAAAGGCAGCAAGAGATCCTTTCAAACACAGAGGCATTGCGTCCTACCTTAGTATACGGATAATAGGAGACCTCTTTTCCAGGCCAAGGTCTACGGATGGTGACCTTGGCCATAACACAGAAACTTATTGTTCCCCAACTTTAACTAGAGCAGCAAATATGTCTCCTCCCTATTTGCTTTTTCCAACAAACCCCAAGTCTTAAATGAAGCGGTGTCTTAGGTCTTCTGATCATCTTCCTCCACCCCACTTTCAACTACAATGGGTGGCAGGGCCAATTCTCTCTCTGTGCCTCCTTTCTCTCGTGTGCAATTTAGAGCCCCAGGAGATTTGGGGTGCACGTCCCAGGAGAACTGGGCTCCTGGCTGGGCAAGCTCATGCACTGTGGCCAGGGCAGAGGGCAGGCTGCAGACCAGAGGCTTTTGCCCTCTACAGGGGATTGCTCCAGCTCTTTTCTCTTACTGGGCAAACCCATTTTCCTGACATTTCTGGGAAAACCTCTGCTACTGAAGTTTACCCAGTTGGTGAGGATGTCTGAAAGTCCTCACCTGAACACAGAGTCCATCTGAACTGATCTCTAGTGTCATATAATCCCCTGAAGCAATAGAGTAGAGGTTAGAAAATGCCTGCGGGTAAAGAAGAGTGAAGAATAAAAAGAAAGGATGCTCCCAAGCACTGCCCCCTTTCCTGTTTTCTCATTTACAGTGAGCGGGACATTTAAATGATTTTGTGGTTTGCGGATTTTCTTTAAGTTTTTTTTTTTTTTTTTTTAATGGGTACTGCAGCGGTGCTCATCGTTTTTTTAGAGCCGTGCCCACAGACAGAGGGGCATACCGTCAGCCTGAACGCGCCTGCCAGCCAACCCCTCTCGGTGGAGCCGGGGACCCGGGAGGGAGAGGGTGCCTTGAGAGGACCCAGCGGAGCGGTGGGGGCAGAGTGGGTTCCGCGCGGGTTAGGACAGCTCCTTCTCCGACAGTGGGAAGGATGCACAGAATCTCCCTGGGTACCGCTTCCCGCCCCACTCCTTGCAGCCCAGACCCACTCCCGCCTCCCCGGCCCCTCCCCACTCCCCCAGGCCCGCTCTGCGCTGGGTGCTCAGGGCAGGCACGTTCGCTGTGCTCGCGTCCCCCGGGCCAGCGGGGGAACCTCTCCAGTCCCTTCGATTGCAGCGGGTCCCCCCGCTGCACACGAGTTCGCGCCTAGGGCCGTGCAACGGTGGCTGAGACCGTGTCAGTGCTCGGGGGAGAAAGGGGTCTCATGAAGAGCCGGAATGATAACGAGCCGTCGCTGCAGACGCCTCTGTATTGAGAATTTCTGAGCGGAAAGAGGCTGTCCCCGTGTCGGGCCAGGGGACAAGCAGCTCGGAGCGGGAAGAGGAGGCAAAGTGGCCGCGCAGCTCGGGCAACTTTGCTGGGCAACCAGGCGACAGCGGGCAGGGACTGTGCCGCCCGCCGCCTCCGCTTCCCCGGCGAGGTTAACGGGCACGCGGCGCCGGGTCTGGTACCCAAAGTGCTGCTGTAACTGACGAGGGGAGGGCAGGATGGCTGTTGCCGGGAGGAACAGGCAGTAGGGGGGGGACCTGGCCCGAGAGTGCACGCCGAACTCCAGAAAGCCGCCCTCCATGCTCGTCCTCGGCCCTAGGAGGGGCGCCCGCGCCCGGGTACACTTCACCCCAAATGCCCACTCGCCGTCCCACGGGGCCACCAACTATTCCAGCAGCGCAAGGAAGAGGCAGAGAAAAAAGACAGACAGGAGAGCAAGAGAGCAGGCGAGGGCCAGGAAGGAAGGAACGACGCTCCCCGCCCCCCCCACGAACATCACGTACCTTGAGTTCCTCAATGTCCAGGTTTGTTGATCTGTCCATGAAGCGAAACTAAAGGAAGTGAAGAGGAACCGGGCAAGTGGTACCAAAAAACAATCAGTCTTTTAGTTTCCAGCCTAAACTCAGCTTTATCCTCCTCCAAGCCCTGGCAGCATCTCTCAGTCTCATTCTCCGTGATCACGCCGCCTCCGCCGGTTAAAAATAATAAAAATAAATAAATAATAATTATAATTCACTTTGTTTTACTTCCTCAAAGATTTAGTGACAGGTGATCTTTACCGCGGTGCAACACGGCTCAGTGGAATCAAGCGGGGGGGTCGCGGAGGGGGGCGGGGGAAAATCCACTCTGTGTAAGATTATTTCTTCTTCTGCAACAAGCTTAGAAACCAGCGAATTGCTGCATCCCAAGAAAAAAAGCTGCTTCCCTGGACAGCATCATGCGGCAAATTTCAAGCGAATGTGTTCAAACTGAACAGAAGAGTATATGATAAAAGCCTTCCTCGGTCAGGCTTACTCTGGTAGCTAATTTAGCACACTGTGAGTCCCAAGCTTCAGCAATGATCAATTTCCGTGGCAGGATAACCAAATCCCCGAAGTCCTGCATAGACTTAAAAAATGTCTTGCAGCTACGAGGTATTCTGTCAGTGGGGGAAAAAAGATGATCAAGTCTGAAGGGAACGTTCTCCTTTGAAGGTTATGCTAAAAGAGTTGAGAGAATAGGAGGTGGCTCCTACAGAGGAGAAAAGAGAGACAGAGAGAGAGAGAGAGTGAGAGAGAGAGAGAAAGAGAGAAAGCCAGAGAGGAAGAGAAAAATTTTCCTCCTGCTTCGCTGTTTTACTGGACTTCACCACCAGGGGACTGACTTCACTTCTCTCTTCCCACAGCCAGCACTAAGGGGATTTCTCTCATCTGTCAAAAAGCAACAACTCCTCTCCAGACAAATACTATGCTGCTGGGTCTTAAAGACTGTCCTCTGCCCAGAATCCACTAGGTGACGAGCCTTTTAATTCATCTCGCATGTTGCCTCATCTTGTTCCCATAGATCTGAGAGAAACATGCACGAGTGCATCATACACGTCTTCACTTTACATCACTGCTGCTTTCAGTGTCAGCGACTTTTTTTTTTTAACTTAAGACTTTGAAAGAAAGTGACAAATAGAGGAAATGTCCTGTGCTGATGCTTAGGAGAAAGCAATCTTTTATCGGAAAAATTATTTTTTAAATAGACTCTGACAGGTGAGTATGCTTAACTTGTAGGGTGTGGATGTGGGGAAAGGTCTCATTTTCTTCATTTGAAGGTCTTAGTGTAAAAAAATCTTGACTCTTTAAAAATACTTTTCATTGAAATATAGTTGTACAATATTATGTGTTATAGGTGTATAATATAGTGATTCATAATTTTTAAAGGTTATATTCCACTTATAGTTATTATAAGATATCAGCTATATTCCCTGTGTTGTACAATATATCCTTGTAGCTTATGTAATACATAATATTTTGTACCTCTTAGTCCCCTACCCCTATATTGCCCCTCCCCCCTTCCTTTTCCCCACTGTGTAAACCACTGGAACAGATAAATGTGTGTTCTCTATATCTGTGAGTCTGTTTCTTTTACGTTACAGTCACTAGTTTGTTGTTCTTTTTAGATTCCACATATAATTGGTTATCATACAGTATTTGTCTTTCTCTGTCTGACTTATTTCACTTATGAAAGCTGGAATTTGAAGGGATGTAAACAGTCTCCTCTTATTTTATTATGTCACATAAACTGGTGAGACTTAAAAATGTTTTCAGATTCAGAAAATAACTGAATAAATAATTACCTGTGTTTCCAAAAAGAATTTTTTTTTTGGATTTACATGGGCACTCAATGTGTCTAGGCGCCTGTCTCCCAGCCAGCCTCTCTGACTTCATCTTTGTCCTCTTCCCTCACTCTGCTCCAGCCCTGGTCTACCCCGCTCACCTGCCCTTTCTTCTGCCACTGGCCCTTTAACACCAGCTCTTGTCCCTCAGTCAGGACCACTGCTCTCTCTCCCTCTGCTGTTTGCATGTTTAACCCTCATGCTTCATGAAACTAAAGCCATCTCTTCAGGGAGGATTTTCCTCAGGTGGATCCCTCAGACCTTCCCCTCCTCTGTCATCTCTTTGTGGCAGTTACTTGCTTTTCCATTATTCCATGTGCGCATTTGTTATCGTTTTGTCTGTCTCCTCTAGCAGACTGACTATAAGCTCTGGAGGGCAAATTCTATACCTTTCTTATTCGCCAATATAGCCCAAGAATTCGGCACAATATAAGCCCACAAATATGCCTGGAACAGGTACATCTTTTACAGTTATTTCATTACTGTGGAAAAACCTCCATGACTCCCTCACTCCTCAACACGCAAAGACCACTTCTTCCCCTCCCAGTCTGTAGCTCAGATTTATAATCAAGCATGCAGAGTTCTTCAGTTTTCACCTGGTCTATTCCTTAAACTTATCAAAGCTAGCTTTCCTTCAAACTTTGACTTGTGCCTACAGCTTTCAAGGCTAACATCAAGTAGCCAACAGTCCATAATTAGTGGAGCTGAACTTCAAGTTCTCAAAATAAATCTTAAATGTTCACTTTACATAATTATTTTACATAATACATGATGAAAAATAATAAGGCTGCAGGTGGAGAATAAATGAACTTATGTAAAATGTATAAGTCTAAAAAAGATCTTTTCTAGCAATTATCAATAATGCAACATTAATTACATATGTTTTTTAAAAGTCGTTTTTCCATATAAAGTAATTTTACATTCCTTATCAGCTTGTTATTGCTTAACTTTAGAAAATTGAATATAATCAGAAAATTTATTTTGAGCACATTAACAAAGTGATAATATCTCTGAGATAACTTTAAAATGTGCAATTGTGAAAACACAGTTCAAGAAAGATATCTGCAAAAATAAACATTAATGTCTGAACACTATTCAGAAAGGGGAGACTCCAGAAAGTTTCTTAGTAAGGCATAAAATTATAGTTGGAAGAAGTGATATTGTACTAAATAATAAAGGATAAGTTTAACCATATTTTTTTAAAGTTGTATATAGTCATATATAACGACTTTAATAAATCTTTTTTTTTTTTTTTTTTTTTGCGGTACGCAGGCCTCTCACTGTCGTGGCCTCTCCCGTTGCGGAGCACAGGCTCCGGACGCGCAAGCTCAGCGGCCATGGCTGACGGGTCCAGCCGCTCCGCGGCATGTGGGATCTTCCCGGACCGGGGAACAAACCCGTGTCTCCCGCATCGGCAGCCGGACTCTCAACCACTGTGCCACCAGGGAAGCCCTAATAAATCTTTAGTAATATGAAACTATATCCAACATTTGATGTTGACCAGACTGACATTACATGAGGTACAGAAACTATAAGTGATTTCCGAAATCACTTCCAAATTTGAGTCTGATTAAACGTCTATAAAGCAAGAGACTTCAAGTCTTTTACTATTTCATGAATTCCCATGAAAATTCATTAAGCTAAATACTCCTAAAATTAAAAAATGAAATTGATCACAAAATATGGTTTTCTGAAACATATTTATATAACCTTTCAAAGCAATCAGGACCCGATTCCACTTCAACTGGCATGTGATTAAGGGAGACAATGTAAGAAAATGAAATAACTTTAAATAAATTTGAAATAAGACAATGGAAAGATGGAGAAGCGAACTGAGTTAAAGAATATTATCTAGATGTCCTGAAATCACAATATCAAGAGGAAGAACAGCTACCCATGGCTGCTCCAGGAGATCAAGCTAGCACATGGCAGGGTATGTGGAAGAAGCAAGATTCAATTTTAGCAAAGATGTATAATTCACAGGCAAACTGCAAATAGCAATTACAACCCCCAAGCAGGGGGAAGGCAGTTTGGAAACACCTGCAGGTCATGAGATGTTACATTTCAGGATCACTCATCCGTGGACACATTCATCAATGTCCCCTTCTACCATAAGGTTTCAAAGGAAATGTACACAAGCCATTAGGAGCTTCTTTATTTTAACTAATTTACAGAAGTGGGAAACAGACAGATTCTTTTTTTTCTAATAGACAATATAATTTTTATCCATCATATATGCCTGAAAAACCCTTCTACAATTTTCGAGCCAAATTTAAAATTTTTATGCTTTATATTTTGAGTATCTTAGTGTACTACATAGTAAGATCATATTTTATTTCCATTTTCTGTAATTATTAAAGGGATAAGTAATGTGTTATGATTCATTAAAAGAGAGTAATAACTTATTTACATAGTAGCTTCTAGTGATTAGCATTTGTATTCATATGATCTAGACACTTGTCACAGAAAAGGTTTATTTCTCAAAAATGTTACTCTTCACTCCATGATGTTTTAAAAATATGTACTAGAAAATTCAGAAAATATAAAATACTTGGTTGTTTTTATTTTTATATAAGAAATGCAACTGTTTTTATGTGAATAGATGAGGAATAATAAATTAAATGAGCTATTAGCATTTAATAGTGTGATGTAGTGGAAAGGATATCCTTTGGCTCTTCCTCAAAATGATCACCTTTATTATAACATAGATGTATAGTTTTTTTTTTAAGAAAAATCAACATTGAAATTATGTTACAATAATTTCTGCTCAACTTCAACCTAGGTCATGTTCCTACTCAAAATTTTCTTCAAGAAAAAAAAAAGGAAAAGAAAAGGAAGGAAAAGAAAAATAGGATTAGCTCAGACAACAAGAGAAAGCAAAGGATAAAACGAATAAGAGGACACAGACATGCCTGTTTATGGCCAAAAAGAAGCCAGAATGTAGAATTAAAGCTACTAAAAACTCGAAACTGGGAACACATCTCCCATTCCTTTTAGATTTAATGGCGAAAACTACTGGCAACTGCATATTTTTAGTTAAAATTATATTTAATTATTTAGCCGCATATGATTTTAAAAGTACCTCAGTCATGAGAATACACATGCTTTGAATAGCATAGACTGGTTTATCAAAGATAATGGAGAATCTTCTTTGCAGAATTTAGAGATTTGTGATTAATGCTAACAGTTTTAAAAGCATCCCCCAAACCATTATTTATTGCAGCTCAGAGTCACGAACATTGGTAATTATAGTTGGAAATTTTAAAAACAACCCACACCAGTGTTAAACTTCGTATGGCATATAAGAAATAGAAATATAACAAATCTACCGAAAAAAAAAGCCTGATCAAAACTTGAATTAAAGTTCACAACAAATGCACAGCAGTTAACACTATAATTCAGTAATAATTAAAACAAAAGAGAAACATGCCAGCACCAAAGAATATCACATTGCTATTATATAAGCACAAATAAATGGAAAAGAACGATGTCGAACTCTTCAACCCAAAGGCACTGTTGATCCTCAGTGCGCTTTCCCATCAGAAATGATTATCACTTTACCTAGGAGCTTTAAAAGGTCAGAGACAGCGAACCCTAAAATTATAACCACACACCAAATAAAACACAACTGCAGAATCTGTTAAATTGCAACCTTCACCCTCAGACCAAAAATCTTTTACTATTAGGAAAAAAAGGAAAGCCTTTGGCTTTCATTATGTATATTGACTGTATAAGCTGGTTCATTTAATTTCAAGAGCTCAATTCTTTAGCAAAACGAATCTCTATAAACAGGCTTAATATTAATTTTTTAAACTAACCCTTTGGACGGAAAGTGACTTTTCTGAAAATATTTTTTATTCCAGCAGAAGAACCTGAGCCTCTTAGGCCATCACCATATACACAGTGATAAACCAATATAATACCTACAATAAAATCTTTATGAACTGTCAGTCTTTCGATGTGTTCTACTGGCATCACTCTAACAAGAAATGGAGACATATGAGGGGCAGGGCTGTGGATTTGGTGAGAGATTGAGTAAAACAGTAATTGATTCTAAAAAAATGATCTGAATAGCCAGGAGGTACTGAAAGTAGCATCGGCCTTGGATGGAGTAATTTCGGAGCAGGAAAAAAAAAAAAAAACCTAAGGAATCTGGTAGAAAATACTTAGGGTGATTAAATGCTAAAACAAATCCCTTACTTTCAATTAACTTCTAGTTTGGAATTTTTCCTATTCTGAGAATAACAAAGAATAATACCATAAAAGAGAACATTATTGTTTTTTCTGTTGTTTGTTGGCATACAATTGTTCTTTGAAACTTGTTTTTAGGAAATTAGTTAATGTGAAATTTCTTCTCTTTTTATTCCCATGCCTGCACTAAACAAAATAAAATAAAGATTAAATGAATGGAATTATATTTAATTAGTTAATCTCTTATGATATGTACCTTAAGGAATTACCTAGCTATAAAGTTGATTTCTAAAGAATATGGTATCCCTAAATAATAAAATTTTGATTTTTTTTTCAATTCTTTCTTACTTTTGCAGAAGGGGTAGTGTCCAAAGACTTTCCAAAGTTAAATTTTACTAGTATCTTTCGGCAATCAGTTTCCTATTACCATCAATATGTAGTGTTGTCATGGATCTTTAAAATTTTGACAATTTTCTCCAAGGAGAACTTTGGTCTTTTGATCATTGGTAACATTCTTATTGTATATGAAATACTTTAAATTTCTCCAAGAACACAGAATGAAAACATTAAAAATTAATAAATAAGTACAATTCTGTAGTGTTTAAAACTGTTGTTAACTTGCTTAAAATAAAAAAAATAAAGCAGGAAGGCAAAGTGGTGGCTTACGGAGCCGTGAGTTAGCTGGAATCATCTATCTTGGATGACAAACTATGTGTACATCGAGTGGTCCCCAAACTGCTTAATCAGCCATAGCAACATTGAAGCCCATGCAGCATGATACCGCCTGGGTTCTTTTCATATTCTACCCATTTATGACTGTTGAGAGGACCCAGTTAGGGAGCACATATTTGAGTTTTTAAAAAGCTTAGTTATGCGTGACAATTTCGTTACATAAACTGATATACTCTTGATATTGAACTGAGGGTAATTCTCCATAAGCCACAGCCTGACTAATGCCATATGTCATCATGACAAGAGGTTTTCTAAAAAGCCCAGGAATATCTATCTTTGCCCTAACTGCAAATAAAATTTCATATGTTTGGCAATGACTTTTAGACAAGAAGCTTCCTTCCCAAATGCGGGATCCTTAGCTTTTTCCTTAAACTTCCTGCCCTGAATGCAGTCACCTTCCTCTTTGAATACTTCAAGATTTGGCTTGTTTTCCTGATGCTCCTCAGAATGTATTCATAATAAAGACTGCAAACATCCTTATTTTTCAAAGTTGATGCATTTGGAAATGTATGTTTGAAAGGGTGGAATTCTCTAAAAACATAACTGGGCATGTTAATTTCTTCCATCTACAGAATAAAGACAATTTTTATCTGTGATTAAGTATTTTTGTTTTGATTTGTAAAGTACATATGGATAAAATGCATGTTGACTAGAGGTCTGAACATTAAAGACAGAATGAAACACCTTTCTAGATTTTTCTTTCAATAATCCATTTTAGAAGCAGTCTCAGTCTAAGGTAAATTGTAGCTCATGTTATAATCACTTTCATAATGCTTTGTTACTGTATTGTTCTTAATCATATGGTAATGTTGTAAACCTATTTTTCTACCTGTTTTTCTGACCTGGAAGCAAAATACACATTTTCTATATTTTCATTAAAAACTAATTTCAAAAAATACATTTTCTAAATATATTTTATAAGTTGTCTTGTCTGCACACCCTAGAAGTTTATTCTGCATTTATCATCCTTCTTGTCCACATCTGATAAGGGTGCTGAAGAGTAGGCTCTCCTTAGGGGCTGGGACACTTTTGCAAGCCACCTCCTGCTGGAGATAATTTGGGAGCTGTATTCATTTTCTAGAGCTACCATAACAAGATATCACCCACTGGTAGCTAAATAAATGTATTTTCTCACAGTTCTGGAGGCTCGAAGTCTGAGATCAAGGTGTCAGCATTTTGGTTTCTTCTGAGAGATGTGAGGGAAGGATCTGCTCCAGAACTCTATCCTTGACCTGCAGTGGGCTGCCTGCCCACCGTGTCTTCATATGTATGTGTGTATCCTTATGTCTCTTTGTGTGTCCCAATTTCTTATCATTATAAGGTCTCGGTCAGATTGGGCTAGGGCCCACCAAATGGCCTCATCTTAACCTAACCACCTCTTTAAAGGCTCTATCTCCAAATACAATCACATGTTGAGGTACCGAGGGCTAGAGTTTCAACATGTGAATCTTGGAGGGGACACAATTCAACACGTAACAAAATCTCAGTTGTTTTGCAGTTGGAACATCCAATATTAAAGGCAGTTTCTTTGGCAGTGAAATTCCCTCAAATTATTAGTAGGCTTACAATCTATTTCCTTCCGTTTAATTTCATGTGTCCCTGACCACATCCAAATTTCTTTCCAAGATAAAACTCTCAGATGTGCATTACATCTTTGCTTTCTTCTCAGTGTCCCCTTTGTTAAACTAATGGGTGACTTACATGATGACATAGGGACAGTAGACTTGGCTGGAAGACCACCCTTAATCTGAATTTTGCCACAAATCTGTTCAAGTTTATTAAACTGAAAAATTTTGCTGACCCTTTGCCACACAAAGCTTCTTAAATTTTTATCTCTTACTTTGTGGGGCCTCAGAGTAGTTGATATTTCTATCTTTTTGGTGCCTTAAATTTCTGGACTGTCTCTATTCCTTACATCTCTTTCTTACAATTCTTTGCCAAAGGCAGCTAATTTTAGTGAATGCACACTACAAACATTTTTCCAACTTTTTCCTCTTGAGCTGAAAGCTCAGTAGATCTGCCTTCCAGACTATCACTGGCAACAGTCTTACCAGATTTTTGCCTGCTATAACAGGGCTCTCCAGGCTTTTAGTGTCTGATATCTGATCCCTTGTTATGGGTGACTGATAAGCCAATACCACATTTTAGGTGTTTCCGGCTAGGAGTTAAGGAAAAGGGATGGGCATTGGGGAGATTCCTGGGAATAAGCCAGGAAATGGCGTACACCGCTTCTGTTCACACTGCATTGACCAGAATGTGGTCCCATAGCCCTGCCTAATTGCGGAGGAGCCTGGGAAGTGCAGTATTGCTATGTGGCTGGAAAGGAGCTGTGTGAGCACTGGCATTCTCTAAGACAAGACTCTAGGGAATTTTTTACACACCTGTTGGTTGTAGCCAAAAAAAGTACAGAAAACACACAATTACATTAACACTGAAATTAATGTATACATACATGCATTCAGAGTCTAGTTCCATAGACTTAAGTGCAAAAATGTAAAACTGAATAAAATATTAATATGGTTAATATTATTTAATTACATAAATATATGTTGTTAAACTATAAAGAAATTCATAGGTTTGGGACGTCAATGCAGGTGGCATATTTATTCGCTCCTGTGCTCATCACACCCCATAGGTCCACCCACCCACTGGTGTATTCCTTCACAAACACTCATTGAGAACCTTCTACCTCTCAGGCCCTGAGCTCTTAATATTGTCTCAGATCTAGTAAAAAACCCCTGCGACTATTAACAGAAGCCAGCCCCTTGCCAAGGTAAAAGCCTCTAATGGGAACATCTCCTAATAGTTGAACAATCCATTAGGTCAGAAATAGAATGGTCAAGGCAAACAAAACAAATTGTTCCAAACATTCATCTCCAGACACTGTGTGTTCCAGCAAATTATTGGAGGAATGTTCATAGCAAAGCACAAAAGGAACACTTACGCCTTTGACTTTTCTGCATACCATCTCGTAGAAGCACAAAATTTTAAAAAACTGGACAGAGACCATAAAGACAATGTTGGCAAACCTTCCTTTTATATAAAAAAAAAAAAAACCAGACGCATACATAAATAGAATTCTCTAAAGCAGAAAGTGCCAAAGCCAGGATTAGAATCTTTCCAATGATAGAATAAGAAATATTAAAAATATGTATTCTTCCTGTTATTATCCTCTCAATCAGTAATATACATGGAGAAAACAGCCACGAATTAAGTGAAAATCCAGATGCCAGAAGCATAAAGTATTTTTATGGAGCCTCCACGTAATGAAGTTTAACATATAAACATTGACACTCATAAAGACATACATTATAATTTTCAGTAAAGACATACTACCTTTCTTCATGAAAAGCTTTTAAATGTCCAAGGAAATAAAGATAATCAACATTTCACATTCATACTAAATATTCAGAGCAATACGCCTCATTATTAAAGCTGGCGAATTCCTCCAGGAAACTAGTATCACACTGTATTAAACACAATAACTGAATCACCCTCAATGTCACACATTTCTCTATGTATAGATAAAAGACCTATACATACACATTTGCATATACTTAAAGCGCATATAAATATACGTTTTCTATCAAATAGAAAGATGCACTCTTCACACTATAAATCCATCAACCGACAGCTCATGAAAACATATCCTTTCTAGAATCTTTCCAAATTAAATAATAAGCACTGCATGATATTGCAATATAGCAAAGAGTACATGGAGCTTTTATGACTGAATTTTCTGAACTGCAATCAATCATATGTTACTAAAACTCTTTCCTCCCAAAATCATAGGCACACATGTCTTCCAAACACATCTATTTTTAAACTGGGATATATAAGTTCTAAGTTGATATATTTCAGATAATGTACTGTCTTATTTAATCTCTCCATGGTGTGTGCATGTCTCTGCAAACTTTGTCACTATTTCCTGTTCCTTGCCTAAACTTTTCTTCTTTGATTTTTCTCTTACCTTTCCAGGCTCATCTTGCCATTCTCTCCTTCATAGGTCTTTCTTCTCCTTTCAAATTGCTGTTCTCAGTGTCCTCTCTGCTCATCTAGATCCTCTTCACTTTCCCCCTCTCTGAAAATATCCAAAATAGTAATGATCATCAGATTTACATCTGCAGCTCAGACCTTTCTCTCATGCTCTCCATTTATATCATATTTAACATCAACCCCTGAACATACCACCAGTATCTTATATTTAACATATATATAATTGAGTCTATATATTCACTTCCTAAGTGTGTTTATTTCCCTGCATTGCTAATCACAATTTAGAAATATCTGAATTATTTTTACATGTTTCTCCTTCATGCTTTTCCATCCAATCAATTGCCAAAACTTCTTTAGTTTTTCCTATGAATATTTCTCCAAATTTTATCCTTAAACCATTTCCACTGCCATAGCTCTAGTTTAGATATGCATCATTTTTTGCTCAACACTCTCCAAACCATATTCCTTTTTACTATCAGTGTCATGTCTTTCACTGGTCTGTTTATCAAGTGCAAGACCTATGTCTAATTCATCATCATTTTCCCTAGCACAGTGCCTGGGACATAGAATTAGCACAGTATAAAGGCTTGATCATTCCTTCATTCAACCACAGTGTAGCAAGCACCTACAGGGTTCTAGATGCTCTGGTTCTATCATGGGACAAAATCTGGAAAGATACCACCTTCCTTAAACTTACGTTCTAGCAGGAGACAATAGACAATAAATAATTTAACAATATAAATGAGTAAATTATTAGCATGTTAGCATGGAAAGTGACTCATGAGAAAAGAAAGAAGATTGGATTAACAGGGATGAAGAAAACAAGGGGAGGGCAAGTTAGAAATTCAACAAGGTGGTCAAGATAGGTCTAATTGAGATGAAGGAGGCAAGAGAGTTACACATGCATTTATTAGGAATAAAAAATAGTTCAGGCAGAAGGAACAGCCAGTACAAAAGTTCTACAATGAGAACACACATAATGTGTTCAAGAAACAGCAAGAAAGCCAGAGACAGAGGGAAGTTACGAGGGGAAGATAACAAGGAGGTGAGATCAGAGAGCTAATAGGCATTTTGGGCCACTGTGCAGACTTAGGCTTTTACTCTTGGGTAATAGTGCTGAATAAAGAACAGTAAAGCTCCTTATGAAAGAAATATGTCTGCAAACCTAAAATTATTCACCAAAATAAGAGAGAAGGTAAATGATGGCTTCATAAACAGTCCGTTAGCTCTGTGTGCCCAATAAAACACCCTCATTTTAAAATATCATTAAGGGACTTCCCTGGTGGTCCAGTGGTAGAGAATCCGCCTTCCGATGCATGGGACACGGGCTCGATCCCTGGTCAGGGAACTAAGATCCCACATGCCACGTGCCAACTAAGCCCGCGTGCCAACTAAGCCTGCGTGCCACAACTACTGAGCTCACGTGCCTCAACTGGAGAGCCTGCATGCTGCAAACTGGAGAGCCCATGCGCTCTGGAGCCCACAAGCCACAACTAGAGAGAAGCCCACGCACCATAGTGAAAGATCCCATATGCCTCAACGAAGATCCTGCGCACCACAACTAAGACCCAACGCAGCCATAAATAAATAAATAAATAAATCTTAAAAAAAAATAAAATAAAATATCGTTAACACATATCATGTTGGATTCCTTTAACATGTCTTGTAAATTTGGATTAGTCACATAAAATCAACAACCTTTCCGACAGCACCAATTTAAAAGCTGACCACGGGTATGTTCCTGACACTGCAGCATGCTGAGAACAGTTGTTCAAGCTGCCTTGAGCCACAGCGTTTTGAAAATGTTCCTAATGGTCTGAAAAAAAAAAAGTGGCACCAACCAAACACTGGTTAACTTCTATAAGAAGCACTAATTCCAGCAGAACACACGATTTTAAAACCGCTGCTGTAAATCAAGTGTGAGTGCAGAAGGTAGATTCTTGAAAGTGAAGTAACCATCCACAACTAAGTAGTAAGACATGGCACATTATTTTGAAACTACCCTTGGAGGCTGATTTTGCTAAGAGGTCCTGAATGCTCTAGTTTTACTTCCCTGGTTTAGAGAACTATGATATTGATAAAAAGCTTCAATTTTGGGGGCTTCCCTGGTGGCGCAGTGGTTGAGAGTCCGCCGGCCGATGCAGGGGACAAGGGTTCGTGCCCCGGTCCGGGAAGATCCCACATGCCACGGAGCGGCTGGGCCCGTGAGCCATGGCCGCTGAGCCTGCGCGTCTGGAGCCTGTGCTCCGCAATGGGAGACGCCACAGCAGTGAGAGGCTCGCGTACCGCAAAAAAAAAAAAAAGAAAAAGCTTCAATTTTGAATGGAGAGGAAGTTGTGAGCCCTTCACAATCCCATCATTGACCCAGTGCATTGGGAAAACACCTCAGTTGGAGGCAATACTTTCATCAGACCCCCTTGCAAGGCTTCAGGTGACCTTCTGTGCCTTAGGTGGGCATCCAATGAGGTGGTTGCAGAATAAGAAAATATTTCCACTGATTAAGGGAGCCTACTGTACAAGTTTTACTTTCCATTATGTATCTAACCTAAAATTTCATCTGATCTCTCCCAATATATCTCTACATAGTATTTTTCCAAAGCTAAACACATTTGATCAATAGATTTTCTTCAATCTGTCTTTTCAAAACATCACTCTTTACATGTATTAAAAAGTAAATCCAGGGATATAAGGTTTCAGCTACAACATGGCAAGAGCTTGGAAGTTGTCACTCCCACCCTTAAAATAAGCAAACTCTAATAAACTAAAAATCAGTGACTTTTATTGGACACATCAGAAAACTGGTTGCAGGACAGTTAGTCACTCCTAAATCTGGAGAGACAGGCGAACCCGGAGAGTCACAGTGATAGCTGCTTACCTGGAGCAGAAGCCACTGGAACTATAAAACAGCAGGAACACTTAACTGGTAATTTTAACAAACTGCTGAAGGCTGAGTGTAAACTATCATGACAGTGAAAAACTCCAGGGACTTCACTTTTAAAGGGGACCTCATATATTTGTGAATTTTACCTCTGGGAAACCCACCAGGATCTTATGGTGAAGAAGGATTCTCTCTTGGGTCTGGCAGGGGGAGGAAAGGGGTAATGATTAGGAAATAAAGCCAGTGTTCTCCATAACAAAAGCTTACCCTCCAGGGGAGAAAACTTTGGCAGAGCCTTGTTTTACCTGGGGGAAGGGTACTTCTCCCAATCCAGGCTTCTTCATCCTTCCTGTCTCACCTCAAGGGGTAAAAGCTATAGTGTGAGAGCAACAACTTGTGAAGGTGGGAAACAGGCCCCACTAAAAGGTTTAATCATGGGCTTCCCTGGTGGCGCAGTGGTTGGGAGTCCGCCTGCCGATGCAGGGGACACGGGTTCGTGCCCCGGTCCGGGAAGATCCCACGTGCCGCGTAGCGGCTGGGCCCGTTAGCCATGGCCACGGAGCCTGCGCGTCCGGAGCCTGCGCTCCGCAACGGGAGAGGCCACAACAGTGAGAGGCCCGCGTACCGCAAAAAAAAAAAAAAAAAAAAAAAAAAGATTTAATCACAAGACTATGCGGTGCTTCCTCTGCCCACACCTCACCACTGCACACAGGGCTCCAACAGAATAACCGTGGATTACAGCTGAAAGAGCTGCAAGACTCAGACTCTAAAAAGGATTTCCTTCCAAAAAAGAGGGGATATATGTAAACATATAGCTTTTTCACTTTGCTGTAGAGCAGAAACTAGCACAATATTGTAAAGCAACTATACTCCAAGAAAAAGTTTTTAAAAATTAAAAAATTAGGGACTTCCCTGGTGGTCCAGTGGTAAAGAAACTGCCTTACAATGCAGGGGACGCGGGTTCCATCCCTGGTCAGGGAACTAGGATCCCACACGCTGGGGGGCAAATAAGCCCATGCACCACAACTACTGGGCTTGTGTGCCTCAACTAGAGACCACGTGCTGCGAACTACAGAGCCCACGTGCCGCAACTACAGAACCTACGCGCCCTGGAGCCTGCGTGCCACAACTAGAGAAGAGAAAACCCACATACCACAACGAGATAGAAGCCCATGCACCACAATGCAGATCCTGTGAGCTGCAACGAAAGATCCCACATGCTTCAAGGAAGATCCCAAGTGCTGCAACTAAGACCCGATGCAGCCAAAAATAAATAAATTAAATAAATAATAAATCTTTTTTTAAAATTAAAAGAATTAAAAAAATAAGGATTTCTTAGGGAAGCCCAAAGTCAAGAGGGGAAACAAAAATAAGTACACTAAAGGGATTTTAAGCCTCTCCTACCTACAGCTACAGCAAACACTCAACACAGCTTAACTCTTAACCAGATTAACAAAAATCCTCACGATAAAGGCCTATTTACCTTAGTTCCCATTACTCCATGAAACATATCTAGCTACTAACAAAAATAACAATGTGTACCAAAAAGCAAAAAATAACATCAAAAATAAAAAAATAAATCCTGAAGAGACAAGGAAATCATCAGATTAAGACTGAGATATGACACAGACTTTGGAATTATAAAACAGAGAAAATAAAATACTTATGGTTAACATGCTAAGGGCTCTAATGGAGAGTGGAATGAAATATTTAAAGCGTTGAAAAAAGAAGAAAAAAAAAAAAAAACACCTAGAACTCTATATCCAGCAAAATTCTCCTCAGATGTGAGAGAGAAATAAAGACATCTTTGGCAAACAAACAAACAAAAAACTGAGGGAATTCACTGCTACTAGACTTTCCTTGCAAGAACTGTTAAAAGAAGTTCTTTAGGCAGAAAGGAAAAAACGCAGTTCAGAAACTCAGATCTTACAAAGAAAGGAAGAGCTATGTATGGAAAAGCAATAAATTAAGGTAAAATTAAATCTATCATTTTTCTTGTTCTTTATTGAGCTACAAGATAACTGATTATTTAAAGTAGTAATAGCAACAGTGCATTTTTGTGCAATTATAGCATATGAGTAAGTGTATAAATGGCAGAAATATTATAAGACACTGAAGGGAGATATTAGGAACACTCACGTATAAAGTACCTGCACTACCCATGAAACAGGATAGTTTTAATTGAAGATGGATTTGGAATGGTTAAAAAAGTATAAGGGAAACTCTACGATAACCAGTAAAAAAAAATGTTTCAAAAGTATAAGTTGGTATGCTAAGAGAGGAGATAAAATCAGGTGTCTCAGCAAAAAAAAAAAAAATTTTTTTTCGCAGTAAGAAAGCAATTAAAAATGGGCTTCCCTGGTGGCGCAGTGGTTGAGAGTCCGCCTGCCGATGCAGGGGACGCGGGCTCGTGCCCGTGAGCCATGGCCGCTGAGCCTGCGCGTCCGGAGCCTGGGCTCCGCAACGGGAGAGGCCACGACAGCGAGAGGTCCGCGTACCACAAAAAAAAAAAAAGATCTGTGGCAGGATTCTCAGTTGAAACCACAGAAGCTGAGCGTGTCTGGTCAAGCAAGCAAGAAAGAGAGAGAGAGGGAGAGACAGACAGAGACAGAGAAAGGAAGGGAGGGAGGGAGAGAGGGAGGGGGAGAAAGAAAGAGAGAGAAAGAAAGAAAGGAAGAAAGTTTAATGGCTAAAGATTAGTTGAGAGGGTTGGAGAACCAGGCTTAAGACTAAACTCTGAAAACAAAATGCTCTGAGCCACGCCGCCCAAGGGTAACGAGAAAATCAACTGCCACGAGCACTCCTACTAACAAGCTGCAGGTACCACAGGTTTTTTTAATTTGTTGCAAAGAACCTGAGTACCTCACTGCTCCTGGTGTTTGCCGGAATGCCGCTCCTGCACTCGGACACAGACCACACACCCACCACCGTCACCCAAGCCGGAGGTGCCTGCCCTCGTCACGCCCCCCTCCGCACCCCAAAAAATGGATTCTGCGCAGGACATCCTTCCTCAGACTGCTTACTTCCACGTTGGACTATCCTGCTGACATGCCTGGAGGAGATGAGGGCACATGTCTGGGCTCCAGCCTCCAAGGAAGATGGGAATCAAGTTTTCTGGCTTCTTCATGAGAAGGTAAGACAAACGCGGGGAAATTTTTCAGGCACGAACAACCGTTATACTCAAAAGTTCAAGGCAGCAAGAAACCACAAAGCTCAAAGACACTTAGAACATTTCAAATTTATATCACCGCCCTTTGGTTCGAAACGTCGGGAGCTTCCCAGGTGAAATCTGAAATTCCCCACCCCACCCCACCCCCCAAAAAAGAAAGAGACAAACCGCTCCAGATTGGCGGGTGGCAGGTTTAATAAGGAAACTTACTTACTTTAATAAGGAAACTTACTTACTTTAATAAGGAAACTTGTCTTGGGCGACGCCAAGTTGAGTCTCGGTATCGGCCCGCCAGAATCCTAACAGCTTATAGGGAGACCTTTTCGGTGTTCAGTCAGGTATACCGTGCAGATGGTCTCAGTAACACATTACTCTCTCAAGCTTACATCCTGGAAAACGGCTCCAGCTGTGTGAAGGGTGGGTGGAGCGTACTTTGCAAGGACACGAGTGAGAAAGAGACTGCTCAGGGGTCGTCTGGCAGTCATGTCCTCTTGATGACCTCCTCCTACACCGCCAGAAATTCTAAAACACTGAGTATTATCATTTCTTAAAAGAAAAGATAATACTCAGTGTCCATGCTCAAGGTTATACAATGTATGGGGGGGAAAAGCCATTTGAGTTTATACAAAAACTCATGAAGATTTCTTCGTAAAGAAAGACCATTCTTAGGTTGTCTTTAACCAGCACAATGACTTACATATAAAGTTACAGCAGAGTGGATACACAGAAGCACAGCATCCAATTGCCAAAGTGCTAAAGGTATAAAATAATTCTTTGTCCAACTTTATAGCACCAAACTTTTCACGGTGTATAAATCTCTATGCATTGAACCTTTTACTTGTGAAAAAATATTTTAAGAATCAATAAGCAGCATTCTAAGAGTTGATGAGTACACAAGAAAACATTACATCTATCTCATAAAACTGAGGGTTACATTCTTAGTCACATAATCCAAACTGCTATTTCTATTTCTTAAATAGAAATATCGTGGTCTCAAATATTACATGCTGCTTTGAAAGGGGCTTAATTTATAATCAGGGATTATTTTCTGGTTTGGAAGACTCCGTCTCAAAAATATAAAGCATCACAGATTGGCATGAAAAATAAGGCTAATTGAGATATTTCTGTGTAAGCTGCTAACTAGTTGGAGAACTTGAAAACTAATAATAGATATTTATCTAAATATATATTGTGATGTCCTTATATAAACAAATCTAGTATTCCTTCATATCACTGCAATATGGCATAAAATGAAACGGCATTAAATGAAAAACTGGATGAATTCCAAATCCATTGTGTTTCTTAAAAATATATTAATGTTTCATGCAATATATATTTTAATTTATTTGCCTATTCTAACAATAGTACCATAATCCAATGAAAGATTGGTTCTAACTTTATGAAGTTACCAGATGTGTATGTCAAGGTCAATAAATTTTTTTTTTAACAAACCAACCTGTTTTTCTCTATAACATCATTCAAATTTCAGGGCTGGCAGAAATGTTAGTTTAACCAGGCTGCGTTCACAGAGCAGTCTATAACATGCCCGAAATGATAATCCTCAAAATCTCCCAAAATGAGAATTTCTGCACTAAACTAACTTGATTTGTGGGCAGTAGAAAAATAAATAATTATGTCAGTAAACTATAAAAAAAGGAAAATAGTTTTTTTTTATACTACTAGCAAAGGGACCTGTATAATGATGAGCCAAATTCTATAAGTGAATAAAACAGTCTCTGGAAATAAATTAGGTGCATTGGGAAGCTACATTAACTCTTTCTGCACCAAGAGTACCATTTGTTGCCAGGAGACATCCATACAGGATGGCCTGGATGCACAAAAGTGCTAGGGGACACATTCTTACCATTAACCACTGACTTTCCATTATGGTATTTCTCTGGAGCAGATCTCCAATTTGCCATATTGACAGTTTTTCATGTGTTCTATTTTATCTGGTTCTGTAATAAAGACTTTTGGTTATCTAAGAGTTCAGAAAGTTCAGTGAATCCATAGTGATAGGAAAGGCTTGAAAATAATACATAAGGTAAAATTCTGGAAGAATTGATTAATTTACTCAAAAGACAAGAACATTGAAGGCAATTTTAAAACAGGCCTAAAATACCTGAGGTTTGTAATGTATAGGTGATATTCTGCACAAAAATAGTAGTTACTTGTTCTGTATCTCCACTGCAGATAAAAAAAGGGAAAAAAATTATCTTGACAGTAACCTGAGAGGTTTGGTTTAAAAATAAGGAAAAAATTTTTGACAGTGGTTTTGTAAAACTGTTTTATTTCGTGTCATCACAAAAGATATGTATAGTTTATGCAGAAAGGTTTTTATTTTTATTTTATTTTATTTTTTGGCTGCATTGGGTCTTCGTTGCTGTGCGTGGGCTTTCTCTAGTTGTGACAAGCGGGGGCTACTCTTTGTTGCAGTGCGTGGGCTTCTCATTGCGGTGGCTTCTCTTGTTGCGGAGCACGGGCTCTAGGCTTCAGTAGTTGTGGCACACGGGCTCAGTAGTTGTGGCACAGGAGCTCTAGAGCGCAGGTTCAGTAGCTGTGGCACACGGGCTTAGTTGCTCCGCAGCATGTGGGATCTTCCCGGGCCAGGGCTGGAACCTGCATTGCAGGCATTGGCAGGTGGATTCTTAACCACTGCACCACCAGGGAAGCCCGCAGAAAGGTTTTTAAAGTGCAAAAATAAAATCAAGGAGTAAAAATCACACATAATCCTATTATCCAAAGATAACCCAGACAAAAAGAAACATTGGTGTATATTTTTCCAGTTATATACATATGTATACACACACATTTGTGATATTTTGAACATGATTTTTTTCATGGGACGTATCTTCAAATCAGTAAATATTCTTCTACAACATGAATTTTAGTTTCATCTTTATATCTCATAGATGTGCCATTAATGATTTAATAAGTTACATATCTCACATTTCCACTATATATCCTTTTGCTATATTTAATACTTTGATGAATAATCTTATACAGTAAACTGTGCACATATTTGATTTTTTTTCCTTGGTGTAAATTCACAGAACATGCAAATTTGATGGGTATAAATATTTTGTTTCATGTTGTAAAGTTACCCTTCAGAATGACTGTTTCAATTTAACTCCTAACAGCAAATGTATGAATGTCCTTGGTCTACTTTTGTTTGTATTTCTTTCATCTTTGTTTTACTTTGTATTATTTTGATTATTGTTTTCGCTCTCTTTAATAAACTGACCACCCACTTTTCCAGTGGGTACTCTGATCCCATTCTTAGGGTTTTGTAAGTGTTCTCCACATACATAGAGTTTCCTAATTTATAGTTTATTGTTTCCTTTATTTATTAGTTGTTTTAATATGTCTCTTTTCCTCTTTGTGGTTTCTTTCTCTTTTCTTATTCCTTTAAAAAATCACATTTCAGCCATGTTCTAATTAATATTCAGCTATATTTTCAAGTAATTTTATTCATTTTTAATATTGAATTATCATTGTGTTGAGAGGCATGAAGTAGCGTTCTAACTTCATCTTTCCAAATAGTTAACCAAATACATACACTTATTGAGTAACCCATATTTGTTCTGCTGATTTTAATTGCACCCCAAGGATATCTCTAAAATATCTCCATGGACATGGGTCTATTTCTGAGCTTTGCAGTTTGTTCTACTGATTTGTCTTTTTGTCAGTACCATATTGTTTTAATAACTAAGTTTTGGAACACATTTTAATATCTAGCTGTTCATGTTAGTTCCATTCTCCTGTTGTTCTTATTTTTCCAAAGTTACTTTGATTGTATGTGTTTTATGTGAACTTTAGTTCCAAAAGTATGATTCATTTAGTATTCTTAGGGCAATTGAACTAGAAATGTGCATCAACTTACTGTTAGTTCATACTTCAACATATCTTCTTTATACCCAACATATAATAACTCTAGATTAAAAAATTGAAAGGCAACTGAAAATACATAACAAAAATAGCTGAAGCTAAGAATTTACTCCACTTTGCACCCAAGGTCAGCTCTTGTGAGTCAGAGACAACCACAGCGCTCCACTTGAGAAGAGCGTCTGAAGCTAGGTTTGTAGCTTGAAGGCAGCAGCACAGGGAAGTTAAAAAAGATAAAAAGGGGATGACTTCAAGGAAAATTTCCTGTGGGTATGTGCTATGGATTGAATTGTGTCCCCCCCAAAATGCGTATGTTGAGGTCCTAACCTCTAGTACCTTGAAGCAATCAAGTTAAAATGAGGTCATTAAGGTGGGGTGGGCCCTAATCTAATATGACTGGTGTCCTGATAAAAAGGGGAAATTTTGGAGACATGCACACAGGGAGAAAATCATGTGCAGATGAAAGCAGTGATGATCTGATGCTTCTAAAATTCAAGGCATGCCAAAGATTGTCAGGAAACCACAAAAAGCTAGAGAAGAGGCATGGAACAGATTTTTCCTTAGAGACCTCATAAAGAACCAACACTGTCAACATCTTGGTCTCAGATTTATAGGACCCAGAATTGTGAGACAATAAACTTCTGTTGTTTAATTCACCTAATTTGTGGTACTTTGCTAAGGCAGCCCTAGGAAACTAATACACTATGACTACAGAAAACTGTGAACCTACAGAATTTGGAAGACAAAGACATAGCCTATTGACCAGGACCTAGCCAAGGCAGCTGAGAGTATGGTGACCACATCCATGATATACACAGAGCCATAAAACAGCTGTTATAAGATGTGACTCTGGCCTGAGTGTCAATGGGAAGAGGGAGCAGGAGAAGCACATACAAAACTAAAAACCAACTAGATAGCTACAAAGACAGAAAGGAGAAAAGAAAATGAACACTCAAGACTACTCCACAAATGAAAACTTCAAAACATTAAACAAACAAAAGCTAATAAAGATAGATAACAGAATTTAAAAATCAGATCATGAAATCAACTCAACTGAAAAGAAAGATTTTAAAATAAGTATGTACATAAAGTTCAACAAGATAAAAATAAAGCTAAAATCCTTGAAAACTCAGCTTGTAATAAACAAAAATGGGTATAAAAATTTAGAAATCTTAAATATGAATAATAACCTTTGAATTAAAGAGCTACATAAGAGATAAACTCAAAGCTAGACCTGATTGAAGAGGAAAGAAAAAGAGTAATAATAGGTACCCAAAAATCTATTCACAGATAAGGAGGTAATAAATATGAAAAGTGCAATTAGGGTATATGGTTAGATGATTGAAAGACTGCAAAGTATATTCAGTCAGTTTCAGAAGAAAAGAAGAGAGAATGGCAGAGAAACTATACCTGTCAAGAGCAGAATTGAGAGTTTTCCAGAATTTTTAAAAAACACAGCATCTCAGCTCAAACGTTTGCTACAGGAACTGAATGGCATATAAACATAAATTCAGACATAGGCACAACCTTGTAAAGCTTCAAATCGTCAAAGATTTTTGTTAAAAATTCTTAAAATTTACCATAGGGAAAAAGATTACCTACAAAGGATCACAAATTAGCCTGAAGCTGACTTCTTAACAGCAATAATAAAAACTAAAAAATCATAGAACAATATCTTCAAAGTACTAAGAGAAAAGAACACAGTGTTACACTCATCTAAATAGTCATTTTAGAGCAGAAGGCAAAATAAAGGCATTTCAAATGCACAAACACTAAGAGAGTTTACAGCTCACAGATCCTCATTCAAATTCATTTTTTTAATTTTTAAATTTTATTTATTTTTGTATACATCAGGTTCTTATTAGTCATCAATTTTATACACATCCGTGTATACATATCAGTCCCAATCACCCAATTCATCACACCACCATCCCCAAATCCCACAGCTATCCCCCTTTGGTGTCCATACATTTGTTCTCTACATCTTTGGCTCAACTTCTGCCCTGCAAACCAGTTCATCTGTACCATTTTTCCAGGTTCCACACACATGCATTAATATACGATATTTGTTTTTCTCTTTCTGACTTACTTCACTCTGTATGACAGTCTCTACATCCATCCACGTCTCAACAAATGGTCCAATGTCATTCCTTTTTATGGCTGAGTAATATTCCATTGTATATAGATACCATATCTTCTTTATCCATTTGTCTGTCAATGGGCATTTAGGTTGCTTCCACGACCTGGCTATTGTAAATAGTGCTGCAGTGCACATTGGGGTGCATATGTCTTTTTGAATTATGGTTTTCTCTAGGTATATGCCCAGTAGTGGGATTGCTGGGTCATATGATAATTCTATTTTTAGTTTTTAAGGAACCTCCATACTGTTCTCCATAGTGGCTGTATCAGTTTACATTCCCACCAACAGTGAAAGAGGATTCTCTTTCCTCCACACCCTCTCCAACATTAGTTGTTTGTAGATTTTCTGATGATGCCCATTCTAACTGGTGTGAGGTGATACCTCATTGTACTTTTGATTTGCATTTCTCTCATAATTAGTGATGTTGAGCAGCTTTTCATGTGCTTCTTGGCCATCTGTATGTCTTCTTTGGAGAAATGTCTATTTATCTCTTCTGCCCATTTTGGATTGGGTTGTTTGTTTTTTTAATATTGAGCTGCATGAGCTGTTTGTATATGTTGGAGATTAATCCTTTTTCCGTTGATTCATTTGCAAATATTTTCTCCCGTTCTGAGGGTTGTCTTTTCATCTTCTTTATAATTTCTTTTGCTATGCAAAAGCTTTTAAGTTTCATTAGGTCCTATTTGTTTATTTTTGTTTTTATTTCCATTACTCTAAGAGGTGAGTAATGGAAATAAAAAAAGATCTTGCTGTGATTTATGTCAAAGAGTGTTCTTCCTATGTTTTCCTCTAAGGGTTATACAGTGTCTGGTCTTACATTTAGGTCTCTAATTCATTTTGAGTTTATTTTTGTGTATGGTGTTAGGGAGTGTTCTAATTTCATTCTTTTACATATAGCTGTCCAGTTTCCCCAGCACCACTTATTGAAGAGACTGTCTTTTCTCCATTGTATATCCTTGCCTCCTTTGTCATAGATTAGTTGACCATAGGTGCGTGGGTTTATCTCTGGGCTTTCTATCTTGTTCCATTGATCTATGTTTCTGTTTTTGTGCCAGTACCATACTGTCTTGATTACTGTAGCTTTGTAGTATAGGCTGAAGGTAGGGAGTCTGATTCCTCCAGCTCCGTTTTTTTCCCTCAAGACTGCTTTGGCTATTTGGGGTTTTTTTTTTTTTTTGTCTCCATACAAATTTTAAGATTTTTTGTTCTAGTTCTGTAAAAAATGCCATTGGTAATTTGATAGGGATTGCATTGAATCTGTAGATTGCTTTGGATAGTATAGTCATTTTCACAATATTGATTCTTCCAATCTAAGAACATGGTATATCTCTCCATCTGTTGGTATTATCTTTAATTTCTTTCATCAGTGTCTTATAGTTTTCTGCATACAGGTCTTTTGTCTCCTTAGGTAGCTTTATTCCTAGGTATTTTATTATTTTTGTTGCAATGGTAAATGGGAGTGTTTCCTTAATTTCTCTTTCAGATATTTCATCATTAGTGTATAGGAATGCAACAGATTTCTGTGCATTAATTTTGTATCCTGTACCTTTATGAAATTCATTGATTAGCTCTAGTAGTTTTCTGGTGGCATCTTTAGGATTCTCTATGTATAGTGTCATGTCATCTGCAAACAGTGACAGTTTTACTTCTTCTTTTCCAATTTGTATGCCTTTTATTTCTTTTTCTTCTCTGATTGCTGTGGCTAGGACTTCCAAAACTATGTTGAATAATGGCGGTGAGAGTGGACATCCTTATCTTCTTCCAGATCTTAGAGGAAATGCTTTCAGTTTTTCACCATTGAGAATGATGTTTGCTGTGGGTTTGTCATATATGGCCTTTATTATGTTGAGGTAGGTTCCCTCTATTCCCACTTTCTGAAGAGTTTTTATCATAAATGGGTGTTGAATTTTGTCAAAACGTTTTCTGTATCTATGATATGCTCATATGCTTGTTAATTTTCAATTTGTTAATATGATGTATCACAGTGATTGATTTGCGTATAATGAAGAATCCTTGCATGCCTGGGATAAATCCCACTTGATCATGGTGTATGATCCTTTTAATGTGTTGTTGGATTCTGTTTGCTAGTATTTTGTTGAGGATTTTGCATCTGTATTCATCAGTGATATTGGTCTGTAATTTCCTTTTTTTTTTTTTTTTTTTTTTTTTTGCGGTACGCAGGCATCTCATTGTTGTGGCCTCTCCCATTGCGGAGCACAGGCTCCAGACGTGCAGGCTCAGCATCCATGGCTCATAGGCCCAGCCACTCCACGGCATGTGGGATCCTCCCGGATGGGGGCACGAACCTGTGTCCCCTGCGTCGGCAGGTGGACTCTCAACAACTGTGCCACCAGGGAAGCCCTGTAATTTTCTTTTTTTGTAGTATCTTTGTCTCGTTTTGGTATCAGGGTGATGGTGGCCTCTTAGAATGAGTTTGGGAGTGTTCCTTCCTCTGCAAGTTCTTGGAAGCGTTTGAGAAGGATGGGTGTTAGCTCTTCTCTAAAAGTTTGATAGAATTCACCTGTGAAGCCATCTGGTCCTGGACTTTTGCTTGTTGGAAGATTTTTAATCAGAGTTTTAATTTCATTACTTGTGATTGCTCTGTTCATATTTTCTGTTTCTTCCTGGTTCAGTCTTGGAAGGTTATACCTTTCTAAGAGTTTGTCCATTTCTTCCAGTTTGTCCATTTTATTGGCCTAGAGTTGTTTGTAGAGTTGTCTCTTAGGATGCTTTGTATTTCTGCGGTGTCTGTTGTAACTTCTCCTCTTTCATTTCTAATTTTATTGATTTGAGTCCTCTCCCTCTTTTTCTTGATGAGTCTGGCTAATGGTTTATCAATTTTGTTTATCTTCTCAAAGAACCAGCTTTTAGTTTTATTGATCTTTGCTATTGTTTTCTTTGTTTCTATTTCATTTATTTCTGCTCTGATCTTTATGATTTCTTTCCTTCTGCTAACTTTGGGTTTTGTTTGTTCTTCTTTCTGTAGTTCCTTTAAGTGTAAGGTTAGATTGTGTATTTGAGATTTTTCTTGTTTCTTGAGGTACGCCTGTATAGCTCTAAACTTCCCTCTTAGAACTGCTTTTGCTGCATCCCATAGGTTTTGGATCATCGTGTTTTCATTGTCATTTGTCTCTAGGTATTTTCTGATTTCCTCTTTGATTTCTTCAGGGATCTCTTGGTTATTTAGTAAAGTATTGTTTAGCCTCCATGTGTTTGTGTTTTCTTTGTTTTTTTCCCTGTAATTCATTTCAAATCTCATAGCATTTTGGTCCGAAAAGATGCTTGATATGATTTCAATTTTCTTAAATTTACTGAGGCTTGATTTGTGACCCAAGATGTGATCTATCCTGGAGAATGTTCCGTGCGCACTTGAGAAGAAAGTGTAATCTGCTGTTTTTGGATGTAATGTCCTATAAAATTCAATTAAATCTATCTGGTCTATTGTGTCATTTAATGCTTCTGTTTCCTTATCTATTTTCATTTTGGATGATCTGTCCATTGGTGTAAGTGAGGTGTTAAAGTCCCCCACTCTTATTGTGTTACTGTCAATTTCCTCTTTTATAGCTGTTAGCAGTTGCCTTATGTATTGAGGTGCTCCTATGTTGGGTGCATATATATTTATAATTGTTATATCTTCTTCTTGGATTGATCCCTTGATCATTATGTAGTGCCCTTCCTTGTCTCTTGTAACATTCTTTATTTTAAAGTCTATTTTATCTGAGATGAGTATTGCTACTCCAGCTTTCTTTTGGTTTCCATTTGCATGGAATATCTTTTTCCATCCCCTCACTTTCAGTGTGTATGTGTCCCTAGGTCTGAAGTGGGTCTCTTGTAAACAGCATATATATG
Organism: Hyperoodon ampullatus; assembly: GCF_949752795.1. NCBI lineage: Eukaryota > Metazoa > Chordata > Mammalia > Artiodactyla > Ziphiidae > Hyperoodon > Hyperoodon ampullatus. Next base: position 17,755,046 of record NC_136933.1, read on the forward strand.
GGTCTTGTTTTTGTATCCATTCAGCAACCCTGTGTCTTTTGGTTGGAGCATTTAATCCATTCACGTTTAAGGTAATTATCGATATGTATGTTCCTATGACCATTTTCTTAATTGTTTTGTGTTTGTTTTTGTAGGTCCTTTTCTTCTCTTGTGTTTCCCACTTAGAGAAATTCCTTTAGCATTTGTTGTAGAGCTGGTTTGGTGGTGCTGAATTCTCTTAGCTTTTGCTTGTCTGTAAAGCTTTTGATTTCTCCATCGAATCTGAATGAGATCCTTGCTGGGTAGAGTAATCTTGGTTGTAGGTTCTTCCCTTTCATCACTTTAAGTATATCATGCCACTTCCTTCTGGCCTGTAGAGTTTCTGTTGAGAAATCTGCTGTTAACCTTATGGGAGTTCCCTTGTATGGTATTTGTCATTTTTCCATTGCTGCTTTCAATATTTTTTCTTTGTCTTTAATTTTTGCCAATTTTATTACTATGTGTCTCGGCATGTTTCTCCTTTGGTTTATCCTGTATGGGACTTGCTGTGCTTCCTGGACTTGGGTGGCTATTTCCTTTCCCATGTTAGGGAAGCTTTTGACTATAATCTCTTCAAATATTTTCTCTGGTCATTTCTGTCTCTCTTCTCCTTCTGGGACCCCTACAATGAGAATGTTGTTGTGTTTAATGTTGTCCCAGAGGTCTCTTAGGCTGTCTTCATTTCTTTTCATTCTTTTTTCTTTATTCTGTTCTGCAGCAGTGAATTCCACCATTTTGTCTTCCAGGTCACTTGTCCGTTCTTCTGCCTCAGTTATTCTTGTATTGTTATTATTGTATTGTTCATCTCTGTTTGTTTGTTCTTTAATTCTTCTAGGTCTTTGTTAAACATTTCTTGCATCTTCTCAAATATTTTTTTAATAATGTAAGCCCAGAGGGATAATATGAGACTAAAAGAACATCAATAAATGAAAACATTGATAAAATTATGTTAGAGAATTTAATTAATATTTGATAGTAAAACTAATAATTGTTTTATGATAAAAGTAAATCTCCAGGAAGCAATATATATATAAGGCTTTTAAACAGGGAATTAAAGCACCCTAAGAACCTTGTGTTTAGGAGGGAGATAGAAACACTAAATGTTTATAGATTTGTAATAATAATGTGTGTTGATATTTTACAGCATGGTTTGGAGCATGGAGTAAGAGTGTAGGCAAGACAAACATTTAGGGAGCTATTTAATAATCAAAAGAGATGGGGTGATAGTAATATTTTCTCCTTCAGTCCACAACTGTACACATTCCACCCAGGTTTTGTTCTTAACCCATATTTTTCTCTTATCTATTTCCACAATTTAAATTACCAGCTTTACATGGGTGAGTCCTGAATATTTATTTGTAACCTTACCCTTTCCCAAGACAGAATCCTTTATTATCAATTTCCTACTGGCCATTTCCAATTAGATAACCTATGAGCATCTCAAACTCTAAAGCACAACTGATCAACTTCACCATGACTAATCAATATGATTGTCATCACTAGTTTTTCGATCTCCTATTGTTGAACCCTGAGCATCACTTCTGAGCTTCCCCTCTATTTGTTCTTCACATCCAATCAGATAACAATCCCTAGCTGTATAATTCTACAATGTCTCATTTGCTCTCTACTCCTTTACATTTCCATGGCTACCACTTTCATTTTATTTCTGCTGTAGGCAGGATTTTGGCTCCATAATCTTCATCCCTTGGTGTCGCACTCTACATTTTGTGGCAAAATAGACTTTGCAGGTAGGATTAAGATGGCTAATATGCCATCCTTAAAGAGGTTATCTTGATTATCTGAATGTACCCAACGTTATCACATGGGCACTTAAAAGTGGGAGAGGGATGCAGAAGAGTCAGTCAAAGAGATCAGACAGGTAAGAAGCAGGAGGAATTCAAAGCATGAGAGAGACTTGACCCACTGTTACTGTCTTTGAAGATAAAGCCAGGAAATGCAGTTGGCTTCTAGAAGATGAGAATGATTCCCTGAGCAACAGCCAGCAAGGAAACAGGGACCTCAGTCTTACAACCCCAAGGACTACAATTCTGCCAACCACCTGAATGAGCCCAGAAGCAGATTTTTCCCTGGAGCCTTGTGGAAAGAATGCAGTCTTGATGACACCTTGATTTTGGTCTACAGAATTGTGAGATAACAGATTCATGTTATTTTAGGCTACTAAGTGTATTTGCTGTATTTGTTAAAGCAGCAAAATAAAACAAATAAGTCTCCCAACTATTTTCCTTATCTTCATTCTCCTCTGCCTTTAAGTGAATTTTGTCTACTAGTTCAGAATTACACACACACACACACACACACACACACGCACATGCAGAGAGAGAGAATATCGTAACATACCACTGCTCGGCTCAAAACTTTAAATATTTTTATTACATATCATATTTTTTATTCCTCAGCCTCAATCAAGGTCATTAACAATATGACAGCAACTCTCCTTTCTACATTTCTCTCTGCCAAGAATATAAGTTTGAACTAGCTAAGGGAAGAGACATATAGGGCAGAATCTAGGAGGGGTCCAAGTGCAAAGCTTCAGTCACCCTCACCGTAAGTTGTCTTCTGGCATTGAGGTGTGAGAATACACACAGAGAACTAGGAAGCTGGGGAGCTCACTGGAGCTTCAGGGTCCAAAGTTTTTATTGAGTCTTCCTAATGTAGGCACAATTGACTGGATCATTGCCCATGTGGTTGAACTCAATCTCTAGCCCCCTTTCTCTCTGTGGAGGTCAGGCCAGTGATATGTGCCCCCAAGTCTCAACCCTCTAATCACATCATTGGTCCTTCTGGTGTGGCAAGCCCCATCCTAAGTCATTTTGTGAGCAGAAACTATCCAGGAGCCTAGCATAAGCCAACTTTTAGCATAAACTATCAACAATGGTCTATGGGACACCCCGTGATTAACAAAGACACTCCTATCCAAGGGTTTAGAGGTTACCTCCAGGAGCCATGACAAAGACCACACTTCTCCTTGAGGGCCAAGTTCCCTGCTACCCACTCTCCCACCACTCTTCTTTGTCCTACATTCCCGCAGAACTGGAGTACTCATTGCTCTGCATTCAGAGTTTCCTGATACCCACCTTTGACTCCTGTTATTCCTCAGTTTAGAATGGCCTGCCTCTAATACCTTTCCTAAAAAAATGAATATTTGAGTCCTCAGGACCTAGGTAAACTGCCAGATTCTTCATCAATTGTTTCTAATACCAGCACCCAGAAGTATCTCTCTCCTGTGTATCCCTACCAAATTTTGCTGGCAATTTGTTAAGTGGCATTCCCCTTCCCTTTCCTTTATTTTAGCGGATTCTGAACTTGTTGTATTCCATCCCCTTTACAGCCACCTTCTTATTATACTGTGAGCTTCTCCAGTGTAGGGAACTCTACCTTACTCATTTATTTCCTATATGGTAGCTGCATAATTTATAGTTGTTGAATTGCATGCACAACACAGATACTGCTTAGGAAGCATTCTCTTGTAAGGCTCTAACACCCACTAACACAATTCATCAAGTTAGAGAGCTGTCATCTCTAGAAGTGGGACTGAAAAACGTGGGGGTGGGGATGGTGTCACAAAAAGAGGTGCCAAAAAGTGTGTAGAAAGTCACTTCCACTGGAAGCTGGTCTCACGATAGACTAGCCCCTGTACTGAGGCATACCAAAGTGATAGGTGATGGCAGTGGTGGTTTCAGTGAGTGTGTGGGGTGTGTGTGTGTGTGTGTGTGTGCACGCTGGAGAAAGAGGGTAGAGAAACTTGAAATGTGCTTATCCAATGTCCTTTAGTTTAGGATTTACCTTCAATATTCTGATGGTACAAAATTACTTCCAAGTATGTCAATGGACTTGCAAGTGAAAAAGTATGAAAACAGTAGAAGTACTCCACGTGTAACAGCTTTATGGAATGAGGTAGTATGGCAAAGCCAGCGTCCTCATTCCTCTCCTGATTCTTACTGTCTGACCCACTCAGTTGCAGCTATTTTCATGCAAGTGTGTTCTAGCCACTTCTTCTGTAGACTATACTGACTAGTTCTACATACTGCTGGGCAGATGTTAGGGACTAAAAACAACCAACAGACAACATGGTAGGTCTTGTGAATATAATTTCAGAATAGCATTGTTTGTGGGGGGATTCCCTGGTGGTCCAGTGGTTAGGACTCTGCGCTCTCACTGCCAGGGCCTGGGTTCGATCCCTGGCCAGGGAACTAAGGTACAGCCAAAAAACAAACAAACAAACAATAGCATTGTTTGCGAAAGCAAAACAATAGACACAATTAAATGCCCCCCCCAATTGGAGATTAGCTAAACAAATTATTAAAAATCTATGAAGTAGAAACCAGGTATCATTAATAGGAGAAGCTAGGCTATGTGTCTGATAGAAACATTTTCCAAAATATATTGAAAAGTTAAAAAATGATGAAGAATATTATGTTTAATAGTACACCCAATTGTGTAAAAAATATTTGATATGCTTGCTTGAATGTCAAATATTTTGAAGCATTCAAAATATGCTCTCACTAATGACTATCCCTCCAAAGTGGTACTGTGGGTTGGGGGACTATGGAAGACATTTTCCTTTCTACATTTCTGTACTGTTTTGTATTTAAATGATGAGCATGCAGTATTTTATTTTTTTAAAGGCTTAGTCATTTTACAACTTTGCTTTATTACACTAGCCCTTCCGTTTCCATTGTACTCATTTATCCATATTTGACTAATTTGCCCATCAAAAATCCCCCTATGAATTCTGTGGCAGCAAAGATGAAAACAAATTACTTAAGCATAATCTTATTTTACCTCTAAGTTGCCTATAATGATGGAAATAAAAGGTGTGAAACATGTTAATACTGTATGTGTAAGATTAAAATCTTTTAGACAGATATCTCTATAATTCCTTTAAATAGGTCCTTTCTAAGTCATGTGAAAGTATTTGTTTTGACAGATAATTTTCTGTTCACGTTTAAAACCTACTCCATTTCCAACTTTTTTTTCTCTGAAACTGTGGAAAATGAGTCACTAACAAAGTTCAGCTAACATTTTCCTCTTGAACAGATTGAAAAATTAATACCCTTTCCTTTTTTTCTTTAAGTAAGAAACTCGATTTAATTTAGATAACCTGGGATCATATTTCTTTCTATAGGATTAACAGAACAAGTGGTCCTCTATAATGATATTTAGAATGCCCTCTGTATTTACTAATATATGTATTTATGATTAAAACTCATTTTCAGGAAAAAAATGTATGTTACTCTAGGATTTTATCTGAACCCAGTGGTAATTTTCTGAGGATGCATTCGTGGGGAAAAAAGAATTTATCTTTTATTATGATATTTATGCATTTTATAGCTTTACACTTACTTTTCTCTCTCTGATAGTGCTAGTATAAAATCAGGTTTTATTAATAATAAGATTAAGTGACTACAGCATGAACAAATTAGCAATAATACTTAACAGTGGAGACTGGTAAACAGTGCAGATATATAGCACTAAGCATTAAATATCTCCTTTCTAGACGATTTTCAATGTGAGAGAGTGAAAAGAAATTAATAGGTTTTGAGTATCTACTTGTACCAAACGTTCTGTGTGGCTCTTTTTAAAAATCTTCTAACATTTCACTGAGATAGGTATTTCAGCCCACCTCACCGGTGATAGCAGGAGGCAGAGAGGGACTTCACAGTGTAAGGGCGCCTAAGCTATGGAGCACTCTTTCTCAAAATGTTCTGTGTAACACTATTCTGTGAAGTTCAGGGGAAGCGATTTCCAAAGTCAATGTTATATACAGTGAACACGCCAAGCTCATCCCCCCCTCGGTTTTTCCCACTCCCTCCTCCCACTTTCAGAACTCTGTAGAGCTCTTTCTTCTCAGTCAGAGAAGTTTCCAGATCACTCCATCTAAAGTAGCCTTTTCTCACCAGTTAATTTCTACCGTATCACTGTATTTTATTTCCTCCTTAAAAGTGAACATTCTCTCAAAGTATCTGGTTTATGTACTTGTTGACATATTCATTTTCTGCTCCCCTCTGCACCCCCCACAACCCTTAACACTGGATTGTCAGCTTCATGAGAGCAAGGATCTTACCTGCCTTGACACTGTATCACCAGCACCTACTGACCAGTGCCTGATACGCAGGAAGTGCTCAATAAATTGTTGCCTACTTAGTGATTTTGCATAATCCAGTGTCTCCTGGTACACAAGGCACATGGCTGATTAAGGGCTCTGAATAGTATAAATCTACTTAATTTTGTTTAACCTAGTGTCTCCACAATGTATTTGATCATTGTTTGTCTGGTTCCATCAGTATCTCTTATAATTAATATTCAGTTTAAAAAAATCCTTTGGTAAATGTTGCCACAGTAAAACCGAAAAGGACCCATATTCCAAAATGCTGTCCACTCTGCCAAAATTCGTACTTAAATGCAAATGTCACCTGGAAGGTCACTCTAGAAATCCACTGTGAGCCATTAATACCACACCGAAAGTGAGTTTGTCAACTTAACTAACAGAGAGCCTTGTGTAGAGAGACTGGATCCTGGAGTAAAGGCTACAGGAAGGACTCCAGACCCCCAGGGGGCACAGTGAGGGCAAAGACCTGGGAGGAGCCCAAGAGAAAGGTTACACTGGTGAAAGAAGCTCACACACGTTTCCTCCTCGACCAGTTGTGGCTAGTGGGTTTATTACATGGTAATTTTTTTAAGCCTCCAATGTAGTGCATATAAGTGAAAAGATACTAGGGTTCTTACTGGTTGGCTTATTGGTTTGTTTCGAATTAGGATTTTATTTTAGTTCGTTCCATGTTGGAGTCACAAAAGCCCCTATATCGTCATTTCACCTCACTGAGGAGAGAGTAAAGAGGACATGCAGAGATCACCAATGCTCTTAGCGATAGCACTACCACCAATAACCAGTCCTTGAAATCACCTACTCTCTGGCTGGCTATTCATACCCATGATTTCATGTAATGCTCATAACAGCGTGACCAGGATTTAACTGAGAAAATACTGAGGCACAGAGAAGTCAGGAATCTTGGCTAATTTCATGGTAGTTAGTGGAGTAATTAGGATCCAAACCTACCACTGACTGACCCCAAATCACATTGTCTTTCTGTTCTGCCAGGATCTCCTGCCATTTTTCCGTAATTTGTAAGAAAGGGAAAGAGGAAAGTTCGTTGCTCTACCTCCAGACAGCATCTTCTTGGCTCTGTGGTGTCAGTGGCTACGTGGTTGGTTGGTTGCATACCATACATCTTGGAAATGGGGCGTATCCTTGAGGACAATATAAAAGAGGACAAGGAAAGAATTCTGCTGGAGTTAAGAGCTAGTAAACCACTGTGATGTCCCTTTCTTGATGCTTCAGAAAAAAATCATAACATATATTTTTATCTAAATTGTTATTACATGTCAGAAAAAGAAAGTAACTAATATGTTTTCTTAAAGCTTTATTAAACATCAAGCAAACTTAGGAAATGTCTGGAGCTTGGACTTACCACCTATGTACAAAAGGCATTGTACAGCATTAATGTCAGTTTTTTTGTTTCCTTGTTTTTAAATTAGAATCGACATATGTTTGCTTGATTTTGAGGCTCCTTTACAAGATTTGACAGTATATTATACAGGGCAATTACACTGAGCATAGAATGAAAATTTCAGCAAGTGGTAAATATATAGATATTCATGGAAAATTAGTGTAAGTTAGTGGCTGATGTCAGTCAAGGTTGTATCAAAAGCAAAAGAACAAATGAAAATATTTTGAATTGTGCAGAATTCATGACTAATCAGAGAAAATAGACAAGTTTATTTGCAAGGGCAAACTTCTTACTTGAATGGAATTTCAAGGAGGAATGAATATTTTAAATAGGTCCCTTGTATAAAAGGTTTCTTAGCAAATTAATTAACAGAGTTTCCACTAGGAATGAAGCCTAGAGCGGAGCAGATTCCAAATTCTTTGCTCTTAATAGGTTCTAGAACGCTAGTCATGCATTGATTACCAAAGGATATTTTGGGCAACATTTGGAAAGCCAAGTAATAAATAGATCTGGTCAATTCTCATCTAAAGACCCTCTGAGAATAATCTCAACCTGAGCCATTTATTGGCTTTAATAATGATAAAAGTGAGTTGGGAAATACCAGATGTTAATGAAAACCTGTTCAAATCTCTGCCTTGAAAGGGAGGTTGATCAGTTTTTTCAAGTCTAATTTAGTCTAGTGGTGTGTTATTTAATAATTATTCACTATGCTTCCTCCAAAGTGTGCTATAGAAATATTCTGAACAACCTGCTCATTTTCCAAAACTATACTGTATATGGACATCTTTGGGACAGCCTTTCCCCAGCCTCCATCATTTCTGGGGAGCATGGATTATACAGGAAATTTTACAGGTCATGAACTATTTTTGTTTTGGTCTGAAGGAAGTTGAATGATACTGGATAATAGTAATCACAATAATCCTTTAAATTTGCATAGTATTAACTAGATACAGGGTTCTTTTTCATGTATTAACTCAATTGATATTTACAATTTAAATGTACTCTAAACCATGGTTGTTTGACATTTTAAAATTTGCCTTTTTTTAAAGAAAGTTGAGCCTTTGAGATTGCCCAGTGGTTTGATTACTTATTCTTATACTCATATCTTCCACAAAATTTATTGGACCTTGTGCTAAGTTCTAGGAGTACAGAAGTAAATAAGACAGAATTTTAGCAGAACAATGATAAAGTGACTTGCAAAATTAATTATTTCATGATAATTGTGATAAGTGCCCTGAAAAAGAAGTACAGGGCATCATGTTAACAACTAACAGGAAGACTTGACCCAATCTTGTAAATTAAGGAAGACATCCCCAGGGAAGTGACATTTTACGTGAGCTCTGAAAGACAAGTAGGAATCAGGAAGTGGAAAGACTAGTCCAAGTCGATGACAAAGCATGTACGAATGCCTTAAGGCAGGATAAAGTAGTCCAAGTTCCATGATCCAATAATTTAATGAAAGCAGGTATGGCTGGGCTCAAAATGTGTGTTTGTGGACAGGGTGTGGAGGGGCAGTGTTTGTAGAATAATCAAGATGAGCTACGTAGTGGCCAAATCACGCAAAATCTTGCTATAGGTTTCCATCATGTCCACTAACAACAAGTGCCTGTTAAGCACTTACCGTGTGCCCATCCTTCAACCAGCTGCACAGGGTGCGAAGAAGTTTAGGTCACTTGCCCAAGATTACGTAACTGAGAATTGAGCAAGTTGGGATATGACCCAGGTGGTCTTGCTCCAGTGTCTTCTCTCCCAGCTCTAGACTGGGCAGCAAACAACCAGTGAAAGCTTCAGCAGGGAATGGACATATCTACCCTCACACTGGGGTTCATGGGTTCCTGTAATGAACATTTATTGGATTCAAACGATGTACAGAGCATGGCCGTAGATGTTTGGATATCCTATACATTCATTTACACACATTCTTCTATCAGTATGAACCCTTAAAGAAGCAATCCAAACAACAGGAGTAAAGGGACAATGCATAAATGTAAAGTTCACATAGAAATAAACTTTGACAAAGCAGTTTTAATTAAAGTGGTATAAAGACTCCAAGTTCCCAATGCAGGGGGCCCAGGTTTGATCCCTGGTCGGGGAACTAGATCCCACATGCGTGCCGCAACCAAGAGCCCGCATGCTGCAATGAAGATCCCGCATGCAGCAGCTAAGACCCGACACAGCCAAAATAAATAAATAAATATTTTAAAAAGAAAAAAAATAAAGTGGTATTTGGATAGGCATGGAATGGTGGAGAATGTGAAAGAGGTAACAATTGTGATGACGCTATGCATCCAGATTTTTATGGTATCTTAATTTATGAAATGCAATAAGTTCATTGGATCCTCACAGTAACTTGGTGATGTAGGCAGGACAGAAATTATTTCTACCTTATAGGTAAGGGAACTGAAGTTAGGAAAGGCTGAAATACTACTGCCAAGCATACATGACTCCCTTGGATGTCTGCTTTTTTACAACATTGTCTAAATGGAAGGGAGAATCTGTGGAGGAAGGAAACACAAAGCACTGTATGGAATAAGCATTGCAAAACATGTGTAAACCTTCCCCGTAAACTAAAGGAAATGAAGAGTTAAAAACAATGCTCTCCATTTCACTTTCTCTTCTAATAAAAATATGCTTAAAATGTCCTTCACAGTATTATGGTCGTGGCCCCTAACTGCAAACCAGATCTAAAAATCATACCTCTTGGTTTTTTGTATTTTCCTAACATATGCAAGTATTAGGAGATTATCAGAGATTATTTAGAAGGAGTGATACTTTTTTAAAATTGAAAGCTCAGTAAATTAATTGAGTTGATAAATATAAGTAGTTGCCACTGCTTGTTTTAATGGTTTTTTTTTTTTTCTGTAGAGCAGTAACTAATTATTTGAGAGTATCAGAAAAACTGGAGTAGTTTTTCAAAAGCCTTTTTTTCCTACCATGACTCATATTATAAAAGGAGAGTGTCATCAATCTTGGATTGCAACTCTTGGGCCAATACGCTGGTAAAAGACAAGAAGTTGGCTGCTGCTAGACTAGGCCAATGTCACTATCAAGAAACTACTTTGTGTCTGTGTGAGTGTGTGTGTGAGTGTGTGTGTGTGTAATTTATTTTCTACCTAAGTTTCTGATGTGCCTAGTGCCCAAGGTGACACCTCTGCTGTGGACTTGACCCACCCCAATTTTGGTCACAAGTTCTGATATCTCAGGGTTATGAACCCCGTGAATAAAATCAATTAGAGGATATGCAGTTGGCCCTTTTGAATTATTGTTCATTTTGGCCCACCTTCTTTTTCCTTCATTAGTTCTAGGCATAAAGCCAACAGGAGATTTATGGCTCATTCATGGCCTCCCTTTTCTCGATTGTCTTTCTGTTATTTATGGACAGTAAAACTAATGCCTGAACAAATGCTGAATTCCATTTAAACCCTTTTTCACCTAGAATAATGGATGATCAGTTATCTTACAGCTTCAGCACACATTTCAAATGAGATTATGACAACTCACCTGTGTTGAAATAACTTTCTGAACCCAAGATGAAGCCACTTCTGCCTGGGGTGACAGGTCAGCAAACCAAAACTTAGAAAACTTTTGTGTCCCTGAAAATGCACCCCTTGACCAGAAACACAGTATATCCAGTCAGCCAATCCCCCGATGCCAAACCAACTCTGGGCCTTCTCATCCCAAACAGGGTTGACTCTATGACCCCGGCCCATCAGACATTTTCTATTTGTCTCTTTCTTTTTCTTTATTCATTATCCTATAAAAACATCCTGCCTTCCACCCCACTTTGCAGTTTTCCACAGGAGACTGTCCACTTCATGAAGTGTTAATGTTTGTTGTATCACCTAAATTGTTTCCATTTTTTAAACAGTTTTTGGCGATGAAGAATGGGATTCGAATCTGACTGCTAACAGCCTATGACACCTGGACAAGATCTCTTTGAGTTCACTGTTCCTCTCATCATTTTGGAAGGCTGGGGTAAGTCACTCAGATTTGAGCTCCGCTCCCTTACGTGAAGCTCTCTGATCCAAAAAAAAACTTTATTTAAAAGAAAACTATTTTATTTATTTATTTACTTATTTCTCAGGAAGGTTCTGGGGCTCTGGAAAGATCCTGGGGTTTATTAAAATTCCCAGAAAAGTTCTGGGAGAGTTATACTGGGAGTTCACAATGGGTGGCAGTCCTTAGGAGACTCACAAAGCCTCAAAGTTAAGTCCATAACATAAACTGCTGGGGAACTTGGGAAAATAAATTAAGACAAGAAATTCAGATTGTTTTGAACATCAAAATCAAATCCTAAGTAGGTACAAGCCAGTCTATTAAAAGCCATCAGGGCATCCAATACAGTAAAGAAATCTCGTGGAAGGAATATTAGACCTCTTGCTAATGGAAATCTCTGAAGCCAGATCCACAGAATTGGGCATGGATAGAGCGCTTAAACCTGTCAGAGGGCTCACCACCTAACTCTAAGACTCTTATGCTCAGATAAGTTGGTCACAGAAGGGTTAGATCAACACCTTAAGAAAATTTCCACGTGACGATGTACACTGTAAAGCATCACAAAATAATCCCCAACCCAGTGGCACATCCCTTTTAAGTATGAATTTAGCTCTGAGACCCAACACTGAGCTAACAAAATAGGATCCTCATGTTTCAAAGAGTTGAGCACAGCGCCTTCTGGCACACCTGCTTCTTTTATGTCAAAGAACCGTGGGCCAAGAAGCTGTAGCTATCATTGAAGTCTTATAAAGACAGTCTAGAATTACAATGGGCCTTATGGGGAACGTTCCAATTAGACAAACTTATTCGTTTAAAAAGGGAACTTGAAAGTGAGTTTTCCCAAATCAAACAGAATGTTTTAATTGACATGCAGAAGCTTCCAGGAGGCTTCAAGATTCCAAAAGAGTTTCATTGAAAGTTTCATTACAAAGGCTAAGGAAAACTTAAACATGCAAGAGGTACCTGAAAGAAAAGACAGGAGACCGACCTGACTCTTACTTCTCCCCCTCTTCTCCTTTACTTGATGTTCATTCTACTGGTCCTGTTTCTAAATTACCTACCCACTTTGAAGAGACCAGAAGACTGAAAACAAGAGGCCACCCAGTTAGTGGCCCGACAACTGCAACAGCTCCAAGGCTAGAAACCCAAAACACTTGGGCTTCCCCTGCTGCACCTTCCCAGGCCTCCATCATCAAAACATTGGACCAGAACTTGGTCTTTCATCTTCAATCGACTAGGATACTGGAAGAAAGATGGTTCTCGAAGGTTTTGTCAAATTCTTCCACACCAACTTAAATGCCCCCATGTGGGTCCCTCCCAGGGTCAGTGGGACTCCAAGAGATTCCCTGGTAAGCCGCTTAAAGAGTCAAGGGGAAACTAAAATTAATATTAATGGAAAATCCTACCAGATTCTGAGTTACGCTCTCCACTTTAAACCCCACTCTCTCCAGAGCCTACAGATGGGACCCTGGGAAAACTGGCAGAAGCTGGAAAAGGGTGAGAATTCTTACCAGAGTCAGCTTTCCCTGATCTCTGTAGTGTCCCATTAAGAGAGGAAAGTAAAATTTCACACTGTTTCCTCCTTTCTAAATCCAGACTCCTATGCATTTGGTTTTGGGGTACCCATTGGTTGCCAAACCTTTATTCCTAGGAATAGATACTGCCTTCTTGTTTGGCTCCTTTTGTGTCCTCAGAGCTTGGCTTGGCTTTCTGCCTGCCTGGGACTTGCAGGTTGTCAGCTCTTATGTACACACACTGCTCAACTGTCATATTGGGGGTCCAAAAATATGGTTGTACAGAAGTGTGGGTTGCATTCCATTTGTGGTTAGGGTCCTACCAACTGTTGCCAGCTCTCAGGGGAATTGTCTAAGTCTTTCTTTTGGCTATTTTGGGGAATGGCTCTGGATCTTGTGTGAGTAGTGTCTTTTGCATTCTTTTGGGAGATGCCTCTTTCGTGCATAAACTCATTCAGTTCTTCCATGAATATTTACTATTTGTACTGGCTAAAACCTGAAAAGATATTTGAAAGCATTTTTTTTTTAAGTAGCTCTGTGGTCAGAAGTTGGCCAAATTGGTAGATGATATTCAGAGCCCGATAGGAGCTTGTCTTTAGGCCTTTGCCCTAAGCTAAATGAAACCATGTACCCAGAGGAAAAGAAAACATTCCAAAGACAAACAGCTCTAAATCTAGAACACAGGAATCTTGATTTCAGTCTTAGTTGAAGAGCTCTCTGATATAAAAAAGCAAATTGAAGATAATGTGGTTGGATGGATGGGTCAATGTCTTAATATCATTCAGGTTACAACCCAATTCTTTGAGGAATTAAAAACAACTGTCCTACAAATTGAGGACACCTGGTACAACTTGTCTTACAGATTGAGCCTTTATAGGAACAGAAAAAGCCCACCTACTTTTTCTACCAATCCCAAAACCTCCCCTATTCATTTCAAAATATTCGTAGGTATTGTATGCCAAGTAAGTTTGGACTGTATCCTACACATTTTAAATATTATCTTTTGAGACTGGTTTAAATCCTTTGGAGAATGTTGATATTTGTGTTTTAACAAATCATAAACACAGTTTGGTTCCAGGCACATATTCAGATCGGCCTTTTTTGTGTATTATTGTTTCAATGTCATTTCTGTTTTTCATGTCTCTGAAGTGTTTTACAGTCTGTCCCCTGTATGCAGCACCTGTGGCCATTCCAAGGCTTGAATGATAGTCTATCACTTACTACAGTTCTCAAAGTCTTTGGTACATTGTGTACGATTAGATCCCTGCATGTGTAGCTCTGGGCTGAGCACAGGAATTCATTAACAACTTTATTGGGTCACTTTTCTGAACTCTGTGCTCTCCTTGGTACTTTTGTTCCCCTTAGGGCTCCCCTTTTTGGACCTTTGGCCACAAAGCGGGGACTTGATTTACCTTGCTCTGCTATGTACCTACCTTAAAGGAACTCATGTCTGAAGCCAAGGAGCAGGACAGAGAAAAAAAATAAAGAATTTCATTCCCATCCTCTTGGCCCACAGCTCCTCTGAACGGAGAGGCGGCTTCCTTTTCTTCATAACTGTAGATGACTGCAAGTCCCTGCTGTTCCCACTGTCACTGCCAGAGGATCCCTTTCCTACTCCTCAAATGTAAACTAGAGGACTTCTCCTGGAACTCCTTTTGTCCACACAGAAGTCTGCTTAAGGGTTCCACATGCCTTGACTCCAGGCCAGTAGACACAATAGGGGTGAAAATGGTAAACTCACAGCTATTTCACTGGTACTTTGATTCTGGCCTTCTTCCCCAATCCATCTGCTACTATTTACTTTTAAGAGATCTCGAATAGCTGATCCATGCATTCTGCCCTATTTTTGAAGCTACATTCAGTAAGAGAGACAGGATGGGCATGCTTTCACTCACACCTAGAGCCAGCACACCGCTCATTAGCATTTTAAAAGTTCTAAGAAGTCCTGCAAGATACTTTTTTTAACCATATTCTCTCAAATATATTTATCCTCAGAATCCAGTTTTCACCTAATGTTTACTAATAACTTACAGAATCAATATTCCTCAGGAATACATTTTCAAAACCACTGTTCTGAAATAAAACCAATAAGTTTTTAAAATCCATAAACTACTGGTAGTTTTCTTCTGGGAAAATAAATACATAGAGATCATGTGACCTTATCAACATATTCTGTTAGGTCTGTGTTTAGCAAAATAATGCCCTCAGATAGAGGCTATATTTAAGCATCCCAACAGTGCATGTAGATCTGTAATCTACTTAATATTATCCAAATATTCTAAACTCGAAGTGGATGTAAAATCATTAAGTATTTAATTTATCTCTCTATGTTAATTCTATGTACAATGCACAACCTCCACCTGACTCATGTAATTGTACTGTGTTATATGAATCTTATTTATATAGACACTACTATGGTCTGAATGTTTGTGTCCTCCCAAAATTAATATGTTAACCCCCAATGTAATGGTATTAGGAAATGGAAGGTGATTAGGTCATGAAGGTGGATCCCTCATGAATGGGATTTGTGCCCTTATGAAAGAGATCTCAAAGAGATCACTCGGGCCTCCCTGGTGGCGCAGTGGTTGAGAGTCCGCCTGCCGATGCAGGGGATACGGGTTCATGCCCCGGTCTGGGAGGATCCCATATGCCGCGGAGCGGCTGGGCCCGTGAGCCATGGCTGCTGAGCCTGCGCATCCGGAGCCTGAGCTCCACAACGGGAGAGGCCACAACAGTGAGAGGCCCGCGTACCACAAAAAAAAAAAAAAAAAAAAAAAAGAGATCCCTCACTCCTGCCATGTGAAATTACAGTGGGAAGATGGTCATCACTGACACCAAGTCTGCTAGTGTAGACTTGGATTTCCCATCCTCCAGAACTGTGAGAATAAGTTTCTGTTACTTGTAAGCCACCCAATTTATGGTGCTTTTGTTACAGCATCCCAAGTGGACTAAGACAGGGTCATAGTGACAGATTTAGTGCTATAATCTAATGAAGAAAAGCAGGGCTGCAAGATCCATGCTCGTGAGTGGATCCACCCAGGACTGTCCTACATATGTGTGAACAGTGGGTTCTCTAATTTTAGATCTCTACCATACAGAGGGGCCTATCAATAGACCCCAATAGTTTGCTCCATTTTAGGATGCCACACATACAAAGGCAGATGAACAAACATCATTTAACTAAACAACATATTTCTATTTATGCACATGAATTACTGAATGACTTCTCTTGACTGAGACATCAAAAATATCCCTTGCCTTCTTCTGGCAAACCCTATAAACACCTGCTCTATTAATTCTTTTCTTATCAACCCCTTCAAAAGAGTCACCGTTTGACTTGGGCCAATTTATGGTTATAGTTATCAATTCAGAAATGATGACATAAAGCATGGCTTTATATAATATCATTTCACCATAAATCATGAGCCTTAATTCCTCTCTTTGGCAACTAAACATCTGCTAATAACAGATGGTTTCACTCAGATGCAGTGTATGAGGCAACAGCACATAGCAAGTGCTTTCTTCAAGTGGTTTGGTAGAACTTGGTAGCTTTTTGGATGTTCTTATTTTTGGAGCACTTGTATAGTAAAAATTCTACTTTGTTTTTATACTGGAGATTTTGAATTTTTGCCTACATTTTGTTTGTGTTCCTGTCTCTTTAAGAAATACTTATATCCAGTTTTCTTGTCACTCTTTTTGGAATTCTAACTATGCAAAACAAAACTTGCATATGCACGTGTGTATGGTGTGTATGAGAGAGAGAGTATGAAACATTTTATTAAAAATATTCAAATCAAAGTGGATGTAATAGTATAGCAAGAGAACTGTTTATACAGGAAAGCTTCTTCACTGGTGGACAATAAGTCATCTCTTGTTAACCCTACTTTTACTTGACATATCTAAACGTAGAAGAAAGCAAAAGAGAAGGTAAAATACTTAAGACTTATCACAGCATTCTACATCAAATCCTGCAGTAAATTGGAAAATATTCTCTTTGTGATGACATAAAAATCTTCAAAGTTAGGCGCACTTATATCCATATCTAGTCTGGCACTAATTTATAAGAGCTT
The DNA here is from genome assembly GCF_949752795.1 of Hyperoodon ampullatus. Taxonomy (NCBI): domain Eukaryota; kingdom Metazoa; phylum Chordata; class Mammalia; order Artiodactyla; family Ziphiidae; genus Hyperoodon; species Hyperoodon ampullatus. The sequence continues at coordinate 17,772,173 of NC_136933.1, forward strand.
TATTGTTTTATTATGTCTAGTGAAGATAACAATATTTTCATTCCAAAGTTATTGAGATATTAGAGATAATATAAGTAAAGCATTTGGTAGCATTAGTAATCCAATAATATAGGGTATGCAGTATACTAAGAAAAGTACCTGATACAGAGTGGGACCTCAAATAGTTGATATTATTTTAGTATTACTCTTTAACATGTGTCTGAGATTAGAAATAATATAAAATTTGCTTGTCAAGAGGGATGTTTTTATTACATCTTGGGCTTGATAGAAGTTCACAGATATTTTTATTAATACTTCCTTAAAAATATGTCATTTAAACTAAGTCCCTTCTATATTTTTTCCTAGACTTGTCTTTTGATGGATATCAAATTGTTTTTGAAAAGAAAATGAAATATTGGTTGAGGTATTTTGTCAAATATTTCATTTTATCTCTTAACAAAATAATTTGTATAAGGCATAAATTTCCCTTTAATAAGAATTTTAAGCAATCAGCTACACTCATTCATATTTTCTTCTCTTCCCTCTTTAAGATCTCGTTATATTCACCAAAGAAAAGTAATTTAAAAATTAGAAGACTCTAGTGCCTGGAATAAAACTATACTCCATTGTCAATTATTAAAATTATGATTTTCCAGGCTTCAATTTTCCAATAAGTAAGAGAGAAGAATAAGATACTTTGTTAAATAATTCTCAGAAGAAAGTATGAAACCATGGTATCTGCCCTCAAGCCTTATAAATGAAGAAGATCTTACATTATATCCAAGTAGGAAAAATTACCCTAATTCTGTAATTAAGGAAACTATGTGGAACTTTTTTATCCAAATCGCCTATTCATCCAATCATAACAGAAATTGTTTTAGTCTCAACTATGTGCCATATACTATATTTTGTGATCCTGAAAATGCAATAATGGATAATACCTGACTTCAAAACGTTTATCATTTCATATAAGACATAATATACAATAGCGGGTATTTTGGCCAGGGAGAAAAGTTGAGTGGGAGAGTGGAGGTGCATGTTCTTTAATCTATTCATGACACCTTTACTAAGATTTGAATATGTTCCCTGCTGTGGCGATGTTACTGACCCATTCCTGTCTCAATCAATGAGTGCCATGATGAGTCACTATTATGGAAAAGGATATCAGAATTGTTGTCTTTGTTATTGTAAAAAAAAGGGGGGGAGAGGAGATGAAAACAAGGATGACACAGTTAACTAGAATTCAAGACAGTACATCATCTCTGTTGCATTATTTAGTTTACTGCTTTCTCATATTTATTCCCAATACAATAGAGTTAACTGTCCCCATTTAGTATAGAGTATCTATGTTTAAGAGACCCAGTAATTGACCTTGACTTTACCATTTACCCTTTCAGATCAGATGATCACCTAGTTTACCTGTTAACACATGTCTAGTTTCTGTCTTGCTTTTAATTAGAAAGTGACTTTTTCAAGAGAGGCAAACACTTCTAATTTCAGAAGTCAGGAGAAATCAGGGAGGACTTCACATAAAAGGGCAATTTTTAAGTTTCAATAAGTAGAGACAGAAAATGAAATATACCAGGCAGAGGAAATAGTATAAAAAATTAATAAATGAATATGTTTTGAAAAACTGAAAAGAGTATTTAGAGTTTGATGCATATGGTTATGCGCTCCTGCCACCAGATCCAGCATCTGTCCTTAAGCTAAGTTACTTTTAGGGAAGTCTCATTGTAGCCTCAGAGACTATACTGAAATGCAGATAGGAATTAAGTAATTCCTATTCTTCATGATACATCATCATGCAAGGTCACTGTGAACTCTGAGCATTGACACTGCTGAGCAGACCTTCCCTATGAAACACTCTCTCCATTTAAATATTACATGACACTACACTCCCAGTTTTCTTCCCTCCTAATTTACCTAACTTCAAATCACGTAGTACAATATCCTTTTTTAGCAATTAAAAACTGATTCTTTGGATATCTTCAAAAAAGTGAAACTGTTATAAAATGTGGGTGCACAATGGACAAGATTTTTACCAAACTGAGTTTAACAAATTGGCAGCACATAGAGAATCAGTGACTTACTATTCTGTGAGGTGGTATTTGGTAAATGAGGTTTATGTGAGTTTGATCAATTATTGGCAAATAGTTGTCAGTGAACACAGCTTTCCCTTTTCCGTCTACCCTGAAATGTTGGCTTTCCTTGGGATCCCATTTTAGGTTCCCTTCTTCACTCTAGAACAGGGTCCTGAACAGATGCCTTTGGGCTAAATCTATTTCTACAGTTTTGTCTAACTAGCACAGTGATTGAAGTTTTCTGTGTGCTACATTAATCTCATCTTTTTCACTCTCCTTCTGTGTACTGACAGGTGACAACTCATCCAGCCTATATAGCTTTGTCATTATTATTTACCCCTAAACTTTCTATCCTCACATCTTATTGATGAGCATGTATTTAATCATTTCACCTCACAGATGTCTCTCCATCTGACCTCCTGTATTCACTACTAATTTCTTTAGTTCAGGTCACCATAATATATCAACCAGATTCCTGCCAGTGCTTCAGAATTTGTCTCCTTCCCTCTGGTGTTTTCCCTAACCTGCATCCAGAGCATACTTTTCTAAAATGAAAATGTACACTCCTTGACTACAAGTCATAAAAGACTCCAAACTGTTTTAAAATAAAATAGAAACATTTAATTTTTATACGGAAAGTCTCTTGGGATCTCCCACCTATTGACCCGTGTTTGATTCATGATATTTTCTCACAGTCACAAAGGGTTTTTAAAATTGATTAGTCATGATAGGCTGCTAGTTTTTCCCCAGTCCCTTCTACCCTTCTTCTTTTATAATAGAGTTTTAGCTGAGCACAGAGACCTAGAGGGGTGGTATAGGGAGGGATTGTAGGAGGGAGATGCAAGAGGGAGGAGATATGGGGATATATGTATATGTATAGCTGACTCACTTGTTATAAAGCAGAAACTAACACACCATTGTAAAGCAATTATACTCCAATAAAGATGTTAAAAAAAAAAGAATATATCTTGAAAAACTGAACAGACTCTATTTTAAAAGGGTTAAGAAAAATTAACTCTCGGGCTTCCCTGGTGGTGCAGTGGTTGAGAGTCCGCCTGCCGATGCGGGGGACACGGGTTCGTGCCCTGGTTCGGGAGGGTCCCACATGCCGCGGAGCGGCTGGGCCCGTGAGCCATGGCCGTTGAGCCTGTGCGTCCGGAGCCTGTTCTCCGCAACGGTAGGGGCCACAACAGTGAGAGGCCCGCGTACCGAAAAAAAAAAAAAATTAACTCTCTATCACAGAAATGGGTGCTATATTGAGAGACCATTTAATAAATCCCACCCCACGCAACTTTTAATAAACTCCAACCCAGCCTACATCAGAAAATACATTAGGCATGGGACTCATTTCTTTAAAATGTTCTAGAGAAAATGTATGGACTTCCACTTACTCTATAGTGTGAGGAAATATAAATAGTCTAGTTCCCATTATCTGATTAAGAGCAATCAAATCATTCCCCAGCCTTCTTCCTTCAGACCAAATCACCCAAATTTCTTTCTTTTTTTATTAGTTGAATTTTAATCACCTTTTGGCACTCAACTGCAAAGCTATAAAATACAGCCTCTGAGAAAATTAGGGTGGAAAGATAAGTTACTCCAAACTGTATGTGGATGAAATACAAACCATAGCAAGCTTTTTGTGGTCCTTATTCATTGTAAAATCCAAGACATAATAAGAAAGGTCACCACGTTATATTTAAATTCAATATTACTATTTTACCATACTCAATTCTCATGCTAGTTTTCTTAACTGTGATTTATCACTATAGTTTTCTGCTCTTATATCTCCTAGGTTCTTGTGTTATATCTGTGCATTGTGAGATATGCCCAGAATTGTATTTGTTTAGTGTCTTTTTCCTCCTAAATTTATAGCTCTGTGTGTATTTAAATTTCCCATTTGGCCATTTGACATGTTCACCATGATCAATTAAGTCTCATCATGTCTTTAACTATGTTTGTATGGACTTATTTTGTCCATGGATCATTCTTCTATATTCTAATTATCTAACAACTCATTCATCTTTACAAAAATGACCAACATTAACCACATAGGCCAGTGAATCAGAGGGAGGAGCCATCTCCCAGACCAAGTCAGAATAAACAACCCAACAAAACATAGTAAGAGCTGGTAATGTTGGGAATCAGTGTAAGAACAACTTCCTGGTTGTCAAATTCTGCAAAGTCAGAGATCACTTGCTACCATCCTTACAGGAATTTGCATTCTTTCATTATAGATTTCATTTTTAATTTAATGGACATTAAATTTATAATTTCAAAAATGGCTATTTTAAAGAGCATTTGACCCAGCTATTTCCTCCATCTGGGATATTCTTCCCTTAGATATCTTCTTGGTTAAAATCCCTCTCCTTAAGTCTTTGCTCAAACCTCACCTTTTCAATAAGAGAAAGGCCTACTGTAACCACCCTATTTACTACCACCTGCCCAGCAAACCACCCACAAGCACCTACTTGTCCTACTGACTGCCTTTATCCTGGTCAACTTTGTCTTATAGCTAAAGCACTTATCACCTTCTAGTATATATAATCATTTACCTGTTTATTCTGTTTACTTAGTGTATGTTCTCCCTCTCCCAACCCCTAAACATAAGAACTGCCAAGTGTTTGTCTATTACATTCATTGTTATATCCTAAATTCCTAGTAGAGTTCTGGGCCCATAGTATGTGCTCAATAAACACGTGTTGAATAAAACAAAGCTTTATTAAAGCATCAAATATTTTCATGATTAATATGAAAGGGTAGATAACAAGAGAAAAGAAAAGCATTCCTTCTATTCTACTGCGTTATTGGGAGTAGGAAGGAAAAGAAGCTAGGAAACTGGAATGGGTTATAATAATAAAGGAAAAGACAGGAGAGGATAAGATTAAAGTGGGTTTGCATTCTTTGTAAAATGACCTAATTATAGATGCCTTTCCCAACAGTGTCATCTCTGCACACAAAACAGGCATGACTGTCCTAATTCCCTGCTCCATCTGTGACTTAGGACTTGACTTTTTTTTCCCTAATCATCAATATTAGAAAGTCATAATAAATTACAGTAATATGACTGTACTGTGATAACCTTATTAACTTATTAATGTGGATGTGGATAAAGAAAATACTGCCAGCTGCTGGTTTCAGTATTCCCTTTCATTAATGGCATTATGTAGCAGATAATGTACAAGTCTTAAACTTCACAGAAGCACAGATTCTCAGAGTTTGAATAAATGTTAGAGACAATCTAATCCTATTCCCTGTCTGATTCTTAAATCCCTTCAATTCACAATCTCTGAAAGCCGCCTATTCTATTTTCAAATATTTTGACTCTTCCTCTTGTTGAAACAATCCATCAGCCATACTGGTGGCTTCATACAGGGGCACCAGTTCTGCCCTTGAGGCATTGTAGATAATGTCTCTTCTGTTTTTCCAAAGAACAGCTCTTCTCTTATTTGAAGACAGCTCCCATTTTGGTTTTAAATCTCCTCTTTTGCGGTGTAGTTTCTTTAGAATGTTTTCTGTAGTTAAAAGCTTTCTCAACTTTCTAAAAGTCCTTTTCTACACGCTTAAATTTGGCAAGTATTGCTGATCAGCACACAATTGACCAAGACTGCCACTCTTATTCTAAATAGTTTACTTCTTTAAATATATACAATTGCTTTAGCATCAATGGCAATTACAACGTTTAGCCATCCAAGTTATTCAGTAAAACACTTTAGAAGTTATAACCATGAAAGAAATCCAAATTCCAATCATATATCATGTTAAGGTCCATAAGAACCCTGTGGCCCTAAAGAGACATAGGGTATAAAAAAGAAAAAATTCAGGTTTACATCAGATAATAATTGATCAGAATTAGAACAGAATAAAGAACCCAGAGAACAGACTCCCATAATTACAGTCAATTGATTTTTGGCAAAGAGCAAAGGCAACACAATGAAGCAAAGTCTCTTCAACAAATGGATCTGGAACAACAGGTCATCCACATGCAAAAAATGAATCTAGACACAGACCTTACATCCTTCACAAAAACCAATTCAAAATATACCATATCCCTAAATGTAAAACACAGAACTAAAAACTCTTAGAAGATAGAATAGGTGAAAACCTGCATGACCTTGGGCCTCTTTAGATAAAACACCAAAGACATAATCCATTAAAGAAAGAATTGATAAACTGGACTTCATTAAAATTAGAATTTTCTGATTTGTGAGAGACAACATCAAAAGAGTTAGAAGGCAAGACACAGACTGGGAGAAAACACTTGTAAGAGACACATCTGACAAAGTGCTATTATCCAAAATGAGCAAAGAACTCTTTAAATACCATGGTAAGTGAAAAAAAAACCTGATTAAAATATGGGCCAAAGACCTTAACAGATACCTCACCAGATAAGATATAAAGATGGCAAATAAGCATATGAAAAGATGCTGCACATCATATGTCATCAGGGAAATGCAAACTAAAACAATAATGAGATACAGCTACACATCTATTAGAATGGCCACAATCTGGAAACCTGACAACACCAAACGCTGACAAGGATGTGGAACAGTTGGTAGGAATACAAAATGGTACAGCCACTTTGGAAGACATTTTGGCAGTTTCTTACAAAATTAAACATACTCTTACCATTTATTCCAGCCATGCACACCTTGATATTTACCCAAAGGAGTCGAAAATTTATGTCCACACAAAAACCTGCCTGCAGATGTTTGTAGCACCTTTATATGTAATTGCCAAAAACTTGAAAGTCACCAAGATGTCCCTCAGTAGGTAAATGGATAAATAAACTGTGGTTTATCCACACATGGAATATTATTCAGCACTAAAATAATGAGTTTTCAAGCCACAAAAAGTCATGAAGAATCCTGAAATGCCTATTACTAAGGGAAAGAATATGATCTGATAAGGCTACATACTGTATGCTTCCAACTATATAACATTTTGGAAAAAGGAAAGCCATGGAATGATAAAAAGTTCAGTGGCTGCATGGATAAAAGGCAAAGATGAGAAGGCAGAGCACAGAGGAATTTAGGGCAGTGTACATACTCTGTAGGATATTTTATTTTATTTTATTTTATTTTTTTTTTTTTTTTTTTTTTTTGCGGTAGGCGGGCCTCTCACTGTTGTGGCCTCTCCCCCTGCGGAGCACAGGCTCCGGAGCACAGGCCCAGCGGCCACGGCTCACGGGCCCAGCCGCTCCGCGGCACGTGGGATCCTCCCAGACCGGGGCACGAACCCGCGTCCCCTGCATCGGCAGGCGGACTCCCAACCACTGCGCCACCAGGGAAGCCCTGTAGGATATTTTAAATACGGATATACATCATTATACATTTGTTCAAATCCTTGGCATGCACAACCCCAAGAGTGAACTCTAAAGTAAACTGTGGACTTTGAGTGATCATGTTGTGTTAGTGTAGATTCATCTTTGGTTTAAAAAAAATGTACCATTTTGGTGAGTGAGGTTGATAATGGGGGAGGCTATGTGTGTGCGGGGCCAGGAGTGTATGGGAAATCTCCACACTTCCTCTCAATTTTCTTATAAACATAAAAGTGCTCTAAAAAAGTAAAGTCTTAAAAAACTGAAGTAAACTTCTGAATGATCGTTTCTGTGGACAATTGTAGCCTTGAAGATATTAAGGTAAATCACGTTACAGTTAAGTTCTTATTGAGTGTCCACTGTACCAGGAAATGGGCCCATTACACCATTTATGTGTGTATTCCAAACAGTTGTATACCCTCTCTAGCCAGTTTAGCTGTTCTTCACAAATATACTGAAAAAATTATTTCTTCCTCATGTTTTAGTCATTCACAATGAATGTTTTGCACCCAAATGTAAATGGATACTTATTACATATTTTCTTTTAAGATGAATCTAATTTAACTCTCTACCACAAACACATGCATACCCAATGAAGTGCAATCAGATTTATGGGTTAGTTTTATCATATCATTCAGTGAACAGTTAATCCCTGTACTATGCACATTATTCCAGAGAATAGAATAAAAGGGACTCTTCCCTCATCCTTTGTATGGAGGCTAGGGTTGCCTCTGTGACATAGTTCTGGGCAAGTGGGAAATTTCAGCTGAGCACATTGCCAGTCTTGAACATAATCAAGATTCTGTAGGTTAAAAATGCTGCGTGGAAACTGAGTAGAAATTATCAGTGTCTGCCCAAAAAATTTAGTGAGGGAGAAAGGGTTAGACATCAAAAGTTCCGCTTGAAACATGTGAACTGTGGGCTATCCAAAGAGACATGTCAAGTGACAGCTGGATATTTGAGTTTAAAGTTCAAGAAGAAGATTCCTGTGACTCTTTAGCATATACATATAGGTAAAGCCTTAAGAATGGATGAAATCATCTAAGGAATAAGTGGAGATAAGAAAGCCTAGGGAGAAGGTTTCTCCTGTGGAGAAATGGGACCCTGGAGCAAGCCAGCATTTAGAGGAGAGAAAAAGGAAGAGGTTCTAGCAATGAGACTAAGAATTAGCATCAGGTGAGCTGGGAGGAAACAGAAGCAGGCAATGCCCACTCGTAACAAAGTGAAGAATGTGCTCCAAGAAGGAGGGGTAATCAAGTGTCAGTGGGAGGTCCAGTTAGTGAGGACTCATAACTGAACCTTCAGTCTGGCAACATGAAGTCCATTGGTGAACTTCAACCAATAGATGGGCAAAGAAAAGCTTAAACTGAGTGGCTTCAAGTTAAAAATAAAAAAAGATATTGAGGATGTGGAGACATAATATAGACAATTTCTGCAAGAGATTTTGCTAGAAAGAAGGGAAGAAAAATGAAGTGGTAGCTGGAGTAGGGGATATAATGAAAAGGAGGAGTGTTTTCCTAAGATTGAAAACATTTCATCAGGTTTATATGTTGGTGGAAATGATCCTTTAATTAGGGAGGAAAAAAATGATGATACCGGAGGAAAAAAGATAATTGTAGGAGCAAAGACCTTAAATAGAAAGCAGAGCAAGGGATCCAGTGTTCAAGTGGAGTTTGGCTGTAATGATGACCCATTGTGATGGGTGAGGAAACAGAATATTTGGATTTAACTGCTATTAGTTTGGGCATCTGTGGTAGAAGGAATACGAGGTTTTCTTCTGATTGTTTCTAAAGAAAAGTGGATGGAAGCTGGAGAGAGAAGAATGTGCAAAATAGTGGATTCATCAAAATAAAAGACTGAGTTAACCAAGGCAGTACAGTTACACATGCCAAGGCAGTACTGAGTACCTTCCTGAGAACCTTCCTGAGATTTGTAGCCATACATTTAAAGTAAGCACAGTCCCCATGGTTGTGTTTTCTCCAAACACATTCTGCACATGCAGAGCAGATAACTATGCATTAAACCAAGGTTGGGGTTTTTATCAGGCCAGTATGATGGAAGGAAAGAGAAGTTCAAAATTACTTTTAAATGATGCAGACCCCAATATTTTAACATTGAAACATGCCCTTGATCATTTAAAGATATTTAGCAAACAGACTGTATCATTTTATCCACTTTATTTCTATTCATATGTGACTAGGTATAAGTGTGTGTGTGTGTGTGTGTGTGTGCGCATGTGTGTGTAGATAGAGAGAGGGAGAGACAGAGAGATAGAGTCAGAGACAGGCAGAGAAAGTAAAAGAACATACACCAAATTATTAATAATTACTTTTTAAAATCTCTATTTATTTATTTATTTTAGGATGCTTCTTTGCAACTGATCCAAATAGTTTCCTACATGATGCCCAAAGGTATCTGGGGAAATATCCTCTGTTCTGATTCCACAGCACCAAGCTGAGAAATGGACTCAGATCAGGCTAAATGAGCCTGCATTACCACTTTGATTGCTCCTAATACATTATGTACTGCATTCTGCAATCACATGTTGCATTCATAAATTACAAAATTTATCAGGTACTCAAGGCCCAGGTAAAATGTTGCCCAGTACTTTGTCATACAAGGCCTTGTGCAGAAATACTCTCAACTTCATGAATTTAAAATTTATGTGTATAAGACTGAACCTGTAAGTAGAAAGTAATGATTCCAGAAGATTTCATATGACTCTTAGTCACTCAGTTGAAGTTGCTGTCCATAAATCTGGGTTCCAAAATGAGATCTTTTTTGAGATGGTGAACTAGCACTTCTTTCAGTCCTGCAAAATTATGTTGATTTCTCAGCTATATATCTGGACTATAATATAGTATAATTCTGTATACTTTAGATAAGAAAACATGATCAAATTATTACATTGCCTATATATAATTTTTCAATTGACCAGTAATTATTTGATATCCATCAGTACAGAGTTCATGTATAAATAGTCTGAAATGTAAAATTTCTATTTCTCCCCTACACATACGCACCAAACTCATAGCCTCACCACCCATGTCCTTATGTGATCCTTACTTTTATAATCAGATAAGAAATTAAGCCATTTGAAAAATAAAAACATAAAAATATTGTTTTAAATTCATTCAGAGTGGTAGGATTTCTGAGTTTTCTGTGGTTATCCAAATTCTACTAATTATTTGAGGTCCAGATGAAGGTCAATCTCACTCATAAGCACCCTCCTGACTGATTCTATCTTCATGATCTTTTGGGTCTTTGACCTACTATAGCATCATCACAACAGCTATCACCATCATGTGATCAAAATCAACATGTAAAATGGCACTCTAAAGCTCTTTCCTACTCACTGGTGGTAAATAGCAATAACAATAATAATGATTTTAAACTAATAATTTATAGGATCTACACTGACACAAGTTGCTATTTTTTCCATCTTTCTCTACTTGGTATTGATACTTAAGCTCCTATATGAGACAGACTCATTTTATATTCATTTTTAATGGATTATCATTTTTTGACCAAGTATTATTTCATTATGCCAAACTTGACATGATTACTCTGTCTAATATAACTCATACAATAATCAGATTTTAGAAATTGAAGACTAATTTACCCATTTGTGTTATACAAACAGAACCATATATATGTACATAAAAGTAATTAAAAAGCTATTTTATTCAATAGCTTTATATGCATACATACACATAATTGTATGTGTCAGGAAAACTGCATGGATTGCATAAAATAGACATTCTAGAGTCATATTTGACTAAAGGTGTAATTATTTTCATCTTGTTTCTTGACAGTTACACCGGAAACTTAGCAGTAAATTCATGAAACTGGTGGTCTGTATTTAGCCTGCTGTGAATAATATAAGTCTAGGATGTAGTTCGTTCATCTTTATTTTCTGTGCAGTGCCTTATATGTTCATATGCACTTGGTTAACTTTAAATGACATTGCTCAGGCAATTAAGGCAACTGCATTACCCTAGTATTATTAAAATGAATTTCCTCATGCCAGATAAACGGGCTACCCAACTCCTTGTTAACACTCATTACAAGTTTGCATAATTTTTGCTGGGTTCACAAAGGTCCTGACAGGATGGATAATTGGATCCTACCAAACAGTTAAACACAATGGCAATTTCTTAAATTGCAGAATTTAGAACTGGAATGATTTAAAGAGGTCATATGGTTTAACCTTCCACACAATGATAAATCACTTCTTCAACATCTAAACATTTAAACATGGCTTTTTTTTTAGCTTGAGCTTATTTTTTTTTAATTAATAAAGTGTATTTAATTCTTCAGTCTTCTCACTGCATACATAAAGCTGAGAAAAAAATTAACCGGAGGCATATAAAAACTAGCTACTTTAATTCAGTGGTAATACAATAATGATGATTTCTTCAAAGATGCATTTATCTGTTAAAGATAAAATCATGTTTAAAATGCCTGGTTTCTTTAGTATTTTCTTAATGTAGGCAAAAATAGTTATTTTTTAAAAATCAAAAGAACTGTGGTTGAGTTCCCTCATTACTTCAAATGATGATGGTTTTTGGTTTTGTTTTATGACAGTCCAAAGACGTAGAGAAAATATTTTCTCAACTGTTCACTGTTTGATAAACTACTCAGTGTGTGCAGCAAGATGGCCAAGCCCCTATATGAAGAGTGCCTAATGATAAAGTATTGAAATAGTGAGAGTAATGGCTGGGAAACAACAACTCACCTTACACATTAAAATCTATTAAGCTATTTATTGCTCTTATTATCAGAGGCTTCCTCCAATAACTTAAGAGAAATTTTTTCTTAAAATATGTTTAATGTAAGGAGAGGTATTTTTGGTGTGTGTCTGTTTGATGTGCTTTGCTTCTAAAATTCATCCTTCATCCTTGTCCCATTCACAGATTAAATTTTCTGGCAAATGTCAACTGGAAAAGACACTTATTGCTATCCCAGGTCAATGTTATCTGATCATTTCTCAGACACGAACAAATATTTTTGTAAGTATTATTTGTCCAGTTGTGTTTTCCAGAAACCAGGATCTTAATTATTTCTTTCTTGATAAATCTAGACAAATCTACAAAAAGAGTTCTCAGCCTGAAACTATGAACAATATTTCAACTTCATTTTAAGCATCATAAAATTCTTTTTATAAGAATTATAAAGTTAAATTTTAAAACTAAATTATATTCACAAAGCTAACATCATACTCAATGGTAAAAGACCCTATGATAAGGATCAAGACAAGGGTGCCACTTCTGCCACTAATATTCAATGTGGTATAGGAAATTCTAGCTAGAGAAATTAGGCATGAAAAAAAAACACAACTAGATTGGAAAGGAAGAAGTACAATCATCCTGTTTGCAGATAACATGCTCTCCTATGTAGAAAACCCCGATTCCACAAAAATACTATTAAAGCTAATAAATTTAGCAATCTTGTGGAATATAAAATCAATACAAAAAGATGTATTTCTCATCATCAAAAAATCTACAAACAATAAATGCTGGAGAGGGTGTGGAGAAAAGGGAACCCTCTTGCACTGTTGGTGGGAATGTAAACTGATACAGCCACTATGGAGAACAGTATGGAGGTTCCTTAAAAAACTAAAAATAGAACTACCATATGACCCAGCAATCCCACTACTGGGCATATACCCTGAGAAAACCATAATTCAGAAAGAGACATGTACCACAATGTTCATTGCAGCACTATTTACATTATCCAGGACATGGAAGCAACCTAAGTGTCCATCGACAGATGAATGGATAAAGAAGATGTGGCACATATATACAATGGAATATTACTCAGCCATAAAAAGAAATGAAATTGAGTTATTTGTAGTGAGGTGGATGGACCTAGTATCTGTCATACAGAGTGAAGTAAATCAGATAGAGAAAAACAAATACCATATGCTAATACATATATATGGAATCTAAAAAAAATAATAATAGTTTTGAAGAATCTAGAGGCAGGACAGGAATTAAGACGCAGACATAGAGAATGGACTTGAGGACACAGGGAGGGGGAAGGTAAGGTGGGATGAAGTGAGAGAGTGGCATGGACATATATACACTACCAAATGTAAAATAGATAGCTAGTGGGAAGCAGCCGCATAGCACAGGGAGACCAGCTCGGTGCTTTGTGACCACCTAGAGGGGTGGGATAGGGAGGGTGGGAGGGAGACGCAAGAAGGAGGGGATATGGGGATATATGTATAAGTATAACTGATTCACTTTGTTGTACAGCAGAAACTAACACAGCAATGTAAAGCAATTATACTCCACTAAAGGTGTTAAAAAAAAAGATACATTTCTGGTTGTTTTTTTTTAATATACAGCAGGTTCTTATTAGTCATCAATTTTATACACATCAGTGTATACATGTCAATCCCAATCACCCAATTCATCCCACCACCATCCCCACCCCCCCCAGACAAAAAGATACATTTCTATACATGAACAATCCAAAAAGGAAATTAAGAAAACAACTCCCTATACAATAGTATCCAAAAGAATAAAATATTTAAAATAAATTTAACCAAGTAGGCATAAACTTGTTATACTGAAAAATATAAAACATTGCTGAAATAAATTAAAGAATACATAAATAAGTGGAAAGACAGCCTGTGTTTCTGTAAGGGAAGACCTAATATTGTTAAGGTGACAGTATTACCCAAATCAGTCTACAGATTCCATGCAATTCCTGTCAAAATCCCAATGGTGTTTTTTGCAGAAATAGAAAAACCCATCCTAATTTTCATATGGAATATCAAAGGACTCTGAATAGTCAAACAATCTTAAAAAAGAACAAAACTGGAAAACTCACATTTCCTGATTTCAAAACTTACTACAAAACTATAAAAGATTCTGAAAGTAATCAAAAACAGTGTGGTACTAGGATAAGGACAAATAGACCAACGGAATAAAATAGAGGCCCAGAAATAAACCTCAGGTATATGGCCAATTGATTTTCAACAAGGATATCAAGGCCATTCAATGGGGAAAGGGTAATATTGTCAATAAATGGATTTCCTTTTTTTTAAAAGGCTGAGTAATATTCTATTATATATATTATAAATTCCATTCCATAATATTAAATTATATATATGTATATGTATAGATCACATTTTCTTTATCCATTCATCTGCTGACAGACCCTTAGGTTGTCTTGGTTACTATGAATAATGCTGCGGTGAACATGGGAGTACAGATATCTCTTTGAGAGCCTTATTTTATTTCCTCTGGATATGATTGTTGGATCATATGGTAGTTCTACTTTTAATTTTTGGAGGAACCTCCATACTGTTTTCCGTAACGGCTGTACAAAGTTACATTTCTACAAACAGTGAAAAAATACTCACATACTCATTTTCTCCACATACTTACCAACATTTTACTTCTGACTTTTTGATAACTATCTTAAAGGAATAAGATAATATCTTATTGTGATTTTGATTTGCATTTCCCTGATGATTAGTGACGTTGAACATCTTTTCATATACCTATTGGCCATTTATATGTCTTCTTTACAAAATAGCCTATTCAGCTCCTTTGCCTGTTTTTAATTTTTTTGGCTTTGTGTTTTATGAATTATTTATATATTTTGGATTTTAACCCCTTATCAGACATATAGTTTGCAAATATTTTCTCCCAAGAAATGCTTACCTTTAGTTAAATTTACTATGATTTAAGCCTGAGATCTAACTATTTGTGAGTGTAGACCTTCATATATGATTTGTCATAAATCTTGTTCAAATACTATATTTGTATATAGGATGACTATCATTTACTATTCAAGCCCTAGATACTTTATATGAATGAAAGAGAGGACTATTAATAATTATGCTAAGACAACTGGCAAAAACCAGACCTCTCCCGGGCAAACCAAAATGTCTAATCACCTAGTCATATGTCACATCTGGGACAGGTCTTTTTTCTTAGAAGAGCAGTGTCTCTTTGAGTTAAATTATTGAGATTTGTAGTATGACTTGTCTTCCTAGAAAAAATAGTGAGGACAAATGAAAATTTCAATGCAGAAATTTGCATGCTTCTATCACATATAATATTACTTAAATGCAAATATTATACTGACTGGCAAAATAGATCCATATGATCTTGCAGCACTTCACTAAGAAAATATTTATGGAGGGGTTCTAAGGGCACAATTTGCAATTAAAATCACAAATACATTATTGCTTAGTAGAAAGGCTTGCAAATGAGTGGACATTTACTGTATGTTATTAATGCTTTAGCGTGTAAGAGCAAATCTTGCAAACTAAGCAAGATAGAGTCTATCCAAATGAACTATGAGAGCTTTTTTGGTAGAGCACGTTTTTGAGGACAGTGTTGGTTTTTTTTAATAACTGTTGCAATGAAGCACCACTTTTTAATATTGTACCTTAACAGAGCCATTTGCTAGGTAATTATTCCCCCCAAAAAAGAATTTTTAAAAATACATATTACATGTACTTAATCACCCCATAAGTACTTTGAGAGTGGAAGTTTATGGAAACATATAAACCAGCAGAGAGTAAAAAATAATTTACAAATACAGTGTCCAATTAATACTCCGCAGCTGTGGAATTGGAAATCTGGAGCAGGGCAGAAGCTGATATTAAAGAAAGATGTTTTTTTTTTTTTTTTTTTTTTTTTAGTGCTTTAATCCATTTTGAGTTTATTTTTATTTTTTTTATTAGTTTCTGCTTTATAACAAAGTGAATCAGTCATACATATACATCTGTTCCCACATCCCTTCCCTCCTGCGTCTCCCTCCCTCCACCCTCCCCATCCCACCCCTCCAGGCGGTCACAAAGCACCGAGCTGATCTCCCTGTGCTATGTGGCTGCTTCCCACTATCTATCTACCTTACGTTTGGTACTGTATATATGTCCATGCCTCTCTTTCACTTTGTGACAGCTTACCCTTCCCCCTCCCCATATCCTCAAGTCCATTCTCAAGTAGGTCTGTACTTGAGAAACATGTTTCTTATTCCACTCTTGGATATATATCTGAAAAAAACAAAAACACTAATTTGAAAAGATATGTGCACCCCAACGTTCATAGCAGCATTATTAACAATTGCCAAGATATGGAACGAACCTAAATGTCCATCAACAGATGAATGGATAAGGAAGATGTGGTATACATATACAATGGTATACCACTCAGCCATAAAAAAGAACAAAACCTTGCCACCTGCAGCAACACGGATGGACTTGGAGGGCATTATGCTAAGTGAAATAAGTCAGACAGACATAGACATATACTGTGGTATCACTTATATGTGGAATCTAAAAAATACAACAAACTAGTGAGTATAACAAAAAAGAAGCAAACTTACACAGATATAGAGAACAAACTAGTGGTTACCAGTGGGGAGAGGGAAGGGGGGAGGGGAAATATTGAGATACAGGAGTAAGAGTTACAAACTATTGGGTATAAGATAGGCTATGAGGATGTATTGTACAACGTGGGGAATATAGCCAATATTTTGTAATAACTGTAACTGGAGTGTAATCTTTAAAAATTGTATAAAAATAAAATAATAAAATAAAATTTCAGTAGAAATAATGTCAATTTTAAAAAAAAGAGAGAAATGTTTCTTCACTACCTCTGAGGACGTTCCTCCCATGTACAAAGAAAGCTATGGGTGTAGCTGCTGGCCTCTCTCCGCCTCTTCACATACTCAGTCCTGGGAACAGTACTCAGCTTAGTTTTGTCATGAGATTCTCCACAAGTGGAAAGAACATTAAAATCATCTGGCTTATCTTTAATTTTAATTTAGGGTAGCTAATATACAAAGACTTGTTCTTTGCTTCAGCTATCCCATCTAAGTTAGAGGTAATCCTAGAGAAAATCTCAGGTTGTATTTTTGTCACATCGTGCTTCTACATGTGTTGGTTTTCTGTCCTTGAATTTCTCTTGTCACTTAGTAAGCTTCAGTTTGCATATCACAATAGAAAGGAAGTTGAAAAACACCATAGATAATTTGGGTATGTGGGGAGGCATAGTTATCATAAATCAAGCTTTAATAACTGACAACATATCCAAGCCTAAGCTTAAGTAGGGTACTATGTCATTTAACTAAGTGCTGTCATGTTTTAGAATTTTTTTTATGTTTTCTAAGAAATGATACAACACCATAATTTTACCCCTAAGCCTGTCAATGCATCCAAATTCTGATTTGAAGACTTTAAAATAACAATTGAACTGTGTGTAGGTTTGAAATAGTGTTCTTTTATTTAATTGCATTACAGTGTGCCTTAGCAAAGTAAATATGTATATATGACATACATATTTATGTATATGTATATGTATGACATTAGCAAAGTAAATTCTTCTCGGACTAATGTCTGAGATTTGTTCTTTTCATGTACTTTCACATATATTATTTGCCTCACTTTAGAAGATGTTAGATATCCCTTCCTATTATTGAAATACACACAGCAAGTTTGTATTCAACCCAGTTTGTATAACCCTATCTACATAAAGTTATGTATTAATCTACCCAAAACTTTTGAAAATTCTTTTTCCTTCTATAACTGTATGCCTTATGAAATCATGATGTGGAAATAAATCAATGCCTAACATAATGTGAAATTAAATATAATTTTCATTGAGCCTAAGAAGAGAAAAAAAACCTTTCCTCTTCATATCACTCACATGATACAACTGAGCACATGACAAATATCAAATTGTCTAACTGTCAGATTATCAAATGTTTCCTGATTTCTCTTTTATTTCCTAATAAGAAGGAAAATGGTTGCCTTTCATGGGTAGCATTTCAAAGACAGTCAAGTAACCTCCAACTCCTTGTGCTCTGGAACTCTAAAATACTATTTCAGTGGTGCTCTTGGCAGGTAGCACTGCCTCAGTTTTTATTTCATGTGTTTATTCATTCAACAACTACTTATTGGATGGTTAATATGTAAAAAGAAGCATTAAGATAACTATCCTGCTCTTGATAAATTTACCATTGATCTAGCCAGAGGAAGAAACTGGTTACTCTTTTAGCGCCAAAAAGCAACAAACTAGTTCTTTCTGCTTCCTGTATGGATAGCATAATTCATATCAATGGAATAAATAAAGGCTTGTATGTCTTCCTTCCACTTAGATGGACATAGATGTGATATCTGAAATATCAGAGACTTAGTGCTGCTAAAGAGTAAAGTCTGAAACAATTGACTTTTTGTATTTTTTAAGTAAAGCATTTTAATTAATTTTTGGCAATGTGAAGTTAAACCCTTAGACAAGTAGATGATAGAGGCAAAAATTACTTTGTATTACTGTAAAATGAAAAGGCAGGAGTTTCACCTCAAGCATTGCAGATGAGATGGTTCAGACCAACCTCCCTTTTGAGAGAAACTATGCAACATATTTTGAACAAATCAGGCAGGAGAAAAGAACCCAGAGAAGTTAACCCAGCATTTGGAGCTGCTTTTCCTCCAGATGTTTCTACTGAAACTGAAGCAGATACTAAGAGACTAGAAGTTGACCATAGGTTTCAAAAGACTCATGGAACTAGAAGAAGAAAAAGTACATTTCGGAGCCACCAAGAAGATGTTGATAAATCCAACAAGTTAAACATTTAAGAAAGGCTGACCTGAAAATTCAATAAGCAAAACTAAAAGCTAGTTTTGAATCTCAAGTGTTGATTGATTAAGATTATCTATGCTACAACTCTCCCTTAAGTGACAGCCAACCAGAAGCCAACACCATTGCTCTCTGGAGAAAGAAAACATCATCCAGAGCCTCAAATTATTTCTAATTTTTTTCCTATACCATGGTCAGCACTCAATAAAAAATACCAGCATATGAGAAGATAAGACCATGTTAGTTAAAACCAAAGAAAACAACATGACATATAATCACATCCACAAAGAAATCAGAAATCACATCTACAAAGAATCCAGAAAAAGGAGATATCACACAGAATTTTAAAACAATTTTGCTTAATATGCCCAAGGAATTAAAATATATCATTAAGAATTTTCACAGAGTACTGAAAGCTACAAAGCTATAAAAAGGAACCAAGTGTAAACTCAAAACTGAAAAATGTGAAAACTGAGATTAAAAACTCATGGATAGGTTTAGTAGAAGATTAGACAACTGAAGAGAGCTTTGGTTAACTGGAAGATTTCTAAGATTAACATATTCAGAGTGAAACACAGAGAACAGAATGTATACAAAATATAGGAAGTGTTTGAGTCATATGTGGATATGGTGAAAATGTCTTACATATGTGCAACTAGAGTCCCAGATTGAGAAGAAAGGTAAAAGGTCAGAAATATTTGAAAAGAATGCCTGAGAATGTATTAATTCTGACAAGTCATTAAACTATAGTTTCGAGAGGTAACTACATATCCCTACTAGAAAACACACATATAAACACACACACACACACTCTCTTAAGTATTGAATTATTTTCCTAGAACTTTCATAAAAAATTACCACAGGGGCTTCCCTGGTGGCGCAGTGGTTGAGAGTCCGCCTGCCGATGCAGGGGACACGGGTTCGTGCCCCGGTCTGGGAAGATCCCACATGCCGCGGAGCGGCTAGGCCCGTGAGCCATGGCTGCTGGGCCTGCGCGTCCAGAGCCTGTGCTCCGCAACGGGAGAGGCCACAGCAGTGAGAAGCCCACGTAATGCAAAAAAAAAAAAAAAAAAAAAAAAAAAAAATTACCACAAACTTAGTAGCTTCAGCCAACATAAATTTATTATCTCCCTGTTACTGAGGCCAGAAGTCTGAAATCAAGGTGTCAGTAGGGCTATGCTCCCCCAGAAGACCCTATAGAAAATCTCCTTTGCTATTTCCTAGCTTCTGATGTCTCCCAGAAATTCTCTTTTTTTTTTTTTTTTTTTTTTTTTTGCGGTACACGGGCCTCTCACTGTTGTGGCCTCTCCTGCTGCGGAGCACAGGCTCCAGACGCGCAGGCCCATTGGCCATGGCTCACGGGCCCAGCCGCTCTGTGGCATGTGGGATCTTCCCGGACTGGGGCACGAACCTGTGTCCCCCGCATCGGCAGGCAGACTCTCAACCACTGCACCACCAGGGAAGCCCTCTCCCAGCAATTCTTAACGTTCCTTGGCTCATAGCTTCATCATTAAAATCTCTGTCTATTTTCACATGGCCTTCTCTCTGCCTCTGTGTGTCCTTTTCTGTCGATTATAAGGACATTCCCATTGGATCTAGGGCCTATCCTAATCCAATATGATCTCGTCTTGATCCTTATCCTAATTACATTTGCAAAGACCTATTTCCAAATAAGATCATATACTGACGTTCTGGGTAGATATGAATTTTGGGGGAGACACTTTAATCTGCTACAGATATATATAATAATAAAATTGCTGAAAAAATGACAAAGAGAAATACTTAAAAGTTTGCATAGAAATAAACTGTTAGCTGATGCTTCAAAACAAGTAAGTCAGAAGACAATGGAATTATATTTTAATAGTGATGAACTAAAACAATTGCCAATCTAAAATTCTATACTGAGCAAAATAGCATTTTTTTTTTTTTTTTTTTTTTTTTTTTTGCGGTATGTGGGCCTCTCATTGTTGTGGCCTCTCCCGTTGCAAAGCACAGGCTCCGGACGCGCAGGCTCAGCAGCCATGGCTCACGGGCCCAGCCGCTCCGCGGCATGTGGGATCTTCCCAGATCGGGGCACGAACCCGTGTCCCCTGCATCGGCAGGCGGACTCTCAACCACTGCGCCACCAGGGAAGCCCCAAAATAGCATTTTAAAAGGAAGTTGAAACAAAGACACTTTAAACAAATAAAAGCTGATGGAAATTTTAACAAATACACTTGTATTAATGGGTCTGTAGTAAGTGTTCTCAGATAGAAGAAAATTTATCCTAGATGAAAAGTCAAAGATACAGGGTAAAATAGCAAAAGAAAGAAGGATTTTGTGTTTAAATTTAAGTGAATAATAATTATATAAAATAATTATAATAATTTATTATAAGATTTAAAAATACACACACATACACATACATACACACATATACACATAGAAAAAAAGGATGAAAACAGCATCCACAAGTGGTTGAACTCTCCAAATTTCAAAGTAGACATTAAGGCAAAAGTCACCACTAGATATAAAAAGAGATGTTTTATAATAATAAAATAAATTATTCACTTGGAAAATAAAATAATTATAAATTTCTATATACATGAATAACAATGTGATTTCAAACATGTAAAGCAAATATTGACATACTTAGAAATTAAAGAGTCAAATTAACAATCACAGTGAGCATTTTATACATGCATGTCAGCAGCTGTTAGAACAAGCAGGAAAAAAATAGGAAATTTGAACAACACAATTAACAGAATGAACCTTGTTGATATATAATGTGCTGCTCCAACAACTGCAGAATGTATATACTTTTTTCAAGTTCACATGGAACAATCACAAAAAGTAATCATCATCTGGTTCATAAAGCTGGACTCAAAGGGAATTTCAAAAGGAAAACATGAGGGCTTCCCTGGTGGTGCAGTGGTTGAGAGCCTGCCTGCCAATGCAGGGGACACGGGTTCAAGCCCTTGTCTGGGAGGATCCCGTGTGCCGCGTAGTGGCTGGGCCCGTGAGCCACAATTACTGAGCCTGTGCGTCTGGAGCCTGTGCTCTGCAGCGGGAGAGGCCGCGATAGTGAGAGACCTGTGCACCGCGATGAAGAGTGACCCCCGCTTGCCACAACTAGAGAAAGCCCTCGCACAGAAACGATGACCCAACACAGCCATAAGTAAATAAATAAATTAATTTTAAAAAAAGGAAAACATGAAAGAGTATATTTTTTGCCACACTGCAATTAAGCTAGAAATCAATACAAAAAGATAATATTACATCTCCAAACATTTGGAAATTAGTCACTTATAAATAACACATCAAGAGAGAAATTTAATGAAAATGAGAAAGTAAATAAGAATGAAAACATGTCACAGCATATATTGTTGGTTGCATACACAGATGGCTATAATCTGTTCTTTAAACATTATGTTGGTAATATGGTTGTGTCCCATAGTCAAAATTCAGAAAGCTGTATAGATGCAATTTATATACTTTTTCTATGTATATGCTATTTTAATAAAAAGTTATTTAAAAGGAAAATCGTGGGTAAAAGATATTGAAACATGTAAAACTCTCAAATGAGTAATGTTCAGAATATATAAAGAACTTCTACAAAACGATAAGAAAAAACAGGCACACTGATAGAGGAATGGACAAGAGATAAGAACAGGTGCTTCACAGAAGAGGTTATCCAAGTGGCCAATAAGTACATGAAAAGATACTCAGCCTCATTAACCATCAGGGATATACAAATTAAAACCACAATGTGATACTACTGTATGCCCCCCAGAATAAATAAATTGAGAAAGATGAAAGATAGAAAGTGTTTGGAGAAAATGCAGAGCAACTGGAAATCTCATACATTATTGATGGGAGTAAATTTGTACAACTTCTTTGGAAAACTGTTTAGCAGTAGCTAATAATTGTGAACCTATATGTACCGTAGGGCCTGGGAATTCCATTTCTGGGCCTATACTGAGCTGAAATGCCTGTATATGTGAACCAAAAGATATGAAAATGAATTCCATGTGTCATATTCATAATAGTTCCAAAGTGTCAACTACCCAACTCTCCATCAACTGCATGATAGCTAAATAAATTATGTTGAGCAAAGAAAATGGAAGAACTACAACTTCATACAAAAGTATGGAATAATCTCACAAAAAATATTGATCAAAACAACCCAGACAAACAGAATACATAGTGATGACTTCATTCCGACAAAGTTAAAAGATTAAATAAACAGATAAATCTTCCACAGTGTTAAAAGTCAGGGTAGTGGTTACCTCAGTGGAGGAAGAAGGGTGAGGAATTTGAATATAATGGGGGCTTTCAGGGACTGATAACATTTTGTTTTTTGACTTAAGTGGTGGTCACACAGATGTGTTCCTTTTATGATACTTCATTGAGCTATACTTTAAAGATCTGTGCACTTTTCTATACATATATTATACTTCAGTATTTTTAAAATTATGACTAAAATTAGGTGTTGCAAAAAAGTTTAAATGAGAGGAAGTGCTTGTAGGATTCAGCCTGAAGGTATGAGGACCTGACAAATGAGAAGGAGGAAAGACCAGAGAAGGAAAAATGTGTGGGGAGCAGGGATCATGTCCCTGCAAGGACAAAAAGGGTGTAAGGAAATTTATCCAAAAGTAAATTCTGTTTAGCAGAAACAGCTGAAGGAGTTTTAAGAAGAGCAGTAATGAATCTTCACTGGGTGTGAAGTGGCTGGGTGTGACTTATGAGTTAGCTATAAAATCTGCTTATGAAACTGCTTTACGACCGTGATTTTGTGAAAACCGAAGAAATGCAGCCTTGCTCATCTGCTTCCACTTAGCAGAGAGAAAGCACAACACCAGGTAAAATACTTAACAGAGAATTCAGCATGAATAGGATACCAGAATAAAATGGGACACATGCTGCCAATGAAATTCCTAAGAGTTGCTGGAAAAAATGCTCGTTTTCCAACCATATGTGTGATGAGGAATCAGGATATCTTCATCTAAATGGGAAAGGGAAAATGATCTAAAGAAAGCTAGAGAACCTAAGGACAGCCAGCCACGTGGGTTACAGTAGAGGAAAATTTTCTAGTAATATAAAGTCAAATATTTTGAAGTGAAAAGTGAGTATAGATAAGCAAAAAAAAAGTGAGAAACCTAGGATAGGCAATTCAGTATTCAGAGTTGGAGTAGTATGTCAGTTTGAATAAGTAAAAATAATGAATACAGGAAAACAATCAGAATGTAGAATACAGTAAGAAAAAGACCAAATTCAAATGGCCATAAAGAAGCCCACAGTGTCTCAAAAACAATTATAGATTTCCCAGTTGAAATGGAGATTCAGAAATTTGAAAACAAAGATATATTGCATATCTCCAACTCCCTATGAAATTGTTTGTAATAATTATTAAATGCTGTTTAGGAATTTTATAAATTATAGTAAATTATTTAGAAGATACATAAATAAAGTGTTAGTTATTTCTGATGTATTGTTTAATATAGGCTGTGGATTTATACATCTTAATTTTTTTATTGTGATAAAATACATGTATCTGAAATTTACCATCTTGATCATTTTTAAGTGTACAGTTCAATAGTGTTAGGCATATTCACATTGTTGTATAACAGATATCTAGAACTTTTTCATCTTAAAAAACCTATACTTATTTAAAACAACTCCTCATTTTCCCTTCACCCCAGCCTTGTGACTAGATTTTTTAACTTAGCATAATGTCCTCAAGGTTCATCCATATTGTACCATGTGTCAGAATTGCCTTCCTTTTTAAGGATGAATAATAGTCATTATGTGTATATACCACATTTTGTCCATCAGTGGAAACTTTGGTTGCTCTCACCCTTTGGATGCTATAAATGATGCTGCCATGAACATAGTTTTCCAAATATCTCTTTGAGACTCAAAATTCAATTCTTCTGGCTACAACCCAGAAGTAGAATTGCTAGGTCATAAGATAATTTTTTTTAAATGTTTTGAAGAACTGCCATACTGTTTTCCACAGCAGATGCACCATTTTACATTTCCAACAACAGTGTACAAGGGTTCAATGTTCCCACATCCTTGTCAACATTTGTTATTATCTGTCTTTTTTTTTATAGCAGTTATCCAAATGGAAGTGAAGAAATATCTCATTGTGGTTTTGATTTGTATTCCCCTAATGATTAGTGATGTTGAGCATCATTTCATATGCTTGTTGACCATTTGTATGTCTTCTTTGGAAAAATATCTATTAAAGTCCATTGCTAATTTTTTAATAGGGATATTTGTTTTTGTTGTTGTTGAATTGTAGAAGTTCTATATATATTCTGGATATTAACCTCTTATCAGATATATGATTTGCAAATATTTCTGCCATTCTGTAGGTTGCCTTTTCACTCTGTTGATGTATCCTTTGACTCACAGAATTTTTTTTGTTTTGATGTATTCCAATTTATTTTCACCTTTGTTGCCTGTGCTTTTGTGTCATATTCAAGAAATCAATGAAAATCCAATGTCATGAAGCTTTCCCCTATTTTTTTCTAAGAGTTTTATAGTTTTAGGTTTTGCATGTGGGTCTTTGACCCATTTTTAATTTTTATATATGATAAGAGATAAGAATATAACTTATTTTTTTTCACATGGATGTCTCATTTCCCCAGAACTACATGTTGAAAAGACTGCCCTTTCCTGCTGAATGGTTTTGGCACCCTTGTCAAAAAAGCATTTGACCATATATGTGAGGGTTTACCTAGACTCTTAATTCTGTTCTATTGTTCTGTATGTCTGTTTTTATGCTAGTTCCACACTTTTTTGATTACTGTAGATCTGCAGTAAGTTTTGATTCAGGAAATGTGAGACTCTCAACTTTACACTTCTTTTTCAAGATTGTTTTGGCTACTCAGGGTACCTTGAGATTACACATGAAATTTGTAAAAAAGGCCATTGGGATTTTTATATGGGTTGCATTAAATCTGTGGATCACTTTTGGAAGTATTGACAAGTTGACAATATTAAGCTTTCTGATCCATGAACATAGGATGTCTTTCCATTTGTGATGTCTTTCAGCAAGGTTTGTAGTTTTTAGTGTACAAGTCTTTTGCTATCTTGCTTAAGTTTATTCTTAAGTAATTCATTATTTTTGATATTATTATAAATGGATGTCTTTTCTTAATTTCCTTTTCAGATTACTCATTGCTAGTGTATGAAAATACAATGGATTCTAGTGTGTTAACTTTGTATTCTGCTACTTTGCTAAATTCATTTTTTCTACATATAAGACCATGTTATCTATGAATAGAAATAATTTTACTTTTTTTTCCAATTTAGAATACTTCTTTATTCTTGCCTAACTGCTCTGGCTAGGACCTCCAAATATCATGTTGAGTAGAAGTGACAAAAGCAAAGATCCTTTTCTTGTTCCTGAAAGCTTTCAGTCTTTCACCGTTAAGTATGATGTTAGCTGTGGACTTTTCATATATGGCTTTTATTATGTCGAAGTAGTTTCCTTCTGTTGCTAGTTTTTTGAGCACTTTTATCACGAAATACTGTTGAATTTTGTCAAATGCTTTCTCTATATCAATTGAGGTGATCATTTTTTTTGTTATTCAGTTAATGTTATCATTACATTGATTGATTTTTGTATGTTGAACTATCCTTGCATTTCTTCAATAAATCCCACTCGTTATGGTGTATAATCCTTTTGATGGGTGATTGAATTCAATTTGCTAGTATTTTTGTTGAGGATTTTTGCATCATTGTTCATAGGGATATTGGTCTATAGTTTTGTTGCAGACTCTTTTCTGGCTTTGGTATCAGGGTAATACTAACCTCACAGAATAAGTTTGTAAATATTCACTCCACTTCAATTTTTTGGAATAATTTGAGGAGGATTAGTATTAATTCTTACTTAAATATGTGAAGTCATCTGTTCCTGGGCTTTTCTTTGTTAGGAGGTTTTTGATTTCTGATTCAATCTCCTTACTAGATGTAGGTCTGTTTGTAGTTTTCTTTCTTCAGGATTTAGTCTTGGTAGGTTGTGTTTTTCTAGGAATTTATACACTTCATCTAGGGGACTTTTAGGGAAGTGAAACTATTCTGTATGATACAGTAAGGGTGCGTGAATGTCATTATACATTTATCAAAAACCACAGAAGGCACAATACAAATAATGAACCATAATATATACTATGACTTCAGTTGATAATGATGTATCAATGATGGTTCATTAACTATAACAAATGTACTATGCTGGAGAGAGATATTGGTGGTGGGAAGGCTTTCAGGGAGGGGTGAGGGCATGGAGGAATTCTCTGTACTTTCTGCTCAATTTTTCTATGAAAGTAAAACTGCTCTAAAAATGAAAAATTAATTTTAAAAGTGAACTAGTTGAGATTAACGGCAGGTTAGAAATTGCAGAAAAAACAATTATGAAACTGAAAGACATAGCAATGTAAAATAAACTATCCAAAATGAAACATAGATAGGACCCCAACAAAAGCCTGAAAAAATATAAACAGAGCTTTAGTGAGCTGGTGATCAACACTGTCAATCAAGTTAACTTACTCTTTGCCCACAAATTTGATATTTGAATTTCAGTTTCAATTTCCTGAAAGACACAATCTGCCAGAACTCAGAAGAAACAAATGATCTGAGTAGGCCTCTATTTATTAAAGAGGTTAAATCAATACTTAATAACCTTCCAAAACAGAAAGCACCAGGCCCTGCTGGGCTGATGAATTCTATCAAACATTTAGGGGAGAAATATACCAATCCTCTACAGTCTCTTTCAGAGAATAGAAACAGAGAGAATACATCCTAATTCATTCTATAAGGCCAGCATTACCCTAATAACAAAGCCAAACAAAGACAGTTTAAGGAAAGAGAGCTACAGACAATATCTCTCATGAACATAGATGCAAAAATCAACAAAATATTAACAAATTGAATCCAAAAAAGTGTAGTGAGATTTATACATCAAGAACAAGTGGGATTTATCCCAGGTATGCAATGCTGGTTCAACCTTCAACAATCAACTAATGTTACTTATTACATCAACAGACTAAAACAGAAAAAGCCCATGATCATATCAGTGGATGCAAAAAGGATTTGAAAAATAAGTAAATGAATGAATAAATAAATAACAAGATAGAGGAGCAGAAGAGAAATGCCCTGAAAGTGTGGTAGAAGATGCAGACATTATGAATTTGAATCTCAGTCCACAAAGTTGGCCATGCAAGATACATAGCATTCTTTAATTTTCTTTAATCAGGCTAAACCTGTTTCATAGTCCTCACCTTAACAGTGTGGCAAGAAGCTCAGTATGTCATTGCTCTCATCCACCTTCCCACCCCATCTCCAGAGGTAGCCCTCTTTTCTATATCTGGCCACGTGCATCAGGTCCCATTGGCTCATTCCATGTGGTCTCCCACCTCATGTCCCCTACTCTAATGTATCCGTATATATCTTCCTTGGGCCCTAGAATTTTAGATGAGGCTGGGGACCCCTGTGTCTAGGGATCAGTTTTCCTAGGTGTCGCAGTGCAAGCCTCTGAAATTGGCACTTTTCTTGAGTGCTTTCTGTGAATAAGGAGCAAGTCCTCACTTCTTGCAGCATGCACAGAGGGAAATCTCCTTCATTTCCAAGGCTATCCTAAAGTCATTTATATCTTAATCTCTTCAATGAGTTTAGGTTTTACAAAACAGAAGCTTTTTAGCCCTACAAAAATGCCCAAAGCAAAGAATATGCGAAGGATCTGACTTCTTACTGGGAGAAGGGAAATGAAACAAAAGAAATACAAATCATAGTAATAAATATACAATTTATCCTATTACAGAGACTTATAGGGAATTCGAACAGAAGTAAATGCTCATTGAAGAATTATCAAACGTTATAGAAGAGGCATCTTTAACCTGGACTTGGGGAGGTCAGGGGAATTTCATGGAAGAACTAATGTCTAGGTGAAACTTGAGAGATGGCTAGTGAAAGGGGAGTGGGGTGGGAAGCTAGTGTGTGTAGTCTCTGAGGAAAGCAAAAAGGCATGTTTGAAACATTGGAATAAATTCAGTGCATCTGCAGATCACAAAGTGAGATAAAGAAACTATTGAGAGTTACACATAGGTTAGATTGATGCAGAAGCCGGTAAGCCATAGTAAGGAGTCTGTTTTTTACCCTGTGAGCAACAGGAAGTCATTCAAATGAAGGGGAAGACAAAATTAGAATTTCACTTTAAAAGATTATTTTAGTTTCAAAGTAGACAATTGGGGGTAAAGGGTAACCCTGGTGAGTAGTGAACTATACCAGAAGTGATGAGACTCTTGCAGTCATCCTCAGGAGAGATGATAGTAGTGTGACCTTGAGACGTGGCAGAGGAAATGGAGAAAAGGGAGCATATTTCAAAGATATGAGGTTATACAATCTACTAGATGTGACAGTATTGTATTTCATGGAATCTACAATTCCATTGATTTAAAGTATATCAGTTTATATAGCACTAGAACGAAAAACCTGCCAATTAATAAAATATGACACACCATTGATTGTAAGAAGCACAATTTCAGAGGTGTAAGATGTGGGGGGAATTGTACACTGTGGAATCAATGAAACAGAGTAGATTGGCTGTAGGAAGAGAGGAAGGAGGCAAAGATGTGACTGGGGAACTGAAAGAAAAATGAATGAGTGGGCAAGTGAGAGAGAAATGTGAAGATTGTCAAATAATGCTAAATGGTTATATAGAAAATAAACTTATTTGTTTCAACTGGATATTTTTTTTTTAATTGGTAGACACTGATTGTAGAGGCTGAGGACAAGTTAGGTCCTCAATTGGAAAGCCAAGATAGATGAGTCACAAGAAAATAAGGCATTGGCAGAAGAACAAGTTTATCGGAGAGACCAAAGTTGAAAGAAGGTGCAAGAAGAGAAGAAGAACATTAGAAATAAACTTTACCTAATTCACAGATCAGCCAAGTTGGGGCCTTGTGAACATAGCAACGTACATTATCTAGGATATTGATTTTATTTCCTTCAGTAAAAATTCTGTTGCATTTACTTCTTCAGTTTCATAATTTGCTAAAGAAAATTATGTAGTCATAAGGGAATAGAAAACTTATTGATGAACTCCTGTTTACATATTTGTTAGGGGCTGAATTATGTTCCCCCTGCCAAAATTTGTATGTTGAAGCCTTAACCCCCAATGTGACTGTATTTGGAGATAAGGCCTTTAAAGAGGTAATCAAGGTTGAATGAAGTCATAGTGTGGGGCCCTAATCCAATAGGACTGATGCCCTTTTAAGAAGAGGAAGAGACACCAGGGATGCTTGTGCATGGACGAAAGGCCATGTGAGGACACAGCAAGAAGGCTGCCTTTTGCAAGCCAAGGAGAGAGGCCTCAGGAGAAGTCAACCCTACCAACACTTTGATTTTGGTCTTCCAGCCTCCAGAACTGTGAGACAATAAATCTCTGTTGTTGAAGCCATCAGCAGGAAAAAGTGTAGGAAGGAGAGAGTATGGGAGGGAGGGGAGGAAGGAGAAAAATTAATACTGCTAAATTCTCATTCATAGATCACGGTAATGGTCCAACTTTACCAGCTCTTTCCCCTTACATGAGAATTTAATATTTAATTAAAACTTGAGTTTCAAATGTTCCAATATGAGTTTCACTTAAAGAGCTTTTATTAATATTTTTAAATCTGGTGTTTAGGCCAAGGAAAGTGTAACTAGAATTATTCTAATGAGACACCGAAAAATATGCAGCTTATTACCTAGAATACTTAGATATTGCTAGATATAACTTCTGGCACAAAACTGGCATTGCTTTCCAAAATATCAAAAGATAGCAATATATTTTTGATTTTATTGATATGAATTTTTCTTACCCTGATATTCCCCACCCCCCCCAGAATTATACTCTCCTGGAGCTCATTGGACAACGAACTAGTCATGAATTTTAGAGGTTGTTTTTACTGACTCAGCACTTCCAGTTGGTATAACCTGGTAACTAAACAGTTTCTGCCTTTCTTTTCCAAGCATCAAGTCAACAAATCTTTACAAGTGTAAAGAAGAAAATGAGAAAGTAGATTTAGAATCATTAAGAATTTGCTACTACATTTAGAGATATTCATTTTGTGTATGACACACTTATAATAATTATGCTATAAGTGCATCAGTCTTAAATGCATACACTGTTGATCAGTTCGGTTGCACAGAATTCCCCATGAAAGGGTATTTTAGTATAGCATAAATATAAGGCATTTACACTTGGATAGCTCTCAAATTTAAAACGTATGCCATCTTCACTCCAAATTTCCATATTATATAGTTACATAATGGATTCTATTTTTGACTATTTGCTATAAACATTGATGCTAATCCTTGTCTTGAGAATGGCAACCATTTTAGAAAGAAATCTGTGAATATAAAGTGGACAGTATTTGGGGGGGCAGGTAGTATCAAGATACCTACAGAAAACCCTAAACCCTTTTTCCTTCTAAACTGTGCTGTTGGACACTTTGACAAAAACATTAATTTTACAGGTTCTGCAGCTTGAACTGTCATCCCTGCCCTAGAATGTGAACAAAAATACACTGAAAGAGAATGCTACCAAACTTTCAGGATAGATCCTGTATTTCTTGTTTCTGGAGTTTGGGAATAATGCAAGGTATGCCAGGGTGATAGAAGAGTTGAAATAACAAATTCACTGGATCAAACCCTAATAAGCAAGAATGTTAAAAGGATATCAGAAGCTTAGAATCTCTAGCCTCGGGCTTCCCTGGTGGCGCAGTGGTTGAGAGTCTGCCTGCCGATGCAGGGGACACGAGTTTGTGCCCCGGTCCAGGAAGATCCCACATGCCGCGGAGCGGCTGGGCCCATGAGCCATGGCCGCTGAGCCTGTGCGTCCGGAGCCTGTGCTCCGCAATGGGAGAGGCCACAACAGTGAGAAGCCCACGTACCACCAAAAAAAAAAAGAATCTCAAGCCTCTCTGGCGAATGTGGGGTATTGAATTTATGTAACACCCACCACAAATGATTCCAAGCTGGAGGAGAGTTCAGATGAAAAGAGACCAGAGAAGGTAAATGGATCTTGCTTCAGTCTTACCCTCTTTAGACCACTTTTACTTTGGCATGGGCATTACTTACCTTCAGAAAACTGAAGAAGTATGCAAATGGTGGAATACCTGGAAGAAGTGTAGGACAAATATATTCAGAAAACGTTAAGGAAACCAGTCTGGTTCTTCACACAGTTGTAAGAATGAAGGTGGTGTCTTGGTCTGGCTTCCCTAGGAAAGCAGAACCTGAGCAAAGTGATTTCAGGGAGCAATAGTAAAGGTCAAGGTGAGGAAAACAGGAAAGGATGTGCCTTCAAGTTGGCCACAACTCTTGAGGGCTCATGCTGAATCCTGAGAATTCTTCTGAGGAGGCTTATGAAGCACATCTCATAAGGGAAATGAAAGGGAAAAGCATTTATCCATCAGTGTCCCCGCCCCTGCCCCCCACTGGTTGAGAGTGGCCTCAGGGCATTGACTCACCTGCCTTTCTTGTTTATGTGTGTAAGAGTGCCAGGTGGGTTGCTGTGGGCATCTAAGCTGTGGCAACAAAGAAACCACAAGGAGGTGTCATGTTGTACGTGCATGAAGCTGTGTAATACTGGTCTCCCCAAGAGTGGTGGATGTAAGAGAAAAGCTAAGAGGATTTGGTATGTGCTCACAAGAATGCACCACTCTCACTTCTTAGATCCACTTGTTCCCTCTGTTAAACCCAAGACTTTGGTGGTGGCCAGCCACAATACCTGAAAGGATGTGAGGTTGTTAATAACAGCCCTCTTGCCTAGCTGGTCCCAAATCCATAACTGATATTCATCACCTCCCTCCTCCAGCATCTCCTCTATGCCTCCCTCACTCTAGGCCGATTCAGCTGGTCTAGGACTCTTGCCTACTGCATTGATCCAGAACTTTATCTCCTAGTGGCTTGTATCTGTGATGGTTAGTTTTATGTGTCAACTTGACTGGGCCATCAGGTGCCCAGATGTTGGATCAAACATTATTCTGTGTGTTTATGTAAGGGTGTTTTTAAATGAGTTTAACAGTTACATTGGTAGATTGAGTAAAGCAGATTGCTCTCTCTAATGTGGGTGGGCCTCATCCAATCAGTTGAAGGCTGAAACATCAGCTTTTCCTGGGTCTTGAGCTTGCCTGCCTTCAGACTGAACCACATCATTGGCTCTCCTGGTCTCTGGCTTGCCAACTGCAGATCTTAGGATTTGTTCTCTGGAGAACCCTAACTAACAGTATCCTGCATTGCCTTGCCCTCGTGAGTCATGGTTGCTGAATCGCCCATTCACAGTGACTTCCAGATACAGAAGCATGCCTTCTAGTCCCCTGCCCTGCACTTCACATACCTCTTGTCCTTCTTTATACCATCACCTGGCTACATTCTGAGTGACTGCCTTTCTCAACATTCTCAAGCAGTTGTTTAGCTTTTGCCTAGAAAGTTGCAGAGACAAGCATCTCACTACATTGTAAGATAGCCTAACCTATCTCCCAAAAGTTCTATTAGAAATTGGTTCCTTACAGGATTCCAAAATCTGTTTT
This sequence comes from Hyperoodon ampullatus, assembly GCF_949752795.1. Classification (NCBI taxonomy): domain Eukaryota; kingdom Metazoa; phylum Chordata; class Mammalia; order Artiodactyla; family Ziphiidae; genus Hyperoodon; species Hyperoodon ampullatus. The sequence goes on from NC_136933.1 coordinate 17,805,714, forward strand.
CTGCTAACTTTGACCTATTACTACTTGGATCTACCTGGGGCAACATAAGATAAATCTAATCCTTCTTTATCATAACAACTCTAAAAATCCTGAAAATAGAAACCATGCCTTTCCTTCAAACTAGAAATACCTCATGTTTCCTCCTATAATATCATGGTTCCTAGTTCTCTCATTTCCCCATTTGCTTTCCTTTAACACAGGTCAATGTGTCTGTGGCCCTTTTAAACAGTGTTGCCCTGAAGTGAGTACAGGCCTCAGCTATGGTCTGACCAATGCAAAATGAAGAACAACTCTTCTTGTATCTAAAGAATTCTGTACCACTTTGATCATCTCCTCATGGGACTCACCACCTATTTATATATTCCCTCTGACAATTCCACTTCCTGCATATAAGCATCCTCAGTCTCACTGTATGTCCTACACAGATAATGATTTTCCTAAGGGTATTTCAGTCCTCATGGTCACATCTAATAATGATAAACTCTGGCCACCCAGCTTGACCATCTCCTCCCAAACTCCTTGCAGTAGTTTGAGGAGATAGAATATCAACTGAGGTGAATTTGAAAATTGGCAACATATTTCAGCTATCTCCACCTAGGTACACAAAATTCTATCTACAAGTAAGAAAAACTGGCTTTGGTCCCACTGCCTGAATATTTTTATTCAGAGGCTCTGGAGCCTTTTGAAATATTTACTTCCACCCAATATTGCTGAGCCAATGAAGAGACACTAAAATGACCCTATTTCTCCCAACCCTGTTACCACAGAAGCCCTCTGGGTTGATCAATCCCCCTCTCAGAATGGGTGTGTTATTAATCCCTTTTGACCATGACTTGACTGAATGAATTATTTAATTTTGCTGACAAGAATCAGTAAGTGTTCTGCCCATTGCATTGTAATGAAGTTTCAATTGGACTTTACCACAACCAATCAAATAATTTACAAATAATGTCAAAACTCCTCCCTGCTTTGAAAAATATGTCCAGTTATGGGCAATGCTTTCTGTGTAGTACCCCCCAAAGTGAGAAGTACTAATTTGTTCAGATATTCAGGGGGAATAAAGAGCATATTGCAACTTATTTAACTCTTATTTTAGATCAGTTTTAGATTTACAGAAAAATTGCAAAGATAGTACAGAGTATTTGTATAAACTCCACACCTAAATTCCCCCATTAAAATACCCACATTAGTATGGTGCATTTGTCATAATCAATAAACCAGTATTAATATATTATTATTAATTAAAGTCCATACTTTATTCAGATTTCATTAGTTTTTCCCTAATGCCCTTTCTCTGTTGCAGGATCTCATTCAGGATATCACATTCCATTTAGTCATCATCTCTTCTTAGGCTAATGTTGGCTATGACAGTTCCTCAGACTTTTCATGTTTTTTATGACCTTGACAGTTTTGATACTTTGTAGAGTATCTCTCAATTGGGATTTATCTGATTTTTTTTCATAGTTAGAGTGGGATTATGGGTTTGGGAAAGGAAGAATACAGGGATAAAGTGCCATTCTCATCAAATCCCATCAAGGGTACATGCTACCCACACAACTTATTACTGTTGATGTTGACCACCTTGATCACCAGGCTGAGGGATCAAATTCATTTCTATTTTAAAAGAACCAAAATTAGGACTACCTCTGATTTAAACAATATTTTAAAATCTTTGTGTGCAGTACTTAAGGAATAGGGAGTTATGCTTCCCTCTCCCCTTGAGGGCAGAGTATCTGCATAAAGTATTTGTAATTCTTCTAAGTGGGGTATTTGTCTATTCTCTCACATTTATTTATTCATTCAATCATTCATTTATATGAGCATGGATCATGGATATGTATTTTATAATCAGGGTTATAATCCAATATGACTTAATTTATTTTGTTGCTCAAATTATTTTAGTTTTGGCCATTGGGGGCTATTTTAGTTGACTCTTATGTCCCTTTGACTTAACCCCATCACTGTGTATGCGTTTGTGTGTGTGTGTATGTGTGTGTGTGTTTGAGCATTTCCTTATGTTCTGGCACTGTAAGATACTCTAAGCTCATCTTGTATATTTCCAGCTTTGGTCCTATAATCAGCCATTTCTCCAGGGATCCCTGGTTCCTTTTATTGGATAATGGTGTTAAAGACATTGATTACAGTGTTAGGTGTGCTCACTGCTACTAGGGTGTCATTGCTTCTAGACCTTCTCAATTGACAGAACAAGGCAATATGTGTGTATACAAGAAAATCATGTATATATACATTTCTATTACTATTCATTTACCTAACCATCTGTATAGATGCAGATAGTATATTAAGTAATATAGGTTTTAATTGATAAAATATAAGTTATTAGGTCAAACTATACAAAATTGCTATTTTGTGTATCAAGAAATGATCAGTTTTACATGGCTCAATCTGTTAGATACAGAAAAGAGCACAAAACAAAAATGTACAGTTTAACAAATATCCATGTAACCCAGACTCAGTTAAAAAAAGAAAAAAAAGGAGCATTGCCAACACACACTTCCCCACCTTGGACTCTTTCTCCCTAGAAGCAAATCCTCTCCTAATGTTTGAAATGATTATTTTTCTACTTACTTTATACATAAAGGAAGCTTTGACATCTAAGTATGTAGTCCATAAATATACAGTATTTTCTATCTTTACTTTTATGAAAATGGAGTCATAATACATGTAACAGTATGTGTCTGTGAGATTTATCATGTGTTACATGTAGCTTTGGTTTAATCATTTTCATTGTGTGTAATAATTTATGGTATGAATGTGCAATAGTTGATTTACCCATTTTACTGTTGATTGATGTCTGGTAATATTGTTCTGAATAGAGAATGAAGAAGTAGCATCATTACATTTTGACTGATCTTCAGATTTCTTGTTATCATGAGACTTCAAATTTATTGCTATTTCAGAAGAACCAAAATGTCTTAAACCATGTCTTAAAAGACATAATCACGAGGAAACCTTCTGGTTATAATTTGGCCTCTCAAGTAATTCTGCCTACAGAGAGAAAATTACATGATCCATTACAAGTTTCCCAGTTTCTGTGAGAATTGAACTTCTCGTTGTGAGTGAAATAAATTGGCATTAGATTTTCATACCTCTGTCCCAGGGGTTCGGTTAATGAGTCCATCTCAAAGAGATGGATCTTCTTTTGGTATGTTGATAAAATAAGGTAATAAATTCCAGTTCATGAGTCCTCTTTGGAGGCAAGCCTTCCGCAGACAGGCATACATTGCTCTCCTTCAGCTGTGAATGTGATCAAGCCAGAGCCTGATTTTCCACTTGAACTTGTACAATATCTAACTCCTATGCTCCCAACTGTGGGAAAATTGAATAACACAATCAGCAAAGATCCTGACAAAAGTTTATTAATGTTTTATTTTAATAATACTCTATCTTTCAAGCAATTTCTACTTTCCATAATTTACTCATTCTCTTTTACCTGTCCGAATTAGATACTATTGTCTGTGACAGAGGTTTTTTAAGAGAACGAAATTCAAAGTATGGCATTTTAAGAAAGCAGCATTAAAGATTTTAAAGAAAAAAAATAGATAACTGTATTTCTAAAAGCGCTGCATGTGTCCAAAATACCTTCGGGGGTTGCATTTAATTAGAGAAAAGTAGGTCAAACCTTCCAAGATCAATTTCTAATCAAATAGCTACTCTGTATTCTTATAATATTTATTTTATAGCTCTTTCATTAATGTCATTCTATTTTTCTCTCCCAAACAAAATTACATGAGTTTTATGTTAACCACTATAATAGTTTTCATTTCTTGTATGGATTTGTACTGTTAGAATAAAAGCAAAAACAATCTACCTTTAAAATGAATTGTACAGAAGGCTTAAATTTTAATCCTCCCTAAATGCACTTTGATTATTTTTATAACAAATTCAGGGAAATGAAAGAGTGGAAATCTAATTCCCCTTTCTCATATTAGGCACTTCAAATGCATGGATCTTACAGATGTAAACAAAGCTTTATGAACCCTATCAGATAAGTTCAATATACTCCAAGCATTTAGTCAGTTTCTGAGATAAGTTTATAGTCTTGTTAGAAAGCGACCAAGTTGCAATGAAGGCTGAGAAAGGGAAGACTTGGCTCAGGTGCAGCTGTCATTCCCCATATATCGCCATCTGCTGGGAACATTGGGCACTGCAATTGTGTACAGGACCACATGCATAAAGCTTAGTGTAGATTGAAGGGGGCAAAAAAAATAAGGCTGCGAGGATTAAATTAATTTGAAAATACCAATATATTAAATGAATTACACAATTGAATACTTTGTGTTACATTATTAAATGCTATCTTTTAATAATTTTATTCAGTGGTCATTTAAAAACAGAAAAAGATCATTGTACTTTCCATGAAAGCAGATGTCATTCCTGGCTGTGCCTTTCTTGCAGTCACCAGAAGAGGGCGCCTAGCATAGTTTCCAGTAAACAATAAGTATTCAAAGTCTTTGTTGAATGATTGAATAGCAGCCACTATATCCAAGAAGTCACTTGTTGACATATAGCCTATGGCACAAAATGATTTCTGTAAAGTGCAATTTGAACAGAAAACTTTACCTAATTGAAAGCACTCTTAATTTCTACTATTGTGCTCTGTAGACTAATTTTGGAGCAAATCCATACAATATGAATATTACCAGAAAAGTAATGGGATTTTATAAATATCTTAACACTATGAAACACTTTGAAATGACTAAAAGATTTTCATAAAATAAAAATGATGCAAATATGTGAAAATATGTGATTGACTGAAGTGTCAACTTGAATTATGTCCATGCCCAAAGACCTTTAGACAGATTCAGAATATTACTAATGACTCATTTATAAGTTTACAACTTTGACACTACTATAGATGAGGGTATTAATAGAGAATAAACTGACATATATGAGTTTAGAATTTTTAATTTCTAATGTTAGTGCTTTGAATAAGAACAAAGTCAATAAATTCTTCCCCAAGTGCCACAGTCTTTGTAACCCTGGCTCCTAACATAGGGCTTAGCATAGAGTAGACACTCAAGTTTTACTAGTTATTTGAATTTAATTTAGGTACTATATGTAAATGTTCAATGCAAGCAATATGTAGGAAACTATCTATATGCCCTTTCCATCAATAGAATAGACAAGCTTATTGAGAACAGAAAATATGCATTCATTCGTTTTATATATCCAACAGTCTGTTTAGTGCTGGTGAATAGTAGACACTTAATAAATGCTTATAATTCACAGTTAATGAAGGGAGATTACAAAATACTTTAGGAAGTAAATACAGACCGATATTAAGATGGGGCTTGGTAGAAATAATGAGCTCACTTTAGGGTATAGACTACTGTTATTTTTCTAGAAATTTACCATTTCTCATATTAGTGTGATACAATGAAGACTGAAGAAACTTAGTTTAATCAAGGTCACTCAACCAGGAAAATTTAAGACTCAGGTTCAAGTCTGTCTGCAGTCCCCCCTCCTCCCCCTCCACCCTTATTCCATCCCTACCCTGTCATTGATATATCCCACCGAAATTCCAGTCACCTCCTACCCAGTGGTTTTAGCAGACACTAAACTCCACAAGTTCTAGTTCTCAGCCAAATGTCTCTGTCGTTATAGCGCCTCCCCTCAAAAACTAGGTACATGCTAAAAATAGCTAGTAAAAAACATCAGGATAGATGTTGTATAGGCAAGTGCTACAGCAATAAGGCACAATGAACTTTTCCCTTATTCTAGAAATGAATAACCCCATCTCCTTTTATGCAAAATACTTATGGGCTGCTAGAGAAAGAGGTCACACATTCCAAGGGGGTCATTTATTTGCCTTTGCCCTTCAGCATCTTTAGAAACACACCCCAATGCAATGTTACAACATAATGTTTAAAACTGCCTGGGAGTATTCACTGATTTACAGGTCAATTCAAACAACCGCCACGGTTATGCAATGAATCGTGTTCCTCCCCCAAATTCATATGTTCAAGCCCTCACCCCTAGTACCTCAGAATGTGACTGTATTTGGAGATAGAGCCTTTAAAGGGGTGATAAGGGTTAAATGAGTCACAAGGGTTGGGCCCTAATCCAATATGACTCAGGTCCTTATATTATAAGAAGCAGAAGAAACACAAGGAATCTACTCAGTAAGGAGACAGGTCATGTGAGGACACAGAGAGAAACCAAACCTGCAGACACCTAGATCTTGGACTTCAAGCCCTTAGAACAGTGAGAAGATACATTTCTATTGTTTAAGCCTCACAGTCTGTGGTATTTTGTGATGGCAGCCCAAGCAACTAATACAACCAGGGAGATTCTAATTTCAGCAGTATCTGTGGCCTTCTGTTACACAGATGATGTGAAGTGTGTGTGTGTGTGTGTGTGTGTGTGTGTGTGTGTGTGTAAGGGTGAGTGATGCTATTGGTTGTTTCATTTCTATTAATCTCTGGAGAGATACTGCTATGATTAGTATCCATTTTCATGATTTACATGTCTTTTATTTATTAACTATCTGAGAATAACTCACGTTAATTTTATTACAGCTTACTATAAATGAAACCCTTTAAAAACTCAGGAATGTTTTTACAAAACTATCATCAGCTGTGAGGTATGTGATAGTCTTGTAAAATGTGCTTGCTAGTGATTTGTCAGTCTGTTTCCTGGCAACTGAATGGCTTCTGGAGCGTCAAAAGATGAGGTGGAAGAAAAATAAGGTCTTGTTAAAATGCAATGAAAGCTGAACCTATATTATGGGAAATTTGCATTAATAATTTCTTAGTTACTTAGAAGATCCAGATCAAATTCTGTCAAACTACATCATGCTATCAAATTTAACCTCTCCCTTTCCAGCACAGTTTCTGAACTTCTATGATCAAAGTTGTTGACCTTTGTTAGCAATTTTCCCTATCTCTTCTTTTATGTCCATATACTTGTGGTGAGTCCAGGGCTCCAGGCAAAGGTAAGGGTTCTCCTCTCCCAACCCCAAGTCTTCTCCCCAACCGGCTTATGCATAATATAATTCTGTGCACCCTGAAGGCACTCAATAAATATTAGAGGAATTAATACTATGCAAGTGTTTTGAAATTGAGCTTCAGTTAACGAGACAAGTCCTATGAATGTAGATAAAGTAAGCTGAGAAAATTAAGCAATTTTGAAATAACATGATAAAGTGGTTCGGGGAACAGCAGGTGAAGAAAAATCAAGTCTTCTAGGAAAAGTAGAGTCTTGGAGCTTTAATTACCTAAACTGAAGAAAGGAATTGTCCTCTTAACTCCGGTGTACATACAAAGCTTAAAACTATGAAAATGTACCCTCGATTGATGGTTTTCTTTTAGTATCCTGATGGAAATTTGTTCATTCTTGTATTGCTGTTGGTGTGAAGTGCTAACTTATAACTGTCTTCACTGGTTGGGAGAGGAATATGATTAACTTAGTTCATGAGCCGTGTCATAGCATTAACCAAGGGGGGTGGAGGTTGTTTTTAGCTTGAACCCCAAGGAAAAAGTGACCTTCTTATTCAAAAGGAGCTAAATAAAATCTCCTCTTTTGAGCTTAAAAAAATCCAAGCTAGAATGAACAGTGAACTATCAGAGTGTAGTTGACAAGAGATAGAAACAGGATTGACTACTCAGTTTAGATAAAGTTCTACAGATTCAAACAAAAATTGAGCCGTTTTTCGGGACAACAAGTAGAGCATGCAGCAGGCATCTTACTGAACGTTACTGGAGGAAAACCAGCCGATGAGAACTTGGGACCCACTTTTCACCACATCCGCCAGTGGTGGTTATACCAGGAATAAACCACACCAAACACTAGAGAGCCTTATTAAGAGTGTGATAAGCTAAAATAGCTCTGGCAAAAATGTTGTACAAATTCTAATTTGAGGCACATCTCCTATTGTGACATTAGTTTCTTTCTGTGTCTTTTGAAGCTGAGTGCTCTCAGTTGAAGGGTTGCCTGCACTGGCTTCTCTGACGAGTCTTAGAACACGCTTTCTCTCACACGCCCCTTAACAGCTGGCTTTTCATAATTTCCCATGGAGAGTTCTATGCTACTGTTGCCTTTATACTCACCACGCTACTAAGAAATAGTTGCAAGTTGAGAACTGTCCTTGGTCAAGTTCAACTCTCCATTAGCATTTCATCATAGCTGGGCTTTTCTTCTTCATCTTTTTATTTTTTTCCCCCCTCTGGAATGGACAGGAGTTGTCACGCTTCTGAAGCAAACCTCAATGATGTGTTTGGTCCTTTTGAAGTAGTCCTTGCTCAGAGATCTCTCTGATATACATGTCTGAACTCAGAGTCCATTCCCCTTTTTGATCTGCTAACACTGGTGAGAACAAGTCTTTCTCTGAGCTGCCCTTTACAATATCAAAGATCTATGGTGAGCTCATTCTACCTGGCTGGTATCAAAGCAGCTATTCATCCAACCAATATTTGAGAGCTTACTATCAGCTAAACACCACACCAAGACATGCATGAAGAATACACAAGGCTATGCTTCACCTACAATGAATTCAGAACTTAAAGTTTAAAATTCAGAATTTAGAGACACATAAACAAGTGGAAGAAGTGGTTCCTTCTGCCTGAAGGACCAGGTAATGCTTTATGGAGTGTTTGGCTCTTGTTCTAGGTCTTAAAGGATGAAAGAGAATTTTTTTTAAAGCCAAATTTCGCATTTAAACTAATGAGAGGCCCCTCCCTAAGAGCCTGAGGTGAGGTGCAGTATAAACACATCAGGGTCACATGATGGGGCAGGCTATCTCTGGGAAGGGGAACAGGTGATTTCCCCCAAATGGAATGCTGGACAGACAAATTTATATTTACTCTAGAACTAAGGAAGACCTAGGAAACATTGATTTTTTTGTTTCTTTGTTATTTTCTTTAACATGAAATCCAGCCAGTGGAAAATCTAACATAAAAAACAAACAAAAAAAACAAAAACAAAAACAAAATCTATCCTTGTTTGAGTAATTCCATTTTCAAATTAGCAACATGCCCCTTCAGAAATGTTTCTAAAAGTTCTTAAACCAAAAAATAAACAATATTTTAAATACATTTTTTTGCAATTTCAGGAAAAAAAGGTAAACATTGAAATATATTAAGCAAAAGATGTAGCTTTTCTTTCCTTAGCAAAACCAAAAAATTACTCTAACAGAGTAACTTCCAATTTTTAATTAAAATCTTATTATTATAAAATGTAATTAGGTTACACAGGACTTAGCTTTCTATCAAGTTCTATATACTCTAGAGGTATTTTCATTTATATATGTCTCTTTGCCTACATGTAAGTAAGTGAAATTTAGGTAATCACATTAATAGATAAAATAATATTTTAGAAATAATATTTTAGAAAGCTCAAAACGCAGTAATTAGGTTTAAAATTACTTTAAGGAAATATGTCTGAATTTCAATCATTTTTTAAAAATAATTATTCTCTGTATTTACATTTAATGTAATGTAAAGAATACTGTTATAATTTATTAAAATAGCATGCAATCTACTTTCTTATTAGGGACTATTAATATGTATAAGAGAATTGTTTACAACTAGTATCACGTTAGCCTTCTCTGATCTACAAAAAACACCATTGCCTTAGAAGGCATTAAATTACTTCTACATACATGAATATTTTATCTCTAATTAATCAAGGCATTTATTTTTAAATACTTTTAGTCCTTTCCTCAAATATATAACCATTGCAATATAGTAAAGATCATAATTTAGACTGTATGGGGTTATCCCATTAATTAAAATTCTATCTATGGCACAAAATAATTCTAACTTTAAAATTGTCTAAGTAAGTTTCTGTGCTCTAAAGGCTAAATATAAATTATAATTGAATATATGCAAAATAATTATGGGAGAGAATCTAATATTATGATGATGTACCTCACTCTAAGCAACAAATACTTTCTTGGAAAGTTGTGTGTAAATTGGGCTATATTTGAAAGGATATATAAGGAAAACTTACAATTGGTTTCTCTATAAAATGATGTTTTTTTTGAGTTTGCAATGTCTTGTAAAATGAATGTCTTTTTTTCTAAGATTTATTTATTTTTGGCTGCATCAGGGTCTTAGTTGTGGCGCGCAAGATCTTTTGTTGTGGCGCGGGCTTCTCTCTAGTTGTGGCGTGCAGGTTTTCACTTCTCTAGTTGTGACACAAGGGCTACAGAACACGTGGGCTTTGTAGTTTGCAGCAGGAGGGCTCTAGTTGAGGTGCATGAGCTCAGTAGTTGTGGCACGCAGGCTTAGTTGCCCCGTGGCATGTGGGATCTTAGTTCCCTGACCAGGGGTCAAACCCATGTCCCCTGCATTGGAAGGCAGATTCTTTACCACTGGACCACCAGGGAAGTCCCCAAAATGAATGAGTCTTAATTTCTCCTTTTAAATTTCTGAATTTTATTAAATAAGACATGTGTGAAGTAATGTCATTTAAAAATCATTGAGCACAGGACTGATGCTGGACCCACCAACCTCGGAAAGGACACAGGTTAAGTCTGCCTGTGAGATGGGGCTGGTGTTTGTAAATACAGGCAGACGTAGAAACAAGTAGAATGTGATATTTACAGATTCTAAAAAAATTACCAAGCCACAATTTCTCTGGGTTTTTCAAGTCATTTGCCTAGCTACCTCTAACATGTTATAGCTTAGAAAATTACTGTTAGCTTACAGATTTTCTCTAAAAATCAATTTTAAAGATGAGGCATAAGATGCCAGGTAGTACCCACATAATTTTTTACCATATTTAGCTTTCAACAAAATATGTCCTCATCCTCTGTGTCATAGAGGTAGCATTATCTTAGATGCAATGGAAAAACATGAATATTATTGTGTTGAAAATTTTAAAACTTTTCATTCAGATTAATGAGTTTGATACAGCTGATCCTCAGATGTAGATGAAAGTTTGTTTTGTTAAAACTAATTTGTACTGCATATAACCATGCTTAATATTTTTCCCATTTAAACATAAACTACTCTTTAGAAATTCTTTTTTTGTTGTTCTTATTAGTTATCTATTTTATACATATTAGTGTATATAAGTCAATCCCAATCTCCCAGTTCATCCCACCACCCACCCCCTGCTTTCCCCCCTTGGTGTCCATATATTTATTCTCTACATCTGTGTCTCTATTTCTGCCTTGAAAACCTTGCAAATGTTTCATCTGTACCATTTTTGTAGATTCCACATATATGCATTAATATACGATATTTGTTTTCCTCTTTCCGACTTACTTCACTCTGTATGACAGTCCCTAGGTCCATCCACGTCTCTACAAATGACGCAGTTTCATTCCTTTTTACGGCTGAGTAATATTCCATTGTATATATGTACCACATCTTCTTTATCCATTCGTCTGTTGATGGACATTTAGGGTGCTTCCATGACCTAGCTATTGTAAATGATGCTGCAATGAACATTGGGGTGCACGTGTCTTTTTGAATTATGGTTTTCTCTGGATATATGCCCAGTAGTGGGATTGCTGGGTCATATGGTAATTCTATTTTTAGTTTTTTAAGGAACCTCCATACTGTTCTCCATAGTGGCTGTATCAATTTAGATTCCCACCAACAGTGCAAGAGGGTTCCCTTTTCTCCACACCCTCTCCAGAATTTATTGTTTGTAGATTTAGAAATTCTTAGTTTGGACTGAACATGTATGCTTGGTATTTGTGAGATTTTAAAATAATGATATAAATTATAATGGGTTTCTAATTTTTTAAATTCAGTTCAAATACCTAATTGTGAAATAGAAGATTCAGTATTAACACCCTCTTACTTCAAAGAGCCTATTACCTCTGTGAGCACTTTTTCCAGCTTTATTGAGATATAATTGACATATAACCTTGTATAAGTTTAAGATATCCAATGTGTTGATTTGATGCACTTATATATTGCAGTCTGATTACCACTGTGGCTCTAGCTAATGCCTCCATCACTTCTAGGTGAACATGTTTTTTTGTGTGTTTGTTTTTTGTTTTAACATCTTTATTGGAGTATAATTGCTTTACAATGGTGTGTTAGTTTCTGCTTTATAACAAAGTGAATCAGTTATACATAAACATATGTTCCCATATCTCTTCCCTCTAGGTGAGCATGTTTTTAATGTGTACTGAGGAACACTAGTGCTACAGAATGTAAATAGCTGTTGCAGAAAATGAAGTTCTTATGATCAGTCAATTTAGGAAACACAGGTTTAGACAAAGATAAAGACATTTCCTTACTCTAGAATCTTTAATATGTTAATTAATATATAATGGGAAGCTCTAAAACAGTGTTAAAGAGAATCTCCCAACTTTATCTGCAAAGAATTCCTTCTTTTCTTTTCTTTTCTTTTTTTTTTTTTTTTTTTGGCAAAGGATTTGTTTGTCTTCCCTGTGTTTCTCAGAACAATGGGGACAGTCAGTAAAAATACACTGTAACACCAGGAAGGACATGGCAGGAATCCTGAGAACACCATCACTGTCAACAGGCACATGTACAATGATTTCACACAGTGCTTGACTTTGATGCAAGGACTATTCAACTACTAACAGTTTGGAAGCCTTAATCCTGATCTATTTTTGGAATTTTTTACAATATTTGTACCTTTAGATATAATAGTGCCTGGTACATGGTATGTGATAAAGAGATATTTGCTTAGCAAATAACTATAGTCTGAGTCTCTACTCAATCACTTTCTATCCATGTGACACTTTTGTCTAATCTCTTTAAACCTTAGATTATTCATATGTAAATGGAAATAATAATAGTACTTTACTGGTCTACTGGGGCTACCATAACAAAATAACATAGACTGGGTGGCTTAAATAACAAATTTTTTTCCCACAATTTTTGAGGCTAGAAATCCAAGGTCAAGGTGTCAGCAGGGTTGGTTTAATTCTGAGAGCTCTCTTCTTTGCTTGTAGATGGCCATCTTCTCCCTTTGTCTTCACATGTTTGCCTGTGTGTTGATCATGCGTAGAGACACCACTCTTACTGGATTAGAGCCCCCCAAGTGACTTCATTTTACCTTGATTACCTCTTTAAAGGCCTATCTCCAAATACAGTCACATTCTGATGTATTGCGGGTTTGGACATCAATGTATGATTTAGAGAAACACACGATTCAGCATATAACAAGTACCTACCTCATTGGGTTGCCGTATACATTAAATAACGTTTATATAAAATCCAGCACAAGGTCTGGGATGTAGCAAGAACATATTAAAAGTTAGTTATTTATATTGATTTCTATTGGCCCAGACTGTTTCCACTTGAAAATATAATGGTCTAAGATTTTCAAATGAAACTCAAGTATTCTTGAAAATAAAATAACAAACTGTAGGAAAAAATATTATAATATAATTTTGACCATAAAGTAATAGATTTTGAGGGAAAAAATGTCATAGGATTACCAGATGTGGCAATCATGAACTCATGCTGAAACTAACATGACATTGTAAATCAACAATACTTCAATTAAAAAGAGTAAATATATATATATATATATATATATACATATATCTGCTAACCAGACTAATTATTAAAATATGTTGATAGAACTATCATACCCATACTCAGACGAATAACAATAGAATCTATGCTTTTAATTTGAATATAAACAATTACATATTGTATTAATTAAGCTTGTTAAGTAGACTCAATGTCCCCTGCCACATTTGCGTTGTGATACCAGGACTACTACTCAGAGGCTCTTAACAAGTCTGTACTTTGTAGTCATTCACGTGAGAAGTCTGTTCTCCCCTACCTAAATGCCTTCTGTTTTCTGACCACAATGCCTTGTTCCTGTTGGGTATTCTCTGATGCTACAGTATTTCCAAGCAGCCATGTCAGTCTTCTATCCTTTTTGCTATCCACAGCTGAATAATTCTCACTTTCAGGATGGCAGGATCAAGTAAGACCAATGATGGTCTGGTAAAAGTTTAAAAAGCCAACCCTTGGGGAGGGGGCCTGATTTGTAGAGCTGCTGATTTCTGTGGTGTAATCTGGCTCATTTCCAGCTACCAACGTGATGTCAACTGGCTTACTAAATTCGTGGTAATTTAACAACCTCCTCTGGCCAGGCTGTGCAAGGCAGCTCTGCTATTCCACCAAGAGAGGGCAAAATTAGACTTTCCCCCATTTTTCTAGCAGAAACGATGTAGGAGCTGAAGAATTCTAAACAAGCTTAGAACTAGAAGCGTCTCTGATGGTTGCCACGCCATCTCTTCTATTTTACAGGTGAAGAAATTGCTATCCAGAGAGGTTAATCGTTACAGTTCCTTGCCCTGGATCTTTATGACTGTTGTCTTTATGCCAACGTGGCTTAGCAGACCAGAGTGTGCTCAAATGTTCTTTTTTCACAGTACTGGATTAAAGATCAGCCTTTGACCTGCAGCTACTGTCACTATTTGTCGAGCTTTTGCTGTTTATCACTTAAAATAATGAAATTATGCAATCTTTAAGTTCGCTGGGACTGCAGAGGTTCTCTCTTGTGCAGGGCAGTCCTTTCTATACCCTGTCAGGCATGTGGTCATCCATCTCTTATTTAAAGTACTCTACCTTTTTTGTTATTGGTCAGCTCTAACTGTGAGAAAATTCTTTTTAAATAAAAGACAGATAGTAATAACCCAACTTTAAAAATGAGACAGCAGAGGATCCAGGAAGCCTAGGTCCAGAAGAAAGCCAGTAATATAACTGGAATTAGAACCCTGAATATAAACCTAAGCCAGTAATCTTTCTCCTATACCATTCACTACCTCCTTGTTCCTGAATGTAATTGAAGAGAGTAAGGTGGGGATTGTGCTATGTAGATTGATTCTATAAGATTGATAACTTTTGAAAAGTACACAACAGTTTTCTATCCACACACACGTATTTGTTTGGTTAACTATAATAGGCTGAAAACTTAGGCCACACAGCTTGCAAGCAAAGATAAAAGGGGCTCTTCCGTTAAAAAAAAAAAACCAACAAAAACTGGGCTTCCCTGGTGGTGCAGTGGTTGAGAGTCCGCCTGCCGATGCAGGGGACACGGGTTCGTGCCCCGGTCCGGGAGGATCCCACGTGCCGCAGAGCGGCTGGGCCCGTGGGCCATGGCCGCTGAGCCTGCGCGTCCGGAACCTGTGCTCCGCAACGGGAGAGGCCACAACAGTGAGAGGCCCGCGTACCGCAAAAACAAAAACAAAAAACTTACAATCTAGTTGGAGAAATGACATATATAAAAAGGTATCTGATAGTAAAAAGCTATAAATAATAAATGCTTATGAATAGTACAGATACAAAATGTTACTAGGGGTCAAAGGAAAAAAACAATCTTAACGTTGGTGTGTACAAAATGCCCAGAAGATTTGGAATTAGACTTTACAACGTGATCTCAACCTAATTTTCCAGAATTATTGTTTCTTACTTTCCTACACAAATAGCTCAAAGCAAACATATTATCATGTTGAAATGCCTGGCATTTTCCTTCCTCTGGGCATGTACTTATTCTGTACACTCTTCTCCACTCTCCCTACCCTAGAAATTTTCAAAGCTCAGATCTAATTGTATCTCTCAGTATTTACCATCACTATTTCACCAGAGGAAGTCAGCCCCAAATATCTGAAATGCTATGGCACTTCTTCATAACCTTTTTAGGATAATTTTCCTTTAAACAAAACATTGTATTTGTATATGCAATAGATACTTTTCCTTAAAGTAAAACCTAGGGAGTATCTACATATTTATTATAATGTGGTTACCATTGCTGAAAACATTTTTAAAAATTCCACTTTGGAATTGCCATCAGAGCTCATTTTAAAACCGAAAGAGATTATTATTCTTTTACTGCCAATTGTCATTTGATTGTTGTTTCTTTCTTAATCAGTCATTATTTACAGTCATCTCATTACTTTAGGGCTACAGAAGACCACTGTCTTCCTGGATCTAACTTTATCATTTCAACTATTATGAGAGACACAGAGAAGTAATGAGTCACATGAGATGCACTTTTTCTAAAGTAAAATTTGAATAATATATGATGTAAGATTGCTATGCAGAAGCAAATTACCTAGGTAATGAGCAAACTTATATAACTGCCCAGCATCCATATCTCAATGCAGGTTTTTGTGTTCTCCACCTATCACCCTATATATAAAAACTCCTGTGAAGTGATTCTTTTAAAATGATTTTGAAAATAAAGCCAATTCTTTGTGCCAGTTTAAACAGAGTCGAGATCTTTAGATTAAAAAACAAAGTGAAATGTTGAAATTGATAGTGAATCAAATCGATGATGTAGATAGGGTACCATATACTTTGTTACAGTGAATGCTGCAGCCAGAACAGTAAGCACATAACAAGTGATAGCTAAAACTGGAAAGAAAATTGAGACTGTGGGTTTTCTTACTTTGACAGAAGTATTATTCAACAGAAAATCCTGGTATTTGTTATTTAAATTATGTTAGATTCATATTTATATATTCATTACAGGTATGAAAGTCATTTCCTGTATTTTATGAAGGAAATTGTATATCTAGTTCAGTAGTTCTCAACCCCTTTGAGATTAAGAAAACTTTGGCGAATTGATGAAACAATACTCATCTCAGAAAAATGTTTTTATATACAAACACAATTTTTCACACGAGTTCAAGATTTTACAGATCCCTGAGGATCACCCATGGGCCCCAAGATAAGAAAAACAGTTATCACTAAAATTAAAGTTTATATAGACACAGAGTAAATACCTCAAGCATATCAAGGGGTTTGCTCTAGTTTATATTTCCCATCATGCTTAGCACATTGCTTTGTAGTAGTCTGTGTCCAGGAATATTGCAAAAATTGTCAACTGTAACATCTTTTGAGTCTAATCAAGAGTTATCTATAGGTAATTTCCAGTAAATTTCATTCCTTATATTTAGCTAATATACCAGGTATGATCCTATTAAAATTTATCATTGCTCATATAGTTACAAGTATACAAATAATGGGTTACCCATCATTTCTTTCTCTTTCAAATGATGAGAACCTCCGATATGAATTCAGAACTATAAGATTAAGTGAGACAGTGCCCAAACGACATCATGAGCAGCATGCTATTCTATATTAAGTGGTCGTCACCATTTTTTATCTACTTGACATTCAGTAACAACACATCAAAGTTACTAAGATTAATGGCCTAATGATTAATGCTGGAGTGCACATTTGTAATCAGTCTGAATTAAGATTTCTGTGAAGCATATGGAAAATACCTGAAACACAAACTCACTAGTGTGGTATTTGCACCACTGAGTATCTTGCACCTAGTTAAAGTACAAATGAGATCATGTATGTGAAGGTGGTTTACACTGTGATATGAAATGTAAAATAGGGATTTGTAGCATCGTTGCTTTCTCACTGATTTAGGGATTTGTACAGAAATGTATAAGCAGCAAAATAAAATTCAAAAAGTTTTAGTAAATTCTTTAAATAAGAAATGGGGAAGATTCATTCATTCATCCATTCATTCATTCAACAAAATTACTCTAATACACATAAAGGAGTGTTCTCTGGTTTCAAGCCCATGATTATAGACAGTAATCTATAGGTGCTTATCAGTAAATTGCTTTCCCATTGCAGTTTTGGGGTAAAGATGTCACCAGAGAACAAGCATGTAACACTTGCTCAGCTGGTAAATGTTTTTAGAAATTCCTTTCATGGCTTATTCATAGAAATTCTTTAGATAGAAAACAAGTGAGTTTTAAAATCTACAGTAATTTGTTTTCATTCACTAATTGAAGTGTTCGCAATTATGCCCCTTGATTGTCTGAAATAGCTAAAGTTATAGCACCCTGGCACATCCAGGTCCAAAAGTTCTAATTTGAATTGAAATAAATTAGTGGAAACCACTTTGAAAACATGGAGACCATGAAACAGACTTACAGTTCTTTCAAAATAGCCTGGGGCTCCCCTGGTGGCGCAGTGGTTGAGAGTCCACCTGCCGATGCAGGGGACATGGGTTCGTGCCCCGGTCCGGGAAGATCCCACATGCCGTGGAGCGGCTGGGCCCGTGAGCCATGGCCGCAGAGCCTGCGTGTCCGGAGCCTGTGCTCCGCAACGGGAGAGGCCACAACAGTGAGAGGCCTGTGTACCGCAAAAAAAAAAAAAAAAAAAAAAAAAAGCCTGGAAAAGAATAATTGGAATTCAGTAGAGAAGACTTTATCACTAGCAAACCCACAGTACCAATGCATTTGCACTGTAAATGTTTCACCAGGTTGAGAATGGAGTAAGTTTCCTTCCTTCTGAAAGAGAAACAAATACATAAAGTAACGATGAAATAGCCTTTCCTATAACTGCTTGTCCTAAGTCCCATAATCAGTAATTAGATTCTGACAGCATTCTTTATCATTTTCAATCTATATAGATAGACGATTTAACTTGGCATAAGGATGAATATGAATTTTTTAAGCAAAGAAATTAGAAGTGGTTAAAACTATGTTTATATTCTTATGTAAGTCCACTGTAAATGACCTGTGCTTAGATAAGTCTCTCAACCCTTTCTTTCATTTGAAACAAGAAATCATTTGAGGTTTATCCCTGTAGGTTTGAGGATAACTTTCGCCTTGAAGAACTCATCTAAACACATATGTCTTTGAAGACAGTTATTTAGTTACTGCTGCTGGTGGAATACAAAAGAAAAAGAACTCTGAGTTATAGACTTTCTATATAAGAACAAGAAAGGATTCACCTCCAAGAATATTACACACATATTCTTGATTAATATTCTACACTATTCTTATTTCAGCAATTGGAAGGAAATCAACAGGAGGCAGATTTTCCAGTGTTGTAAATAGCTGTGTCCTCTGACAAACCCACGGACTAGCTGGCCACTGTACAGTGACTGGTAGTAATTCCAGCTTCTCATCCTGAAGCAGTGTCATGATTAGGGCCTGAGGTCAGTGCAACCGGTACATAAACCTTTCCTCTGAGATCCGGTTCAGTAGCTTCAAGTGTCTATTGAGTCTTCCTTCATTCCCTTGAATACCCCACTGACAGCTCAAGGTCATTATTTGAACCCAAAATTAAACCCAGCTGCTCACCCACCCTTTATCCCACTCTCCTCTTTATCAATTACTCTGTTTCATCATCAACTTCAACTTCTTTCCAATATTTGGCTTGAAATATTAATTTTCTCTTTCATCTCCCTCATTAACCATCTTTAACTAGCAGTAAAACTCTGTCAATTCTTCTTTCGAAATATTTTTAAAATTTGATTCCCCTCCTGTTGTTTATTACAATGACATTCATAACCTCACTGAGAATCGTAACAGCCAACTAACTAGTCGCCCTGACTCTGGTGTCTCCCCTTTACAATCCAACAGATAAAATGACTTCATCTTTCTTATTATTCAAAGGGTGGAACTGCAGCCCATTGTAGCCATTAATTTTGCTCCACACAGATCATGAGCACATCTAAGTTTTAAACACAAATTTGTTTTCTTCAAGCACAGACTTAGGAGGCAGTAAGTGTAAGTGGAAATGTTCTCTCCTTCCAGAACGATTGTATCACCCTGTTTTAAAAACTTAGGAGTAATCCTAAACTCTTTTCTCTCCATCCCCTCACCTTAAATCAATCCCCAATCCTCTTCCTAAATATCCTCTAAATTAACCTCTCCTTCCTAAGCCCTCTCAGCTACGTTAGATCAAACTGCCCTCTTTCCTTCTTGAGCAGTTAAAGTAGATTTCAGTCTCCCCTCCCAACTTTTGCCTCATTTGCAGCCTCTCCTAATCCATCCTCCACATTACTATCAGAATTATGGTTCTAAAATATAAATCTGATTATGGTTTCTTATAGAAGTTCCTTCAATAACTCACCATCACCTATATCAATTTCTCAAAGCATAGCCAAAGGTCACCTGCATCTGAAGAATTAGGGGTTTTTGTTTAAAACATAGATTCTCAGATCCTGCTTCAGATTGCTGGACCAGAATTTCTGAAAGACTCTGAAATAATAATATTACATCCCATTGGCCTTCAGGTTAACATCTAACTCACATGCTACAATGATATTGTTCCTGTCTACTTTCTAAGTTTATATCCTCCTGCACCTTCAACCTATACTTGTATCATTGCCCTTAAGAATTGCTTGTGTCTCCTTAAAAGTTTGTGACCTTTCATACATCTGAATTTTCAAGCATAACGTTTCTTCTGTCTTGGCTACCCTTTGCCACCATATCTGTATAATAAATATCAGTCATCGCTCAAGACCCAGTGGAAGCCACATCTTTACCTGGGAAGATTTTACTGTCCTAAATTCCCTGTTTCAATTTGGTAAGTCACTTCTTGCTTATCTAATGGTCCCTACAACACCACTTGGCCATTATTTGCTTACATACTTGTTTCGTTTAGAGGACCGTGAGCTTCTTAAGTGCTACTAATATATTGTACCTAAGTTTATATTTTTAATACCTAACACAGTGCTCAAGAAACATTTGTTAAAGGGATTAATTGAGTAAATAAATAAGTGAAGGAGGAAGGGAAGATGAGAATATGTTGGGGACCTTACCTATTTCAGGTAAGGCCTGAAATAGTGTCTTACCAAAATATCCACTGCAAATTTTATTGTATGGTAATTAAATTGAACAGTAGATATCCATGTAATTCAGGACTATCAAACTCACAATTCTTTTTTATTCTCTCCCCAATTTCTTTTTTCCCATCTGCCAGTCTGGTGTAATTACAATTTCTACCTCGGGGCAGTGAAAATTAATTGGCTTGCAAATAATGATAAATTAGTCAATGTTCATAAAATGCTCTCTGGATGAAAAGCACTCCATCACCTCTAAGCATTTTTATTTATTATAAAATAAACTGATGCATTATCAATACTTAGGCTGCACTTGTGATTTATGCCCTAAATACAATGAAGCTTTTTCTCGATCTAGTTCTAAAATCCAGTCTACCTTTCATTCTGGTATGTAGAGCCTTACATCACTGTCATTGTGGGAAGACATATGATGAAATTAGATACCATTTTGCAAAGTCTGAAACAATATTGTGGATAGGAGAATTCATAACACTCAGTATATTCTGGCTCTAATTCTGACTGTGAGGCTCAGGTTTAAATTTCACCCACAATCTTGGAAGGCTTAGGGCTGGTTGGGTTGTTTACGGCTAGTTTGGGAAGTATGTTACCTCACGCTCAGGATATCCCAGGAGACAAAGAAACCCGCAGGTCCTGGCAAACAAAAAACCATGCAAAAGTAGCAATTAGGGTTTATAGAAGATCCTTTCTCTGAAGAGGACGAGAAGCACGTTTCAAACAAGCCCACATTCAAGGGATTCATGAATATATATATATATATGGAAAAGTCACTGCTACTTTTAGGAGTAAAAGGTTAAATATCTGGAAAACATGCCACAGCATCCATTGCAACCTGGCTCTGGAACTTCTTGTTTTTATGTTCAATGTTCAAGCTTGCTCCTTCAGCTTGGTTTCCTTGTTTTGATCCTATATACTTTCTTGACACTGGTTTGGTTCCATCCTCTGGTTCTTCCTTCTCTTTGCTATTCTAGATCACAAGATATACTTGCCCAAGGGTGAGCTAGAATAATATGACTAGGATTAAGACAAAAAAAGAACTGAGGCAGAGTTGTCAATCCTACCACAAAGTAATTCCTCCACATTCTACTTCTAAGAATGATTATGCATAAAGTTGAGGGCATGTGATTTTCCTGTCTCTGTATACCTGCCCTTCTGTTTTTCTTCACTCTCTCTCTACAGCAACAGCATCTCAACTTCTAGATCTTTGCTGGAGTTTTTACTTTCCTGATGATATCCTTCTCCTAGATGTATATCTAAATGCAATGTCAAGCTTGAGTTATATCTCTGTCTCAATTATTTCTCCAGCATTCTTACCTTCTTCAGACTCTTTTAGCATACATCATCTGCATCGCTTGTTGAGTATTTAGTAATAACCTTTGCTTTTGCCATTTTAATACTAATTGCTGTTCATGTTACTAGCCATGAATTTCTTGTACTTTTTCAATATCAATGCCTAGCATAATATCTTGCCATTGCAGGTTTTTCTCATTGGTTGGTTGGGTTTTGTTTTTTTTTTAAGGTTCTTAATGTTGTCGATTCTGTTCTCTTACTCCTGTCAGGAACTATCAAATATATTGTTTTCTGTAAAAGAAATGGATAATCACTTGCTTTAAGTTTATATTTCTGGGCTTCCCTGGTGGCGCAGTGGTTGGGAGTCCGCCTGCCGATGCAGGGGACACGGGTTTGTGCCCCGGTCCGGGAAGATCCCACATGCTGCGGAGCGGCTGGGCCCGTGAGCCATGGCCGCTGAGCCTGTGCATCCGGAGCCTGTGCTCCGCAGCGGGAGAGGCCACAACCGTGAGAGGCCCGCGTACCACAAAAAAAAAAAAAAAAAAAAATTATATTTCTCCAGCTCTACTGAAAAATAATTGATGTATAACATATGTAAGTTTAAGGTGTACAGTGTGATGATTTGATACACATATATGTTGTGAAACACCACAATAACATTGGTCAACACCTCTATCACCTCACATAATTACCATTTTTTGGTGTGTGTTTATAACATTTAAGATCTATAGTCTTAGCAACTTTCAAGTATATTATACAGTATTATTAACTAAAGTCAACATGCCTTATTCATCTTAGAACTTATTCCTCTTATAGCTGGAGCGTCTACACCTTGACCAACATCTCTCCAATTCCTCCACCACCTCAGCCCCTGGCAACCACCATTCTACTCTCTATTTCTATGGCTTCTGCTCTCTTAGATTCCACATATAAAAGAGGACATACACTATTTTTCTTCCTCTGTTTGACTTGTTTTGCTTAGCATAATGCCCTCAAGGTCTAATCATGTTGTCACAAATGGCAAGAATTCCTTCTCTCTTATGGCTGAATAATACACACACACATAGTACATCTTCTTTATTCATTCATCTGTGACAGACACTTAAGTTGTTTCCATGTCTTAGCTATTTTGAATAATGCTGCAATGAACATGGTGATGTAGATATCTCTTTAAATAGTGATTTCATTTCCTCAGTGTATATACCCACAGGTGGGACTGCTGGATCATATAATAGTTCTATTTTTAGTTTTTGGAGGAAACTCCATACTCTTTTTCATAGTGAATGTAGCAGTTTACATTCCCATCAACAGTGCACAAGGGTTCCCATTTCTCCACACCCTCACCAACACTTGTTATGTTTGTTCTTTTGGGTGATAACATTGTAACAGGTGTGTGGTGATATCTCATTTGGGGTTTGACTTGCATTTCCTTGACAATTAGTGATGTCGAACATCTTTTCATGTACCCGTTGGCCATTTGTATGTCTTCCTTGGAAAAATGTCTGTTCAAAACCTCTGCCCATTTTTCATCAGATTGTTTTTCTGCTATGGAGTTGTACAAATTCCTTATATATTTTGAATATGAACCCCTTATCAAATAGATGATTTACAAATATTTTCTCCAGTTCTATAGGTTATCTTTTCATTTGGTTGACTATTTCTTTTGCTGTGCATTAACTTTGTAGTTTGTTGCAGCCTCACTTGATTTTGCTTTGTTGCTTATCAAAGAAATCATTGCCAAGACCAATGTCAAGGTATCTTTCCCTGTGTTTTGTTATAGGAGTTTTATAGTTTTAGGTTTTACATTTAAGTCTTTCATCCATTTCCAGTTAATTTTTTGTGAATGATGTAAGATAGGAGTCCAATTTCATTCTCTTGCATGTGAATATTCAGTTTTACTAACACCAATTATCAACTTTCCCCATTGAATATTCTTGGCCCCCATGTCAAATATTAGTTGACCATATAGTTGACCATATATGCATGGTTTTATTTCTAGGCTATTGATTCTGTTCCATTGGTCTATGTGTCTGTTTTTATATCAATACCATACTATAGCTTTGTAATAAAGATTGAAATCAGGAAGTGTGTGCCTCCTGCTTTGTTCCTCCTTCTCAGGATTGTTTTGGCTATTTGGGATTTTTTGTGGTTTCATACAAATTTTGGTAATTTTTTTTTCTATTTCTGTGAAAAATTTCACTGAAATTTCGATAGGGATTGCATTGAATCTCTAGATGCCTTTGGGCAGTATGGGCATTTTAACAATATTAATTCCTCCAATCCATGAACACAGGATACTTTTCATTTATTTGTGCCTTCTTCAGTTTCTTTCATCAGTGTCTTAAAGTTTTGAATGTACAGGTCTTTCACCTCCTTGGTTAAATTTATTCCTAAGTATTTTATTATTTTTAATGCTATTGTAAATGGGATGGTTTTCTTTATCTCTTTTTCAGATAGAAAATTTATTATTAGTGTATAGAAATGCAACTGACTTTTGTATGTTGATTTCATATCCTGCAACTTTACTTAATTTTTTTATTAGTTGTGACAGGGTTTTTTTGTGGAATCTTTAGAATTTTTCTCTATATAAGATCATATTGTCTGCAGACAGACAATTTTACTTTTTCCTTTCTGATGTGGATGTGACTTATTTCTCTTTCTTGCCAAATATCTTTGACTAAGACTTCCAGGACTATGTTGAATAGGAGTTAGATAGTCAGGACCCTTCTCTTGTTTATAAACTTAGAGGAAAAAAAAAATATTTTTAATTGTTATATCCACCTGATGAATTGATCCTTTATCATTATGTAATGACCTTCATTGTCTCTTTTTACAGTTTTTGACTTCAAGTCTACTTTGTCTGATCTGATATAATATAGCTACCCCTGCTCTCTTTCTGTTTACATTTGTGTGGAATAATTTTTTCCTCTCCTGCACTTTGAGCCAGTGAGAGTCCTTAAAGCTGAAGTGAATCTCTTGAAAGCAGAATATAATTGGGTCTTGTCTTTTAATCTGTTCAGCCACTCTATGCCTTTTGACTGAAGAATTTAATCTATCTACATTTAAAGTAATTATTGATAGGTAAGGACTTATTAATGTCATCTTACTAATTCCTTCCTGGCTGTTTTATAGTTCCCTTGTTTCTTTCTTCTTTTCTTGCCGTCTTTCTTCGTGAACTGATGATTTTCCATGGTCGTACACTTGGCTATTGCAGGTTTTAGTGGAAGCTGTTCATCTCTCATTTCATTTAGTTTGCTTGTTCCTTATTTAAATTTTTGTTCAAGTATCACTTTTCACAAAGAGACACTCCCTGACCACCGATCCAAAGTAACTCCAAATGCAGCCAGCTATTCCACCATAATTCTCAATTCCTTTATCATGAGACCTCTTCCACATAGCCCCTTGCCTCCCCACTATAGTACTCCCAATGTCAATTAGTGTACATAGTATATAATAAATACAATAAATATTTATTGCGTGGGTGAAATCACTCATTAACTAGTATTTATCTACTGTTCTGTGTGGTGCAGTGTTCTTTGCTGGGAATATAGTGAGGGGTACAACCATCATCCCTGCCCTCATGTAGCTTATGCTCCAATAATTAAAACGAACATTTATCAAGAGTCACACAAATAAATATATGAAGCCTATACATTATTTCTGATGTTGCAACTGGCATGTAGATGATGCTTCCGTGCACCTATGAATCACTCAGGTTTACCAGTAAACAGAATCTAATTCCAATGATTCAAAAGATTTTAAAGAAAGGAAACTTATAGAGGGATGGCCAGTACTAAGGGAATGAACAGAGAATTTGTGGTGCTCAGAGACCAAGAGAAGAAAGCCACTGCTACCTTTAGAAGAAAAAGGTTAAGGAGAAGAAATAATATAATTGGAACCCAGTGAGTACTGAAGCCATGGAAAGGGACCACACAACAGGTGGGGTAATCAAGAAGAGGTGGCAGCCACTGCCAGAAATACAACCAAATGAGGTTCAAGATCAGGAAAATGTATCCCAATGTCTCTCTCATCCTCTCCTCTGATCTGCTCATGCATACCACTGGCCAAATCCAACTGGAATCCACATGGCAAGAAAGTATGGGTGTTAAGTCCCTAGCTGTCAACCTTCTGGGGCACCGGGTAAAGCAGGGAAAGGTGGAGATTGCATTTTGGGTGAGTATGTTGAGGGATGGAAAGTAGAAGGGCATCAGGAACAGAGCATGGCCAGGAAGGCTTAGAGGGGCAAGAAACTAGAAACTTCTCTTCCCCAGATACTTCAAGGTGAGATCATTTACTAATTACGATTCTGTGGAAAGGGTAATAAACTAGTTCCAAAATAATAATTATGTGAAGTGATCAATTTCATTAAAATTTTGTATTATGTAAGTTCTAGGTATACAGCATTATAGTTCAATATCTATATACAGTACAGTGATCACCACCACAAATCTAGTTTCCATCCATCACCATACAGTGGACCCCCTTCCTTCATTTTTCCCACCCCTCAAACCCCCATTCCCTTTGGTAGCCATTCATTGTTCGCTGTACCTATGAGTTTGTTTTTGTTGTACTTCGTCTGTTCATTGGTTTGGTTTGGTTTGGTTTTAGATGCCACTTATGAGTGGAATCACATGGTATTTGTCGTTCTCCATATGACTGTTTCACTTAACATAATACCCTCAAGGTCTATCCACGTTGTCATAAATTGCAGAATTACATTTTTTATGGCTGAATAGTTCCATTGTACATATATATCACATCTTCTTTATCTATTCATCTATCAGTGGATTCTTAGGTTGTTCTCATATCAGAGTGATCAATTTTAAAACTAGCTAATAAAAAGTCATTTTTAAAAAATCCTGAATTATCACTTAAATAAGGATTATTATGTTACATATATTTTGCCAAATATCTGCATTCTTGACAGTTTATCGTAGCAGGAGTTTTCATTCTTCCTCTAACCTGCTGTGTCAGTTTTGAAGCTGTTGTCTCTCAGCTCTAAGCCTTCCCATCTATACTCTACTCTGTGATGCTACAGCTGAGACACAAAGTACATGTTTCTTTTCTCAGCTGCTAAGTTCTGCCATCGGGATGAGACTAGAAAGCAGGTGGAGGGAGAGGGATGCTCTCTGTTCTTATCAGCGTTGCCCCAGCAGCAGCTGGTTGTTCCAGGAGCAGTTGGTTCCAGTTTCCAACCTTCTTCTCACACCCAGAACCAGCCTCCTTGGGACCTCTCTGGTGTACCAGCACCAGCTGAGCTGTAGACTCTGAGTCCCAGCTTCACTGAGTGCCTTCTCCAAGCTTCTAGATCCTAATGGTCTCAACTTTTTCACTTTGTTTCCAACCCTGAGGATGGTAATTGCTGCCTGCGTTTACTATCTCTATGCTGTCTTAGTGTCCCCCATTTCACTTTTTCAGCTCTCTCATACCTGTTTAGCCAATTCCCTGTGTTCAGGTATTTACTAAAATAACTGGTGTGGTTTATGTTTTCCTGACTAGACCTAGACAGATACACTCTTTCTCACTGTGCCCTTATCCCCATCCTTCTTTTCTAACCCAACCCAATCCATTTTTTAAAGAGTGGAGTAGTTCTCCTCATAGCCATAAATATATTGCTTCCTATAGCTTGAGACAGAATCTCAATGATTCCAGAAATAGATCAGATTTATTTGTGCATCTTCTATGTGTCAGACGCTGTGCTTAGCATGGTAGAAAGTATCTCTGTGTCATCATAAACCTGCAATCTGTTAAGGAAGACAAATTTTAGAGATGTAGGGGGAAAACCTACCATAAATGCAAGTCATGTATATCCAGGATATGTGAAATTTGGAGAAAGAAGGGATTAGGTGAGGATTTAATAGTTAAAAATCACATCATGCAGGAGCTGGGACTTGACCTCTCAAATGATGGGAAGAAGGTAATCAAAATATCGAAAGACCATTGGATATTATAAGCAGAAGAATCATTTGGAGGGATGCAATATTTGTGGGTTTTATTTTCATTCATTCCCCCACTCCACTCATATATTAAATTTATTCCACGTGTATTTTTATAGACCTTCTTTATGCCAGGCCCTCTGAGATCAATGGGAGATCCTGAGATATGTTGGTGGAACAGAATAGACACACCCCTGTCCCTGAGAGGCTCATATTTTAATAAGAGAAATGGAGTGAGTCAAATAATCACACTGCAAATGTATAATTGTCATTGTGCTGTCCTGTAAAAAAAGATTCATGGGCCTATGGGAAGATATATTAGAGGAAACTGGGCAAAGTGAGGAAGGAATAGCTTTCCAGGTCTAGCGGTTGGCATGTGCAGAGATCTACAGGGAGAAGCAATAAGGTGGGTACAGGTGCCTGGAAGGAGGACTAGGTGCCTGGATGGAGGAGAGGGCGGGGGAGCATGGGTTCTATGGAAGGATATCCATTGCCATCTTACCAGGTACAAAATTAGAAGCATTGCAAATCAATAGGTACAGGAGACCAATAATAAAACAGTAAGGACACTGCCAGAGTCACCTGCAATTGAGGTAAACCATCAGCCCTTGGTCAGAGTTGCAGCCCCAGGAAATAACATTCCAGGCCACAAGCTGAGAGCTCGGAGGACTTGAGTCCTCACCCCAGTGTGCTTTAGCAGAATCGTGCTCACTAATGATTCCACAGGGGAGAAAGAAACGGGAGGGTTATCTGATGTGGGAACGAAGGACCAGTTCTCTCAGGCAGAGCGTTGTAATTTCACACGCACAGAGGAAAGCCTGCTAGCATCCTCTGCTAACCTAGCCTGTCTGTCTCCAAAATGCATGAGTTGATTACAAGCGCAGATGACTCGGTTATAGAAAACAGTTTCAGCATTTGGCATAATTAATGTCAATATTGCCTGCAATAGAAAAGTAATCTAACACCTTCTTTATTTAAAAGATGTTTAATTAACGTCAAGGGGTATAATGAGTGGTAATCTCCCCCTGCTTGCCTTCTTCCTCAACCTGTATGTAGATGCTCCCTGCTGCCTTGTTTACCTGCAGACTTAAGAATCTAAACACATCGAAGGGAATTTACGCTTTATTTCTAAAGCTTTCTCTTTTCTTTCCTTCAGAGATAGCGCCTTTCTTTCAGTAGGAGAAACTATTCCCAAAGCCTCTCGAAAATTCTTTGCTTGTAGACAAGTTCTGTGTCTTACACCCTTTGCAGTGACGTACGCAGTCTCACTCCAAGCTGGTAAGTCCAGCCTTTGGGAGCAGGAATGTAGGTCATCCTTACTGGCCACTGCCTAACAGCTGGGCGCCTTCCTCTTCTCACTCTGCCTTCACATTGACTCCACGGGGATCCTAAACAAGACAAGAAGCTGGTTGAGGTGTGAAAAGCAAATGTCAAGAAAACAGAGGGAATTGTATGAGGCTTACAAAACAGCCAGGAGGGATTTTTCCGGTGAGCCATCTTTCTTTGGAGGGAAATAGCCTTCCCACTTAGCATCTGTGATTTAATATTAGCTAAGGGGCTGAAGTCACTGAAAAATCAGTCTCTCAGTCTAGGAAGCATTTGCATCTTAATTTATAATTTCTAAAGCAAGACATGTTCATTTCCTTGACGATCTCCTTCACAGTGTTTTTAGACTTGGAGCAGTAAAGAGGTCTTAGAGGTTTTAGGGGTAGGGTCTTCAAATAAGATTTCTTCAGTCTCTTGGCTGATGGTTGAATTGTACCATAGAAGAAAGGTTCCGTTGTTATTTTCTGATTTCTCGGAGTATCTAGGAAAATAGTTAAGGTGGAGACCAGGTAACACGACATCAACAGGATAAAATGATTGAATGTCCAAGAGCTTGTTACTCACCACAGCTCTTTCAAGGATTTAGAGCATCTTATCCGCCTGGGGTTGACAGGTTGCAGATTCTCTATCTTGCTTGAGTAATGTTGTTTCAAACCACAGTTTCCATGAAACAGAGACCTGGGCAAACACTAAAATCCCTTTAAATCAGAGGCCTTCACTTCCAGAGTCCTTAACCTCGTGAGATTATTTCCAAACGATCCAAACCTGAAATGACTAGATGTGTCCCTTGTTAAGCAGTGTCAGTGCTTCAAGGGTTACCTGCTGTTTCAAAGATGTAGCATTTCTTCATACTTAAACATGAAGAAAAACACTGGCCCCAAAAAGTACCTTTCTTATAGTAAAGTTTCATGTTGGCATAGAAATGCTTTGCTTTGCTTAAAAGTCATTTACTTACTCCAAATCAAAATATATTCATAATTTATAGGAGGTTGTTTTACTTAAAAACATGAAGCTAATCCTGATTTAGTCTAAATATAATTTAAGAACATTTACGCTTTAAAATGTATATCTGTGGTTGTGAAATTTGCTTGCTATTTTTATAGAGGACTCAAGTGTCTGATTTAAAACCAAAACATTGCAAAGGAGTGGATCAAAGCTGGAGATGTTTTTTTAATCGCTTCTGTGAAAATCTCCCTGGGCTCTCTAAAGAAAAAAAAAAAAATTAAGTATTCGTAGTATATTTTCTATAATATGAAATCTTTCATGGATGAAGCAGAAATCCAGATGTACATGCTCATCTGTCAGACCAAACTGGGGAAAGAAACACCCCAGGTCTCCCACCAGAGATCAGCCTAAGAAATTGCCAGAGTTGTTTCCTCCACTTCTTACTCTACCTTTTCACTTTTGATACCTTCCGGCTGATTGAACTCCTTTCTCCCTAGAGACCCCTCAACTGCTTCCGGCCATTCAGAGGCTGCTGCTGGAACAAAGGGGCATTGTGTTCCCCAGACCTCTACCTCCCCTTGCCGGAAACCTCCCTTCCCCATCCCCCGCCCCCTTTCCGCTGTGCTTTACAACTAGAACAAAGAGTTAGTACTTATACTACCTAACATGTCTCCTGGGCCAACTCCCCAGTATGTTCCATCTCCTACTTACCAGTTAGAATCCAGTATCTCTCAAACATCACTGAGAAGTGTCTCTAATGGAAATCATTCCAGGGCCCTTTGGTCAATGGCTGGGACAGATAGTACTTGGGAGCATAAAGACAGCTGCCTTGCCAACTCTGTATAATGCTTTTCCTCCCTTTAATTCATCTCCCCACGCCACCACCACCAATAAAGCTTCAGAGAACTTTCTCCATGGATTTATGACAACTGCTTGCCTGACAGGTCAAGAATCAGTTCATCATCCAGTGGAGAGCGCCAGTACACTCCTGACAGTGTGCTAGGCACCTTGGGAATACAGAAAGAAGTGAAGGCTTCTTCTAGGGGTTGTAAAACAAGAATCCTCATCCCTGATGATAACTAGAGAACAAGATGGGCCAGCAGGTGCTCCTGGGGGTCCTTGTAATAAAGGCTGAAGGAGTTAGGGAACAGAAGCATCCTGTAGTGCCTACAGTGCTTGAGGGGATGCAGAAGGACATGGGACTTGCTTAAAGTCTCACAAGGTAAAATTATTTAGATGGGTAGTTAGCAAGCAGCCCTACGGGGGTGCTCAGAGAATAAATGTGTGATTTTTTAAAGCCAGAATAGTAACCAAAAATGTCACAGTAAAGTTAGGATGGGTCAGTCACCCTGGGATTGCTGGGTTTGGCCGTCTCTTAGAAACAGAGGTGCACAGCAGTTGGCTCCAATAATCCTGGGAGAATAGCCTAAATAAGACATGAGTTTTGAGAATTTTTTTAAAGCTATGCCATACCTAGAGAGTTGGTCACAGAAGAGGAAGAGTTACTGGGGGTTCTAGTTCTGGAGAGCTTTGGGCACTGGTACCTCACCCGGAACAGCTCTCCTGGGGCTAATCCTACCCATGACCCGATTCCAAAGACACTTGCACAAACTGGTTGGCTTAAAACAACAGAAATGTATTCTCTCACAGTTCTGGACGCTAGACATCTGAAATCAAAGGGTCAGCAGGGTTGGCTCCTTCTGAGACCTCTGAGGGAGAATCTGTTCCGTGTCCCTCGCCTAGCTTCTGGAGGTTATTAGCAATCCTTGGTATTCCTTGGCTCCAACCTCTGCCTCTGTCATCTCATGGTTGTCTTCTCCCTGTGTTTCTCTGTACCTTCACAGGGCATTCTCCTCTCTGTGGTTCTCTCTCCTCTTCTTATAAGGACTTTATTTATATTGAAATAAGGGTCTATCGTACCTACTCCAGTATAATCTCATCTTAACTAATTGCATCTATAAGGACACTGTTTCCAAATAAGAGAGCATTCTGAAATAATGATGGTTAGATCTTCAACATATCTTTTTGGAGGATCCAATTCAACCCATAACAATATGTAACTTGAACAATGCCAGTAACTCAGGCCTTTTAGGCATGATGGCCCCTCAACTAAGTGCGATAATGGGAAATTGCTCTTCCAAAAAGAACCATAGAGGGAGCAGCTGGAGCAGAGAAATGTCTTTATTGCTAAACTATAGACATGAACTTTGAAAACAGATTTGTGATATAGGTGGGTTCTTCATACTCCTATAGCCTCTGTCTTTGCCCGGAAAACTCACTTGTTGCAGGGATGCTCATGTGCAATTAGTGATTCTGCAGTCATATCCATCAGATCATCATCTGTATAAATAAGATCAACTCAACCTCCCATACCTCCTGCATTCGAAGGGGCAAAGGATTGGAAAATCTTTAACATAAGCATTCTGGTCACTTTAGCTTGGAACCCACCTCTCAAGCCTTAGCTACTCTATTGTGGCAGATTCATGGTATTAGTGGACAAACTTTTTATGTCTTTCTGTGTCTATGCCCATTAGTATATACTCTGATGCTGCGCTTGGCCAAGTCACTTCTTTGGCCAATGAAATAAATGTGATTCAAGTTAAGTTTTGAAAAATTCCTTCCACATTTCTGCTCTTTCTCTCTTCATCTGCCTCTTCTGCCTTTGCCTTGATAACATGTCAACATGCTCAGGCTAGGTTGCTGGAGGATGAGACACATTAAGCAAAGCCTAGTCATTTGTCTTAGGTGAGACCCTAGACAAGTAAGAGAGCCCAGTCAATATCAGCAAAGTCACCTAGCCAACCTACAGCTAACCAAAGATACATAGGTAAGCCTTAGAGTGCCCCGCTCAGCAGAATCAACTTACCCATAAATTTGAGAGTAATAATAAATCATTATTGCTTTAATCTACTAAGTTTGGCGGGTGTTTGTTATATAGTATTATCGTGGCAACACATAACTGATACATGCAACAATCAATGCTACTCTAATACCCATGACCTCTACTATAGCTACAGAATATGGTCAACAACTATGCTTCATACAAAACATGACATTTTAGTGCAAGTGTTCATAATAGGAAGGGTACATTTGGGGAGAGAATAAACTCTATTTCTGCATTTCTTGCAGAGATCAGATCTTCTTCCTGTAACTCTAGTCCCTTTGTTCCAGTCCCTGGAACAAATCAGATTCTCAATAAACATTTTTGGTTTAATGATTGAATGATTTTTCCATGTAGCATCTCATAAGAAAATTGAAACTGCAACAGGAAAATCATGATGTCTTACACATCTTAGGTTTCCCAATTTTGTAATTACAGTGGTGACCATGTAGTAAGAACTCAATAAATAGCACTTGCTTATTTGTTAATTGACTGATAAGACTCAGCCACTATCAATTATCCTTGAGGAATGAACCAAGAAACAGAATTAAACTTCATTAAGAAAGATTTCATTTAGCCCATAAGAAGACCTTTGTGACATTCAAGGTTCCTAAACACTAGAGAAGGATACTTTATTGCTTCTCTAGAGAACTGATGCCTCTTATGTGACTTGCAGGGAGAGCACTTTTCCACATAGGATGTATAGTATAATCCACAGTCATGGAATTGGCCAATTATCATTCATCATCCTTTCTTTTTTTATAACTCTACATCCATGTGTCAACTTCAAGTTCTTAAGACAGAAAGGGCATCCCAAATTATATGCTATTTTATTTAATAAAATATTTGAAGAACAGTATTCCAGATATAAAGGAGTAGTATTTTATGAAATAACACTAAAACAAAAATACTAACAGGAGTCACCCATTCATTAAACATTGAGGAGCCTTCATGATATCCAAGCACTGTGCCTGGGGCTGAACAAACCATGTATAAGCTCTAATTTTGACTGTTGGGTGGAGGAACAGGCAAATAACTATTGATGACAATGTGATGCTATAAGGGGCGTCTATATGGTGACAGAAATGAGGGAGTGACTAATTCTGCATGAAAAAGGAAAGGCTTCAGAGTGGTGTCAATATTTGAGCTGAAAGTAAGCAAAACTTCACCAAATACAAAAGGAGAGCAAGAACATCGGGCAAAGAGAACAGACTGCAGTCACAGTGAGTAGCTTAGTCTGATGCTGCACGGACTACATGAGATCAGTGTCCGGAGATGAGGCTACAACATAGACTTGGGTCCTTCCCTGTAAAATCATGTATGTCTAGCTAAGGAGTCATGTCATCACAAGCTACTGCAGGATTTTTACTTAGTTAGGACTTAAAATGTTTATCCCAGGGAAGAATGTAAAGAATGAGTTAGAGTAAACGTGTACGAGGTGGGAAATAGCTCTACCCATACACATGTGTAATGTGTAAGCAGCCATCATCTGAGGGCTACCCTCCACGCAGCTGTTGAGACAGACTGGGATGTGGCCAGCTGTAGTACCTTCAGTGAATGTCCCTGATGAGTGTTGGCTTATGGTTAAGTTGTCGTACTGTTGAATAAGACTGTGGTCTTTCTCGTCCATTTTCAGTATGAAGCTATCTTAATTAAGTGGAGGAAAGGGAGGAAGGTGTGGAAACCTGCCAATATTTGTGCAGTGTGGGGAAGTTCTTAGCAACATTACAGAACCAATTATTAAAACTCTATACACCTGGGAAACTGTGACATTTTATAACACTTGAAAACAAAAGCTTTCAGGTATCTGTTCCATTTGATAGACAGTTATGAGAATTTCCTACTCAATAAAAAAAAAAAAAGGAGAAAGCAATGTACTATTTCATGTTGAAGAGAAAGAAACTGAGACTCAGTTACAAAGAAGCACAATGAGTACGCTAGTCTACAACAGTCCCTGAGTGCCTACTATAAAATTCATCATTAAACGTGTTTGGGGTTCCTGTGGTTGGGTCAGCTCCCTTGGTAACCTATTAGCAATACGCGCATAGCTTGTCTTTCCTGTTATAGAGAGATGTGATCTTCCTATCTGGACAGGCTGAGGAATGTCAACAAAGGGTACTATTTGAATAGACATTTTCCGACTCAGATTATACTGTTTTCCAAACAAAACCATTTTCATCTGCCAGAGTCCTAAAAGTTTTAGGTCTTTACAAGTATTTACTTCAAGTATTATTTCTCCAACTACTGCTACGTGTGACAAGTTTATTTTACAAAGCTGTCATTAGCCCCACAGGACTGTCAAGAAACACTGCTGATAGATAGGGAAGGGGAACAGTTAGGAATCAGCAGCTTTTATGTCAGAAGATAAAAACCCACCAAAAGGCAATGAGAAGGAATGTGAAATAGCAGGAGAGGAGTGGGTATAATGAGAGTAAAGACAGTAAGTTTAAGAGCTCAATGCTGGGTTTTGGCCAATACTAAAGAGGTAAACTTAAAAACTAAACATGAAAAGTACGTTGCTGCTAAATTTCATTCTAGCATCCTAAGACAGAATGATTATACATTTCCCTTTTTCCAGATATTTCCTTTGACCTCCTTGTGTAAAGAAGTCCTTCTATCTTATCCCAGTGAACAAAGGCTCTGAAGGGTAACTGTGAGAAAGGAAAAAAGCTTTCTGTCTCATGATAAAAGATATGGCAAAAAAAAAGATTAAAAATACTTTCAAAAATTGTCAAGCATCACAGTGATTTAATTATAAGAGGGAGAAAAGCAGCTGATGGAGTCGATTATCTTAGCCACTCCATAACTTTTGATACGCTAAATGTCTAGAAAGACAGTTTGAGTTTTGTATATCTTATAACTAAAGTCAGTTATCTTCTGATTTTTACTCTTTGCTTTAATTAGGAGATAGCAGTCATAATATTTTAGGATGTTTATTCATAAATTTTGCAAACATTTGTTGAACACATATGGTACCAAATTTGGTGTGATGCACATATGGAAAAGAAATAGCAATACAAAAGTTCTTCCTCTCAAAAAGTTTCCAGTCTAGGGATATATATGCATGAAATAATGCAAAGCAATGAATGTAAAGAACTAATATAAACATAAATGCCAAAGATTTTCGTCCGTAACATCTAGAATTTAAGCTGAAGTTTTAGAAAGAAGACTATAGTATATGTACAGTCTTCTACAACTTGCCTTTTGTATGTAACTAAGCATCACTTTCCTCATCTAAAAAATGAGGGTATGTGTTTAATATCATATATATTCAATTTTGTGCAAAGTACAATGAGAAAAAGATCATTTAGCACAATGCATTGTAAATACATTGAGAAAATTTACGTTTTTGCAGAGCATTTATACTATCTTTTATAAATCCATATCCTTGGATCTCTTGAAGTGTTCCACATATTCAATTAAAATCACCAGGTAAAGGTTAATATATTGCAGTTTTTTTTCATCAAAAAACAAAATGTAGCAGTAGGTAGCTTGTAATCAATATATTAGTTTTTTTTTTTAATGTAATGTGGCAAAAGATAACATTTTAACCAAGCTTATACACACTAAATGGAGTTTTGTCCTGGCCTTTGAAAATTCACCTTTGGAAAGTTATATTTTAGTGATAAATCTTTGGCTTTTAAAAAGGTCACGTTAAGTAAAAGTCACGTGGGATCTGTTTCTGTATCAAACAAAACCTCCTCTGACCTCATTTTTCCCACCAGCTACCACCCCATTTGTCTGCTCCTCTTCCCTACAAAACTCCTCAAAAGATTATAACTTCTCTTTACCTCACTTCTTTCTATTGTCTCTCCAACCATGTCCAGTCAGGTTTCTCTTGCACGCTTCCAAACAGTGCCTCTGTGAAGGTGACCAGTGACCTCATTTTTCAGCAGATTTTAACGATGGTGTCCACTCCCTCTTCACTGATACACTTTCTTCCCCTGGCCCTATAAACCCCCCTTCAGCTGACCTTATGGGTCACTAATTCTGTCCCTTCCATGGATGCTTACTCATCTCCCTAGTGTCCTAACTTTGGATTGGCCTAGGGCTCAGTCTTTTATCTTCTATTCTTCTTTAACAACACACAATCTCTTGGTGATTTCGTCTAGTCTCTTTGATTTCATACCCTTTATATGCAAATGACTCTAATTTTTTTTTTTAATCTCCTGCCAAGATTTCTATCCTGAACTCTAGACTTGTACATCCAACTGCCTACTCAACATCTGCTAGGATGTGGCATAGCCATATCCAAATTAATATGTCCAAAATGGAACTACTAGTTTTGGCTCCCTTTCCCGAAGTATTCCATTTATAGTCTTCCCTATCTTACTTGATAGCAACTGTATCCTTCCAGTTACTCAAGCTAGAGTTCTGAGAGTCTTCCTTGGTTCTTCATAGATTTATTATCTGATCAGTCATAAAATCCTGATGGCCTTCAAATCCTATGTGGACTAAGTATCTCTTGTCATCATCTCCATGCATGGTTGGAGATACCATCATCAATTAGCCGGATTCCTCCCCAGTGATTTTCAGAGTGGTCTTGCTACTTCCAACATTGACTGCTCTACAGCCTGTTCTCAACAGCAGCCAGAGTGATCCTTTTAAAACAAAAGTTAGCTCTTGTCACTCCTCTGCCCCTCCAGTAGCCCCCATCTCATTGAAAGTAAAAGCCGAGGTCCTCACAACGGCCGACAAGGACCTACAGGGACATCTGACTCTTTATTACCTTCTGATTGAATTTCTACTACTCTCTATTTATTCAAAGAAGACATAAAGCACCCACTATGTTAGGGCCATTATTCTCTGAAACGATCTTTCGGATATCTTAATTGCCAAGTCCTTCACTTTCTTCAAGTCTTTGCTCAAGTATGACCTGCTCAAAAAAGTATCCCCAACCAACCTATTTAAAATAACAACCTGCACTCCCAGTCCCCTTACCCCATTCTATCTTTTGGTATCACTTATTGCCATCTAATCAACTATAAAGTTAATTTATTTATTATACGTATTTGTTATTGTCTCTATTTCCCAACTGGAATGCAAGCTCCATACAGAAGGGGATTTTTGTCAGTTCTGTGCACTCATGAGACAACGAACAAAGAACATAGCAGGTACTGAACTCTACAGGTACCTATTCACTAAACAGAGCTGAAAGGCAAAGAGAATGAGGTCTGCCCATCATCTGAAACTGTGAAATATGGACATATTTGGCATTATGATAGGGTGACACATGCCCAGAGTTATATCATCCAAAAAATTCCAATTTAGTTTTAATTAGTTTGATTTTATTTTTTCTTATAATGACACCTGTAATTATTATTTGTTATCTTTAAATTCTAGATTTGCTTCTCTCAGTATCCATCTGTATCTGAATCTTGGCCCAGTAATTTTTCAATTCCTTGTTTGCTCCCAGTGTTTGTTAAATTTTAGTCTGATTTTCTAATTGTCCTCAATAGGAGAGTAGGTCTGACCATCAATAGGAGTGCAATTCCCTCCAAGTGTCCACTCTG
Organism: Hyperoodon ampullatus; assembly: GCF_949752795.1. Classification (NCBI taxonomy): domain Eukaryota; kingdom Metazoa; phylum Chordata; class Mammalia; order Artiodactyla; family Ziphiidae; genus Hyperoodon; species Hyperoodon ampullatus. The sequence continues at coordinate 17,844,140 of NC_136933.1, forward strand.
GACCCTCCCAGGGGAGTAGGTAGACACACTCCAAGTGAAAGGACAAGTCAGAGGTTTACCTTTACCCTGTCCTTTATGAAGTCTGCCTGAGATAAATGGGTATGTTTCTGAGCTCCACAGAACTTCCTGCCCTCATGAGCTCTCATAATAGGGAAAGGACTAGAAATTGCCTTTTCTGAGGTCATTTTTGGTCCCTGTTGGGAGAGGGTGTTTAGGACTTCTTATTAACCCCGGATGTTTCTGGGAATATCTTCATTTTTCTCTTTCTTACCCCATCAGGGATGACAGTCACTGGCAGCTCCAGGAAGACATCATGTCAACTTAGCAAGTCTAGCAAATGGGAAGATTTCTTCCCTCTCCCAATATTTGTTTATCAGTCTCAAAATAAGACATGACTAACCAAATCAGACTATGTCTAAAGGGAGGGAGGGAGGAAAAACTACAATACTCTAAATCATAACCCAGAAAACCAATAGGAAGTGGAATAAATGTGATTTCCCAAATCAAATTTTCTGGGCAAACAAAAGTGCCATCTGCCTACTCCAGCTCTCCATGTGCCCAGCACTGTGGTGTTCAGCCTTAGGGATGCAAACCTGAATAAAAAATAGTCGGTGCACCCCTTTGTTACTAGCTTCTGGGGGTGAGTAGACATGTGCAAAACGATTATATCAATGATGGTGCTATAACAAAGGTATTAAAAACATGCTATTTCCTTAGGGCTAGAAGTGCTCAATTCCACTTGTGGAGGTCAAAAAGTTTGCTTGGAAAAAGAGGTAAAACTGAGATCTCTTTATGAGTAATTAAGCTTTGCCAAGGTAGGTAAAGGAATAGCATGATTAAAATGAAAGATCATCTCCTGCTAGCGAGGAGATGGGGATTAAATGCAGTAGTAAAGTTTGTAATTTGCAATGAGGAATGTCAGAAGGAAACCAGTGAAAAAATTGCTAAGCCATATTCAGGGCCCGGTTGAGTTTGGAAACTATAAATTTGTTATGACACCAACCTTCACAGCTGTGTGATTCTTCTTTCCTTAAGAATGCTTGAGCAGCCTCTGATTGATAAAGACAGGTGGATATGCAGCAAGGTGAAATTTCCTCTCCAAAGTGCCATAATCCTATGCCAAAAATTAAGGGAAGACTTCTGGACTGAGAGAAGGGGAGATTTCTTTACTTGGGGGATAGAAGATGCAGAAGACAAGAGAGATGGTTTTTCAAGTAGAGTATACATGTTGCCTGGAAAACTCATCCCTCAGGCACTGAGGGGAGACCTTGGGGAACAGATGTTTGTGTATAAGTTCAAAGTGGTGCTGAGTCTGAGCCATCAGTGCTTGAAATTCAAGAGCTTAAATGCTGAGGCCCTGTGGACCAAAGTCAAAGATTATATTAGTCTCTACCTTTTATTCAGACAAATCTCTCATCGCCTTGTTCTTGTGGCTAGAAAATTCTGCACTAGTTATCTGTGCCTGTAAAAGGACAGGGGTTATGCCAGGTTGCCTGATCACCAATACCCTCCCACAAAGATCAATTTATTCTGCATCACAAATCACAGTCAAGGTATGCAAATATATTCCTTTAAATATTCAGATTAAATGATCCTCTCTTACTCATTCCAACCATCCAGAAATCACCAACATCATTGTCCCTGGGTGTTCTCCCCTGTGATACCTCTACCTCTCTCAAGGATATGTACCTCATCTAAGTGGTCAGTTCTGCTTATTATGTGCTTAGAGTCAGAAAACTGGAACATTTTTTGGTTGTTCTTTAGGGATTTGCTGCTGATATTGACAGAGTAGAGATAAAATACAGGTAGTTGAGTTATACAACTATCATCCTTACGTAGCAGTAAACTCCACTGAAATTTTTAGGTTAGAAATGGTTTCTTCTATATTTTTAAATTAATAGACTTGAGAGCAGTTTTAGATTCACAGCAAAATGGAGGAGAAAGTACAGAGAATTCCCACATACCCCCGTCCCCTCACACACACGACCTCCCCATCATCAACATTTATAAAATCGATGAACCTACACTGACACATCATCATCACCCAAGGCCCATAGATTACATTAGAGTTCACTCTTGGTGTTGTACATTCTATGAGTTTGGACAAATGTATAGTGACATATTCCACCATTATAGTATCATAGAGAATGGCTTCACTGCCCTGAAAATCCTTTGCTTTCTGCGTATTCATTCCTCTCTCCTCCCTAACCCCTGAAAACAGCTGATCTTTTTTCTGTCTTCATAGTTGCCTTTTCCAAAACATCATATGATTGGAATCATAGAGTATGTAGCATTTTCAGGCTGGGTTCTTTCACATAGTAATATGAATTTAAGATTCCTCTATGTCTTTTCATGGCTTGATAACTCACTTCTTTTTAAATACTGACTAATATTCCGTTGTCTGAATATGCCACCGTTTATTTATCCATTCACTTACTGAAGGACATCTTGGTTGCTTCCAACTTTGACAATTACGAATAAAGCTGCTATAAATATCACAAGTTTTTATGTGGACATAAATTTTCAAGACATTTGGATAAATATCAAGGAGCGATCATATGGTAAGAATATGTTTAATTTTATAAGAAGCTGTCAAACCGCCTTCCAAAGAGGCTGTACCAATTTGCATTTCCACATGCAATGAATGCTGTTGCTCCACATTCTCTCCAGCATTTGATGCTGACAGTGTTTTTGATTTTGGCCATTCCAATAGATGCGTAGTGGTATCTGACTGTTTAAATTTGCAACTCCCTAATGACATATGATTTGAACATCTTTTCATAAATGTATCTGCATCTGTATATCTTCTTTGGTGAGGTGTCTTTTCAGGTCTTTTGTCCATTTTTGAATCAGGTTGTTCATTTTCTTATTGTTGAGTTTTAAGAGTTCTGTGTATATTTTGGATAACAGTCCTTTTTCAGATGTGTCTTTTGCAAATATTTTCTCCCAGTCTGTGGCTTATCTTCTCATTCTTTTGACAGAGTCTTTCACAAGGCAGAAATTTTTAATTTTAATAAAGTCCAGCTTTTCAATTTTTTTTCATGGATCATGACTTTGTGGTTCCAATTGTTTAATTATCTCTTGAGAAGCTTATAATCTACAGGATCAGATGTGTATTTTATTATTATCTTCTGATCCTGAGTCTCATTTTTCCCTCTTTGTTCTAGGAGAATCTGTGTGGCTTGTCTTTACCTTTTATTAATTACTTTTCTTTGGGTCAAATCTATTCATCTGCCTCCTTCATTATTTTTTATTCAGCATCTGAGTTTTTCATCTTTCTGCATTCTTTACTCAACTCAGATTATTCCATTTTCACTGAAGAGTTTCATGGAAACTAATTTCTTTAGTCTTTTTTTTTTTTTTTGGAATATAGTTGATTTACAATGTTGTGTTAGTTTCAGGTGTCCAGCAAAGTGAATCAGTTATACATATACATATGTCAACTTTTTTTAGATTTTTTCCATTATAGGTTATTACAATATATTGAATATAGTTCCCTGTGCTATATAGTAGGTCCTTGCTGTTTACCTATTTTATATACAGTAGTGTGTATATGTTAATCCCAAGCACCTTATTTATCCCCCACTCCTTGCTATCCCCTTTGGTAGCCATAAGCTTGTTTCCTATGTCTGTGAGTCTATTTCTGTTTTGTAAATAAGCTCATTGGTATCATTTCTTATATTCTGCATATAAGTGATATCATATGATATTTGTCTTCCTCTGTCTGACTTCCTTCACTTAATATGCTAATGTCTAGGTCCATCCGTGTTCCTGCAAATGGCACTATCTCATTCCTTTTTATGGCTGAGTAATATTCCATTGTATATAAGTACCACATCTTCTTTATCCATTCATCTGTTGATGGACATTTAGGTTGCCTCCATGTCTTGGCTCAAATTATGGTTTTCTCCAGATATATGCTCAGGAGTGGGATTGCTGGATTATATGGTAGTTTTATATTTAGCTTTTTAGGAACCTCTGTACTGTTCTCCAAAATGGTTGTACCAATTTACATTGCCACTAACAGTGTAGGAGGGTTCCCTTTTCTCCACACCCTTTCCAGCATTTAATTTTGTATTATATTTAAAAACAGAGTTAAAATATTTTGTGAATATTTCTTAAAGTATATATTCAGAAGAGATAAATCTGTTGAAACCCTTCTACTGATATGAAGGATCTTTTGCATACTCACTGTCATTTTTCTTTGTTTCTTCATTCTTTTCTAAGAAGCTCCCATGCTGGTCCAGGTATAAGCTGGCAAGAATTGAATTACTTATCACCAAGATGAACATTACTTCAAAACTCAAATATTTCCTAAAGAAAACATTAGATCTGAATTTAAGGGGAGAAAAGTTTGACAGTACATACCCTTACTAATTTGAAAGAGTGGGAAGGAAAATGAACCTCTCATCACTGGCAGAACTATGATCATGAGTCATCTCTCTGCATAAATATAGATAGTACCCTTGGAGAAAGGCCCATGGCAATGCCTGGTCTTTTTGTTTTTGAAGTAGTTCACTCTTAATGCACCTGATGCAATGTTTTTGTCCACAGAGGTACTAGGTAGTGAAATGGAGATGCTTCATTAGCCTCTCAGTTCCCTGTGGGCTTCCATCTCTTAGGAAAACAATTTTTATCTCTGAGACAAAAGGGTCTTCTGTGGGATTCTACCAAGGCATTTGTCTTCTTCTCTCCTGCATGGAGGAGGGAGGGGGAACATTCTGCTTCTCTCAGGAAGATAATTACACAATAGTCTTCAGTTTTGCTTTTCCACATGGTCTCATCAACAGTACATTTAGGAGAAATACTTCATATTTATGACAGGCAGACATGAGAGGGCAGACAGCAGAAGCAAGAAGAACTACAATCCTGCAGCCTCTGGAACAAAAACCACATTCACAGACAGATAGACAAGATGAAAAGGCAGGGGGCTATATACCAGATGATGGAACAAGATAAAACCCCAGAAAAACAACTAAATGAAGTGGAGGTGGGCAACCTTCCAGAAAAAGAATTCAGAATACTGATAGTGAAGATGATCCAGGACCTCAGAAAAAGAATGGAGGCAAAGGTCAAGAAGATGCAAGAAATATTTAACAAAGACCTACAAGAATTAAAGAACAAACAAACAGAGATGAACAATACAATAACTGAAATGAAAACCACACTAGAAGGAATCAATAGCAGAATAACTGAGGCAGAAGAACGGATAACTGACCTGGAAGACAGAATGGTGGAATTCACTGCTGCAGAACAGAATAAAGAAAAAAGAATGAAAAGAAATGGAGACACCCTAAGAGACCTCTGGGACAACATTAGACGCAACAACATTCACATTATAGGTGTCCCGGAAGGAGAAGAGAGAGAGAAAGGACCCAAGAAAATATTCGAAGGGATTATAGTCTAAAACTTCCCTAACATGGGAAAGGAAATAGCCACCCAAGTCCAGGAAGTGCAGAGAGTCCCATACAGGATAAACCCAAGGAGAAACACGCTGAGACACATAGTAATCAAACTGGCAAAAATTAAAGACAAAGAAAAATTATTGAAAGCAGCAAGGGAAAAATGACAAATAACATACAAGGGAACTCCCATAGGTTAACAACTGATTTCTCAGCAGGAACTCTACAAGCCAGAAGGGAGTGGCATGATATACTTAAAGTGATGAAAGGGAGAAACCTACAACCAAGATTACTCTACCCGGCAAGGCTCTCATTCAGATTTGATGGAGAAATCAAAACCTTTACACACAAGCAAAAGCTAAGAGAATTCAGCACCACCAAACCAGCTCTACAACAAATGCTAAAGGAACTACTCTAACTGGGAAACACAAGAGAAGAAAAGGACCTACAAAATCAAACGTATAACAATTATGAAAATGGTAATAGGAACATACATATCGACAATTACCTTAAACATGAATGGATTAAATGCTCCAATCAAAAGACACAGGCTTGCTGAATGGATACAAAACCAAGACCCATGTATATGCTGTCTACAAGAGACCCACTTCAGACCTAGGGATGTATACAGACTGAAAGTGAGGGGATGGAAAAAGTTATTCCATGCAAATGGAAATCCAAAGGAAGCTGGAGTAGCAATTCTCATATCGGACAAAATAGACTTTAAAATAAAGACTATTACAAGAGACAAAGAAGGACACTACATAATGATCAAGGGATCAAAAAACATAAAAAACACAAACACATGGAGGCTAAACAATATGTTACTAAATAACCAAGAGATCACTGAAGAAATTAAAGAGGAAATCAAAAAATACCTAGAGACAAATGACAAGGAAAACATGATGATCCAAAACCTATGGGATGCAGCAAAAGCAGTTCTAAGAGGGAAGTTTATAGCTATACAAACCTACTTCAAGAAACAAGAAAAGTCTCAAATAAACAAGACAAGGATGTCCACTCTCACCACTATTACTCAACATAGTTTTGGAAGTCCTAGCCACGGCAATCAGAGAAGAAAAAGAAATACAAATTGGAAAAGAAGAAGTAAAATTCTCACTGTTTGAAGATGACATGATTCTATACATAGAGAATCCTAAAGATGCCACCAGAAAACTACTAGAGCTAACCAATGAATTTCATAAAGTTGCAGGATACAAAATTAATGCACAGAAATCTCTTGCATTCCTATACACTAATGATGAAAAATCTGAAAGAGAAATTAAGGAAACACTCCCATTTACCACTGCAAAAAAAAGAATAAAATACCTAGGAATAAACCTACCTAGGGAGACAAAAGACCTGTATGCAGAAAACTATAAGACACTGATGAAAGATGATACCAACAGGTGGACAGATATACCATGTTCTTGGATTGGAAGAATCAATATTGTGAAAATGACTATACTACCCAAAGCAATCTGCAGATTCAATGTAATCCCTCTCAAATTACCAATGGCGTTTTTTACAGAACTAGAACAAAAAATCTTAAAATTTGTATGGAGACACAGAAGACCCCAAATAGCCAAAGCAGTCTCGAGGGGAAAAACTGGAGCTGGAGGAATCAGACTCCCTGACTTCAGACTATATGACAAAGCTACAGTAATCAAGACAGTATGGTACTGGCACAAAAATAGAAACATAGATCAATGGAACAAGATAGAAAGCCGAGAGATAAACCCATGCACCTATGGTCAACTAATCTATTGCAAAGGAGGCAAGGATATACAGCGGAGAAAAGACAATCTCTTCAATAAGTGGTGCTGGGAAAACTGGACAGCTACATGTAAAAGAAAGAAATTAGAACACTCCCTAACACCATACACAAGAATAAACTCAAAATGCATTAGAGACCTAAATGTAAGACCAGACACTGTATAACCCTTTGAGGAAAACATAGGAAGAACACTCTTTGACATAAATCACAGCAAGATCTTTTTTGACCCACCTCCTAGAGTAATGGAAATAAAAACAAAAATAAACAAATGGGACCTAATGAAACTTCAAAGCTTTTGCCCAGCAAAGGATGCCATAAACAAGACAAAAAGACAACCCTTAGAATGGGAGAAAATATTTGCAAATGAATCAACGGACAAAGGATTAATCTCCAAAATATATAAACAGCTAATGCACCTCAATATCAAAAAAACAAACAACCTAATCCAAAAATGGGCGCAACACCCAAATAGACATTTCTCCAAAGAAGACATACAGATGGCCAAGAAGCACATGAAAAGCTGCTCAACATCACTAATTATGAGAGAAATGCAAATCAATACTACAATGAGGTATCACCTCACACCAGTTAGAATGGGCATCATCAGAAAATCTACAAACAACAAACGCTGGAGAGGGTGTGGAGAAATGGGAACCCTCTCGCACTGTTGGTGGGAATGTAAACTGATACAGCCACTATGGAGAACAATATGGAGGTTCCTTAAAAAACTAAAAATAGAATTACCATATGATCCAGCAATCCCACTACTGGGCATATACCCAGAGAAAACCATAATTCAAAAAGACACATGCACCCCAATGTTCATTGCAGCACTATTTACAATAGCCAGGTCATGGAAGCAACCTAAATGTCCATCAACAGACAAATGGATAAAGAAGTTGTGGTATATATATACAATGGAATATTACTCAGCCATAAGAAGGAACGAAATTGGGTCATTTGTTGAGACATGGATGGATCTAGAGACTGTCATACAGAGTGAAGTAAGTCAGAAAGAGAAAAACAAATATTGTATATTAACGCATATATGTGGAACCTAGAAAAATGGTACAAATGAACCGGTTTGCAGGTCAGAAATTGAGACACAGATGTAGAGAACAAAGGTATGGACACCAAGGTGGGAAAGCGGCGGAGGGGTGGGGGAGGTGGTGTGATGAATTGGGTGATTGGGATTGACATGTGTACACTGATGTGTATAAAATTGATGACTAATAAGAACCTACTGTATAAAAAATTTTTTTAATATATATATGATAGGCACATGATATTCATCATCTTTTTAATTACTAATCTATGTTATATTATCTATATTTACTATATTTACATTATATTTTACCTATTTATGAATTATTTTCTATTTTGTAGTACATTCTTATATTGACACCACCATCTTGCCAGCAAATCTCGATTCAAGTGTTTTAATTTGTATACATGAAATTACAAGCTTTTTCCATGGCAAACAGAGTGAGTTATATTTTTGGACTCTAAGGAATATTGTAGGAAGATATTGAGGATAATAAGTCCTAAGTAAGAAGCAGATTTATCTAAAATAAAATGCAGGGTACTGAAGAAGTGTAGAGTGATATAAAAAAGAGAGAGAGACAGAGAAGAGAGATAATTCCAGATGATTGATTACACATACAAGGACTTTAGCAGGTCAAAGACATCAAGGAGGAATAAAGTCAAAGCCATGGACCACTTCCTGATTTTGATGAAGGAACTTACCATACTGGCAGCAGTTTCCATGAGAAGCCAAATAAGTGTGTTCCTAAGGTGCAAAGAAGAAAAGACTTTATTTTTTTTTTTTTTTTTTTTTTTTTGCGGTACGCGGGCCTCTCACTGTTGTGGCCTCTCCCGTTGCGGAGCACAGGCTCCGGATGCGCAGGCTCAGCGGCCATGGCTCACGGGCCCAGCCGCTCCGCGGCATGTGGGATCTTCCCGGACCGGGGCACGAACCCGTGTCCCCTGCATCGGCAGGCGGACTCTCAACCACTGCGCCACCAGGGAAACCCAAGACTTTATTTTTTAAGGACTAGCTTCCATTGAAACTGGGAGGTGAAGGCAAGATAAATTAGTGCAAAGAACTGTAACCACAAGACTTAGAAATTAGAAAGTGTCCTAGCCTAAAGCAGAGTTATGCTATAGGGCTGTATTTGTAGTTTCCTGTAATTGATCCTGATTAGAATGGGTTCACTCAAATTCCTTCACATCATGCTTTCAAACCAAGTTGTTGACTGTGTCTAAGAGAGAGAAAGGTTATTATGAGAGAAGAAAATCAATAGAGAAGTTTTCACACTCACAATTTTTTGACTAGAAAACTTTTCTATTTGGTACCTTAGAATGAGATAAGAATGAATCCCAAGTAGAATATCATCCTAATGCACATTTTAAATATTGTTGACTACCCTTAAAAAAAAAACCTATCAATGTTGCCTTTTAATCATTCCCCATAGATTTTATTTCACTACTTCATCAAATTTATGTCTTTTCTGAATCCTTTCCAAATATTCCAAGCTCTTAAACCGTGTAACCAAAATTGTACACGTATCCTTGTCTATCCTTTCCTGCATATAAAGGGAAAAGCATTTCACAAATGTCAATGAAAAGGAAGGTGAAGTCATGAATTTAAATATCAGAAACTAAGTCCTTTAACTAAAGTCTTTTACATAAGGAGACAAGAGCAGTCATGTTCAATGATCAATACCCCTTGCAGTGACAAATTAAAAGTGGAACAATTGAGAATTCCATCATGACAGGGAAAAGTACACTCCCCTTTAGGAAAACCAGAAAAGGAAACAGTGAATTTAAAAAGAATGACTCATTTGAAAACAAAAGAACAACAAAAGGAAACAAAGAAAAGCAAGTAACACTTGCCTTCTTCCACTATTCACAAGTTCAAAAGAACATTTGAGAAATGCCCTGTTTAAGTTAGATAACTAGTTTAGTTCTTTAAGTTAGGTAACTAGTATGTGAGTTGAAACAAGATTGGAAGTCTCAACTCAAACGTTAAGAATAAAAACTCTTTCAAGATTCTTAATAGCTTAATTGTGCATGCAATATTGAATTTTACTGAAAAAATTAGCTAAGAACCATTTTTTAAATTTTTATATAAATATTTTCCCTATATCAGATGCACCTCTTTGACTGTAAATTTAGGCTTTTATAATTCTGAAATACTGAGTTAACTCATATAAGGTTCTAAAGTACATAAAGTCATATAATTACTTTGAATATTAAGATTCTGTGCAGTATAAAAAACTGTTTCAGTCCCAAAGAGATTCTCTAGAGAAAGGTAATTTTTAAGTGATTTCCTCTTGATGTAAAGAGTTCTTTAGGTGTACTGAAATTGTTCCAAAGGAATGTGTCTGCTACAATTAGGCCCTGGTAGAAAAGATGTTACCTTGAAGAGAAAAACAACTTTAAAAATGCACCTTTCAGAAAAATAGTGATTTCATTACAGTTTGTTTCAGTAAACTAATGTAACACTATTTGACTATTTACAATGTGAGGTATTGTTCCCAGGCAGTAAAAGAAGTACATACTAAAGTTTACAAATTCAAAAGTTCCCCCAGACAAAAACTTTTGAATTTGAGTTTTTATCAAGTTACTCTAATAATGTTTTTTTTGAGAGATTTGTACTATAAACCAAAACATTACAAAATACAGATTTACTTCATTTTAATATCTTTTGAGTGTTCCCTGAGTATTCCGTACTGAACTAGGGGCCACTAAGTGGATTGTGACAAAAAATGAACAAATGCTTGTTAACTTTGAGGGCACCTAGAACCTAAAGCAGGCCCAAGAGAAAACTAACCAATTCAGCATACAAGCCATTTAAGACAAATGAACAGGTATGCACTGCAGAGAAGTAACTATTTCATAAAGGGCCTTTATGTTTGAGCTTTATTTGTTTTTTTGACCGCACGGCGCTTTATGCCAGATCTTAGTTCCCCAACCAGGGATTGAACCCAAGTCCCCTGCAATGGAAGTGCAGAGTCTTAACCACTGGACCGCCAGGGAAGTCCCTATGTTTGAGCTTTAATTTCAAAATATTATGGCTTATTTTAAGCACGTCTTGATGAAAGATGTTTGCAAGTGAAACTTCTACATGATCTTGACTTCCTGATCTGAAAAATAAGCCTTTAATAACTCGCTATCAGGGACACTAAATGCAATTTTATGCAGCAACACTTTGATCATATTTTATTGAATATAAGGTATATTTTTTAAACATTTTAACATTTGTTAAATCAGTTTGCATTTTATAATCTGCAGTGTCCTTCCATCATTGTTGGAATAGACTGAGACCAATTTAAATTAAAACTTCTTCATGGGCTTCCCTGGTGGCGCAGTGGTTGAGAGTCTGCCTGCCGATGCAGGGGACACGGGTTCGTGCCCCGGTCCAGGAGGATCCCACGTGCCGTGGAGCGGCTGGGCCCGTGAGCCATGGCCGCTGAGCCTGCGCATCCGGAGCCTGTGCTCCGTGATGGGAGAGGCCACGACGGTGAGAGGCCCGTGTACCGCAAGAAAAAAAAACAACAACAAACTTCTTCATGAGATTTTGGACCACATTGGTGGTGTGAATTCAGAACACAAATGTGGTTGTGGTTCAAATTCTCAGAGGAGATACACTTTTTTCCCTCTCACTACCTGGTACTAGGATTGAGACATGTAAGTTTCCTCGCCCTCTCTTTCCTCATATTGGTTTCATCTATTTTTGCTCTTACACTTAATTGTGCGGCCCTTTGATATCCTACCTTGGGTGTTTCTGCTTTCATAATACTATGCAAAAATAACAATCTATCTGACAATAGAAGATTTCTTACAATCAATGTAAAACTGAAACTTGTCTTAACAAATTTTTAAGAATTCCTAGAAGATATCAATCATGACCAAGTTTTGGGCACAGGAAAGAGCCATTGTATGCCTCATGAAGGTATCACTGAGGGATAAGAAACTGCCTACAAATAAAACGGGTTATAAACCCATTTGCTTTGCAGCAAATAAAAGTTTAGAACTCTATTATACACTTGCTTTGGTTAAATGTGAAGGTTCCATATCTTCAACTGAAAAAGTAAAACTTTCTGGTAAAAGGAGGTAGATTAAAATTTATTTGTTGAAAAAAATAGTATATTAATAAATATGCAATCATATTTAAATATTGGCTAACTTTATCTTTTTTTTTTTTTTTTTTTTTTTTTTTTTTTTTTTTTTTTTTGTGGTATGCGGGCCTCTCACTGTTGTGGCCTCTCCCGTTGCGGAGCACAGGCTCCGGATGCGCAGGCTCAGCAGCCATGGCTCACGGGCCCAGCCGCTCCGCGGCATATGGGATCCTCCCAGACCGGGGCACGAACCCGTATCCCCTGCATCGGCAGGCGGACTCTCAACCACTGCGCCACCAGGGAGGCCCTAACTTTATCTTAACACATGTATTTGTTTCATGCTTCAAATAGATCACTTGAGAGAAAGCATCATGAAAACAAAGATTTTTCTCTCACTGTTTACTGCTGTTATGCCTAGATTTAGAATATTGTTTGACACATAATAAGCACTCAAGAAATATTTGTTGAGTTAGTTCATTAATGGATCAAATCGCATCCTGTGGTGCATAGCTATTTGTATACGTATTATGGTCCCTCCTGAATTATCAAGTGCTTGAAGCTTGAGTCTATGTTTATTTCATTTCATTGTTTATTTCATTTAATGAGACTCAACTCTGTAAGCGGAACCATCAACCTGGCTGACAGTAGTCACTCCATATCTGCTCTGTTGAGATACACAGTAGTTAAATAAACTCCAGTTCTTATCTGGAAGAATCAATAATCTTGGTAACCGGTAAACCATATTGACCAATTTTCCATGCACCAGTTGACTGTATACACTTACGGCTTGATTAACGCTGAGGATTTTAGAGTACAGTTTGATAGATTCTTACTAAATAGCATCTTATAGCAACTTCAGGAATCCTTTTCACAAGTCCACAGTTCCTTCATTCATAAAACTGTATGCTACTAAAGAAATGCCCAAGTGCACTAATGATCAAAAAGGCAAGTAGAGCTTAATGGGAAGGAAATAATAGAACTTTATAAGTATAGTTTTGAAAAGATGTGATGTCATAGCAAACTCTGGAGTACTTGCTAACGAGTATAAACCGCAGCAACATAATCATCATGGTTTTAGAGAAACTATAAACTGATAACCATCTCTGACACCAGAAGATAAGCCAAGCTATGTGAGTTTTGTCTTGATATCCTCTTTAATGCAGGTGAAAGAAAAAGATAACTTAATGGTGCTTTGCAGCACTAATTATTTGCTAATAATCAAAAGGCTTCATGATCTGAAAAAGTTGTTTCAGTACAGCCCATTAAACAATATGAAGAGCTATTATCCCATCCTACTACCTTCCTGCCACTCAGGTGTTCGTTCACCAGCTGCTTCCTAATTAAGAGCATATAAAAGGGGAATAACATGAAGTGTACAATCGGATAAGTTTACCCAGTCCAATTTTGGTGCCAAAAATAAATGCTTTTATTATAATTTTGACCAAGACAATTACTAATATTCATATTGCTGCTATTCTAAGCCCGTGAAAAAAATCTCCTCTGAGCCTAGTTTATTATCTGAATCATGGAGTTGAAGCCCTCTCTAATTGTAGCTAAAATAACAGCATGTATTTTTATTCTTACCAATATGTATAAGGTAATTTAAAATTCAGGCTAAATAATTTGTAGTCAACTGGTCTCCTGATAAAAGATTTTATTCCATATATTTTATACAGTTGTTACTGAGTTGCAATACTTATGTGTTGATGGGTCAAAACAGTAGTCTCCTAGATGTCTGTAAACCAGAGAGAGGGAGAGAGGAAAGGAAAGGAAAAGGAAGAGAAAAAAAAAGAAAAGAATTGAAGTTACTACCAAAGACATTCTTTTTATTGTCTCCCTTTACTACCCATTTACAGTTGAGAAATTGGTTTTGGACTTGTTTCACACTTGCTAGAAAAGAAGTAAATTCTCTTTCCCTTGGCTTCTCTGATCCAAGGAGTTGGTGACTCAGAATTATCCATAAGAGAACAGCATCCCTTCTGCTCATTGTTGGATTGTATTTCTGAAACCAGAGCATTAACAGCTTTGTACAGGTGCAAAGGTAAATTGTCAAGCAGGGAAAGAGGTATCAGTACCACCAAAGGCCAGTAAGATAGACAGAATTTTTTTTTTTTTTTTTTTTTTTTGCTATATGCGGGCCTCTCACTGTTGTGGCCTCTCCCGCTGCGGAGCACAGGCTCTGGACGCGCAGGCCCAGCAGCCATGGCCCACGGGCCCAACCGCTCCGCGGCATGCGGGATCCTCCCGGACCGGGGCACGAACCCGTGTCCCCTGCATCGGCAGGCGGACTCTCAACCACTGCGCCACCAGGGAAGCCCCCAGATAGACAGAATTTTAAGAAGGAAATGCCTCTAACCCAACTTTTTGCCATGTCTTTTAAAAAAAAAAATCCCGGTTTAAACACAGTGTTGGCTTCTATTCAAAATAATGCAGTTTGTTAAGGCAGCAATACTTAGATTCTTCTGGAGAAACAGCATTCTGAATTCTGAAAATCAATTTAATAACATAAAGGAGATAACTTCAAAAGGTAGTCATCATGTAAAGATTATGATCCAGTTTGCATAGGTTCAAATCCTGACTTTGTCACTGTGGGCAATCTCTTTAGCCCTGCTGCATCTCACTTTCCTCATCTAAAAAGTGAAAACAGCAGCTGGTCATTTGCATATATTCTTCACAAAAATGTCTACTCAGATCCTTTGCCCAGTTTCTAGAGTTGTCTTTTTATTATTGAGTTGTAATAGTTATTTATATATTTTAGATACAAGTCACTTATCAGATATATAATTTGTAAAAATGTTGTGCCTCATAGAATTGATGTGAGGATGAAATTATTTAAAACATGCAGAGTGCTCAGAATTAGGCCTGACATTGGGCATGCACTAAATATTTATTATTGTGCAGCTTGGACCAGGTTCTCTTAGTAACCTAATAGCCATGACCCTTAAACACTTTTCATCTGTTAAAGAAACATTGATATTTCATAGAATCTAGGGGTCTTATAATACAATTTTCTCAAAAGAAAGTGAAGAAAGAAAACAATTATGGCCAAAGATTTGATGCCGGTACCATCACCTGAAGGAATGTTAGCCACACTTCAGCCACCCATTCACTTTTTACCTTCATGATTTCACTGTAACTTCCAAGTACCTGGGTTATATTTTCATAACCCTTTTCTTTATATTGAAGTAAGTAAATTTATTTTTAAAATAAAACCTTATATAATTTTAATCTTTTAATTTGAGCATATATACACACCTGTTATTTTTTTTTGCATCTTTTAATTTGACATACAAACAAATGTCTATGTTAATTGGTTACTAAAAAAAGTTTTTTCCATTCCCAACAGAGGAAGAATACTGACAGTCATTAATAGCAACAAAATAAATATGTGAAACAATTTCTGTTATCACTTTAAAACTGAAGAATTTTCAGAACTAGAAAGTCAACACCATTACTGAATGCAAACTAATACTAATTCAACTAGGAGTTTGTTGACAGCTTAAAGCTAAGCATGATAAATATCATACTGATGAAATTTTGTCATGTCAGGGATATTTCCAGGGCTTTTTTCAAATCTACAAAACATAAAACTGAGTGATAAGGCTATGAATGTAGATACTCAAGGAAATATCAGATGTAGAACATTTGGGGAAATCATAAAAGAAGGTTAGGTACCCCAGTATGTATTTAATAAAAATGAATCTGGTTTATTTGGTGAAAAAATTCAAGTTGAATTTATATCAGGAAAAGCAAGACTAGGTCTGGTTTTAACACTTTCCAAGACTCACTCTTGAGCTTAAACCCATTTAGTGTCCTTGGGCATATGGAACTAGTGTACTCAGAACAAGCTTTCTGAAGTACAGGAACTTACGTATTAATGCTTTGTCATCTGCAAAGCTAAGACATTTAAAAAATATGACCTAGAAGGAATTGGCTTTTGTCCTAGCAAATACAAACTGATGATTCTTTCCTACGGATGGTTAGTTTTCAGTCCCAAGTTAATTATCACTCTGAATTCTATAGAAAATTTGTTCTTATTTAAAAAATTGGGAAGAAGGATATGCACTCTAACTCTTTTTAATTGGACCTCCGGTGTAAGAGTTGGGTTATAGATTCATCTTAATTATTGATACATGGCACACTCATCATTGGCCCCTACGTGGCCTGATTTTATTTAACTGGCTATTTGTAATGACCAAATAAGCACCTGCAAGCACATCATCCCAAACAAAAGTGAGGACCTTGACCTTTAGCCTACACTTTACCGCATGATTTCAACCCCAACCCATCCCTCTACTTCCCCCACTACAGGTAACCCCCATCCTGAATTCCATACTCCCCATTCCATTGCTTTCCATTTTACATGGTGTTAATGCATCTAGATGTATTCCTTTAAAGTGTGCTGTTAACCATTAGCATTTTTATAAACTTTATAGAAAGTGTATCAGGCTGTATGTTATTATCTGGAACATGTTTTTTTTACTTAATATTATATAGTTAAGATTCATCCATAACTTGAATGTTGTAAATTATTCTGGTTTGTGAATATTATGCGATTTGTTTTTCACTTTCCTATAATGGACTTTTGAACTGTTTCCAGGGTTTTGCTATTGTGAACAGCACTGCTGTGAAATTTCTGTACATCTCTATTGATGCATGGGTGCAAAAATGTCTCTTGGTTGCAGAAATTACTGGGTCGTAGGGTGTGTACATGTAAATACATATTCTCCCCCAGAGTTGGTTTTGTGCAGCTTTTAAATTTTGACCGTAAAAGAGGTCATGGGCTTGTTTTGCATTTTACTGATTACGTATTATTACTGGCCAAATGTTTTTCTCTTCAGGGAAATCTACTTTTGTATTTCTTTGTGCTTTTCTTAATAGTTTATGGAGTTCTTTACATATCCTTGATATGAATCCTTTGCTGGTTTTCTGAATCATGAATATCTTCTGTCAACTCATAATTGTCTTATCACTTTCATAAAAGTGATAAATGTAAATAAATGTTTTATTTTAATAGAATTATGTTTGTTTTCTTATTTGAGACAAGGTCTTTTGAATCTTATTTAAGAAATATTTTTCTGCCACTAGATCTTAAAGATACACAACACATTTTCTTTTAAGAATTTTGAAGACATTGATTTCTCTCCTTCTCTTCTTCCTCTTCCTTTTTCTTGTTCTCCTTTGTTTTGGTTTACTTCTCCTAAACCTACCTCTGAGACAGGAATGCTATTTTGTCTTTATCTATATGGACAACTCTTTTTTTCCAGTTTTATGTCTTGAAGAATTCCTCTTTTCCCTACCTCTGTCTATATCAACCTTTCATAGACAAATGGCTCTATTTCTAGACTCGCTATTCCGTTCCATAGACAACTGTGTTTTCTACCCAAACAACACACTTTCTTTTTGGGTGTGTGTGTTCTTTTATTTATTGAAGTATAGTTAATTTACAACGTTGTGTTAGTTTCAAGTGTACAGCAAAGTGATTCATATATATATATATATATATATATATATATATATATATATGTTAAGAATATATATATATTCTTCTTCAGATTCTTTTCCATTATAGGTTATTACAAGATAGTGAATATAGTTCCCGGTGCTATACAGTAGGTCCTTGTTGTTTACCTATTTTATATATAGTAGTGAGTATATGTTAATCCCAAACTCCTAAGTTATCTGCCCCCCCCACCCCGCTATCCCCTTTGGTAACCATAAGTTTATTTTCTATGTCTATGAGTCTATTTCTGTTTTGTAAATAAGTTCATTTGTATCATTTCTTATATTCTGCATATAAGTGATATTATATGATATTTATCTTCCTATGACTTACTTCACTCACCATTACAATCTCTAGGTCCATTCATGTCGCTGCAAATGGCACTATTTCATTCTTCATTATGGCTGAGTATATTCCATTGTACATATATATCACATCTTCTTTATCCATTCAACTGTCGATGGACATTTAGGTTGCTTCCATGTATTGGCTGTTGTAAATAATGCTGCAGTGAACATTGGGGTGCATGTATATTTTCAAATTAGAGTTTTCTCTGGATATATGCCCAGGAGTGGGACTGCTGGGTAATATGGTAGTTCTACTTTCAGTTTTTTAAGGAACCTCCATACTGTTCTCCACAGTGGCTGTATCCATTTACATTCCCACCAACAGTGTTAGGAGGGTTCCTTTTTCTCCACACCCTCTCCAGCATTTATTATTTGTAAACTTTTTAATGATGGCCATTCTGACTGGTGTGAGGTGATATTGTAGTTTGATTTGCACTTTCTCTAACAAGTAGCGATATTGAGCATCTTTTCATGTGCTTGTTGACCATCTGTATGTCTTCTTTGGAGAAATGTCTATTTAGGTCTTCTGCCCATTTTTTTTGATTGGGTTGTTTGTTGTTTTAATATTAAGCTGTATGTGCTGTTTGTATATTTTGGAAATTAATCCCTTGTCAGTAACATTGTTTGCAAATGTTTTCTCCCATTCTGTAGGCTGTCTTTTTGTTTTCTTTATGATTTCCTTTGCTGTGCAAAAGCTTTTAAGTTTAATTCGGTCCCATTTGTTTCTTTTTGTTTTTAGTTCCATTACTCTAGGAGATGGATCCAAAAAAATATTTCTGCAGTTTATATCAAAGAGTGTTCTGCCTGTTTTCCTTTAGGAGGTTTATAGTATCCAGTCTTACATTAGGGCTTTAATCCATTTTGAGTTTATTTTGTATATGGTGTTCTAATTTCATTCTTTTACAAGTAGCTCTCCAGTTTCCCCAGCACCATTTATTGAAGAGACTGTCTTTCCTCCATTTTATATTCTTGCCTCCTTTGTCATAGCTTAACTGACCATAAGTGCTTATTCTTCTGTAGTATCTGGCTATTATTAACTTACATTTCCATGTATATTTTAGAATGGTCTTTTCTGTTTTCTATTCGGTTTACCTTTCTTCTTCCTTCTAGTTGAAAGGTTATCAGACTACGGGCCAAATTGACATGAAGCCTGTTTCTGTATAACCAGAGGATAAGAATGGTTTTTACATTTTTAAATAGTTTTTTAAAAATATATACGGATGTACCTCAGAGATATTGTGGGTTTGGTTCCAGACCACTATTGCAATAAAGAGGGTCAGAAATTTTTTTGAAAAAAGTTATGTTTACATTATACTATAGTCTGTTAGGTGTAAAATAATATTATGTGTAAAAAACAAAGTACATACCTTAATTTAAAAATACGTTATTGCTAAAAAAAGATGCTAACCATCATATGAGCCTTCAGTGAGTTGTAATCCTTTTGCCACTGAAGAGTCTTGCCTCAGTGTTGATGGCTGCTGACTGGTCGGGGTCATAGTTGCTGAAGGTTGGTGCAGCTGTGACAATTTCTTATAATAAGGCAAGGATGCACGCACCCCAGTGTTCACTGTAGTACTGTTCACAGTAGCCATGACATGGGAGCAACCTAAATGTCCATTGACAGAGGAGTGGATATAGAAGATGTGGTACATATATACAGTGGAGTACTACTCAGCCATAAAAAGGAATGAAATAATGCCATTTGCAGCAACATGGATGGACCTAGAGGTTGTCATACTGAGTGAAGTAAGTCAGAGAAAGAGAAATATTGTATGATATCACTTATATGCAGAATCTAAAAAGAAATGATACAAGTGAACTTATTTACAAAACAGAAACAGACTCACAGACTTAGAGAATGAACTTATGGTTATGGCGGGGGAGGGGGGGGAAGGGTAGGGGGAAGGGATAGTTAGCGACTTTGGGATTGACATGTACACACTGCTATGTTTAAAATAGATAACCAACAAGGACCTACTGTTTAGTACAGGGGACTTTGCTCAACATTACGCAGCAACTTAAATGGGAAAAGAATTTGAAAAAGAATAAATACAGGTATATGTATAATTGAACCACTTTGCTGTACACCTGAAACTATCACAACATTGTTAACCAACTATATTCCAACATAAAATAAAAAGTGAAAAAAAAAAAAGCAACAACGAAGCTTGCTGCATTGTTTGACTCTTCCTTTCATGAAGCAATTTCTCTGTAGCATGCCATGCTGTTTGATAGTGTTTTACCCACAGTAGAACTTGTTTCAAACTTGGATTCAGTTCTCTCAGACTCTGCTGCTGTTTTATCAACTAAGTTTATGTAACATTCTAAATCCTTTGTTGTCATTTCAACAATCTTCACAGCATCTTCACCAGAAGTTGATTTCATCTCAAGAACCACTTTCTTTGCTCATCCATAAGAAGCAACTCCTCATCTGTTAAAGTTCATGAGATTGCAGCAATTCAGTCACATCTTCAGGCTCTACTTCTAATTCTAGTTCTTTTGCTATTTCCACCTCTTCTGCAGTTACTTCCTCCACTGAAGTCTAGCATCCCTCAAAGTTAACCATGAGGGTTGGAATCACCTTCTTCCAAACTCCAGTGAATGTGGATATTTTGATCTTTTCCCCTGAATCACAAATCTTCTTAATGGCATCTAGAATTGTGAATCCTTTCCAGAGGTTTTCTATAGACTTTGCCCAGATTCCTCAGAGGAATCACTACCTATGTCAGCTATAGCCTTTTGAAATGTATTTCTTAAATAATAAAGCTTGAAAGTCAAAATGACTCCTTGATCCGTGGACTGAAGAATGGGTATTTTGTTAGCAGGCATGACAACATTCATCTTATACATCTCCCTCAGAGTTGTTGGGTGACCAGGTGCATTGCCAATGAGCAGTAGTATTTTGAAAGGAATCTTTTTTTCTGAGAAGTAGTTCTCAATATTGGGCTTAAAATATTTGGTAAACCATGTTGTAAATAGATGCGTTATCATCCAGACTTTGTTGTTCCATTTATAAATCACAGGCAGAATCGATTTAGCATAATTCTTAAGGGCTCTAGGATTTTCAGAATGATAAATGAGCATTGGCTTCAACTTAAACTCACCAGCTACATTAGCCCCTAACAAAAGAGTCAGCTTGTCCTTTAAAGCTTTGAAGTCAGGCATTGACTTCTCCTTTCTAGCTATGAAATTCCTAGAGTCTTTGGTGGCATTGTCTTCTAATAAAAGTCTGTTTCGTCTACATTGAAGATCTGTGGTTTAGTGTAACCCCCTTCATTAGTTATTTTAGCTAGACCTTCTGGATAACTTGCTGCAACTTCTACATCAGCACTTGCTGCTTCACATTTTGCTTTTTTGTTATGGAGACAGATTCTTTTCTTAAACCTCCAAACTCTTCTTCTGCAGCTTCCTCACCTCTCTCAGCCTTCATAGAATTGAAGAGAGTTAGGTCCTTGCTCTGGATTGGGCTTTGGTTTAAGGCAATGTTGTGACTGTTTTGATCTTTTGTCCAGATCACTACAGCGTTCTCCATATCAGCATTAAGGCTGTTTCACTTTCTTATCATTCCTGTGTTTACTGGAGTTGCACTTTTAATTTCCTTCAAGAACTTTTCCTTTGCATTCACAACTTAGCTAATTGTTTGCACAAGAGGCCTAGCTTTTGGACTATCTTAGCTTTCAGCCTGCCTTCCCTCTAAGCTTAATCATTTCTAGATTTTGATTTAAGGTGGGAGACACATGACTCTTCCTTTCACTTGAGCACTTAGAGGACATTGTAGGGTTATTACTTGGCTTAATTTCAATATTGCTGTGTTTCAGGGAATAGGGAGGCCTAAGGAGAAGGAGAGAGTTGGGAGAATGGCTAGTTGGTGGAGCAGTCAGAATACATGCAACATTTATGGATTAAGTTTGCCATTTTACATGGATGCAGTTCACAGCACCCAAAAACAATTACAATAGTAATATCAGCGATCACTGATCACAGATCACCGTAACAAATATAATAATAATGGAAAAGTTTAAAATATTGTGAGAATTACCAAAATGTGACACAGAGACACAAAGTAAGCAAATGCTGTTGAAAAAAATGGTGCCAATAGACTTGCTCCATGTAAGGTTGCCACAAACCTTCGTTTTGTAAAAAATGTAAAGTACAATAAAGCAAAGCACAATAGAATGAGGCATGCCTAAATATGAAAGAGACCATCTGTGGCCACAAAACATAAAGTCTACTCTCTGGCTCTATACTGAAAAAAAATCTCCCAACTCATTCTAGAAGATTTTCTGAATTTAGACTTCCAACACATTATTTCATTCTTCAATTTTATGTTTTTGGTATTTAGTTCATATATGTTGTTCAATTGTTCAAAAAAATTAGGCCTGATATTTATGTTTGGTCTTTTCTCATGTTTTCTTGTTCATAGACTTATGGCTAATCCTTTCCTAATAACTTTTAGAACATTTCATTTGGCTAGGTTTTTTAAAATTAATTTTTATTGGAGTATAGTTGCTTTACAATTTTGTGTTAGTTTCTACTGTACAGCAAAATGAATCAGCTATACATATACATATATTCCCTCTTTTTTGGATTTTCTTCCCATTTAGGTCACCACAGAGCATTAAGTAGAGTTCCCTGTGCTATACAGTCTGTTCTCAATAGTTATCTATTTAATACATAGTATCAATAGTGTATATATGTCATCCCAGTCTCCCAATTCCTCCCACCACGCCCCTTTCCCTCTTGGTATCCATACATTTGTTCTCTACATCTGTGTCTCTATTTCTGCTTTGCAAATAAGGTCATCTATACCATTTTTCTAGATTCCACATATATGCATTAATATACGGTATTTCTTTTTCTCTTTCTGACTACTTCACTCTGTATGACACTCTCTAGGTCCATCCATATCTCTACAAATGACCCAATTTTGTTCTTTTTTATGGCTGAGTAATATTCCATTGTATATATGTACCACATCTTCTTTATCCATTCCTCTGTTGATGGACATTTAGGTTGCTTCCATGTCCTGGCTATTGTAAATAGTGCTGCAGTGAACATATTCTCAATTAATCTTTCTAATATGTCTGCTCCTAATGAAAGTCCATAGTCCGATATGCCTTTTTTCCTCTTTTAAATAGTTATACTTCTCAAATATCTTATGATTTTAACCTGTTGGCCCTATGATGAAGAAACCCAGGCATCAGAAAGCCGGTCACTGGCTCCTCAGTCTATAAAACAGATCTACAGATTAGGAATTTTCTCTTCACTTCCCAGAGAGAAGCCACATTAGATTCTCCTTAGATCATGATTTGCCAGCCCTGGGACTTTGGAGAAAAAGGGATGGGAAGAAAATGCTAGTGATCAGTTAGTATGAACTTATTTTTCTGGGATCTTCATTCACAGGTGTCTATCTCAAGGCGGTAGTGGAGAGAGGCAGGAGCAGGACAAATGTCTCCTTTACCATTCTCTTCTGCCTTAGCCCTTTGAGGCTGTCTCCTCCCCCAGGTCAAAGTCATCACCTTCCACTTATCTCAAAACACCCTGCTTGCTACCACCACCCATTGCCTTTAGGGTTTCCCATGGTATTCTTGGTCTTTTTCCTCTTTAATTCCTTCAGGATTCATCTTGAAAGAGGGAACGAGTACTAGCGGCTAAGAGAATATTCTAACATTTTAAACTGATATGCTTTACACAAAGTTGGAAATTGTACAGAAAAAAAGTTTATATTTAGTATGAAAAATACACACAAGGCAATTAACGTGCTTATTGAATCATTGATTAAATTATATCCTGATAGGTTTAGGATATAATTTTCCAAATCAACTCTGCCTACTTAACTGTAGGCAGGCATTCTTAACTGTAAGAATTGGGCAGGCAAGTTCAACACCTCCTTCTCAAAATTATTTCTGGTTACCTAACACATACAAAATAAGGGCTCCTTCTGAGTTACAGCAATATTTGAGTGATTTTACAAAGTTAAAGGAACCCTAAAAGAAGAAAGGAACAGCTAGTCAGAGAAAGCTGTGTTCCTGACAGATGACAGAATTGAATCAAATAGCTGGCTGGAGTCTAGTTAAAGCATCAGTGCCTGACAGAAAATCTGGAAAGACAAAACAGAATCCTGTAGCTAAAAAATCTATACATAATCTGTAGGCTCCACATTGGGAATAAATAGTTACCCTATTCCTGAGAATTAGTCCTCTGTGTAATTTTATAAAGTCCCAAGTGATTGCCCCAAGTAGAAAGTTCTATGAATATATTTAAATCCTGTTTGTCTACCTCTTGGTGATTCAAGAAATCCATGCATTTATGCATGTGTTGAAAATGTGGCCACTGTAGCTAATGAATCTGCAACTGGATGGGAAAAGAAAGTGATTCGTTAAATGCTTCACAGCAGCTGCATGGAGTCATTTTGCTCAAGTTGACAAGTCAAAGGTCTGATGGAAAATCACCACTTTTTCTTGAAAGATGCTGACAGGAAAGGAGCTACATGCTATTTTGCTGGTGCCATAAAAGTAAACAGGCAATGTCATTGAGAGAGAAATGAACATTGAATAAATATACATACTTATTCAATTTATTTGAATGATTTGGAAAGAAGAGTCTATTGCTTTCATGGTTTGGGGACATTATTAAAATTTGAAATAATTATAAGTAATAATTATTAGCATACTAATGTAAAGTCACACACACAGGCATTCTTCAAAAAAATTATTCCAGTTGGCAGTTTTTCTTCAATCACCTGTATAAGCCATGCATTGACCTTTACAGAAAGCAAAATGGGTGGACGTGGTCACCCATGTCTGCATACTAAAACCACCAGCCTATGTGTACGTTAACGTTCTATCCTAACCACTAATTCTAGTTACGTAGTTCACCTCTATACTATGGTATCTCCATTTGCAAAGGAGTCCTCGTAATATGTTTTGCCTTTTCTTAAAGTTCGGGAAAGTTGTAGAACTTAAGTAGATATCTACAACTAGCAAACTATTACTCTGGTGGGGAAAGAATAATTTCTACATGCATATAATTAAAGGAATTGGTAATCATTGCCCCTTTGCCTTCACTGATGGATCTTCTGATATTTAATTTATAAGTTCATCCAAATTTCTTTTTGACTTTGAAAATGTAGTATTTAAACCAAGAGCTCAAAACATTTTTAAACAGGTTTGGAAAGAAGAGGAAGTGAGAAGAAAGTCAGCAAACAAAATGTTCCATCGTTGACAGATGTTTTCTTTCCTGAAAAACAACAACAACAACAAAAACCCCTAACATTTTGCATGCCTATCACAGCCTCACATCCAAGATAAACCAAAACAAGCAAAAACAGCCCCAGGTTCACCCTGAGCAAGGTAAAATAAAGCAGCTACACTGATGGGAAAATGATAGTTTTTTCTCACTTTATTACTGGCATGGAAAGATATTCTAATAAATCTGGTTAAGGGAAATATAAATCACCACCACAGCAGAGTTCTTTGAAGATATGGGAAGCAGCCTAACCTCAGGCTTCGGCGTGTGAGCTCTGGCACCAAATTTCCTGGATTAAAATCTTGTCATATTTCTCATCAGCGCTGTGACCCTGGTCAATTTTCCCAATTTCTCTGTTGCTAAATGTATAGGGATACTAATGAGAACTACTTGATATGGTCGTTTGTAGAAATTAAATGTGATGTTACAGTTAAAACACTTTTAAAATGTTGTTTATGCACATAGCAAACCCTCAATAATTTCATGGTTCAATTTCTACGAAGTACTGTTACCGTTAAGTTCCTATCATAATTACCACAGGCGCAGGAAGGAGTTAGAAGGAGACAATGGTGAAGTTGTTGAGTGCATTCCTATTTTCCTCTAATTACTCATGTGAGACAGCATCATCTTTTGGAGCTGCCCATGATCTAGAACCTTCTCACATTATAGAAGCTGAAAATGCCACGTACTTGCTCCTCAAGCCTTCCTTTGCAGGGAGGACGCGGACTCATGACCAAACGTCATCAAGTGAATTTTGAATCAAGAGTTAATGATGTCCAGGAAAGGGGTATGTAGTGAGTCTTCTCTGGCAGATGCAGTTCTCAACCTGGAGTGGCAAATGCTAGAAGTGGTGCCCAGTCCATTACCTGCAGGGTCAGCAAACCAGGCCACCCGTGCAGACTCCAGCAGTGTCCTCCCAATAGGCCATGCAGGCATTACTTCCGGCTTTGGAGGTTCTAAGTACGCCTGCGTAGCTCCCTGGAGGTTCTATGAGCTACGCAGTATCCTTTTAATTAGTTTCTTGCCTGCTTAAAACAGTCAGCCAGAGTCAATTTCTGTTTACGTGTAATTAAGGTATGTGATAGAACTTTAGTGTTATTGAAACTCTCTCCATAAGAATGTATTCATTGTGTGATTTAAAAAAAAAATATTTTCAGTGGGAAAAGAGAGCTCTAAATACTCAGTTCATCGAATAAAGTATGTATCAAATACGTATAAAGCAGCAGTTTTCTAAATTACCTTTTAATAATAATTTTTAAACACGTTACACAAAAAAACCTCATTCTTGCTTTAAAAAAAAAAGAGAATAGTGATAAGCATGTGAACACACACACACACAAACTTTAAAATTCCACTACCCAGGGATAAATATTAAGAGTGAATCCTCCTAAGCTTTTCTATATGAGTTCGTGTGTGTGTATATATGTAAAATTATGTCATATATCCATTTTAGCACTACTCTTTTCTTTCTTTTTTACAAGGCATCATAAATATCTTTCCACTTCAATTAAAAAGTCTAAATCAATTTTAATATTTGCCTGATTGTGTTATACTCATTATTTAACCAGCACTGTAATATTATTGGGCAAAGCTTTATATCAACTCTTTCAAGCTTGTAAATAATACTATAATGGACACTACTCTATTCTATGTACATTTTTTTCGCATCTGCCCTACTATTTTCTTCAAATAATAGAACATGTGAAGGACTGAGTAGGTCCATCTTAAAATAGGAGAACGTTCCAAAGGTGATTCTGATATGTGCCTTTTAGCTTGTATCAATATTTATTTACTCTTTTTTTTAGATATTTTTATTGAGGTAACATTGGTTTATAACATTGTATGTTTCCTGTGTACAGCATTATGTTTCTACTTCTCTGTACACTGCAGCGTGCTCACCACCAAAAATTTCGTTTCCATCCATTCTCATACAGTTGATCATCTTGACCCATTTGGCTCTCACCCTGCCTCTTTCTCTCTGGTAACCATTGCTTTGTTCTTTGTATCTGTGTGTTTGGTTCAGTTCGGTTTGGTTTGGTTTGTTCATTAATTTTGGTTTTTTGTTTGTTTTTTATATTCCACAGTTGAATAAAATCATTTGATGTGTGTCTTTTTCCATCTGACTTATTTCCTTCAGCATAATACCCTTTAGAACAGTACTGTTCAGTTGGATTTTCTGCCGTGATGGAAAAGTTCTGTGTCTATGCCATACAATACAGTAACCACTAACCATGCATGGCTATTGATTGCTTGATGTAGTGTAATTGAGGAACTGCACTTTTAATTTTTAATTAATTTAATTTTTTTAAATTTAGATACCATATGTATCCAGGGGCTACCATGTCAAATAATGCAGCTCTTCATCCTTTATGACTGTTTTTTGAACTATACATTATAACATTATGAGGCTATATCTGGTTTTGTATGTTCTTGTGTGAAATCCCTTAACATTTCTTTCTTTTTTTTTTTTAATTAGTTTCCTTTGGCCTTTAATGACATTGGTACTTTTTTTTTTTTTGGCTGCATTGAGTCTTTGTTGCTGTGAGCGGGGGCTACTCCTCGTTGCTGTGCACGGGCTTCTCATTGCAGTGGCTTCTCTTGTTGCAGAGCACGGGCTCTAGGCATGCAGGCTTCAGTAGTTGTGGCACTCGGGCTCAGTAGTTGTGGCACTCAGGCTCAGTAGTTGTGGCACTCGGGCTCAGTAGTTGCAGCTCACAGGCTCTAGATCGCAGGTTCAGCAGTTGTGGCGCACGGGCTTAGTTGCTCCGCTGCATGTGGGATCCTCCCGGACCAGGGCTCAAACCCATGTCCCCTGCATTGGCAGGCCGATTCTTAACCACTGTGCCACCAGGGAAGCCCCCCATAACGTTTCTTGTATTGGTAATAATTTTTTGACATTTTACATCACGTACATTTGATTTCCTGCAGAGAAGCGAACATAATGTCCTCTAAATAGGAAAAATAAAAATAACTGAACAAGTGACATAATTGCCTTTATGTTTTTCAAAGGTAATCATTAGCCTATATTTCTGAAGCACGTTAGTGTCAAGAGTGTCAAAGTGACAGAATCTGTGTGTCAAATCTATTTTAAACGAAGCATTTACTACATTTTTACTGCTTCTTTTCTTACTCCTGTACCATAAAATTTTCAGTTTTTGAGCATTTCAATTTAGAAATATTCTATTATATTTAAAATTTCTTCTTAGAAAACTTTTTAATCTTTATTTTAGTTTTGTAATGAGGTATCTAACAGTAATTTAAATTTGCATCTTTAATCTCCATTAATGCCATTTCTTCCTCATTCATATGCTTTTATTTATTTTCAATTTTTGTCTCTGTTTTTCTAGCACATGAAGTACTATCAGGTATATAAATTGAGTTATAGCATTTTCTCATCAAAACTCCTCAGATCTTGTTCTGTTGTCTTCTGGATTTTAAGTGTGCATCCCTTGAAGTATGATACTGGTGGTTTGGAGGGTTTTTTGAATTTTTTTTTTTTTCCTGAATAGATATGGTTATGGACTGAATTGTGTCTCCTCCAAACTTCATAGGTTGGGGCCCTAACCCCCAATGTGACTATATTTGGAGATAAGGCCTTTCTGGAGGTGTTAGGTTCAATGAGGTCATAAGGGTGGGCTCTAATCCAGTAAGACTGGTGTCCTCAAAAGAGGAAAAGATCCAGAGATTCTTATAACCTGTACAGAGAGAAGATGCCGTAAGGACACGGTGAGAAGGCAGCTGTCTGCAAGCTAGGAAGAGAGGCCTCACCAGAAATAACCTTGTCAGTCCTAACAGAGTAATATAGATGCTCTTCAGATTTCTCCTTAGACTCTGTCTTGAACTAAATTTAGGAACATCTGTTATGCAGAGAACACTCTACATTCTCTGTTATCTCATCTCATTATTTTAATTTTATGTTTATCCTCTTCAGTTAGGAAACAGTGTTGAAGTTGCTCTCCATATCACCAACTGAATTTTCTTCAGAAACACTTCTATTCTTTACTCTTAAGTCTGAATTTCCATTTGAATAGTGTCGCTATTTACTTCAGATCCTTATTTTACTTTATTTACCTCCTTTTGTTGTCCTATTCTGTTACCTACACTTCCATTTTGTTCACTTTTCATCTCAATTTTTTCTCTCCATGTGACCTGTTACATCTTTTCTAAACAGGCCATTATCTTTTTTTAGTCTGTAGATTATCACAAACATTTCCCTGGAATTTTTTAATAGATCCTGGAATAGATCATTTTTAGAGTTTTGCCTTTCCCCACCATGAGAGACTTTTCCTCCTTATTCTGCAATGATTTTAATAGCCTACAGTTAGTTTTTATTCTTCCTCACCCTTAAGTCAAGGAGATCTCCACAGACATGAGATCATTTAGTTTTCCTCATTCCCTGTTCCTCCTCTCCGTCCTCAGACCTGCACTGGAAGGGCTGTTGATGCTAATAGCTTCATTTCAAATTTCTTGTTTCCAATGTGCTTTCTGCTAGTTAATCTGCTTCTTTCCTCCACTGCCCAGTTTTCTGGTACCTAAACTGACATAGCAGAGGAAAACAATACATTTCCCAGCTTACCCTTCTCCTGGGTCTGAAGTTCCCAGAAAGTTCTCTGTCAGCACTCTCCTTCTACTTCCTTTCCAGTAGCTTGCTGGGATTTTTGTGTTTCTCTCAAGATGAAGAATACTGACAAATGGAGAGATGAGGTACAGGAAATGGTATCTACCTGCCTCACTTAGTACTCTTTTATGGATACAGGAAAACATTTATCATTCTCTTTATATATCATAAATTCTAAACTTCTGAGTCAGAGAACAGATATCTGGGAGCTACTGACAAAGATTCTCTTCTTGGCCCAACTCTAATGAGGATCCTCTGAACTCTCTTCTCAACTTGGTCCTGGATTTGGGGCTTCAATGTTCATCTCTACATTGTCGAATTTTAGCAGGAATCCTGCTGAGTCAGTTTAGCCAGATTTCCGTACTCTCAATATCTGATCAATCACAGTATCTGATCAGGTTTCTCACCTTCCACCATCCCCAGGTGGTGTCTAATCACCCTAGCTTGCCTACAGCAAAAATTCTGTTAGGTCATTTCAGCAAGAATCCCCCCTTACCTCTGGTGTTTCCTCTTAGTAATTTTCCATTCACTGACCACCCCCTGCCACACACACACACACCCTGCTCCTTGGCTGTAATTTTCCATTTTTCCTGTTGTCTTTGTAGTTGAGCCCAGTCTCTCCCCCTACTGTAAAACCCCATGCAGTAGACCCTGTATCTATTGCAGTAGCCCTCCTATATAAAGTCAGCCTCACTGTTCATTAACAAGTTTCATGAATAATTTTTTCTTTGACAATATGAAGCCTCTTCTTACTTTTAAGTGGTCTATTTTATAAGGCAAAGATGCAATGTATCGTATGCTATAGCCTGGATAATGTGTGTGTGTGCATCAATTAATTGCTTACTAGTATAAAGAAAAATTTTGCCCCAGACGTTGGTTAAAAATGGCAAGGCAGGTTTTATTCAAACTGTTGTAGTAGAGGAGAGAGACTTCAGTTCAGTTGAACTCAGCTGAGAACCAAGCTCATCTCTGAATAAAACAAAGACAGATTTATACCCACAAGCACAGTGAAGGGATCAGTGGATGAAAAATTACTAAAAGGAGACGTCAAGCATAGTGGAATTCTTGCTAAACTGGTTTAATTGGTTTCTTGCTAAAGAGAGACCAAAAAACTTACATATCAAGGATTGGGGATGAAGAACTTGATCACATATCAAGAATCAGGGGATTCACACCAAAACCAGGCTTAGGAAGTCATAGACATAGAAGACCAAGGTTGAGGTCTAGTCTAGACAAGGGCTCACAGGATCTTGACCAAAGTCTGGTCAAAGAGGAGTCTTTGTCACTAATGTCATTAATTCCTTCTAGATTGTTTCATCAGGCTATTTATCAGTCCTACTTTTCCATATTGTACATGTTCATCCTGTACTACATTTTAATGGAATTTTAGTAAGAATATAAACAAATAATCCACTGGGAACAGATAATCAGATATCCTTTCCCACAGAACTCTACCAGTTTTATTAGAAGGTAACAAGTTCACAGCCAGCACCATATTTCTTTCACTGGAATTTAAAATAGAAAGAGGAATAAGAATTCAGTGCTCAGTAATGCACTCAATATTTTAAATCAGCCCTTCTAATAAACTTTATCCTTTTTTCTGTTCTTTACTCTTCCCTATAATTTTGTGAAATAAGTAAATACTTTACTTTTTAAAATACTTCAAGTTACTTTTAATTACTGTCCTACAGAAAAAATTATGTAACTTAAAACTGTAAGTAAAATACAGCATGATGGTATAAATAATATAGATAGTATAACTTTAGGTAGAGAGATAATTGAAAAAATCATATATATGTGTGTATGTGAATACATACATATGTGTGTATAATAAATGCATATAAATATATATATTTATGACAAAAGAAGAAAAGTAAACAGGAATAGAAGAAAAACTAAATCCATGAAAGAGTCAAACAACATTCATAGTTAATAGTTTTATGTCAGTTCTGATACTAAACTTTTTCCCAAAAAAAGGGAAACCTGATCAAGTTCCCACAAGACAAAAACAAAACAAAAAACAAAAAAAAAAAACAAATAAACAACAACAAAAAAGCAAGTTCTCAGGAAAATAGCAACTATTTAGGAAATGATACTAGATAGAGATCTCTCCTAGGGATCTGCTTTCAGATCATCAAAATATCCATTAGTATGGTTGGTATCTATGAAGATCCTTTGTTTACTCTACATTTTGCTTAGAGAAGCACAATCAAAAAGCTCTAAGTCATCCACACTGTCGAGTCATTCAGTGTGGACCACACAGGGCAATTCATGGGAGCTTTCATCACTGCTTCAATATATACCCCATGTGCTCTATAGTCCACACAACAACTCCATTTCACAGATGAGAAAACTGATATTCAGAAAAAGTGAACAACTTGCTAGTAATGGCTAGAAGGAGTTTAAAACGTAGATCTAGCTGGTTGTGAAGCCATTATTCTGCCTACTTCTCACACTACCATTCTGGCATTACTATTCAAGTTGGAGCTATCCTATTCTCTGAATAGAGTGTGTTCATTTTATGCATCAGCAGACCTGAATTAAATAGATTGGTATGCAGAGAAGGTGTTTGTGTCCTGAGTTCTGGAGGATATGTCTGTAGAAGAAAATATGAAACTAGAAATATGTATACTGGTTTCCATGAAGAAATAAGGTGTCTTGTTTCTGGGAATGTCCAAAGGGCATGGCCGAAAGGATGCAGAGACAAGCTTTGCCTCTTTCTGTGATCTCAAAGCCTGTCCTGTTTTGAGCTATACATATACCTTTTAATATCTGAGTAGAACTTATTTCTTAATATAAGATGATTGTCCTAATGTATTTCATCTGTATTACATTTTCTTAATGCTTTCAGAATTCTACAATAGTGCAAGGGGAAGTTAAAAATCCTTATCATTACTACATCTTTCAAATTCAAACTAAATAGCTGAGCTCTGAGCGCTTATAATAGCCACAGAATAAAATTGTGAAACTCTTCCAGGATGACATTAGCCACGAAAAATTAAGAAACATGCAGGATACATTAGGAAAAATAAAAGTTGCATAGAAATGCAGTGAACAGACGTGTGTACTGACTAGACCAAACAGCCTCAAGCTTCCATCCTCTTTTGCTTTTATCTGATGAAGTAAGAGGAACACATCAACTGCTGAAAAAGTTTTGCCCTTTGAACTTTGCAGTGATCTACTATTTTTTTTACATAATATAATTAATACAATAACAATGGTACTAATGCTTAGTACAGTGTTTCAAAGAAAACATAGAACTTTCCAGTACTGTAATTTTAGAGATTATTTTAATATTTTATCTCCAAAGGCTAATTTTTCTTCAAACTTTAAAATAATGGCAAACCAATAATTTTTTAAAATTTGCCCATTTCCTATATTCCCTTATCAATTTTAAGTGGCAACACTATTAAGTTGTTTTAATAGTGTCAAAATTGCTATAACATCAAATTTGCTTAATGGAAAAAGATTGATTGAATTAACAGCAAGATGGAACATAACAATAAGAAAATATTTACTGCCCCTGAAGTCCAAAGACTTTCTATATTACTCCCAAAGCATACTCTTTTCACAGTATCACATTGCCTCTCAAGTGTTGTGTTACCTCTTTTATTGAGAAACAGATGCAAAATAATTTGCATGAAATTTGCTCCCCAGTGCTCATTCATTATAACAATTGTTGTTACTTGCATTTTTTGGCTATTTCCAAACTGAAAAACGCTGTTCTGAAAGAATGTATTATTGTCCCTGGAAGAAGATATTTTCTATCCACTTATTACCATGAAAATTTTTTCTTCACTTCACCTCTGAGAGAAACTATCTTAAATTTACTCAATTTTTTAGGGAAGAAGTGGACATTCACATAAAAGACCTCATGAATCATAGTGCTATAAATTTACAACTGTGAAATTTCATTCTAGTTCCACTGATTTAATATCATAATTGAATAACATAATTGGTAATTTCAATGTGTCTTCTGGCTATGTGCGCAAGGAAAAATTAATTAAAATAGGCTACCCTATTCAACCAAGTTATAATCATAGTGAACAGATTTGTAATTATTCAATAATACATGAGAAATAATTCTTAGCTTTGAGAAAATATCTTTGGTGTATTTCTGATGGGAATATTTATGAGGAATTTTCCAAATTGGAACTAGCTTGTTTCAAATACCATATAGAGAAAACAAAATAAAGGTCTCTCCAACTTATGCCTAAAACTTGACTTGTTTTTCTGTGGTAAACGTCCAAAATGTCTGCCTCAAATGACTTCTGTAATTCAAAGCCTAAAAGATGGTGAAATATTTTTAGATCAAGGATAATTGGCCACAAAAATGAACATAAAATAAATTCCTAAAACTTTGTCATCCATGAGGTTGAACGAAAGATTCAATATCATACTTACATCAATTTGTGATACTACTATGAACAAATCATTTTTGAAAGTGATTTTTGAAGGTCTGAATTTTGTCTCTGGCCATTCCTTCCATTAT
Organism: Hyperoodon ampullatus; assembly: GCF_949752795.1. Lineage (NCBI taxonomy): Eukaryota > Metazoa > Chordata > Mammalia > Artiodactyla > Ziphiidae > Hyperoodon > Hyperoodon ampullatus. The sequence goes on from NC_136933.1 coordinate 17,878,650, forward strand.
GGACAAAAGTACATTCGAAGTAGTCAAAACCTCTCTCATCATCTTAATGTCCTAAGTATTCATCAAGCCCCAACTTTCTGTTTCGAGTGGGACATCAAAGTGAATCATATTATTTTCTTCTGAAATAAAGCTCACTTTAGTGATATCCAGTACGACACAAGGATGTAGGCAAGAAGGTAGTGTCCTGGGACACGAGTTGTAAACTGGAAATGATGTCAATTGAAAATTTTTTACTCCACGTAGCCAGTTATCCACGTTTCTACTACTAAACATCAAGCTCAAATCTATTATGCTGCAAAAATATGGTCAAATATTTTATGAAATGAAATTACAGATATAATTAGGCTAAATGCCTATGCCTAGGATGACATATATTCACTGATCAGACACATACATTAGTTTGTAGTTATGTTCCCTGAAGCTGTATCTGAAATTATGCATGAACTCTGGATCTATAACTAAAGCAAAATCTGAAATAATTTACTACATTTTCACATTAATGTTATTTATATCAACTGCATGACTCTGTTTCACTATTTCATTCCTTCTGTGTATGAATGATAAATGTGGTAGAAAAAATACCAACTTTGGAATCAGGCAGACCTGGATTCTAATCTCAGCTGTGAGCCTCACAAGGGATGTGAACTTGAATAAATTACATCATTTGAGTCTCAGGTTGATGTGAGAAATAATGTTTTAATTCTATAAATTCTTCAAATACAGAAAAATATTTCAAGAGACAAAAAGTTACTGAGCCTTTTCTTGGGTATAGCATCACTAACACAGCTTCCTAGACTTACTAAGAACTAATCTATACAGTTGGTTTTCAGAAATATTTGCCTGAACATGTTTATCAGTCAGGGATGAAAAAAAAACTAAGCCCATATAGTTTAAACTTGCAAAGGAAGAAACCAAAAAGTAATACTGTCTTAATAGGCAGATTTGTTTAAAAGTCTTCTGGAAAAGACAGAGCTATAAACTGAAAATGGACTGATTTCTTAGTGACCTTCAAGAAAGTATGTGGTTATTTGATGCCTTTGTTGCTCCTATCTCAATAAAAACCCACTTTCATATACTTAGCTCCCACTATGATTGATATAAATGTTACTCAGTGGATTAAAATGTTACCCTTACCAGGAATATTGGTATTTACACAAGGTGCAAATAATGTTATTTTAAGTTTGAGCCAATGAATTGGGTCACACGGGTCCTTCCTAAATGTCTGAAATATTAATATAATTGGCCAAAAGTTTAGCTACTGATAGAGAAAGCACCAATGAAGTTCTGCCACATCATTTTTTTAAAGGTTTGTGTGATGTTTTGTAGCACCCTATCTGAATTGAAGTAGAAATCCAATTGATTTTTCATTTTTTCATGTAGTACGGGTTGTTCAGGACTGCTTTTTTTTTTTTTTTTTTTTGCGGTACGCAGGCCTCTCACTGTTGTGGCCTCTCCTGTTGTGGAGCACAGGCTCCGGACATGCAGGCTCAGCGGCCATGGCTCACGCAGCATGTGGGATCTTCCCAGACCGGGGCACGAACCTGTGTCCCCTGCATCGGCAGGCGGACTCTCAACCACTGCGCCACCAGGGAAGCCCAGGACTGCTATTTTATTCTAGTGATTTGTAGCATCCACTCCATGGTATTTAAAATGTCTTTATATGTATGAGCCTATTTAGAAGAGCTCTATTATACTGATCAATATGAGTCATGGTCTCACTATCTGAGTTAGTTCAGCTTTATCATATGCCTTGGTATCTCTCTGGGAAATTCCTCTGGTTTTATCTTCTTATTCAAGAGTATTATGACTATTCTTTTTTTAAATTGAGGTATAGTTGATGTACTATATTATATAAGTTTCAGATGTACAACATCGTGATTCACAATTTTTAAAGATTATATTCCATATATAGTTATTGTAAAATAGTGACTATATTCCCGGAGCTATACATTATACCCTTGTAGCTTATATATTACATACATAGTAGTTTGTATTTCTTAACCCCATACCCCATCTGCCCCTCCCCTCTCACCTCCTCCCACTGGTAACCTCTAGTTTGTTCTCTTTACCTGTGAGTATATTTGTTTTGTTATATTCTTTCATTTGTTTTATTTTTTAGATTCCATATATAATAACATAGAGTATTTGTCTTTGTCTGACATTTCACTTAGCGTAATACCTTCCAAGGCCATCCATGTTGTTACAAATGGCAAAATTTCATTCTTTTTTATGGCTGAGTAGTATTCTGTTGTATATATATATATATACCACATCTTTATCCATTCATCTGTTGATAGATACTTAGGTTGCTTCTATATCTTGTCTATGGTAAATAATGCTGCTATGAACATTGGGGTGCACATATCTTTTCGGATTAGTGTATTTGGTTTTTTGGATATATACCCAGGAGTGGAATTGCTTGGTCATATGGTACTTATATCTTTAGTTTTTTGAGAAGCTTCCATACTGTTTTTCACAGTGACTGTACCAAACTACATTCCCACCAATAGTGAAGGAGGATTCCCTTTTCTCTATGTCCTCTCCAACATTTGTTATCTGTGGTCTTTTTGATGATAACCATTCTGACAGATGTGAGGTTGTTATGCCTAGTATTGTAACTTGGCTCTACCGTATAGCCTTTAGAATCAGGTTGCAAATTTGAAAACTTCTTTTGGAATTTGGAAGGCAATTGTATGACTCTCTATACCAATCTGGAGAATAGGTATTTTCAGTATATGGTATAATTTCAACATTGATGTTATCTCTGAAAATAATCACACTTTCCTGTGGTGGATACTGATAACTCAGGTGTTTTGGTATACAGATCAGGATCCATAAAACCAGTAGTGGGGCTTCTTATAATGTGTCACTTTAATATGAAACATTATATGAAAAAAGCTTGCTTCATCTGAAATTGTTCTTCAAGTTGAAGTCTTGTTGGCATTGTCACTCAAAGCATTGGTTTAGAGTTAATAGGTTCACAGAACAAGAAAAAACCTTCAGTTCTACTGAGCCAAGTTACCTAATTTCATTGACAAAGTCATTGAGTTTCACTAGGAGTAACAAATGGAACAGGTATAAGAAAAGCTGCATGCATCCTGGAATTTAACTTCTTTATTGGGAAAATTCAGGAAAAAAGTCATGCATAATTTTACAGCTGTGGGTTTGTGGTGATTTTTTAAACTAGTAACTATGTGTATTTGTTTCTTCATAGTAGAAAAAACTTAAAACTGAATGTTCAAAGAAATGAGAATACATTTAAATATAAGTGAAATAACTAGGAATTTTGGGTAGTTTAGAACTTGGGGTTTATTTCATAATCTCACCTTCTGTATTCTTCCTCTGTACTCACACACCCACATCCCATCTTCATCCCACTTCAACCCTGAGCATCACTGCCAGACTCTGTTCACTCTGTTAAAGAAGGCATTCTTCTATCTTCAAGCCACCCCTCTCTTCCGTGTCATGTGTTGATACAGAGATTCATTTACTTTATTTTGCTATTAGCTACTTAAATGTTTGGATAATTGTCAACTGATACGATCTAACTACTGCATTTATGTGTCCCCTTTTTATGTGGTTTGCTGCTACATGATAGTAATAGCTAATTTTACTGAGCAATTATTATATTGCCAGGCACTGCTGCTAAGCCCTGAAGGCTTAAATGATCCTATGTCATCTTCACAACAACCCTGAGAGGTTTATATGATTATTAGATCCATTTTATAGATGAGTCTAGAGATGTTAAGAAACTTGCCTAAAGTTATAGGACTGATGAAGGACAGAGCTAAGAGCAGAATCTAAATCAGTCTGTCCCCAGAGGTGGGCCCTATTACCCTGTGCTCTTGTATGGTGCTTACATAGTTAAGGCAGCATTTCAGATAATTTTTAGGTTGTATCATCTTCGGATTCAGTTAATTAGTACCAATATTATTCTTCCCATCTGTCAGTTTTCCGTTTATCTCTCAGCCTCTTAGCCAAATCCCCAAAGTGATATTTAAATTCCCCTAGATAAACTTAGAGACCAGAAACTATTTAACCCTGTACAGATACTTTCATTTTTATAGAGTTGAAAGAAAAAGTATAAATAAATAAACTGGAAAATTGGAGCATTAGCGTATTTGGGGATATGCACCATTACAATAGTTATTTTTTTTAAAATAAACTAATCAGGGCTTCCCTGGTGGCACAGTGGTTGAGAGTCTGCCTGCTGATGCAGGAGACACGGGTTTGTGCCCCAGTCCGGGAAGATCCCACATGCCGCGGAGTGGCTGGGCCCCTGAGCCTTGGCCGCTGAGCCTGCGCATCCGGAGCCTGTGCTCCGCAACGGGAGAGGCCACAACAGCGAGAGGCCCGCGTACCACCAAAAAATAAATAAATAAATAAAAATAAATAAAAAATAAAATAAACTAATCATTTTAGTTTTACATGAACATTATCAGCTTGTGTGTTTTTGCCTTCGTTTAAATTGTGCACATTAACAAAAATACACAGAGCAAAGGGAAGTAAGTAATTTGCATTTTATAAATATAATTAGCATTAACAGGATGTATGCACTCTGAAAGTCTAGGTGATATAGTTGCATTAATTCTCTTCCCCGATAGGTTTAAGTGATTCTGGAATATATTCCTTTCTAATTAGATTGTTCTAACAAGGATAACTCAGTTTGATGAACATTTAGAACTCAATAGAGTAGAACTTCTAGAATTTTAACAACATAATGAGGTATTTTTTGGCTTTCTGTGCATCAAGCTTTCAAAAATATCTTTAAAATTATTCCTACAATACTTGTTTGCTACAACTTAGAAATTTCATTCTGAATAAAGTGAATTTTTTTAACATACCAAAGTGCAGCCTGTACCCAAGGAATGACTATGTAATTGTGTGATTTTTCAAATAGGTTTTATATTCTTATGTAAGAAAAGAATCCATTTAAAGAAAAAAAAAGTTAATAATGTCTAATTCAGTGTGAACACTGAGCAGAGTATAATAATTTGAAAACCTACAGTAAATCCTAGGAAATATATTTAATCACCCAAAATATGTGTCTTATTTATCAATGTATTATATTCATTTGTGTTCTGTTATAGCTTATCTTTGTTGAATAGTTTAGAAGTTTACAGAGTGTTTTGACTTTAACACACTGTGGTCTTTTTACTGATTGATTAAAGTGATATTTTTCCCCTCTGTGGAGCACAGTAGCTATATCACCAAAGCCAGTAAATCCTCAGAGATTAAGGTTTAACACAGGGCTCACTTATATTCGTAAAATGTTATTTACAAAGGAATTTATTCTGTGTTGTGCTCAAAAATTGGAATTTTCCAATTCCATTGCCCAGAAAGCCTCCATTTAGTTGTCTATGATGTTATACCACCCACACCCACAACCTCACCTTTTTTTTTTTTATGTTTTCTGGGATGGGGACTCAAAAAACCTACAACCTAACATAAAATTTTTATTGTAAAGATAGTTTACTTCTGCAAATAGCGAGTTGCAATCAATTAACTAACTTCAAAAATCAATCTCACGTTTCACATTGGACAGTTTGCAAGAACTAAATATAGTGAGAAATGTATGTTATACACTATGGTGTTTTCATATAAATTGTCAAAGAATTGTAGGTCCTAAATCACATGATGGCTAAATTATCTTCTTGCTTTCCTGCTTTATTTTTTTTCTTATTTTTCTCCTTCTTGCCTATTTCCGAATTAGGCTCCATACGCTACACAAATAAGTAAAATATCCATGGAAGCTTTCATGAAGATATGTTATACTTGACATGCCTTGGTTTGCTAGGGCTGTCATAACAGACTGAGTGGCTTAAACAACAAAAAAATGTTGTTGGAATCCAAAATCAAGGGGTTGGCGTGGGTAGCTTCTTCTGAGCTCTCTCTCCATGGCTTGCAGGTGGCCACCCACCTGCTCCCTTTTCACACGGTTGTCCCTCTGTGCATACACGCCCCTTGTGTCTGTCCGTGTGTCCTAATCTCCTCTTCTCATAAAGACACCTATCAGTTGGATTAGAGCCCATCCATTCAACCTCATTTAAGCTTAATTACTTCTTTGGCCCTGTCTCCAAGCAGACACATTCTAAGGTACTTGCAGTTAGGACTTCAAGATATAATTTTGGTGGGAGGAGTATACAATTTAGTCCATAACATGACTAAACTACTCTTCTGGCAAATAATCTACTTTCCCTCACTCCAGCACCCTTCCCTATGGAACGGTTGTCATTATACGTTGCTACCTCTTTACCTCTTGGTCCTTGGTCTGGCTAATGAAATATAAGCAGAACTTTTAAAGGCTACCTTGTGGCTCACATGATCTCTTTTCCCTTGGGAACTATTAAGGATAAATGCTTCTTTAACAGTCTAGATCCTAGAGTAAAGATAATGTAGAGCTTATCTGAAGCTTGTCTTCTGTGGATATTGATGGTGAGCAAGAAATATATCTTTGTTGATATAAGCCAGTAATATTCGGGGGATCATTTGTTTTTGTAGCATACAGTTTATTTTGATTCGTATATATGTACATCATTGATGTCCTGTTAAATCCTCTGTGATTCCTTATACCCTAAGGGTAAAAATTGAGTACCCGATCCCTCGTTTTGTATACACTGGCTCTGAAAATAAGAAATTAAATTATTTTATTGATTAATAAAATAGATATATAAAATCTTATGAATTATATGTTTCATCTTTACCCAGGAGTCTTGTGCATTCAACGTCACGCTCAAAGACCTTATTCTTCAAGACATGTAAAGAAAAGTTATAGCTTCTACTAATGATTTCATAGTTAAAAATTAATATAATTCAGAAAGAAGTTGAATATTAGTATGCCAATCACTGTTCCTTTAATCATATGTTTGAACCACTACAGCATATTCAAGGCTATTTGTGTAATTGCCCTTTCAACTGTATTAGATGTACTTAATCTAAATTACGGTATATATACACAATGAAATATTATACAATCACTAAAGGGGTGCTTATGAAGAGTTTATAATGACATGGGAAATTAATGCCGTGGTAGAGTAACACATAATATACACAGAATAATAACAAATTTGTCTCTACTGAAATTCTTAGGAATAGGAAAAAAATTGGAAAAATCCAGGAAACACAATTTTAATTGCAGTGTCTGTAAATAATAGGATGAGTGACTTTTTTCTCTTTCGACTTTCTTTTGGGTTCCAAAGTTTGTACCTTGAGTACATATTACTTTACACAATGACTCTTAATAAATTAAAATAGTACCAGTACAAAACACAGAAATTCAAATCATATAAAAATGTCAAGGAAAAAAAACATCTTAAACTGCAAACACTCGCAGATTAAAAACCACCTCAAACATCTGCAGAACATACAAGATCCATCTCTATTCATATATATTGAACAAGAGAAAAGAGAGAAGAAAAGGGAGAAATGTGTTAATACCATATATACTCTTCTGAAGTTAAATTCTATAAAATTTTATTGTTAATTACAGTTCACAAAAGAAAAACTGGAGTAAAGTTGAATACATTTAAAATTTTCAGATACATATTTTTAAATGATATGAGTTATTATTTCCTTAAAAAAATCCTCTGAAGTTAAGAATAAAGGAAACCATTGTGACTTCTAACTACATGTTGTTTCTCCACTGTAAAAGATGAGATGATGAGCATGGCTATATGTTCTCCTTTTCTCTCCCACTATCCTGTCACATATGTTACAGTATGTCTACTTTAGTGAAATTTTTAATATTTATATTTGGTTACGCAACCCAAACTTTTCAAATTGTTTGTTTGCTTTTGACTTAAGTGCATTCAGTGTTCTCCACCAGCTCTTTGCCACATGCTTTCCATTTCTGGATTGTCTTGGTTGGCTGGGAGTGTTCTCATCATGTAGTTTTTTTTTTTTTTTAATGGGGGCTCGTCCCTGAGATCTTCATGTTCAAAGAAATCTGCCTCCTACATTTATGCTTATTTTAGAGTCAGATTTTCTTTCGTTAGTAGACTTTGCTTCATTTCCTTCTTGCAGTGAATGTTGCTGTGAAAAAGTCTAAGGCCAGTCTGATTTTCAGTGTTTGGAGTTGACTTCTTTTTATTTCCTAGAATCTTGTTCATGATTACATAAAGCAGCTCTGTGCAGACCTTTTTGCTCTAATATATTAGATAAACTATCTCTGACACTCTTCCCGTTAATTAGAGAATCATGTATCGTCTTCTACAAGCTATCATTTGAAAACTAAGTATTATTCCATCCACTTTTCCATAGTATGATTATTATGGCCCTTTTTCTCATACTCTGTCAACAATTGTCTTATCCCCTTCTAATCTTCTAATCTGTCTTCCCCCTATTTCTTTAAACCCACCAGTGCAATGCTGCCACCTTCAGGTCCTGGGTGAAATACAACTGGAAATTATAAATTGATGCCTTCCTTAAAAGGAAATATATATTTCCTGATGGAGTGTAAATATAAGTCAGGTACAAAAATAGTATTCTTAGAGTTTATGCTATCCTTCGAATTCATGGCTCTTTTTCTAGCCTTTGGAATTCAACATCTACTTTGTGTGGTCCTTGGGAAGTGGTAAATTCACCCTCTATTTTCTCACACTGATTCTTCTCTTGTTCTGACCTGGGCACTGACCTACAGAGGGTAACACATTTGGCTCCAGAAGATCTATGCTCTCTTTCATCTGTGGACTCCCAAGTATTTATTTGTGTATTCTAGCAAACTCCTTTGCTATTCCGTGCCCTAGGGATACCAGGCACATGGACAGAGACAACAACCACTTATGATCTTATGCTGATGTAATGCATCTCCTTCTTAGAATATAATTGTCTCCACTTTTCCAAATCCATCTCATGATTCACATCTTAACTCAAATCCCCACTCTGCCCTAAGCCCAGTTCCCAGGAAGCATAACACCACATCAATCACTCTGTATCAGAAATGAACATAGTTCACCACTTAATTGTTCTCTAGTTGCTTCATTTGTGCTCATTTATATTTATGATTATTTTATGAAGCCACTGAAGTAAAAGCTTCTTTAGTTTTCTCCACACTTTCTGGTGTAATAGAAGACACACAGTGAATATTCAGTAACCCCATAAGTGTTACAGTATTTATGAGAGATACATCTAAGTGTTCAGTCAAATGAGATCTAACATATCTATCCCTTTCTCATTCCATAGTAGGAATGAGATAGATAAAATGTAACGTTAATCTTGAGCACCTTGTTCTTCACAAAAATAATTAGGCATTATACTATATTATTCTTGGTACATACGAACCAGTTGCTTAATGTAGGCAGTTCTTGCTTTGCAAAGTCATGCAGAGTCATGAAGATGACTGTGCAAGCTGAAACCATGCAAAGCAATCTTAAAAATCTATGGGAAAATTTATGATTGTCCAAAGACCATTAAAAATTTTGTCAATATTAAGAACTCTTACTGTTGGCTATAAATATAGAGGGAAATGAAAAAGAGTAAAAGAAGTGTGTATTTTATACATCTTAATTTAAAACATTAGAAAATTGAGACATGTTTTATTTCTGTGCAAAAAACTTATCAAGAGTAATTTGAACAGTACTTGCTTTCTTCTCACAGTATAGTTTATGACTGGAGTGAGCATCTTGCCTATGCCTTAAAGAATCATAATGCTCCATTCTAAGTTTGGATCAGCTAATTTACTTATCTTTTGTACTTTCAGTGTCAGAAAATATCTCCAAGAGAACCTTGAAAGTGAAGTTTTTTGCCAGCATCACTTCCTCTAGGACACTTTTATCCCTTTTATCACAACCACATTCCTCCTTTGTTTCTATAATTTCACCTTCACCAAGTTCTTCTGGCTCAATAACTAGAGTCTTTCAAATGGCAGCAATTATAAATCACCGTTACCAGCCATTATAAATCCACTGTTCAGCGTGAATCTCATTTCCAGTGTTATCACTTTTGTTTTCTTTGCTGCACTTTCATCTTTATTGGCTAATTCCCTCTTTCAACTACCATTTTCATAAAATGTCACATAGGTTTATCATTGGGGAACAAGTAAGCAACATTAACTACACACTTTGCTGTCTGGGCAGGAACTGAATAACAGATGCACAGTGATCAATTAGCCACAGATTTTGAGAAAAGAGATGTGCTTGGTCGTTGATCATAATATACATCTATTATTTATGTGGTGATTTGTGGACTGAAGAGCTATCAGCTAATTTTGTCCTTTATGTAATTATTTATAGTTAATATATAGGGTAACTGAAACTTGAACTGTGTTGCTAGGGGCCTGGTGTTACTTAACTAAAATGTGGTAACTAAAATTTATGCATATCCAGGCTATACAAAGTGAGACTGCCTGTACTTGGTTGTAATATTTTTTAGATTGATTATTCTGTAATTTCCAAGAATAATCCTCTCTTCCTATTCTATAATTATTTAAGATAAACATATTATTTTTCTTTTATTAATTTTCAGGAATTTATTCTATATTTTTTGTTTCAAAATTTGAATTTAATAACAATGTAGTTCCTTAAGTATGCCTCTTAATAATAGGAATATATCCAGTTACTGTATATATTTTCCTACTAAGTTATGCCTTACAACTTTTGAATATAATTGGAATGCGATTCACCCAGTCATTGCTTTCTTAAAGTAACATATAGTTGGGTTTTATTTTATTTTTAAATAACTGAAGTGTCAGGAACGTATACATTGAAAACCTTCAGTTTTTATACCATTATCTGTTATTAGTTTCCCTTCATCTCTGGCAGAGCAATAAAATTCTATCTCTTTTTTTTTCTTCATTGCCTACTATATTTGAGGAATAGTTTCCTGATTTAATCATCTATTTAGTTTTATTTGTGTATTTTAATCCTCTCAGCTTGTTTCATATCTTTCTTCTTTCATAAGCTAAAACACTTATTTCCCTAAGTAATTCTATCTTCCTACATTTACATACAAAACATTTTCCAAGTTATCCTATTATTTTTTCTAAATTCTATCTTCCATGTTAGATATTTCCAATAATCACATATTTTTGGCACCATTGCCTTAAATTTCAAATCAAACTTTACCTAATTTCTTATCTAGTCTTAGTTTATTGTTCTTGTCACTAGACTAGTCAATATGCTTACAAAGATATTTTCTACTAAAAAGAAGATTGGCAGTATGGAGTTGTTGAAAACACGCTCATCTAGAATTCAGGTGACCTTGGGACTTCCCTGGTGGCACAGTGGTTAAGAATCCGCCTGCCAATGCAGGGGACACGTGTTTGATCTCTGGTCTGGGAAGATCCCATATGCCATGGAGCAACTAAGCCCGTGCGCCACAACTACTGAGCCTGCGCTCTAGAGTCCACAAGCCACAACTACTGAGCCCACGTGCCACAACTACTGAAACCCGTGCGCCTAGAGCCCATGCTCCGCAACAAGAGAAGCCACCACAATGAGAAGTCCGCGCACCGCAACGAGGAGTAGCCCCGCTCGCCGCAACTAGAGAAAGCCCGCGTGCAGCAACGAAGACCCAACACAGCCAAAAAGAAATAAATTAAATAAATAAAATTTTTTTAAAAAGTGGTAGAATTCAAGTGACTTGAATTCTACTCCTAGCTCTAATCTAAGCAGTGTGGACTCTAGAAAATCAATTTTTCTGAGCATCGGTTTCATTATCTGTAAAATGATACACATGTGGGAAGGGAAGATCTAAAGTAGACAATTTGTATGTTTCTTTGACTTTGTATCTCATCCTGATTGAAGTTTCCTTTTCCTGTGTCACTTAAAATTTTCCTTCAATATCAACTTTGAATATATGCATTTATCTCTAAACTATTTCTGTCACTATGGTAACCTCTTCTAGGAATATAAGTATGTTAACTTTGAGATTCCTCCCCCCCATAGTTTCAATTATTGTTTCTAAAGATTCCTAGCCATTCAAAATACATTATATCAGAATCTATTCTATTCCCCCAAAATCAGGCATATAAGGTAGTAAAGATTAATTCCGTTATGATTAGATGATCATATATTATAAAGTATTGTCATTCTGTTGATGCTGACACAGTGAGAAGAAAAGATGTCTTCTTTTGTGTTGCTTTGCTAAGACATTATATCAATGAGGCTTTAACCAGAAAGAAAGAGCCTTCAAAAAGTATTTACAAAAGAAGGAATCTATTACAGAGATTTCTTTTTTACATGGATGATGGAGGACTAGAAAGCCAAATAGGTGATGGTGAGTAACGTCAGATATTAGGACCAACATGAAACCATCACCACCCCTAGGCAGGAGAGACAAAGAAAAGAGGTACCATTATCAAAGCACAAGAGCCAGAATCACAACCACATGAAGGTAGAATCATGGCAGGACTGTTCCAGGAGCTGGAACCACAGAGAAGGCACGGCCCCCACCAGAGAGCTGCCCCAGGGGGAGGAGAAAGAGGAGGAAAAACACTCCACCTTTCTCCCCTTCTTCTCCACCGCTCCCTCCCCAACCCTAATATCACCCTGCAATTTCCAGCAGTGCCTCCCATTGGCTGCACCCAGCTGCAGGCTTGCTGACATGAAGCCTGGGAAATGCAGCCTGCAGAGGCCAGCCCTACAGGGCAAGAGAAAGGAGTGGACCTGAGGGCTAAGAAGCCCAGGACAGCCCAAGTATACATAATAGGCATGCTGGTTTCCTCCTCTTATAAAACAGTCCATCCTTTGTCTGAGAGAGGTACTGATTTGTTTTATATCTGATAAAAAATAAATCACTCCTTTCTACAATAAGGATGATATTTATCAAAGAAAGTACATCATTTCATATTACTTAGCAAAATGAAAGAAATTCACCAAAACAATACAATGCAGGAGATATTTTTCTCAGAATTTCATTAGCTAGATCTGTATGACAGATCAGAATGAGTCTCTGGGAAATCCGAAGACAAGGCCAGATTTCTAGTGAAGAGGTGGAATTACAGACCTCTTCCACACGAATTCTCTCTCTGCTTACACACACTCTGCTAAATATGGCTGACTATCCTTAGGAAGCAAGTCCCTAACCTTTCTGTGCTGTACCCTGTCCAGCTGACTCACAAGTCACAGGGTGGAGAAACCAGGGCTAAGCATCCTCTGGGAACCCTAGGCATATTTAGCTGCTACCCATCAACCCAGAGACATGACCTAAAGAAAGCAGGGCCAACATGCAAGGCTCTCTTCTAAGCAGTTCCCATGTGTTAACCGTTCTAAATGATTTTGTTTGTATATTGACAACTTTAATATTCATTAGTGCAGCTAATTGCATATAACTACCTAGAGTTACCTCAAATAACTATGCAGTCTCATACTTTCAGGTTTTTCCACATGGTTCCCGCTTCCTGAAATGCCTCTACCCCTAATCTACCTTATTTATTCATTTATTTGTAAAATATGTGTTGAGTACTCACCACGTGGAAGTCTCTTTGCCACCATCTAGGGGCTCATCGGTCTGTAGGTACGTGCAGGGGCTGTGGGAACACAGAGGATAGGTGTGTGAATCCTATTTGGGCAGAGTGATGAGATGAAGGACAATAGGAGTTAGCAGCTACTTAAGAAATGCCCACACTTTGAAGTCTTCCCTGATTGACCTCCCCCTCATATTAATAATATGAATATGACAGTTAACATTAGCTCCTCGGTATTACTGTTCTTTCCATTTTGTTCTTTGAAGACCTTGTATGCAATAAAGTCTCCTCTATACAGTTCCAGAAGACAGGATTAAGGCCAGTAGGAGGAAGATCGCCAGCTTCCTAATTTGTTTTCACCTTAAGGATGAAACATTCTTTTTTTTTTTTAATATGTATTTACTTATTTATTTATTTGGCTGTGCCGGGTCTTAGTTGTGGCACGTGAGATATTTGTTGTGGCATGCAAGGTCTTTAGCTGAGGCATGTGGGATCTAGTTCCCTGACCAGGGATTGAACCTGGGCCCCCTGCATTGGAAGGAGCCTTAGCCACTGGACTAACCAGGGAAGTCCCTAAAGATGAAATATTCTAATATTAAGAACTGCCCCAAAACTGAAGACTTGAGGTGGTAGAAACCCTATTTCTGGAAGTGTTTAAACAGAAACTGGGTGGCCCTAGGAACATTATAGATAATGCATTGGGTAGGAGATTTTACGTAGTGATTTGCAGATTACTTCAGACATAAATTATGTAAATGTTTAAATATATCATTAGTTATGATATCCATGAAGTTTTATCCTCATGGATATATATAAAATATTCAAAATGTACAAGTGTACAAAAATAATGGAGTTGATTTTTCTTCTCTTCACCAAGTCCTATAATATATTGTAAAAAAGAGAGAACTGATTACAGTGGCTACCATTTATTGAACCTTTGCTGTGTTCCACACACAGTGCTAGGTGCTTGGTAAACATAATCTTTAATCCTCATAAAAGTTCTGCAAGGTAGTTATTATTAACAGACTAAGACAGAGTGGTTAAGTAACGTATCCAAAGTCACACAGTGAATCAAAGAGCTAAAAATTCTACCTTGGTCTGACTCTAGATTCTGTACTAATTTACTACATTCTATGGGTCCCACTTTGAGACATCAACTTTAAAAAAATGAAGCACTAAATATTTATTGAATGCTTGGTGCTGGTAGGTTTAATAAAATTTTAAAATAAATATAAAATGTAGTTCTTGCCCTTAGGAGTTGAACTATCCAGTTAGGAAAAGAAAATACTGTATATTAAAGGCTAAACTAACAATCACATCAAAAAGATGAGTGCAAAAAAAAAAAAGATGAGTGCAACACATCAACCTTAATTTTACATCTAGAATATAAAAGTTATAATTTTCCTTCCTAGTAGTTACTTACCCAATCAATTAGGTAATCAATTAGCCAGTTATAACCATTATTTTGACTGAGTTTGGAAACCAAGATATAAAATGTCTAAATATCGCCCTTCGTCATAGCTAAAGGACTGTACTAATGATTTTCACTGAAAAGGCCAATAAATATGCCATAACCTCTTCAGTGATTTGTGCCCATAAAATTTGCCCTTTGATTTACAAGTCCAGCTGCTATTTACACAACATGGTATTATTTGCACTTCCTTCCCTTTAGACTCGTAACATACTTGGATCTTTGTTCAAGAATAGCCCCCCATACCAGCCTGATGCTCCACGAGCTGCCCTGCTCTCAGCCATTGCTACTGTCCTCACAGTGTCCGCTAGGCTGTGTTGCTTCAAGCGGTCTTCCTGTGCCATATATAGTCGATGAATTTTTTTTTTTTTTTTTTTTTTTTTGCGGTACGCGGGCCTCTCACTGTTGTGGCCTCTCCCGTTGCAGAGCACAGGCTCCGGACGCGCAGGCTCAGCGGCCATGGCTCATGGGCCCAGCCGCTCCGCGGCATGTGGGATCTTCCTGGACCGGGGCACGAACCCGCATCCCCTGCATCGGCAGGCGGACTCTCAACCACTGCGCCACCAGGGAAGCCCAGTCGATGAATTTTGAATTGAAAGCCCTTCAGGGTTGTCATCTGGATGTCATATCATCTAATTTGGAGTCTATCATCTAAATTGTATGAGTGACATGGAGTAGTGTTCTATCTGACAGGTAATGAAATTATGTACCGCAGATGAAAGATACCTATGGAACAATGAGACACCTCTATTCCAATTTCCAGCCTATGGGCAGTATATCTCTACTGGACTAAAGAATTATTACAAGCAGTTCTCAAACTCCTATTCCTACCACAGGCAGAATAAGGAATGTATATATATATATGTACTACTATTTTCATATGTGTATGATTAAGAAAACAAATTTATTCAAACGGTTACTGAATTTATATAGTTTTTATCATTTTTTAATCAATGGATACTTAAGATATCTGTTACAGATTAACTTTTGGGGGGAAGCAGACTCTGAAATGGTGTTTAGCATGTAGGATATTTATTAAGGGGTATCTGTGGAAGGGAGAAGAAGAAGAACAAATGAACAGAGAGATAAGTTGAATTCTGATGCGGGACAAATGCCAGCCTCAGCTAACCCCTTGGGGGATTCTCAAGCTAGAAGGTCCTCTTCAGAGTAGCCACAGTCAGTCTGAGGTCTGTCATTGGGTGTGGGTTAATCAGGAAGTGTTGTGATCTTGGACAAGGAGGCTTTCTGGGGTCAAGGCAATTTCAGAAGAGGTCTGGCTGCCGAGAGCTTCCCAGCAGCTTTTTTAGCAGCTAGAGTAACAAATACTTCATTGAAGAGGGATCTGGGCAGCACATCACAGTGTCAGCTACAGCCCTTTGCTTGTGCTACTTGGGAGTCACAATTCATACACATTCTGTGAAAAGGTCCTCCAAGAATCCAATAGACCACTCTTCTAGAGGGAAACTTAGAAGAGAAAGGTGAGTAGAACTGTGAGATAATAGAAAATATATGTATTGGTCTCTGTTCCCAGTTCCTGGCACAGACCTCCTAAAATTCTTGTGAATTCCTAAGTGATAAAAGCATTAAGAGCATCTTTTGGGGCTTCCCGGGCTTCCTTGGTGGCGCAGTAGTTGAGAGTCCGCCTGCCGATGCAGGGGACACGAGTTCGTGCCCCGGTCCGGGAGGATCCCACATGCCGCGGAGCGGCTGGGCCCGTGAGCCATGGCCGCTGAGCCTGCGCGTCCGGAGCCTGTGCTCCGCAACGGGAGAGGCCACAACAGTGAGAGGCCCGCGTACCGCAAAAAAAAAAAAAAAAAAAGAGCGTCTTTTGTTCCAACATTTGGTCTTTGACCCCAGTTTCTGACACAGAGCTCCTAAAGCCCTTGGAATTTGCTGAGTGATAGCAGTGTCTTTTGTTCTAATGAGGTGACTTTGATGAACGCCTGGATGGGAGCGGGTCACCTGTCCCATACATGCCCATTTCTAGCAGGATTCTGTGATGACGCTTTCACTCTCCAGATTCTATATATTGTAGCCCTTGATATGTTTGTGTATTCCCCGGTCTCTACTGTACAATTCTACCCAAGAAATTGGTCCCTATTGGGTAAGGATGGGAACCTTTACCAAGTATACTTGCCATAATCTTTCAGGGTCATTATTCCAGGGAAAGCAGCTTTTTTTTTCATCAGTGGGCTCCAGATCCAAACACTGGCTCAGTAGAGAAACTGGGAAGAACATTCGAGCTTTATATTGGAGAAATTGTCCTTGAACTCATAATCATCCACCTTTAGTTTCTTTTGCTGTTATAGATTGAATGTATCTTTGTTTACTTCTCACTTATTTTGTCCCTAGGGTCTTCATGCTCTATTAAATTGGTGAAGTTCTGCTTCTCCTACTTTGCAATTAAATATGAAAATTTCATCTACCTGACTTACAGCAGGTCACCCTACCAGGTCTCCTCTACTGCTCCAAGTCCTGTCATCCACCTGCAATAGTCCTGTCGCTATTAGTGATCCTAGTCCCCAATACCCTCTTTTATCATCAGCCTTGGCCTACAGAGAACCACCACCACTAATCCCAGTGATGCTGGTGCCGCTCTCAACAGCATTCCTTATAGCTTTGGTAAATGGTGTGCCCTCTGGGTCTTCCTATGGCACATAATCACCTGGTACACCTCTTGGCTTTACATAGCCAGCCCACTTCCCTGAGCCCATAAACACATTTTCTGTTCTCTGCCAAAGCAATATCTGGCACTTCATCGTCACTTAGCACAGGCCATTGATGACCCCATGCTTCTAGGAGCCATCCTATTAGCAAATTTGCACCATCTCCTAAGGTCATTACCAGAGTGTTAAATCCAGTATTCTGGGAGACTGATCTCAAATTAATAACCTTTCCTTTATCCAACCTTGTGCACTGGCCCTCTTTTTTTTTTTGCGGTACGCGGGCCTCTCACTGTTGTGGCCTCTCCCATTGCGGAGCACAGGCTCCAGACGTGCAGGCTCAGCGGCCATGGCTCACAGGCCCAGCCGCTCCGCGGCATGTGGGATCTTCCCAGACTGGGACACGAACCTGCGTCCCCTGCATCGGCAGGCAGACTCCCAACCACTGCGCCACCAGGGAAGCCCTGCACTGGCCCTCTTGATCAGATACCCTGAGTTCAAGCCAACACATACTTTCCTGGCTTTTGTTGGCATGTTTCTGGCAAGGCCTTGTGTGTCCTTAGATATAGAGTCATTTTCCTCACTTATCATGCTCAGCACATTCCCAGCTGAGCTGTTTTGTGAGTTAAGCCTAGCTATTGACCCAGTGACCAAGTGGGGAATAGGAACAGATCCTGAAGAGGGAACACGTTATCTTGCATGGAAGAAGCCTCATTATCTTGAAGCCAAAAGGAGTGGCTCATTTGAATAGGGAAGGCTGGGCCATTTTAGCATCTTACTTTCTTTAAACTTATTATTTCTCCCATAAACCTCAAACTCATGATACATTACACCAGCTAATTCAGTCCTTCCATTTGCATACTATACCAATTCACTACTGGTAAAAGTTTTAACAATTAGTGTAGGGGGCTATCTGTTTTCTACCTTCTACCAGCTCTAGGGTCCTCTTTGCCAGCAGTGAGTGAGTGATGCAGCTCCAAACCCCATTTTAGCACCTGCTTTCTCAGAACATTCCTGGCATCAAGTATCACTGGTCAGTTTGGATTCCCTGTGAAGCAAATTCTTAGATGTAGTTTAGCAGGCAGGATATTCATTAAAGAGTGGAACAAAGGGGAAGTAGAAATTTCTATTCATGACCATCAGTTACATCAAATTCTATCAAATGTGTAAAATTTAATCAGAGAAAAATAAAAACAATGCTGGAAAATTCATTTGACAATTTCTTTTCAATGTTTGTGTCTTACGTTAAATCTTAAGAATTACTATTTTGTTTTGAATGAATTTTCAAAACCTTGACTTGTGTGCATAGAAAATTTTCATAGCAGAATTAAAAGAAGCTGGGAGTAGAAATCTAGCAAGAATAAATGTGAATTTACTCATTGTTTTAACATAGTTATTGAGCATCTACTATGTGCCAGACCCTGTTTTAGACACTAGGAATATATCAGTGAACAAAAGAGAAAAAGATCTCTGTCCCCAGGAAGATGAGGGAGACAGACGATGAACAATAAACATAATAAATAAGTAAATGATATAATGTGGAAAATGTGATAAGTGCTGGGGGGGAAATGAGCAAGGTAAGGGGGATTAAAAAGTGTGATGATGCTGTTTTCAAATTGAGATATTCATTGTAAAAATCTCTAAGAAGTTTACGTTTGAGCAGAGACTTGATGGAGAAATGAATCAGAGTGTCAGTGTTTGTCCTCAAGCCCTAATTTCCACAGGATGATGTAAAGAGGGCCAGGTAATGAGTACACAGGCAGTGGGTTACACCAGAGCAGAAAAATCCCTAAACGAGGGTATCCAAAACTTTTATAACGAGTAGTAATCCTGCTTGACATTTGTCCCAGAGAAAGACACTATTTCTATCATCCAAGGTTGTTCACTACACAAACATCCTTAAAAGATATTTTAGAAAAGAGAGTCAGTGCCTCTTCTCACAAAACTTACAGAAACGCTGTAGACCCATAAGGAATGGTCTTCCAATGACTGCGGCCTTGACAAGAGCAATTTGTTGGAGTGATGGGGTTTAAAGCCTAATTGCAGTTAAATTCTAGAGAGAATGAGAGGAGAGGATTTAGAGGCAATAATTACAGGTCTATAGTTATTGTCTTTTGAAATGTTTTGCTCCAGTAGATGCGATAGTAGCTAAAAGGGAAATGTACTTGCAACAGGTTTTCTCTTTTTGTATTTTTTAAGGTAGAAGGGACAAAAGTATATTTTGTATGCTGATTAAAAAATTACCTATTGGGCTTCCCTGGTGGCGCAGTGGTTGGGGGTCTGCCTGCTGATGCAGGGGGCGCGGGTTCGTGCCCCGGTCCGGGAGGATCCCGCGTGCCACGGAGCAGCTGGGCCCGTGAGCCATGGCCGCTGGGCCTGCACGTCCAGAGCCTGTGCTCCGCGGCAGGAGAGGCCACAACAGTGAGAGGACCGCGTACTGCAAAAACAAAACAAACAAAAAAATTACCTATTAAAGAAGGAAAGATTGGTAATCTGGGAAAGGGGATACAAAATTACTGGATGGTGCATTTGAGTAGAGAAACGGGGTGAGATTTATTTGAAAGTATAGGTTTCAACCTTAAGATCTCAGCTTCCAGAGGGAAGAGATCATAAGAATAGACTGAATAGATAAATAGATGTGGTGTTGAGTTTGTGGAAGTTTTCTTCTGATCGCTTCAGTTTTCTCAGTGAAGTAGAAAGTAAGAGCAAAAGTTGAAAATGAAAATAAGAAAATGCTGGAGATTTGAGTAGAGAAGAGTAGGTATGAAATAGTATTCTAGGAGAGTGCATAGACCAGAAAACTACAGTATGGTGGCCAAGGCATCTTCCTGAGGCTCCTAGCCATGAATCTGAAGTTAAATCACTCAGCATGGTTTTGTCTTTTTCCAACCTCGATTAGTTGCACAAGTGCAGGTGTGGATTAAGTGGAGCGTTGGAAATAACCCGTGTTTTAGGTTTTCCCATCTTCTGCAGATCACCTGCATTGTCAACGTTGGACATAGTGAAAAACATGCAGGTTCTGGTGATCCTCCACTTCTACTTGTTTTCCTTCCTTCAAGGTTTTTCTCCCAGTTGTTAGCCCCGCTCACCTACAGTGACTTTTAGCCATCCCAGATGCAAACACTAGAGCTTTCCATAGACTTCTTTTCCAGTTCTTCCCAACGTGTAAGGTCTAAGCCATATAATAAATTCTCTCATTTCCACATCATTCATAGTGTTTCTGCTTACCTAATTAAACCTCAGCTGATCCAGGTGTCTCGTTATTTTTTCCCACAGACCTTTGGAAACTGGGCCTGGAGGTCAGCTAGGTGTTTTCCTTGTTTGTTCATTGTTGCTGCCCAGTTACTCTCTCTCCTCTTCCCTAACCTGTGCCCCATCTCAGTTTCAAATCTCTTCTTATCAATTATACCACCACTACGTTCCATTGCTGCTTTCATCTTGATGCTTTCTTTCTGGATTCAGTGTCAATCTCTCCAATGTCAAGCCAGCCTCCTTATTCCTTTCTCCTTTCTCTCTCTTTCTGTCTGTCTTTTCATGTCTGAAAATTTTAAACATTTTTATTTTTTAATATATTTTCCTTATTGTGGTATACTTTCTATACAATACAATGCAGATTAAAGTGTGCAATTAAATGAGTTTTGTCAGATCGAGATACAGCCACGTTATCATCACCAAATCAGATACAGAACTGTTGAAATCTCTCTGTGCCTTCATACAAAAAACTATGAGGCTTCTCTCACATATTTTTCCCTTTAGAGGCTCTGCTTAACTTGTCTTCTTGGCCGTACCTTTTCTCCGTTTCTGAATGAAATCTATGAAGATACTCTCAAGACCTAAATAAAATATGTACCTCCTCCTCCATGAATCCACCTTTGAAGGCAAGTCTTGACCAGTTGTTCTCTCTTTGGTGCACACGTGGCACTTTGCTTATACTTCACTTCAGCAATTAGCAAAACTTGCCACCTTTATTATGCTCAGTAGGTCCTCAGTTATTGGAAAGCAGGAGTGTCATATTCATGTTTGAATCACTAGTGCCTTGAAAACAGTAGCTGCTTAGTAAATGTATATTGAGTCTGGAATGGTGGTAGATTTTCTTTTCATCCTTTCGAGTTGGTACACCATTTGGGAGCAGGGAAGACAAAGCCAGGCTGAGCATGGCAGTCGTCCTCAACCAGACGGAAGACTCCCATAGGCACCCAAAGTGTCGATGAGTCTGCAAGGCACTCACCTCTCCTCCTACTCCTGTCTTCTCCCTCCAGAAAAGGGCAACAATAAGAATGATGGAGAATACTTATTGAGTGCTTACTGTATACCTAATAGGATGCTGGTTGATTTACTAATTTGTTCCTAGTGCTCTTTTAAAGTTTTCTTTTCTGTCAAAGTTATTCTGGTATAAAGTTAAAAAGCAAATTGTATTTGAAAACATATTTAATAACAGCAGACTCTTATCCTACCTGTCCCCACCTTCCTCCAGTATTGATCTGTAGAAGTACCTCTTATCACTTTTAATCTATTCCTTCTGGTATTTACCTCCATATTTCCAAACAGTTATGCTCATAATTCTATTTCTTGATATTTCAATTTTAGTCATCGTCTATTGGTTTCATGTTATTATGAGGACTGAACTTTCTGCCATCATTTCTTATATCTTTTCAACTTGAATCCATCCTCTCAATATAGTTACATCACAATGTTTAGTTAAAGCTGCAGAGTTTAGATTATTTTGACAATGTAAACAATGTTTACATTTAAGCCAAATAGTAAACTATGCTTGTGTCTTCCTTTGTACTTTTCTTTTTGCTGGAGTCTATATATTCATTATTTCTTCACTTGCTTAGTTTTATATATACATTCCTGTTTTCCCCCAAATGCCCCAACTAATTTGTCAAATACCTAAGCAATATATTTCCAACTCAAATACATCATATAATCTATAATTTATCTCACCCTTCTCAGCACTGAGATCTCTTTCCAGAATTCCACCCTCCTTCTACCACTGGAACCTGATTGGAACCTCCTTTTATTAGAGTGCCTTTACTGGATCACCATTTCCTGGATCCTATGTTTTTTTCTATCTCTTCTTTATCCTACATTTTGCAGAAGCACATCTTTCAGTACCTTCCCAAAGAGACTTCAAGTTAGATACTATTTTTAGTTCTTGTATTTTTTAAGGTGTCTTCATTCTATTTTTCATCGGGTCAATAATTTAGCTGGGTTTAGAAACGTCAGAATTTTGAAGGTATTTCTCCATTGACTTCCAGTGTTAGTGAAATTTGGTATCATTTTGAGATTGATTCTTGCATGAGAGCCATTTTTCTTTCTGGATATTTCTAGGATCTTCCTTTTATGCCCTACTGTCTGTAATTTTACTCTAATATGCCTTGGCATGGGTCTTTTAAATTTACTGTGCTGTGCCCTCAGAGTGAGTTTTAAATATAGGGATTCATATGCTTCAACAAATTTGACTAGATGCATAAAATTTGCTGTTTTTGAGTGATTCTGCGAAAGACTTAAGAATTGTCAGTGCGTGATCTTATCACTGTAAAAGTTTCATCAGTAAAAGCATCTAGGATGGAAAAAGAAATGGGAGTATATTTTTGCACAACTGCTTATCTAGGCCAGCCTCTTATTTTTATTTTCACTTGGCTCGTGTGCAAACATGCTGTCATGTAGTTTCCATTTTCTCTTCTAATTTAAGGTTTTAAAAGAAACTTGAAGAGCCTAAGCTATTTTTCAACACTCTCTTATTCCTTCTTGACCTCAATTTCTCCATCAGTAGAAATTAGTCTTTTTCTGCAATAAAATTCTGTAGGATAAATAAAATATACACACAATGTCTTTGAATTTATCAATCCAGTTGTGGTAGGCTGAATAATGGCCCTCTAAAGATGCTGTATCCTAAACTCCAGAACCTGTGAACCTGTTACCTTACATGGGAAAGAGACTTTGCTGTTGTGGTTAAGCTGAGGTTCTTAAGATGTGAGATTACTCTGAATGATCCTGATGGGCTCAACATAATCACAGGGTCCTTACAAGGGGGAGGCAGGAGGGCCAAAGTGAGAAGGGGAGATGTGTTGGTGGAATCAGAGGTCTGAGAGAGAAAGAGATTTCAATATGCTATCCTGCTGGCTTCGAAGATGGAGGAAGGCATCTTCCTCTAGAAGCCAGAAAAGGAGCATTCTCCCCTAGAGCCTCCAGGAGGAACAAGCTGTACTGACAATTTGATTTTAGCCCAGTAGACTCCTGACTTCCTGGAACTATGAAATAATGGATTTGTATTGTTCTAAGATACCAAAATTGTGATAATTTGTTACAGCAAAAATAGGAAATAATATGTCAGTTTACTAGCTCATCATTTTTGGAAATTATATTAATCTGACTTTAACATATAATTATAGTACTTATTGACCGATTCTGTACCAATCTCTTTTTGGGATTAGATACTGAACTTTCACTTTATAACTAAGAACCTCATGTGCCTGGGTTATAAGACCCAAGAGGTATGGACATAAAAAGAATTTCTGTAGAAAAGAGCACACAGTTTATCTCCCCATCCACTGCTCACTTCAGACTAGATTTCAGTCAGGCACGCAATGCTTCCAGCAAAGGCAAATCTTTAATTCTACAGAGTAATGGTTAATAATGTAGGCCTGGGTTCAAATGCTGGCTGTACTACTAGCCAGCTTTCTAAGTTCGTAAGCCTCAGTTTCCTTGACTGTAAAATAGTGGAGATCATTAGAATTCCCAATTCATAGAGGTTTTGTGAGAATTAAATTAATCCATGTAAATTACTTAGCATAATGCCTGAGACAACATAGGTATAAGCCTTCAGCAAGGATAAGTTATTATTAGTATTAGTTATCATCATTATTATTAACACTAGTTTATTAAATTATTCAAAAGGAAATACATTCCTATCACACCATATTGTTAGTGCTCTTTCTTTGGGACTATATCTGCTGTTGCCAAACCAAATTCTTCTATTAAAGGTAATTTCTTTTTTTTTTTTTTTTTTTTTTTTCAGTAGGCGGGCCTCTCACTGTTGTGACCTCTCCCGTTGCAGAGCACAGGCTCCAGACGCGCAGGCTCAGCGGCCATGGCTCACGGGCCCAGCCGCTCCACGGCATGTGGGATCTTCCCGGACCGGGGTACGAACCCGTGTCCCCTGCATCGGCAGGCAGGCTCTCAACCACTGCGCCACCAGGGAAGCCCCTAAAGGTAATATTTTTGAGCTACATTTTTGAAGTTTGTTTTTTTTCTTTTCTGTAATTCATGTGTTTTCCATTTCAAAAGAGGTAGAGACTTCCTAAACAATACTATCTCAATATGCATTAAACATTAAACAAAATAATAAAAATCTTATTACCATATGGTAAGAGTCAGGAAATCTGGCTCCCACATAATGAAAATAGGACAGATTGCCTTCCATCCACCAAGCCTACAAAATATCCATCAGTTGGAATAAATCATCTCAGTTATCAACATGAGAACTGGCTTTACTTTGCAACTGTTTCCTTCTATGATTCATGTCCTTTGCCACAGCTACTTTTCTGTGATAAAATATTTTAGGAATATTTCTTCTAAAGAAGACATCTATGTCAGTAAGTGAAAGTGCACTGTCAGTTCAAAAGAAAGAGAGGGAAGAGGAAGGAAGGAAAGAAGGAAGGGAGGAAAGAAGGGAGGGAGGAAGTGAGGGAGGAAGGGAGGGAGGAAAGGAGGGAGGGAGGGAGGGCAGAAGGGAGGGAGGAAGGAATCAGGATGTTATTCTGATAATCTGATATCCAGGGGGTTTGTCTGTTATTATGGCATTGTGCCAAGTCTAGTTGTTTTCTGACATATTTTTAGGTCTGTACTTAATGTACCATGTCTATTTCTTTATCAGTCAATTTGAGTGTTAATTGCTGGTGCATAATCTTAGCAACATTATTATTCCTGTTGGTAAAGTCTTCAGCAGTGAACAACAGACCATTCCCTGATTGCCTGTTCCATTGCCACACTAGTTGTTCCTTCCCATTCTGTGGCTTCCTTTACCACAGAATTTCACAAACTTCTCTGTCCTAAGACTCATCAACTAAAAATAGAGGTACTCAGGCCTCTCCTATGGGGAATCTGATTTAGTAGGTCTGAAAGGGGAGCCAGAAAAACTATATTTTTAACTGATGAATCCTATGTCAAATTGGGAACACTAATTTATACTATTTTATATTTGTAAAGTTACTTTTTTTTTTTTTTTTGCTTTAAACCCTCAAAGGAAGCAAGGATTGATAGTAAACACATGAAAGGATTCGATATAGGCTTCCAGTGTTTGAAGGAGAACATTCCTTTCTAGCACTTGATTACAGATCTCTGTAAAATCCTAAGGAACATATTCTTGCCTAATCTGGTCACATAAACAATAGGACACAGTGAAGAGGTTAAAAACAATTAAAAAATCAATTTACTAACTCATGATCCCTGTCCACAGCAAGCTGTTGTACTAGTGTTTGCAATAGCTTCTAGGTGAGAGATTCTGCCCCCCAAATTGTAAAAATGCCTTGAGTGAAGAGAGGGTGAAAAAGAGAGTAACTCCCATCTCATGCTGGAACACATAGTACATTGCTTAAACTATAGAAGAACTTGGCATCTTCATTCATTATGCGGACAGAAAGAATAATAAGGTAAGCTTTAGTTTACCATTTTAAACATGATTTCTCCTATTGCATATTTTAATTCCCTGGCCTCAGGGTCCTTTTTAATTAGGAGGAGGAAGTGTCTATTGGTGGTTGTTTTTTCAGATATCTTCCATATACATAACTCTGATCCCTTTATAGTTCATGCCTTACCAAAATTCTCTTAAAGTGGAATATTTGTTGAAAATCAGACAGATGGTGATCTGGAAAAAAATTGGAAAACATCCATTTTCCATGTGTCTTTTAGATTCCAGCTCTTTTTATAGTTACAGAAAATTAAGAGTTTTTGCCCTTTCTCAGTTTTATCAAATTTTTCAGAAGTTGAATAATGCTCTTTTGAAGTCAAAGGAATCTATAAGAACAAAGACAAGACAAAGAAAATAGATGTAAATGAGGATGATTTCTATAACCTCTCATATTCTAATTCAAGAATTATTTCACAAGCACTAAGTACTGAGAATCTGACAGGTGCTGAAGGTTCAACTAATAAGTCTTTGCCTTCTTGGAGTTAATACTGGGCGGGGTATGGGGAGGAAGTAGAAAGAATTACAGTTAAGTGATAAACATGCAAAGGGAATAAAGGAGAGGAATTGCCTAACAAGGAGGTAAAGCCAGACAGAACGGAGGGAGGTGAACAAATCTTAACAGAAGAGGTAGTATGTGAGCCACAGTAATAAAGGATGAGCTGAAACTTGCTCTGAGCATTCGTTCTTTGTGGGACAGATTTGAGGATATTCATTAACTGAAGTGAAGGACTCTGTGGGAAGAAAAGGGATGGATGATTGACAAGATCTCAAAGAGGGAAGGAGGGCATACAATCTAAAAAGCAGAAGGTCAGATTAGCTAAAACTAGAGATGAAGGCCTCTTCCTTAGAAAACTAACAGAATGGTTAAATGGGATTAAGTGAGATTGTAGACAAATGTATAGTCCAAAGGCAAAACATTAAGGTAGTTTAGGAATCTAGACTTCATTTCTTTTTTTTAAAATTTATTTCTTTTTCTTATTTTCTATTATATTTTATTTTATTTTTCAGCATCTTTATTGGAGTATAATTGCTTTACAATGTTGTGTTAATTTCTGCTGTACAGCAAAGTGACTCAGTTATACACATATGTACACTCTTTTATATATTCTTTTCCATTATAGTTTATCCCAGGATATTGAATATAGTTCCCTGCGCTATACAGTAGGACCTTGTTGCCCATCCATTCTATATGTAATAATCTGCATCTACTAACCCCAAACTCCCAGTCCATCCCTCCCCCACCTACCTACCTTGGTAACCACAAGTCTGTTCTCTATGTCTGTGAGTCTGTTTCTATTTCATAGATAGGTTCATTTGTGCCATAGTTTAGATTCCACATATAAGTGATATCATATGGTATTTGTCTTTCTCTTTCTGACTTACTTCACTTAGTATGATAATCTCTAGGTCCATCCATGTTGCTGCAAATGGCATTATTTCATTCTTTTTTATGGCTGAATAGTATTCTGTTGTATATATGTACCACATCTTCTTTATCCATTCATCTGTCAGTGGACATTTAGGTTGTTTCCATGCCTTGACTACTGTGAATACTGCTGCAATGAACATAGGAATGCATGTATCTTTTTGCATTATAGTTTTGTCCAGATATATGCCCATGAGTGGGATTGCTGGATCATATAGTAATCCTATTTTTAGTTTTCTGAGGAACCTCCATACTGTTTTCCATAGTGGCTGTACCACTGACACTTCACCAACTGTGTAGAAGGGTTCCCTTTCTCCACACCCTCTCCAGCATTTGTTATTTGTAGACTTTTTAATGATGGCCATTCTGACCAGTGTGAAGTGGTACCTCATTGTAGTTTTGAATTTCATTTGTCTAATAATTAGTGATGTTGAGAATCTTTTCATGTGCCTATTGGCCATTTGTACGTCTTCTTTTTAGAAATGTCTATTTAGGTCTTCTGTCCATTTTCTATTGGGTTTTTGTTTGTTTGCTGTTGAGTTATATGAGTTCATATATTTTGGAAATTAAGCCCTTATCAGTTGCATCATTTGCAAATAGTTTCTCCCATTCCATAGGTTGAATTTTCATCTTGTTTATAGTTTCCTTTGCTGTGAAAAAGCTTGTAAGTTTGATTAGGTCCCGTTTGTTTATTTTTGTTTTTATTTCTATTGCCTTGGGAGACTGACCTAAGAAAACATTGGTACAATTTATGTCAGAGAATGTTTTGCCTATGATCTCTCCTAGGAGTTTTATGGTGTCTTGTCTCTTATTGTCTCTTATTTAAGTCTTTAAGCCATTTTGAGTTTATTTTTGTGCATGGTGTGAAGGTGTGTTCTAACTTCATTGATTTACATGCAGTTGTCCAACTTTCCCAGCACCACTTGAAGAGACTGTCTTTTTCCCATTTTATATTAAATAAATATAGAGCTTTAAATGTGTTACCTTAATTAATTCCTCCCAACAGGGTTGGTACTGTTACTGACTCCATTATACCAAATAGGAATTTAAAAATTTAAGAAATTATGTAACTGCCCCAGGTTGCACAAGTCTTGATTGATAGAACTGTAATACAAGATAAGAGCATTGGCTCAGAATGAGAGGGATAGTTAGGGAAAGCTGTGAATGATGTGGATAAACTGTCTTGAGAATGGGAGAAGAAGCCAATGGGGAAAGAGAAAAGAATAGCTGAGGAACACTGAGGACCCAGGTAAGAGTGAAATCCTTGGTCTGATAAAAATCAAGTTTCTTTTCCAATGAAAGAGAAGAGTGGATATTGGAGAACATTAGTGACCACTTTTGTTTTCTTTTTTAATGTCCTTACTTGTCAATAAATAAGCAGCAACACCCTATGTCAGGTTCCTTTTCTTTTTAATCTAATGCTCTGTGAAATTTGAAATTTGAAATTGTGATATAACAGCGCAAAAACATCAGATTTGGTATTATCAGAACAAACTTGTAGTCCTAACTTTGGATTTGTAATTTTTAATATCTCTGGGCTTCATCTTATCTTTAAAATGCAAATCACCTTGAAGTTCACATTCCATCCCTGTAAATTAACTGACATAATCATTTAGAAATGAGATGAATGTGAATACACAAAGGGACTATCTTCTTGTGTTTTAGTTGATCAAAACATGCATATGTATGCATGTTTTAACAAGTTATTTTCTGTTTATGTAATGCTAAACAGGAGATTCAAGAAAGTGTTGACAGTTCAAACATGTCGAGTAGTAATAAAATTAATCTTTTTTTAAAATCAATTTAGTTATTTAGTTATTTTTGGCTGCATTGGGTCTTCGTTGCTGGATGCAGGCTTTCTCTAGTTGCAGTGAGCAGGGGCTACTCTTCGTTGAGGTGTGTGAACTTCTCATTGTGGTGGCTTCTCTTGTTGCAGAGCACGGGCTCTAGGTGCACAGGCTTCAGTAGTTGTGGCACGTGGGCTCATTAGTTGTGGCTTGCGGGCTCTAGAGTGCAGGCTCAGTAGTTATGGTGCACTGGCTTCGTTGCTCCATGGCATATGGGATCTTCCCTGGCCAGGGTTCAAACCCGTCCCCTGCATTGGCAGGTGGATTCTTAACGACTGCACCACCAGGGAGGTCCTAATCTTTTTATTTTGTATGTGCTTTGGAGTAACAAGATTTGATTCATCCTCTGTCTTCTTAAATATCTAGTTTCCAGTTTAATTCAATAGTCAGATTTAAATCAAACCTCAAGGCAAAGAGAAGCTCCATGTCTGAAAGTTTCCAAGTTAGTTGGAATGGAGTCCTATTTAGTAAAGTTTCAACAGTGGTGATCATCTTCAGGAAACTTGTAGGGTAAATTTCTACTTGACTAAATTTATTTACTAGGGCATTATAACTCAGATTCTGTTTTGCTTTTCCCTGGGAAAACAACTGAACTGATTAAGTTTATAAACAAAAATAAGTTTAAAATAGAATACACATACTTTTTCAAGTGCACATGGAACATTTACAAGAGAGTATATCCTGAATGTATATCATGGCTCAATAGATTTCAAAGGATTCCATTCATACCAAGTATGTTCTCTATCAAAATGGAATTGAATTAGAAATGAATAACAGATATATATCTGGAATATCCCCCATTATTTGGAAACCAAATAACATATTTCTAAATAATGTGTAGGTCAAAAAAGAAACTAAAATGGAAATTAAAAACTATTTTGAGCTGAATGAAATGAAAATACAACATAT
Source organism: Hyperoodon ampullatus (assembly GCF_949752795.1). Lineage (NCBI taxonomy): Eukaryota > Metazoa > Chordata > Mammalia > Artiodactyla > Ziphiidae > Hyperoodon > Hyperoodon ampullatus. The sequence goes on from NC_136933.1 coordinate 17,909,063, forward strand.
CAAAAGCGTGGGCTGCTGCTAATGCAGTACTTAGCGAGATATTTTTGGCCTTCAACACCTATAACTGAAAAAAAAACCCCTCAAATCAAAGCCTTCAACTTCAAACCTTAAAAAATCTAGAAATGAAAAGAATTAAACCCAAAGTAAGCAGTAAGGATATATCAGAGATCAAAGCAGAAACCAAAGTAATAGAAAACAGAAAAAAAAAAAAAAAGAAAAAAAATCAAAGGAACTGAAAGGTGGTTCTTGTGAAGATAAATAAAATTGATAAACTTCTAAAAGACTGATCAGGAAAACAAAAGATACAAATTACCAATACCAGGAAGAAGACCGGTAACATCATTACAGAAATTACAGGTATTTAAGTGATAATGGGGGAATACTATGTACAAATGTACATCAATAATTTCAACAACTAATATGAAATGACAATTTACTTGAAAGATAACTACCAACACTGACTCAAGAAGAACTAAATAACCTAATAATTCCATATCTTTTTTTAAAAAAGAATTTGTAGTTTAAAATCTTCCTGAAGAGGAAACTCCAGACCCAGATGGCTCTACTGGTAAATTTTATCAAATTTTTGAAGAAAAGATGACACAAATTTTACACTAACTCTTCCAGAAAATTGAAGAGGAGGGAATACTTCCCAACTTATTCTATGAAGTCAGTATTACCCTGATCACATAACCAAAGACACTATAAGAAAATAAACCAAGGACCAATATCCCTCATGACTATGGCTGCAAAGATTCCAAATAAAATCTTAGCAAATTTAATTTGACATTGTGTGTAAAAAGGATTATACATCATTATGTAGATGGGGGGGAAGTTCATTCCTAGGATGCAAAATTGTTTTCATGTTTGTGAAAAGTCAATAAATGCAAATCACCTTATTAACAAACTAAAAAAGAAAACCCTTTAATATTCTCCATAGATGCAGAAAAATATTTTTTAAAAATTAACGTCAATTCCTGAGAAAGTATTCAGCAATCTAGGAATAGAACTTCCTCTACCTGATAAAACGCATCCACAAAAAACTTACAACTAATATCAAACTTAATGAAAGCCTGAATGCTTTCCCCTAAGTTCAGGAAGAAGACAAGAATGTCCACTATTACCAACATAGTACTGGAAGGTCATCTATTCAGTGCAATAAAGCAAGAATAAAAAACAAAAGGCGTCCAAATTGAAAAGGAAGAAGTAAATTGTCATTATTGGAAGATGATATAATTACGTATGTAGAAAATGTGATGAAATATACAGAATAGCTACTAAAACTAGTAAGTGTATTTAGCATGGTTGTAGAAATGAAAGTCAATATAAAAAATGAGTTATATTTCTATACATTAGCAATGAACAGTTAGAAACTGAAATTTAAAAAGCAATGCCACGGGCTTCCCTGGTGGCGCAGTGGTTGGGAGTCCGCCTGCTGATGCAGGGGACACGGGTTCCTGCCCCGGTCCGGGAAGATCCCACATGCCGTGGAGCGGCTGGGCCCATGAGACATGGCCACTGAGCCTGCGCATCCGGAGCCTGTGCTCCGCAGCGGGAGAGGCCACAACAGTGAGAGGCCCGCGTACACCAAAAAAAAAAAAAAAACAGGCAAAAGATTTGTACAAATCCTCATGAAAGATGGTGGATGTACTTCAATTAAGTGCAGGAAAAGATGTTCAACATCATTAACCATTGGTGAAATTCAAGTTAAAACCTCAAAGAGATATCAATATAAGAGAGAAAGGGATAGAACAGGAGGAAGAGATTATAAAGGGGCGTGAGTAATGGTTTGTGGGTGATTAATGTGGTCATTATCTTGATTATGGTGATGGTTTCATGAGTGTGTACACATGTAAAATCTTGCAGATTTATGCTTTAAGAATACTCATTTTATTTATGTCAATTATACTTCAAGAATCCCCAAAGAAGTAGCTGAAAGAGTTGAATATCATTGCTTCTGAGAGGCCAAAATTGGCTGAGAGGCATTGGGTGCAAGCAATTGCATTATTTTAACAAAGTGCTTTTGGTATTAATTTTTTAAATAAGTGCGTGTATCACTGTTTTTGAAAATAAAATGATTTTTTTTCTATTTGAGGCAAACAATATAAGAAAACATAAGGCTGTTAATCCTTATATAATATTCAAAGTTATAAAAATATTTCTCAATTCATCATCTCTCATATTCCAATCAATCCTAATATCTGCTTATAGTTGAATCATCCTACTGTGTCACTAGGAGCATGCCTGAATCTCTAACGGCTCTACACTGCTTACCAAAAAATGTTTGCACATCTCAGATTCGTGCTGCATGGCAGGTAAGTTATTGATTTAGGAAGAGATAACATCCACACTCCCGCTGTAAATTCTGGATTTATGAGGCCTGAAGGACAGATTACAACAAAACAATGTAGTTACAGAAAGCAGGGACTGATGGGGCTCACTTTAGAGTAGGTAGATGGTGTGATCATCTATGTAGGTCATCTTTGGTCCCTAAAGGGATACATTCTTGCCTGTAACTCTTCACCATTATACAGTCGAGGAGTCCTGTCAGTGCTGAGAAAAGTGTTGACCTCTCACTACTCAATAGCTCTTCTGTAATGAGATTAGATCACCATTCTGAAAGATAAAATAGAGTTTATAGTCATCAGGAACTTCTGCATCTTTCACCAGGTTCATCATCAGGAAGATCCCATCCTCCAGGGATTCGAATGACACTTGTGTAACTTTCAGTATTAAAATGTACCAAAACAAACAAAGAACAAAAATGGGGGGAGGTCACAAATAATTAAGACCCTAAAATGTGAAACAAATTGAACAATGAGATCAAGATTTTGGGGAGACAATTTTTCATGGATTGCTTGTTTTTCTTCTGAGCAAGAAGAATTGACATCTATGTTCTAGACTTTGGAAGATAGACATAGTGTCTGCCATCAGGATTGAGGGTCTAGTTGCTTCTTCACCAAAATAATAAAAATAATTTCTCCCTCTGAGGCAAAGTTTATGCAGATTTGCTCTCAGCCTATTAATAGATTGGTGGTTTCTTAAACTCAGCTGTGTGTATAGTAGCCACCTGGGACGACCTGTGTTTTGCCCTTGTGAGACTTGCAGGACAAGAAGAAACTATTCAAACACTAAGCTCATGCTGCCCACTGTGCCGTAAATAATGCAGTCCTTTGTCTCTAACCCAGGAGTCTGTGTCCTTTGCCAGCATCCATGAAATTGTGGTAAGCTAATTATTAGCTTGCAAGTATTGTAAGACCCTTCACAGTTCTTGACCAGGGTGTACCATACATTTCGGTTGGCGTTGCAAAAGACAGCAACCAGGGGGTTCTATGAAGAGTCCTTTCTCAGAAGGAAGAGGCTAAGCAGTATGGGTAGACCATGAGAGAGGCTTATAGAACTTAAGAAAATATTTTACTTACTAGATTACTGGTTTATTATAAAAGGATATAACTCAGGAAGAGCCAGGCAGAAAAGATGAATACAGTGGGGTATAGGGAAAGGGCACAGAGCTTCCATGGCCTCTCCAGGTGCCACTCTCCAGCACCTCCATGTGTTCACCTACCCAGAAACTCTCTGAACCCTGTCCTTCTGGGGTTTTATGGAGGCTTCATTACATAGGCATGATTTTTTTTTTTTTTTTTTTTTTGCGGTACGCGGGCCTCTCACTGTTGTGGCCTCTCCCGTTGCGGAGCACAGGCTCCGGACGCACAGGCTCAGCGGCCATGGCTCACGGGCCCAGCCGCTCCGCGGCATGTGGGATCTTCCCGGACCGGGGCACGAACCTGTGTCCCCTGCATCGGCAGGCGGACTCTCAACCACTGCACCACCAGGGAAGCCCATAGGCATGATTGATTAAATTATTGACCACTGGCAGTTGATTCACCCTCCAGCCCCTCCTCTTTTCCCTCCCCAGAGGTCATGTGGTGGGGCAGAAAGTTCTAACCTTCTAATCACATGATTGGTTCTCCTGGCAACCAACCCCCTCCTGTAGGTGCTTTCCAAAAGTCACTTCACTTACACAAAAGACACCTTTATTGCTCTCAAGCACTTAGGAAATTCCAAGGGTTTTAGGAGCTGTGGGCCAAGAACTGTGAAAAAAGACCAAATATATGTGAGAAATATATTTTGGTCATTAGAATAATTAAATATATCTTTCTTATAAATCATAATATCACAAGTACATAGACAATGGCCATCTGCTATGTGCAGCAGAAAACAGAAAAATGGAACAGAAAAAAAAAATCAAAATATTATAAAAAAAAAAAGGTCCAGTGAAAAGAAAGTCTATATGTAGGGATTGAAAAGTTTCAATGTCTAAAAAAAGGAAAATAAATTAAAAATTAATAAGATCCACCAGATCACAGTCAAGGGGGTTTTATAATGTAAGTATAAAAAAGGAACCTTGAAAGAATTCAGGAAAAAGAAACTGAAACCACAGAAATGCATTAAGGGGAGCTCCAAGGAGCTTCATTTCTTTATATCTCAGAGAAGAAAGAATTCAGCCAGAGGCAAAATGATAGATAAGAAGTGATTTATTAGAATAGGATGCTTGTGAGGCTTACAAGCCAGTGGGCAGGGGGGGAGTGCTGTGCCCAGAACTTAGTGGCCTACAGTTTTATAATCAAAGGAAAAGGGGGGAGGGGGAGAAGACCACCTTCTTCCTCATTGTTGAGTAGACGTCATGCAGCCATCGTCAGTTCCTCCTCTGTGTTGGGTGGGGGAGATTTCTTGTCCCTACATGGTCAAACTGGGACTGTCATGGCACAATGGAAATGGGCAAAAAGGCGATAACATATACTAAAATATGGTAAATCATCTCAGGTTTCAGTATAATGTCACCTCTTCCTTATATTTTTGTTTTTAGTGTGCACAGAGGACCGTGTCCTAGGAATCATTAATTTACTGAGCTCACTGGGCAGGATGTGGGTCTCATGCTACCATTGTTTTATTGTTTTGGGGCATGTCTCATGCTTCTGTTGCATGGTTTTGTTGCTAAGCAAGCCTGCTTGGTTTTGTGGGCAAGCAAACCTGCTTTCTTGCATGATAATTAACTTACAGGGGTCTCCCATACTTTTTTCTCTATTTACAACCCCCTAGTGGGATTAACTATTTAATCACCTACATTGTCACTTTACTCTGTCCCTATTAAAGCTGGTAGCTCACTCAGGGAGAATGAAGAAGATGAAGAAAAAGGAGAAGCATCAGGAGGAGGAGAAAGAGAGGAGAGAATCAAAGTGTCAACACAGTAGAAGAAAAAAAAAATGTGATGGTTCGTTTTGTGTGCCAATTTGGCTGGCCCACAGTGCACAGATATTTGGTCAAACATTATTCTAGACGTTTCCATGAAGGTGTCTTTTGGATGAAATTAACATTTAAATCAATGGACTTTGAGTAAAGTAGATTATGCTCCATAATATGGGGTGGGCTTAATCCAATCAGTTGAAGGCATTAATAGAACAAAGGCATCTCCCCTGAACAAGAAGGAATTCCACCAGTGGACCACCTTTGGACTCATATTTCAACTATTACCTGAGTGTCCAGTTGCCAGCCTCCTCCATGAGATTTTGGGTTCACTAAGCCTCCACAATCACATGAGTCAATTCCTTAAAATAAATCCCCCCTCACTCTATGTGTGCATGCACACACACACACACACACACACACACACACATAAATCTCTATACATATTATACGTACATTGCATATATGTGTATGCTTGGTTCTGTTTCTCTGGAGAACCCTAGCACATGACCCAAGAAGTTTTTGCCCAGAGAGGATTCCTAATAATCCTAAATATTCAAGACATTGTGAACTATCATACTCATGAACCTAACTGAAAATATTACTTGAAAATTTAATACAGCCACCCAAATATTAAGTAAAAATTAGAAACTCACAAATGAGTGTCATAATACATAAAAATTGATTAAGAGAAGTAGATCCAAAGAAACATAGATTAAGTATAAATAACTTGGTAGCTACAAATGCAGTATAATTGTTGTAATTCATGAAAGGAAAACTACATAATAGATAAACGATATCTTGATAGTAATGGATTAAAAAAAATCTCAGAAAAAATCATTTTAAAAATAGCCATAGATGGAGAGATGGGGAGTTGGTGGTTGGAAGTAAAATTTCCATTTTCTTTGTCTTTCATGGGGAGAATCAAAAGGTACTATTTAATTTGTTGGAGATAAATTGAGAATTATACACTATTACTTAAAAATATGAAGACAATATCTAATCTGAAACAAGGGACCCAATTGCTGTGTTTGGTTTTTGGTATGGAATAGCTTCCTATATTTGTTTATTAAACTATTTTTTAAAGAATTCTTTTTTTATATAAATTTATTTATTTATTTACATTTTTAAAATTTTTGGCTGTGTTGGGTCTTCATTGCGGCGAGCAGGGTTACTTGTCGTTGTGGTGCACGGACTTCTCATTGTGGTGGCTTCTCGTTGCGGAGCATGGGCTCTAGGCGCACAGGCTTCAGTAGTTGTGGCACGCAGGCTCAGTGTTGTGGCACATGGGCTTAGTTGATCTTCGGCATGTGGGATCTTCCCGGACCAGGGCTCGAACCCATGTCCCCTGCGTTGGCAGGCAGATTCTTAACCACTGCGCCACCAAGGAAGTCCTATTAAACTATTTTTATGCTTATGTTTATTTGATGTTAATAATAATATTTTCAAAAGCCACTTTATCTTATTTATTTTATAAAGACATATGAAAGTAATCACATAGGGTGGTATTCATGATTCCTTTGGAATCAGGCTCCAGAATCAGGTGGATCTGGCTTCAGAATTATGACTCAGCCGCTTACTTGTGTGTTGACTTACACTCCCTCAGCCTCAAATTCCTTATGGATAAAATGAATATAATAAAAGCTACCTTGCATGGGTGTGGTTAAGACAGGAAGAAAATATGTAGATATTCTAGCTCAATGCCTGGCATATAATGAATATTCCATAAATGATATCACTATTTAATTTTGGTTGGAAAATCAATGAACCACAGATGTTGCATTTATTTCTGGAATCAAATTTTTTTCTGTTGGTAATCTGCATGTCTATCCATATGCCAAGACCATATTCTTGATTCTTGTAGTTTTCTACAAAGTTATGGAATCAGAAAGTGTGAGACTGCTGACATTGTTCTTTTTCAAGATTGTTTGGGCTATCTATGCAAAGTGGTCCTTTGCATTTCCATATGAATTCTAGGATGAGCCCATCAATTTCTACCTTAATGTTTTTTAAAGGACAATTTCTTTTTAAAATCCAGCTCTGTCAGCTGGCAATCCTCAGTGAAATAGTTAAACATACTTACATTTTTTTCCCCCCTAACTGGCTCCACTGAGGAATGAAAATAAGACCTCTGGATAATGGACTAGTTTAAGGGAGATTGATAATCTAGATGTGCATTTTGCACATCTCTCACATGCGTTCCACTTATTCCTGGCTAAATACTAACCAGAGGGTGAATACTTTTGGTGTGCAAGCTATTTCCTCCCAAAGCAGGGGCTATTTCCTATTCTAGTTATGCTTAGCTCTGATCCAGGATATAGGGCTGGAGGCAGTGAGGAAGAAAGCATCATCTTGTGAAGCTCTGGCTTCAGGCAGCGTTTTTGCAATGTTTCCAGGTAACGGAAAGCTGCTTTCCTTTAGCAAGAGGATGACATCTGCTAAACTCAAGGGTTCTTCTGATGGCTTAAGATCCTCAAGCTCATCCACACAAATGCCCTATTTCAGGGCTTATGTGCAGGCAGTTTATTTGGGAAATTATTTCAAGTAGCAGGAGAGAGGGACAGTGGAAGTGCAAAGGGAAAGGGTGCAAAGTAATACAAAGATGCATCACCTGAGAGACTGATGCTCAATCCTCAATCCTTATGACTTTTATGAAAGACTCAGAACTATCTGCCAGGTTGATGTAATAGGGAACCATCTCTCCATTGTCTCTCATCTCCTAGTTGTCAAGGGTTATGCCATGCTACTAATCCTCCTGCATCTGTGGGTGTCTCTACCACAGTATCAGGCAAACCCTGAGTCAGGAAGTGAGAATTATGTGAGACAGTCTGAGTTGAAGCATTGCCCAGTGCATCTGTGTAAACCTGGAGTAAGTAATCCCTAAACGCGTGGCTGAGTGGGGGAGGGTGTGAAGAAATGCAGTGGCCCACAGAGGTGTCTGAGTGTCCTATAATAAAGGCATGGGCTCACATTTACCATTTCCCACTACACGATATACATTTGGCAGTATCACTGGTATTATTACTTATTCCTTATATAACTTTCATGAGTGCTTGCTCTGTCTTCCAAAAAATATGTAAGCTCTCTGAGAGACAAGACTTATTTCATTTACTTTAAATTTAAGATCACCCATCAATGTGCCATGTTCACTAGAGTAGCATATTAAATAATTGTCAATTAAATAGTAAATGTATTTCCTGCTTCTCAAATATTTTGCTTCTCAGATAATTGACTTTAAAAAGCTGTTTTTTAAGTGTATTTCCTAGTAAAATAACCCATAATCCTAACACTTCAATAAAAACCTTTTTTCTTTGCCTGTATTAACTGCTGTGATCATACCACATACTTAGTATTATGCTCTTGAAAGTAGAAATATTAAATAGGAGTTAATTAGCATTTAAAATAATAATAAGCCTATTTACTATAAATAATCCCTTTCAATAAATTTATAACCATCCAGCCATAATAATAGTGAACACTGTGAGATAATTAATAGACTTGATTCTCAGTTACCATATGTAATGGAAAGGAGTAAGTTGTGACTTAATTTTTTTTGGGGGGGGGGTTGTACGCGGGCCTCTCACTGTTGTGGCTTCTCCTGTTGCGGAGCACAGGCTCTGGACGCGCAGGCTCAGCGGCCATGGCTCACGGGCCCAGCCGCTCCGCGGCATGTGGGATCTTCCCGGACCGGGGCACGAGTCTGTGTCCCCTGCATCGGCAGGTGGACTCTCAACCACTGCGCCACCAGGGAAGCCCCAAGTTGTGACTTAATTTTTAAGATCATTTACCTTTGAATTTGGAATATATTATGGACTTATAACAAAAATAATGTCTTAGATTTATGTAAAATCAGTGGCTTTTGCTTCAACTTATATTAAAAATTTTTTCCTTAAATTAAGAATAGACTTTGTGGAAGTTATACCCAGCATTAGTATTGGAAGGAAGTTTATTTGAGATTTAAAGCCACAAAGAGGGTAATCTGTGTTTAAATAATTGTGACCATATATGACTTCTCTTTTGCTTTTACTTTTTTGCAAGTAGATATAGATATAGACAGACCTAATGAAGGACTCATTTTTAGATACCCAAACTTATGCTTAATTCTGAAACCGACAGAATGCATCTTGGGACTTAGCAGAGTGTAGGTTCTTCTGTCTTGGCACAGAAAGAATTCAGAGAGCGGCAGAGCGACAGGTAAGCAAAGAGTTTATTAGGATAGGCTGCTTGTGAGAGATACAACTGGGTGGGCAAGGGAGTGCTGCCCTGAGAACTTAGTGGGCTCCAGTTTTAATCACTTAAAGGAATCACTTAATCAAAGGAAAAGTGGGGAGGGGGAGAAGACCACCTTCTTCCTCATTCTTGAGTAGAAGTCATGCTTCCATCATCAGTTCCTCCTCTATGTTGGGTGGAGGAGATTTCTTGTCCCTACATGGTCAAACTGGGACTGTGATTGGTGCAATGGAAATGAGCAAAAAGGAGGTAACATATACTAAAATTTGGTAAATCATCTCAGGTTTCAGTATAATGTCACCTCTTCCTTATATTTTTGTTTTTCGTGTGCACGGAGGACCGTGTCCTGGGAATCATTAACTTACTGAGCTCACTGGGCAGGATGTGGGTCTCATGCCACCACTGTTTTATTGTTTGGGGGCATGTCACATGCTTCTATGCATGGTTTTGTTGCTAAGCAAGCCTGCTTGGTTTTGTGGGCAAGCAAACCTGCTTTCTTGAGTGATTCTTAACTTACAGGGGTCTCCCATACTTTTTTCTCTACTTACAATTCCCTAGTGGGATTAACTCTTTAATCACCTACTGTCCCTTTACTCTGTCCCCATCATTCCATAGTGAAACTCTTTTCACTATCATTCTCTCATGAGTGTGCAGTGGAGTTTTCTAGAAGTTATATGATATCACATCATATATGTGATTTGTGATATCACAGCAGATTAAATGTAGAATCAATATGAGAATACAGCTCTTTTTTATTAAGCCAGACAGTAAGATTGGCAAAAATATAAAACAGTGTCACCCTTTTCAATACTGCTTTTTAAAATAAAAACGTTATTTATGTTAACAAGAGATTGACTTACTTTTGTTTGTTTGTCTTTGTTTTTTTGCAGTACGCGGGCCTCTCACTGTTGTGGCCTCTCCCGTTGCAGAGCACAGGCTCCGAACGCGCAGGCTCAGTGGCCATGGCTCACGGGCCCAGCTGCTCCGCGGCATGTGGGATCATCCCAGCCCGGGGCATGAACCCATGTCCCCTGCATCGGCAGGCGGACTCTCAACCACTGCGCCACCAGGGAAGCCCTTGACTTACTTTTATTGTTAAATAAATTGTTTAAATTTTTTCTCAGCTTTAATTTAGAACATGGCAAACATTGATCAATACAGCCCATATAATCAAAAGTTCTTTGGGTCTGCAATCATTTTCAAGAGGGTAAAGGTATCCCGAGTTCAGAAAGTCTGAGAACTACTGCAGTGTATCAATAATTGTCCAATGATAGGACTAGGCAGAGAATTCAGAAAGTGAGTTCAATGTGGACTAGAAGATTCTGTGAAGGCTTTTTGGGGAAATAGGGACTTGCACTTGGTCTTAAATGATAAAGGGGAATTTGAGCATTGTAGAATAGAAAGGGCCCCCAAAGTCGGGGAGCCAAAGATGGAGGTGCAAACCATGGAGTGGGCGGGGGTAGAGGAATTAGATGTGTTTGGCTGTAAGGGGAAAGCAAGTGGTAGCAAAGTAATGAGACAAGTAGCAAGAGACAGGTAGGAAAGACAAAGGCTAGAACACGGGACTAGGGGAATTTAAATTTAATCATATTGGCTTTAGGGAGCCAATGAAGGTTTCCAAGCAGAAGGGTGACAAATATAATTTTGCTTGGGGGAAATTCATTTTGGTGGTGTATTAGATTCTACATGGAGGGAAACTGGTCAAAATGTAATCTTAGGGGTCCCTGTATAAAATGATAAGGACCAGTGCTAGAGTTTCAGGGTCTGAAGCCTGAGTGATGGGTGAGAATGGAGTAGCATTAAGGAAAACAGAGCACACGGCAGGGATTGGAAGGAAAGATAAAATATTGATAATGATGATAAATCCACCATTTGATGTTGAAGACGCGTCTGGATCATAACTACTAAATGATGTTTGATAGAATTTACATATTAAGTCTATTTTTTATCATATTGGAATTTTTTTTTTTTTTTTTTTTTTTTTTTTTTTTTTTTTTTGAGGTACGCGGGCCTCCCACTGTTGTGGCCTCTCCTGTTGTGGAGCACAGGCTCCGGACGCGCAGGCTCAGCGGCCATGGCTCACGGGCCTAGCCGCTCCGCGGCATGTGGGCTCTTCCCAGACCGGGGCACGAACCCGTGTCCCCTGCATCGGCAGGCGGACTCTCAACCACTGCGCCACCAGGGAAGCCCCATATTGGAATTTTTTTTTTTTTTTTTTTTTTTTTTTTTTTTTTTTTTTTCGGTATGTGGGCCTCTCACTGTTGTGGCCTCTCCCGTTGCGGAGCACAGGCTCCGGACACGCAGGCTCAATGGCCATGGCTCATGGGCCAATCCGCTCCGCGGCATGTGGGATCCTCCCAGACCGGGGCACGAACCCGTGTCCCCTGCATCAGCAGGCGGACTCTCAACCACTGCGCCACCAGGGAAGCCCCCCATATTGGAATTTTTAACTGTGCGAATTCATAAGCAAAGTGTGTGAAGCATTTAAAAATTAATTTGAAGGGGGCTTCCCTGGTGGCGCAGTGGTTGAGAATCTGCCTGCTAATGCAGGGGACACGGGTTCGAGTCCTGGTCTGGGAGGATCCCACGTGCTGCGGAGCAACTTGGCCCGTGAGCCACAACTACTGAGCCTGCGCGTCTGGAGCCTGTGCTCCGCAACAAGAGAGGCCGCGATAGTGAGAGGCCCGCGCACCGCGATGAAGAGTGGCCCCCGCTTGCCACAACTAGAGAAAGCCATCGCACAGAAACGAAGACAAAACACAGCAAAAATAAATAAATTAATTAATAAACTCCTACCCCCAACACCTTCTAAAAAAAAAAATTAATTTGAGGGACTTCCCTGGTGGCGCAGTGGTTAAGAATCTACCTGCCAATGCAGGGGACACGACTTCGAGCCCTGGTCCGGGAAGATCCCACATGTTGCGGAGCAACTAAGCCCGTGCACCACAACTACTGAGCCTGTGTGCTGCAACTACTGAAGCCCGCGCGCCTAGAGCCCGTGCTCTGCAACGAGAGTAGCCCCCGCTCGCCGCAAGCAGAGAGCTTGCGGGCTTGCGCACAGCAACGAAGACCCAACACGGCCAAAAATAAATAATAAATAAATTAAAAAAATTATTTTGAATAACTGATGATTCTCCATTTTAATCATGCGAGGTCACTGAAAGTTTACTGCAATTTCCCCATTGATATCAACTATTGGTCTGTTTTACTTCATAATCAAGAAAATATATTTCTTGTTGATTTAAAATTGTTAGTTCACGTATTATCAGCCCCTTTGTGTGCGAAGCATGAATGTCCCTGCAGCTTGCTCCTGAGCTACAGCTTCAATATCATTGCACAAAATAAATCCCTGCGTTACAGTGCTTTTTGTCTCCTTCTTTAAAAGCTCCATATGCATTCCCCTCATCCTACCCTATATTCATTTACATATAATTTTAATGAGTAAAAAGACTTTTAGTAATAAAACCAGTGTGGATTAAACCCCATTAACTAATAAATTGGGGTATTTACATTTTGAGCTTTTTGATTAGTCCTGGTTTTAGTCCAGGAAATATCCTTTGACATACTTCTTAATAACTAATTTAGCCCCTAGAATAGTTGATTAACTCTTGCAGGAAATCAACTGAATTTGTCATAATATTCTACAAATAAAACTTAATGACTGATTATAATTTCAGTTAAATACTTAATTTTGCCAATATGAAAAAAATTATACTTAGCTCAGCATTCATGATATTTTAAAAAAAGCTACCTGTTATTTCTTTCCTTGAAAAATGACAGGGTTAAAAATGAACATTTATTCAGCGAAATAAAATTATTGGCATATGAATATTGACATATAAGGTACCTTATTTGGTGAGTTTAGGAAATAAATTAGGAAGAAAGCCATGTACCTGAAGATTCAGTATATAGTTTACTCATTACATTTTTTTTTTTTTTTTTTTTGCGGTACGCGGGCCTCTCACTGTTGTGGCCTCTCCCGTTGTGGAGCACAGGCTCCAGACGCGTAGGCTCAGTGGCCATGGCTCACGGGCCCAGCCGCTCCCCGGCATGTGGGATCTTCCCAGACCCGGGCACGAACCCATGTCCCCTGCATCGGCAGGCGTACTCTCAACCACTGCGCCACCAGGGAAGCCCTACTCATTACATTTTAAAGTTCAATTTAACCTTTTATATATAATTCAAAAGAAGAGATAATTGAAAAGAGGTAAAAATAAGTTAAATTGGCCACTTGTATCCTAACAAATTACAGCATTTTTAAACCATGAAAACTACAAATCAAAATAATTCTGTTAAGTATTCAGCAGCAAACTCACATCTGTCCAAGCTCAGACAATATATTTGCCATAATAAGGAGAGTGAAATTATCTCTTCTGCTCACCTGGCTTCATAGTTTCCTTTCCAATGTTTTCCTGGCTCTGTAGAACACTTCTTCAATTATTTCAGAATCTCTGAGATACTCTCCATGCACTCCTGTGACCCTCTTGGATTCTTTTCTCTTTAAAAGAAAATTGCTACAGATTGCATGAATTAAATAGCTTCAATCATTTGTCCATATCCCTACCTTCCTTGTATATAATTTCATTAAGATGAATTGCATTGTCTTAGTGAGTCTAGAACACTCTGGAAGCATTCTGCCAAAAAACAGCCAGACTTTGGACTTTGACCTCAGGGCATCTGATTTATAAGAATTTAAGAAAGTGATGCCCTCCCCAGTGGTCCTCACAGTGGCCCCCCAGTTACTAACCAATGCACAGTTCTTTGAAATTATATTTCTTGACCCTACCATATGCTCCACTGGCCCCTCCTGATACATGAAACATGCTGAACAAATAAGTGAAATGCTGCTCGAGATAACCAGACATTCAACATAATTAAATCATGTGCTGGGGGATGTTTCTGAAAACATCCCAAACAGGAACATTAGGTTCTAAAATGTAACTGTACAGGGGCAAGCTCTTTAGTACTATAATTCCATTTGGTGGGTCTTGTACTCGACTATTCCTTAATACTGTGTTTTAAATATGAATTTATATTGAATCTGATAGATACTCTAGGGCAGAAATCTAACAACAATGAAAAGATCATATGCAAAGGATTTTTATAAATGCTACTAAATTATATTAATAAAAGGGAATATTTTAATGCTGTGGGAAGTAGCACTAGGTTGAGGTTTAACAATACCTATAAAAATAATCTAATTCTTGTTGATTATGTAGACATAGTACTTCAAGATTTCAGTTACTAAGATAGAGTTTAAAAATAATTGAGTATAATTTATCATAACATAAAAATTATTTTTATTTTAGAATATTTCTAAGAAACACTCAGCATAGAAAACTTGTTTTAAATAGCCAAGTGTTTGAGAAATACTAAAATTACTTAGATATACTATCTAACAAACAAGTATGTTTAGGAAAATGCTAGGATTAAATATTAATGCCTAATGTTTCCAAACTGTGGTTTTCAAACTGTGTTTCTTGGAGTTCTAGGTGTTTTCTCTTTACATTGTCCTCTGTGTAACATAGCGGCATCTGTATAACAGATCTGGGGGAAAAGGTTTTTATTCTCCTGTATTGCATCACAGACAGTGTTAGGAATATGGGGCTGAAGTCTCTGCTCACATTCTTGCTCCCTGGTAGTCTATCCACACAGCAGCTAGAAGGATGCTTTGACACCACACTGATCAGCTCCTCTCTCCAGTGGAAACCTGCTGGATATCTAGCCATGTTTCTTAGGCAAGGACTATGCCTATAGTATCTAGTAGAGTTCATGTCTGGATTCAGTTAAATATTTATTGAGCACCTAGGGCCACAGTGGGAGATAATGTAGAATTTACAATGTTTTAGGTACTAAATTATTGGCATGCATTCACTTCTTTCATCTTCATTGTCTTATTCTTATCCTCATTTTACAAATAAAGAAGCTGAGACACAGAGAGGTGATGTAATCTGCCTAAGATCACACAGCTAGTTAAGAAGAAGAGGAAGGAGTCTAGCTCCAGCACCCATGCTCCCAGGGACTCCACTGTAATAGGTGCAGGGAGTACAAAGATAAATTAAACACAGTCCTTGTCCTCAGAGTATTTACTATTCAGCAGGAGGGAAACATATTTTCAACGTAATGGTAAAAGATAATCATGACACTAGCAAATATTTATTAAGAATTTATATATTCTGAGCTTTGTAATAATTCCCTTATATATATTGTTAATTTAGCCTCAGAAGAATCCTATAGATTTTTTGATTAGGAAATTAAGAAAATTTTGCTCAAGATGAGAACAACAAATTAGCTCCTGACTCCAGTCAGCTTGGATTCCTCTGGTTCTAACAGGTCTTAGTTTTCCTCTGTTGAATTATAAAAAACTTCACAGAACACACCAACCTTGGACAAGGTCACTCTGTGACAGTGACAGAGAAAGACAAAAATGAGTCCCGTTATAATCTTGTCAGAACATAGACAAAAAAGAAGAGCACGTTACAAACCACAAAAATGACCAAACATTCCCTATCTCAGCTGATGTAAATGACTCGTCTTTTCTGATCAATTTTATCTTTAACTCTACTTTGTTCCTCTAACCTTCTAGACAGAAACTATTAAGACACCATCATGGACTTGCCCCTGTTTGTGACAGTTCCTAATCCAGCGCAGAACCATATTTTTAAAAATCCTTCCAAAATTTTTAAAAACAAGCCTAAATCCTACAGCAGTTTCTTCTAACACTGTCTTACTGAGATTCCCCCAGTTCCTCATGATGAGCTATATTCTTTGTTTGCAATGAGCCAATAAACTCAACTTACTTCCACTTCAGATGTGTTCTTTGGCTGGAGGGTATTAACAGACACTCAGGTTCCACTAAGGTTGGGCCGAGACCCTCACTGTTGGACCAGGACACTAGACTCAGTAATAAGGTGCACATTGGGCCCCTTTGAAATCTCTACCTGCTCAAGTGTTCAAGGTGTCACCCTGGCCACTTATGGGAGGTTAATTTCACTCTGAACTAAGCTCTGATTATTATTACATTGTGATTCTTCAGCATTGGGTTTTTTGTGTACTTAAGAACAAGTTCTCTTGGGACTTTTTTGGTCATATGATCAGATTTATGTTGTTTCTCGGTGAATTGTTTTCTGGCCTTGTCATATTCACTTCTACGGTCTGCTTGTTTATTCTATAAGAAGAAAAGTATGTAAGGAGGGGATGGACATAGACCTGATAAGTCCATCTTTCAGCCAGTGCTGAAGAAGGAGTTCAGAAGGTGTCAACAGACTAATGTTCTTTGAGTAAAAATGCATTAGGTCACCATTTCAAAAACTTGTAAGGAGTCTCGGTCTTGTGAGAAATAATTTATGTAGTTTCATCCCCAGAGTCGGGGGTGGTTATCTGGCTCCTGATCAGGGCAAGTTTTAGAGATACAAGTTTGCACAAATACCAACGTTACTGACCACTGGAGTTCTCATGGGGCCATCTTGATCTAACTCTGCAACTCTTTCAAGCCAAACCCCTCTTTCCTTTATGTTCTCTAAATATAAGATAGACTTACTCTCTGACTGGTGAAATTTCCCAGAGATGATGTGAAACTGCAATGACTGCTGGGGGAACTTTTGACATTAGCAAGATGTTCATTTGATAGCTCCCTTGGAACAAAAGAGGAAGAAACTCTCATGGGGAGATTGTCTTGTCTACAACAAAGAGATTATTTTATTCAATGTAGAAGACTCCTCTTTCATTTCATTTCTTCAGGGTACAATAATCCCTGGCTTTTAAACTAAATGGCTTGATAAAATTGTCAAACGCTCTTTCTCTTTTTTGTGTATATATGCCAAAATGTGTTTTCCTGCATCTAAACTTTGTCTCCTCTCCTTGCAAATGAGGAGACAATTAGCTCTTTTCAGTGATAACTTAATATTTGTTGGAAGTTGGCTTCTTCTCACTTCTTATTTTTCTATTTTCTGTTATTCTCCCTCTCTTTTTCTTGTGCTTGGGAAATCTTAAAGAGTAACAGATTAGAAAAATCATTTTGCTTGTATACATGCACTTTGGGGATATCTAGTGCAAACACTAAAAGTTGTTAAAAAAAAGAAAAACATTATTGTGTTACATTTGTTTTAAAAATTGTAGAGGCTTCAGTGTGCACTTACTAGCCTTCATTACTCAATTATGAGATTAAAAAAGGAGATATTAGCTCTAATATGTGAAATAACTTTTGGCATTATTTAAAGAGTCTGTTAGATTTAGTTTACCATATAAAAATAATATTAGCACAATATTTAGATTTATACAAATCAGGGTTAAATTTCACACGGTTTAAATTCTCTAAAATGATTTATGATTTAAGTAGATTATTATTTTTTTAATTAAAAATATATGAAAACATATATATGTGTGTGTATACATATATGTATATATACATAATGAAAACAGTGGACATCTTTTTAAATGTTTAATTTTATGCAATTCTTACAATGTTGCCAATCATGAGGACTTAATGTATTAACTAAGATTATATTCCAGGTTCTTAACTAACTTCAAGACCTTGGACTGTTCAGGACAGTAGTGACTATGATAATAGCCACTGTAGCTACTGAAATTTCAATTGCTTAAAATTAAATAAATTAAACATTCAGTTCCTCAGTTGCACTAACCACAGTTCAAGTGCTCAGTAGTCACATATGGCCAGTGGCTACCATATTAGACAGTACAAATATAGAACATTTCCATAATCAGAGAGTTGCATTAATAGCAGACTTAGACATATGATTAAGCTACTTAGAAAATAATCTTTGGGCACTGGGTATTTTTAAGTAAGAAAGATAAAGCAACACTGATCACTGAAAACATTCTGCACCCAATTCCAATGTGTGGCAGGATTTTTCCATAGCACCAGGAATTCTCAAACACCGCCTGGGTGTCCTACAGTTGAACTCAATTTTGGCACTATTTACCCCAGAGATAGGAGATAGCCTCAGATCTCACAAGTTAAGTCCTCAGCCCTACAAGACTACACACCTCCCTTCCTCTCTCCTCACCCCCCCACCCCTCCTTAGACTCCAGACACAAACCCAGGTTAACACCTGTGCTTCTGACTGATAGTCCATAAATTGGAAGTTCCAATGACCTGGGTTCTATTAATTTGCTAGAGTGGTTCAGAGAATCAGGGAAACATTTTACTTATTAGGCTATTGGTTTGTTATAAAAGGATGTAACTCAGGATCAGCCACATAGAAGAGATGCCTAGAGAAATGTATGAGATAAGTGGTGCAGAGCTTCCGTGCTATCTCCCAGTGCATCATTCTCCCCCCACCCCAGACCTCCACCTGTTCACCAACTCAGACGCTCTCTGAACTCAAGCCTTCTTTACATAGGCATGATTGATTAAATCATTGACCATTTGCGATTGATTCAGCCCCATTCCCTACTCTCCCCTCCCCAGAGGTCAGGTGTTGAGACTGAAAGCTTTAACCCTTTCATCACCTCGTTAGTTCTCCAGGCAACTAGCACCATCCTTAGGTGCTTTCCAAATCTCACCTGATCAATGTTACAAAAGACACTTTTATCACTCTCATCACTTAGGAAATTCCAAGGGTTTGGGGAGCTCTGTGCCAGAAACAGGACAAATATGGTCTTCAAAATGCTTTGATAACATCCCTGTAAAAGAGTATGGAAGACTAGATCCCCTTTTGTGCATTTTAAAGCAAATATCTAAAAATTCTCATCATAAGTTTAAATAGCTGCAAAGAATAAAATTTTCAACAAGTTATAAATACTGACACTTAAAAAATAAGTCACAGCATTCTTTTAAATATTCCCAAAGTATGGAAATGATGGTCATCATTATCCATTACAAAACTAACAAACAAGAAGGAGCTCTTCTTTTTAACAGTTGAATATTTTATATTACATTTTTACCCTCCTGAACTTGTATTTCCATTTTATTGCCTCCAAGGATTTTAAATATGTGCTTTTCATAAAATTCTTTATTAAAAAGTAAATTTTGTATTGAAATATAACACACATAAATACATCATAAGTTTCTGGCTCAATACATTTTTACGAAGAATATACACTCATGTAATGGCCAGCATTCAGATCAAGAAATAGGTTGTAAAATATTTTTAGCACCCCAGGGTTCTCTCTTGGGTCCTCTTCCACTGTCCTGACTTCTGATCTGGGATAATAAATATAATAACCAACAACAGCCAGATCATATATAAAAATAGAGCTTGGATCCACAACCTGCAGCAGCCTACTCAGGAAACCAACCCCTTATCTATCATAACCCAATAAGCCAGGCTGCTGTAAGTTGGACTAGTAGGAAGTTAGATTGCTAGCTTTAATAACAATCTAGGAAACCAAACAATAACTTCTGTAATAATTGATCCTGAATGGCCAGGGCTTGATTAATAACTGACAGCTTTCCTAATTTTTGTCCCTGTGTCCAGCTTAAGACCAACTAGAGAAAGCTAAATATGTACCCCTAGACAGTCACATAGGTGCCCCCTTCTGATTAGCCCACCTACAGCTTCCCACATGTCCACAGCCTCCAGTCATAGCACACCTGAAGCCTTCCTCTTTTTCTACTACTAATGTTTCCTACTTTTCTGCCTGCCTTTGAGTCTTTGCCCAAACTCAGGTGATGGCAGCTGACTTACTTGCTATTGCAAGCTCTGAATAAATTGCCTTTGCCTGTTCTCATTTGGTTGATCTTTATTTCTACAAGTCCCAATATATTAGTTTTGTGTCTAGATCTTTATGCTGTAAAATTCATTCATATTATGTATGAGTGTCATTAGTTTGTTTTTATTGATATATAGTGTTACTGTATCACAAATTATTTCTCTATTTTACTGTGATGGATATTTGGTCTTTTTCCAGCTTGGGGCTTTTAGGAATAAAGCTGCTATACAAATTGGTACATATCACGTGCTGACTATATGTTTATGTGGAACTTTTGGGTCTTGGGTAGGTGTATTTAGCTTTAGCACGTACTGCCAAACAGTTTTTCAAGGTGGTTAAACCAATTTACTCTCCCACAGGCAGTATAATCTGATAGAATTTTATCCTAATATATATATTTTTATGCTTGGAAGTCTTTTATTGATTTTTTTTATGCTTCAGAGTCATTCTTCTATGCAAAGAGTTGTATAAATTGAAATTTGATATAAACAAACTTCTGTGACCATGAGGCTATATTAAAATTTGTTTTGCACTGAGTTATCATTAGTTATTAGTAGTACCCAATTGATCAAAACAACATGTTATGAAATTGAGAAAATAGTAATAAACAGGAAAAGCAAAACTGTATTGGGAAAACATTACTTGTAGAAATAATAAAGTTTTTAAAAATTAGTTTATGTGGATAAAAATTATTTCTAGAATGAGAATATTCGGCATCACTTTCTTCTTATTTTAGATTTTTGTTTATGTTAAGTGCTAAGAAACTCTGTTCACAATAAGTAGACAGGAGTAGAAGATGTCTATCATCACAATATCACTCATTTCTTTGAACTACTGTTGAGTAAAAATGTCCCAATGGGATCAGAGATTGCCATTAGCTAGAAGGGCCAGATCCTTACTAATTCCTCAAAGCTCTTCTCCATCATCGAAGAAGGCAATTATGTCTGTCTCTGGTTCCAGGTAAAGTGTTGGATAAACAGGACTCTCGCATATTCCCGAGACCCGGTGTTGGTTTCAGTGGCAGGACAGCCTACGGTTCAGATCAGCAAGGTGAAAAACCATGCCCTCCGCTGCCGGGGTCTCGGGATGGAGTCCCGCCGAGAGCGCAGCGCGGCGTGCACGGAAGCTCCGCTCCCTCGCCACGCCCACTTCCTGCCCCATCCCGGGCCTTTCCAGGTCTCCTCTTCCAGTGAACCGGATGCTTCGTCAGTTTCCTCCTCGGCGTCCTCCGGTGCTTCCCGGCTCCCTGGCAAGGCCGCAGGCATCCACGGGGGGACGGTCAGGGGGCTCCCGGCGGCTGGCCTGGCAGGTGTAGGGCGCCGGTAGGAGCTGGGCGCACACGGTTACCGAGCGTGGAGGAGACACGTCCCTGCGGCGATGGGTGCCAGGGGCGCTCCTTCACGCCGGAGGCAGGCGGGGCGGCGACCGCGGTATCTGCCCACCGGGAGCTTTCCCTTTCTCCTCCTCCTGCTGCTTCTCTGCATCCAGCTCGGTGGAGGACAGAAGAAAAAGGAGGTAGAATGAATCCTCTGGGCATTCCTGGGAGGGCCAGGACGGGTCTGGGCCGGCGGGCCGCGTTCCTAGGCAGCCTTCTCGCGTTGCTAGGCAGCCGGGCCGCCGGGTGTGGGCGATGGCTGTTTTGGGGAGCGGTTGGGAGGCCTTTGCTCAAGTCCTTTGGGCTCCACAGTTTCAAAAGTGGGGTTGCCCAGTGCTTTCTCAAAAAACAACGAAGCATCGTCTTTTGTGCGCCAAGCACCTCACACCTTTAAGACATGGAGGGTTTTTGACCCTTACCTGAAGGCAGAGTGTCGGGGCCGTCGAGTCAGTAAAAAAGAGTGTGTTGGATGTGTAGGAGTATTTCAAACCTATAGGAACGAGTTGTCCCTTGTGTTCATTACCCTGCTCCCTTCGTTATCCGTTTCAGGAGGCAACAGAGCATACTGAGACCGTGTTTAAAGTTATTCTGTATTTTATATACATTTTTAAAGCTGTATATTTTCCTTTATGTTAAACTCAAGGTATAATTGTGCGAATAACCACATTTAGGTTGCGCAAATTTGTGAAATTCAGATCACCTGATTTCAATCTTAGTCCTATAGTAACTGATGAGGACGCGGATTGAAGTAACTGACCGTATTTAAAGTAGTTGTAGAGTTATTTGTGAATTTCAGTTATCCATCTCTACCTTGGATGGTTGATCTAGTGGGATTAGAAAAAAATATTATTTTGGAAATGTAAGGTTTCTAATTGTACGTCATTTTAGTGAGAGTCTCTCCATATTAATTACAAGTAGTTTTTCCTGGTGAAGTTTTATTTACATACACGTGGCTCTAATTCGGGTTTCAAATATTACCGCAACTTTCTTGACAGCTGGGTGGAAAGAGTGAAAAAACAGACTCACACACAAGTAACTCTGATTCTCTCTCTCTTTACTCCTTGCCTGAAACAACTCTGAACTCAGTATTTTGCCTTTAACTTCTTTATTTTAACTTTTTTTTTTTACTTTAACATAAAAATAGGCCTTAGTGAAATTCTTGGTGGTGTCATAGTAAGAGGTTTGGTGAAGAACCACTGTTAAATTAAGACTGTATTTACAAATATAACGATTTTTTTGCCTAGCATTTGGTATTTATATACATTTCTTAGATTTCATAGTTTTTCTCTTAAAAATTTTTTTTATCTTATAATCTTGCCAACATATTTAAAATTTATTTATTTTTAAATTTAATTTTATTTTTATACAGCAGGTCCTTATTAGCCATCAATTTTATACACATCAGTGTATACATGTCAATCCCAATCTCCCAGTTCATCCCACCACCATCCCCAGCCCCCCTCTGCTTTCCCCCCTTGGTGTCCATACGTTTGTTCTCTACATCTGTGTCTCAGTTTCTGCCCTGCAAACCGGTTCATCTGTACCATTTTTCTAGGTTCCACATATATGAGTTAATATGCGATATTTGTTTTTCTCTTTCTGACTTATTTCACTCTGTATGACAGTCTCTAGGTCCATCCACGTCTCTACAAATGACCCAATTTCATTCCTTTTTATGGCTGAATAATATTCCATTGTACATATGTACCACATCTTCTTTATCCATTCGTCTGTCGATGGACATTTAGGTTGCTTCCATGATCTGGCTTTGTAAATAGTGCTGCAGTGAACACTGGGGTGCATGTGTCTTTTTGAATTATGGTTTTCTGTGGGTATATGCCCAGTAGTGGGATTGCTGGGTCATATGGTAATTCTATTTTTAGTTTTTTAAGGAACCTCCATACTGTTCTCCATAGTGGCTGTATCAATTTGCATTCCCACCAGCACTGCAAGAGTGTTCCCTTTTCTCCACATCCTCTCCAACATTTGTTGTTTGTAGATTTTCTGATGATGGCCATTCTGACCAGTGTGAGGTGATACCTCATTGTAGTTTTGATTTGCATTTCTCTAATAATTAGTGATATTGATCAGCTTTTCATGTGCCTCTTGGCCATCTGTATGTCTTCTTTGGAGAAATACCTATTTAGGTCTTCTGCCCATTTTTGGATTGGGTTGTTTTTTTAATATTGAGGTGCATGAGCTGTTTATATATTTTGGAGATTAATCCTTTGTCCGTTGATTCATTTGCAAATATTTTCTCCCATTCTGAGGGTTGTCTTTTCGTCTTGTTTATAGTTTCCTTTGCTGTGCAAAAGCTTTTAAGTTTCATTAGGTACTATTTGTTTATTTTTGTTTTTATTTCCATTACTCTAGGAGGTGGGTCAAAAAAGATCTTGCGGTGATTTATATTGAAGAGTGTTGTTCCTCTCTTTTCCTCTAAGAGTTTTATAGCGTCCGGTCTTATATTTAGGTCTTTAATCCATTTTGAGTTTATTTTTATGTATGGTGTTAGGGAGTGTTCTAATTTCATTCTTTTACATGTAGCTCTCCAGTTTTCCCAGCACCACTTATTGAAGAGACTGTCTTTTCTCCATTGTATATCCTTGCATCTTTTGTCATAGATTAGTTGACCATAGGTGTGTGGGTTTATCTCTGGGCCTTCTATCCTGTTCCATTGATCTATATTTCTGTTTTTGTGTCAGTACTGTATTGTCTTGATTACTTTAGCTTTTTTTTTTTTTTTTTCCCTTTTTTTTTTTTCTAATTTTTTTTTTTATTAGTTTCTGCTTTATAACAAAGTGAATCAGTCATACATATACATCTGTTCCCACATCCCCTCCCTCATGCATCTCCCTCCCTCCCACCCTCCCCATCCCACCCCTCCAGGCGGTCACAAAGCACCGAGCTGATCTCCCTGTGCTCTGCGGCTGCTTCCCACTATCTATCTACCTTACGTTTGGTAGTGTATACATGTCCATGCCTCTCTTTCCCTTTGTCACAGCTTACCCTTCCCCTTCCCCATATCCTCAAGTCCATTCTCAAGTAGGTCTGTGTCTTTATTCCTGTTTTACCCCTAGGTTCTTCATGACATTTTTTTTTTTTTTTTTAAATTCCATATATATGTGTTAGCATACGGTATTTGTCTTTCTCTTTCTGACTTACTTCACTCTGTATGACAGACTCTAGGTCTATCCACCTCATTACAAATAGCTCAGTTTCGTTTCTTTTTATGGCTGAGTAATATTCCATTGTATATATGTGCCACATCTTCTTTATCCATTCATCCGATGATGGACACTTAGGTTGTTTCCAGCTCCGGGCTATTGTGAGTAGAGCTGCAATGAACATTTTGGTACATGTCTCTTTTTGAATTATGGTTTTCTCAGGGTATATGCCTAGTAGTGGGATTGCTGGGTCATATGGTAGTTCTATTTTTAGTTTTTTAAGGAACCTCCATACTGTTCTCCATAGTGGCTGTACCAATTCACATTCCCACCAGCAGTGCAAGAGTGTTCCCTTTTCTCCACACCCTCTCCAGCATTTATTGTTTCTAGATTTCTTGATGATGGCCATTCTGACTGGTGTGAGATGATATCTCATTGTAGTTTTGATTTGCATTTCTCTAATGATTAATGATGTTGAGCATTCTTTCATGTGTTTGTTGGCAGTCTGTATATCTTCTTTGCAGAAATGTCTATTTAAGTCTTCTGCCCATTTTTGGATTGGGTTGTTTGTTTTTTTGCTATTGAGCTGCATGAGCTGTTTATAAATTTTGGAGATTAATCCTTTGTCAGTTGCTTCATTTGCAAATATTTTCTCCCATTCTGAGGGTTGTCTTTTGGTCTTGTTTATGGTTTCCTTTGCTGTGCAAAAGCTTTGAAGTTTCATTAGGTCCCATTTGTTTATCTTTGTTTTTATTTCCATTTCTCTAGGAGGTGGGTCCAAAAGGATCTTGCTGTGATTTATGTCATAGAGTGTTCTACCTATGTTTTCCTCTAAGAGTTTGATAGTTTCTGGCCTTACATTTAGGTCTTTAATCCATTTTGAGCTTATTTTTGTGTATGGTGTTAGGGAATGATCTAATCTCATACTTTTACATGTCCCTGTCCAGTTTTCCCAGCACCACTTATTGAAGAGGCTGTCCTTTCTCCACTGTACATTCCTGCCTCCTTTATCAAAGATAAGTTGGCCATATGTGCGTGGGTTTATCTCTGGGCTTTCTATCCTGATCCACTGATCTATCTTTCTGTTTTTATGCCAGTACCACACTGTCTTAATTACTGTAGCTTTGTAGTATAGTCTGAAGTCAGGCAGCCTGATTCCTCCAGCTCCGTTTTTCGTTCTCAAGATTGCTTTGGCTATTCGGGGTCTTTTGTTTTTCCAAACAAATTTTGAAATTTTTTGTTCTACTTCTGTGAAAAATGCCAGTGGTAGTTTGATAGGGATTGCATTGAATCTGTAGATTGCTTTGGGTAGTAGAGTCATTTTCACAATATTGATTCTTCCAATCCAGGAGCATGGTATATCTCTCCATCTATTTATATCATCTTTAATTTCTTTCATCAGTGTCTTATAATTTTCTGCATACAGGTCTTTTGTCTCCTTAGGTAGGTTTATTCCTAGATATTTTATTCTTTTTGTTGCAATGGTAAATGGGAGTGTTTTCTTGATTTCATTTTGAGATTTTTCATCATTAGTGTACAGGAATGCCAGAGATTTCTGTGCATTAATTTTGTATCCTGCTACTTTACCAAATTCATTGATTAGCTCTAGTAGTTTTTCGGTAGCATCTTTAGGATTCTCTATGTATAGTATCATGTCATCTGCAAACAGTGACAGCTTTACTTCTTCTTTTCCAATTTGGATTCCTTTTATTTCCTTTTCTTCTCTGATTGCTGTGGCTAAAACTTCCAAAACTATGTTGAATAAGAGTGGTGAGAGTGGGCAGCCTTGTCTTGTTCCTGATCTTAGTGGAAATGGTTTCAGTTTTTCACCATTGAGGACAATGTTGGCTGTGGGTTTGTCATATATGGCCTTTATTATGTTGAGGAAAGTTCCCTCTATGCCTACTTTCTGCAGGGTTTTTATCATAAATGGGTGTTGAATTTTGTCGAAAGCTTTCTCTGCATCTATTGAGATGATCATATGGTTTTTCTCCTTCAACTTGTTAATATGGTGTATCACATTGATTGATTTGCGTATATTGAAGAATCCTTGCATTCCTGGAATAAACCCCACTTGATCATGGTGTATGATCCTTTTAATGTGCTGTTGGATTCTGTTTGCTAGTATTTTGTTGAGGATTTTTGCATCTATGTTCATCAGTGATATTGGCCTGTAGTTTTCTTTCTTTGTGACATCCTTGCCTGGTTTTGGTATCAAGGTGATGGTGGCCTCGTAGAATGAGTTTGGGAGTGTTCCTTCCTCTGATATTGTTTGGAAGAGTTTGAGAAGGATGGGTGTCAGCTCTTCTCTAAATGTTTGATAGAATTCGCCTGTGAAGCCATCTGGTCCTGGGCTTTTGTTTGATGGAAGATTTTTAATCACAGTTTCAATTTCAGTGCTTGTGATTGGTCTATTCATATGTTCTATTTCTTCCTGAGTCAGTCTTGGTAGGTTGTGCATTTCTAAGAATTTGTCCATTTCTTCCAGGTTGTCCATTTTATTGGCATAGAGTTGCTTATAGTAATCTCTCATGATCT
This sequence comes from Hyperoodon ampullatus, assembly GCF_949752795.1. Taxonomy (NCBI): domain Eukaryota; kingdom Metazoa; phylum Chordata; class Mammalia; order Artiodactyla; family Ziphiidae; genus Hyperoodon; species Hyperoodon ampullatus. Next base: position 17,936,288 of record NC_136933.1, read on the forward strand.
TTTGTATTTCTGCAGTGTCAGTTGTTACTTCTCCTTTTTCATTTCTAATTCTACTGATTTGAGTCTTCTCCCTTCTTTTCTTGATGAGTCTGGCTAATGGTTTGTCAATTTTGTTTATCTTCTCAAAGAACCAGCTTTTAGTTTGGTTGATCTTTGCTATCGTTTCCTTCATTTCTTTTTCATTTATTTCTGATCTGATCTTTATGATTTCTTTCCTTCTGCTAACTTTGGGGGTTTTTTGTTCTTCTTTCTCTAATTGCTTTAGGTGCAGGGTCAGGTTGTTTACTCGAAATGTTTCCTGTTTCTTAAGGTGGGATTGTATTGCTATAAACTTCCCCCTTAGAACTGCTTTTGCTGCGTCCCATAGGTTTTGGGTCGTCGTGTCTCCATTGTCATTTGTTTCTAAGTATTTTTTAATTTCCTCTTTGATTTCTTCAGTGATCACTTCGTTATTGAGTAGTGTATTGTTTAGCCTCCATGTGTTTGTATTTTTTACAGATCTTTTCCTGTAATTGATGTCTAGTCTCATAGCATTGTGGTCGGAAAAGATACTTGATACAATTTCAATTTTCTTAAATTTACCAAGGCTTGATTTGTGACCCAAGATATGATCTATCCTGGAGAATGTTCCATGAGCACTTGAGAAAAATGTGTATTCTGTTGTTTTTGGGTGGAATGTCCTATAAATATCAATTAAGTCCATCTTGTTTAATGTATCATTTAAAGCTTGTGTTTCCTTATTTATTTTCATTTTGGATGATCTGTCCATTGGTGAAAGTGGGGTGTTAAAGTCCCCTACTATGATTGTGTTACTGTCGATTTCTCCTTTTATGGCTGTTAGTATTTGCCTTATGTATTGAGGTGCTCCTATGTTGGGTGCATAAATATTTACAATTGTTATATCTTCTTCTTGGATCGATCCCTTTATCGTTATGTAGTGTCCTTCTTTGTCTCTTCTAATAGTCTTTATTTTAAAGTCTATTTTGTCTGATATAAGAATTGCTACTCCAGCTTTCTTTTGATTTCCATTTGCATGGAATATCTTTTTCCAGCCCCTTACTTTCAATCTGTATGTGTCTCTAGGTCTGAAGTGGGTCTCTTGTAGACAGCATATATATGGGTCTTGTTTTTGTATCCATTCAGCCAATCTGTGTCTTTTGGTGGGAGCATTTAGTCCATTTACATTTAAGGTAATTATTGATATGTATGTTCCTATTCCCATTTCCTTAATGGCTTTGGGTTCGTTATTGTAGGTATAGTCCTTCTGTTGTGTTTCTTGCCTAGAGAAGTTCCTTTAGCATTTGTTGTAAAGCTGGTTTGGTGGTGCTGAACTCTCTCAGCTTTTGCTTGTCTGTAAAGGTTTTAATTTCTCCATCAAATCTGAATGAGATCCTTGCTGGGTAGAGTAATCTTGGTTGCAGGTTTCTCTCCTTCATCACTTTAATTATGTCCTGCCACTCCCTTCTGGCTTGTAGAGTTTCTGCTGAGAGATCAGCTGTTAACCTGATGGGGATTCCCTTGTGTGTTATTTGTTGTTTTTCCCTTGCTGCTTTTAATATGATTTCTTTGTGTTTAATTTTTGACAGTTTGATTAATATGTGTCTTGGCGTATTTCTTCTTGGATTTATTCTGTATGGGACTCTCTGTGCCTCCTGGACTTGATTAACTATTTCCTTTCCTATATTAGGGAAGTTTTCAACTATAATCTCTTCAAATATTTTCTCAGTCCCTTTCTTTTTCTCTTCTTCTTCTGGAACCCCTATAATTCGAATGTTGGTGCGTTTAATGTTGTCCCAGAGGTCTCTGAGACTGTCCTCTGTTCTTTTCATTCTTTTTTCTTTATTTTTCTCTGCATCAGTTATTTCCACTATTTTATCTTCCACCTCACTTATCCGTTCTTCTGCCTCAGTTATTCTGCTATTGATCCCATCTAGAGTATTTTTCATTTCATTTATTGTGTTTTTAATCGATGCTTGATTCACCTTTAGTTCTTCTAGGTCCTTGTTAACTGTTTCTTGCATATTGTCTATTCTATTTCCAAGATTTTGGATCTGGGAAATAGAATCTTGGATCAGCTTTACTATCATTATTCTGAATTCTTTTTCAGGTAGACTGCCTATTACCTCTTCATTTGTTAGGTCTGGTAGGTTTTTATCTTGCTCCTTCACCTGCTGTGTGTTTTTCTGCTTTCTCATTTTGCTTATGTTACTGTGTTTGGGGTCTCCTTTTTGCAGGCTGCAGATTCGTAGTTCCCGTTGTTTTTGGTGTCTGTCCCCCGTGGCTAAGGTTGTTTCAGAAGGTTGTGTAGGCTTCCTGGTGGGGGGGACTAATGCCTGTGTTCTGGTGATTGAAGCTCGATCTTGTCTTTCTGGTGGACAGGTCCACGTCTGGTGGTGTGTTTTGGGGTGCCTGTGGCCTTATTATGTTTTTAGGTATCCTCTCTGCTAATGGGTGGGGTTGTGTTCCTGCCTTGCTAGTTGCTTGGCATAGGGTGACCAGCACTGTAGCTTGCTGGTCGTTGACTGAAGCTGGGTGCTGGTGTTGAGATGGAGATCCCTGGGAGATTTTCGCTGCTTGATATTATGTGGAGCTGGGAGGTCTCTTGTGGACCCGTGTCCTGAAGTTGGCTCTCCCACTTCAGAGGCACAGCACTAACTCCTGGCTGCAGCACCAAGAGCCTTTCATCCACCCGGCTCAGAATAACAGTGAGAAAAAGTAGAAAGAAATAATTAGTAGAAGAAAGAAAGAGAGATTGAAAGAAAGGAAGAAGGGAAGTAAGGAAGGAAGGAAGAAAGAAAGAAAGGAGGGAGGGAGGAAGGATGGAAAGAAAGGAAAGAAAGGAGGGAGGGAGGGAGGAATGAAAGCAAAAGGAAGAGTGAATGGAAGAAGAGAGGGAGGGAGGGAGGAAGGAAAGAAAGAAAGAAAGACAGGAGGGAGGGAGGGAGGAAGGAAAGAAAAAGAAAGTGGAAAGAAGAAGGGTGGGAGGGAGGGAGGGATGGAGGAAAGAAAAAGAAAGAAGGAAAGGAGGAGCGGAGGGAGGGAGGGAGGAAGGGAAGGGAGGAAAAAAGAAAGAGCAGGTAAAGTAAAATAGAATAAAGTATGAAATATAGTAGCGTTATTAAAATTAAAAAGTAATTATTGAAAAAAAACACGGACCGAAAGAACCCTGGGACATATGGTGGAAGCAAAGCTATACAGAGAGAATCTTACACAGAAGATTACACATACACATTCACAAAAAGAGAGCAGGGGGAAAAATCAAAAATCTTGCTCTCCAAGCCCACCTCCTCGATTTGGGATAATTCGTTGTAAAAAGAGGAAAAGGGCGAAAAGTCTGAAATCTTGCTAAGTCCACCTCCTTAATTTGAGATAGTTCGTTGTAAAAAGAGGGAAAAAAAGGGGGGGAAAGTCTTAAATCTTGTCCTCAAGGTCCACTTCCTCAATTTGGGATGATTCGCTGTCCATTCATGCACTCCACAGACGCAGGGCACATCAAATGGACCGTGGAGCTTTAATCCGCTGCCTCGGAGGCTGCACAGAGAGATTTCCCTGTCTCTGCTCTCACAGCTCCCGGGTCTCAGCCTTGGACCTGGCCCCGCCTCTGCGCGTAGGTCGCCGGAGGGCGTCCGTTCTTCGCTCAGACAGGACGGGTTTAAAGGAGCCGCTGATTCGGGGGCTCTGGCTCACTCAGGCAGAGGGGAGGGAGGGGAATGCCCTCTCCTCGCGCACCAGGCAACAAAAGGGAAAAAAGTCTCTTGCCTCTCCGGTAGCTCCAGACCCTTTCCCCGGACTCCCTCCGGGCTAGCACTAACCCCTTCAGGGTCTCTTCCTGCCTCCAGCCCCAGACCTCTCCCTGCGCTCCGACTGAAAGCCGATACCCGAGCCTCAGCTCCCAGCCCCGCCCGCCCTGGCGGCCGAGCAGACAAGTCTCTCGGGCTGGTGTGTGCCTGAGGGCACCGATCCTCTGTGCCAAAATCTCTCTGCTTTGCCCTCCACACCCCTGTTGCTGTGCTCTCCTCCGCTACTCCGAAGCTTTCCCCCTCCGCCACCTGCAGTCTCCGCCCTCGAAGGGGCTTGTAGTGTGTAGAAACCTTCCCTCCTTCACGGCTCCCTCCCACTGGTGCAGGTCCCGTCCATATCCTATTGTCTCTGTTTATTCTTTTTTTTCTTTTGACCTACCCAGGTATGTGGGGAGTTTCTTGCCTTTTGGGGGGTCTGAGGTCTTCTGTCAGCGTTCAGTAGGTGTTCTGTTGGAGTTGTTCCACGTGTAGATGAATTTCTGATGTATCTGGAGTCCTGGTGTGTGGTTCTTATCTCCCTACAGCCTGGTAGTGTCTTTGACCCTCATTCCAGGCTGCATCAGCAAGTGTCAGAGTCTTCTTCAGATGTCACAATAGGGAGCCTTTATTGGTCTCATAGGTCACACTGGGGAGTACTTCTGCATCCTGAAGCTCCACGCCACTCTAGCCCCAGTCGCATGCGAAGACGACTCTCTCACGGGAGATTCTTTCTGTTGACTCCTTTCTGCTACTGTCCTCTCTGTACATCTACTGAGCAGGTCTTTCTTTTCCTCTGTGCTGAGTCCAGTCTCTCTCGCTCACAGCGGGCCGCGTGCACAGAGCTCGCACGCAGCCCTCCAGCCCGGAGTTCCCCGTGGGAAACGACTCTACTTTAGCTTTGTAGTATAGTCTGAAGTCAGGGAGTCTGATTCCTCCAGCTCCGTTTTTTCCCCTCAAGATTGCTTTGGCTATTCAGGGTCTTTTGTGTCTCCATACAAATTTTAAGATTTTTTTGTTCTTGTTCTGTAAAAAACTGCCATTGGTAATTTGATAGGGATTGCATTGAATCTGTAGATTGCTTGGGTAGTATAGTCATTTTCACAATATTGATTCTTCCAATACAAGGACATGGTATATCTCTCCATCTGTTTGTGTCATCTTTGATTTCTTTCATCAGTGTCTTATAGTTTTCTGAGTACAGGTCTTTTACCTCCTGAGGTAGGTTTATTCCTAGGTATTTTATTCTTTTTGTTGCAATGGTGAATGGGATTGTTTCCTTAATTTCTCTTTCTGATCTTTCGTTGTTAGTGTATAGGAATGCAAGAAATTTCTGTGCATTAATTTTGTATCCTGTAACTTTACCAAATTCGTTGATTAGCTCCAGTAGTTTTCTGGTGGCATTCTTAGGATTCTCTATGTATAGTATCATGTCATCTGCAAACAGTGACAATTTTACTTATTCTTTTACAATTTATATTCCTTTTATTTCTTTTTCTTCTCTGATTTCCATGGCTAGGACTTCCAAAACTATGTTGAATAATAGTGGCGAGAGTGGACATCGTTGTGTTCTTTCTCATCTTAGAGGAAATGCTTTCAGTTTTTCACCATTGAGAATGATGTTTGCTGTGGGCATAGTTTTTCTTGAGAAAGGGAGATTTGAAAAGTAGTTTTTTTGTGTGTAGATTACCAGAGAAGAGGGCATTAAAAACAATGAGCAACTCCAGCAAATTCTGATGATTTATCTCCTAGAGAGATCATTGTAACCATGGTAACTTTCAGTTGGGAGGAAAAAGAAAAAAGCCCCCAAAAGAAGTTTAAAAAGTGTACATCTTCAAAGCATCTTAGCATCTCCAATTGTAAGACTACTTTAACATGTGACATTTGTTAACTTAGTGTAATTATAAATTGTGATAACATCTATTTCCATTAAATATTTTTTATAAAGGTTATTTTAAAAATGCAAAATTAGGGAGAAAATTGTTGAGGATTTAAAAAAGGATGTCTTCCAAAACTTTTATTTCTGTTAAATAGGAGAGTCTAATGGTACTACTTGGTGATATTGTAGAATACACATATTTTATTTAAGGAAAAGAGCAAAATAACATATAGTTGAAGTTTTAATACTTTACTAAATGAGCATGCATGTCTCTGAAATGCAGTCTAGTTCGGTATCTGGTACTCAGTTCAAAAACCATGATCTTGGGCTTCCCTGGTGGTGCAGTGGTTGAGCATCTGCCTGCTAATGCAGGGGACACGGGTTTTGGGAGGATCCCACATGCCACGGAGCAACTAGGCCCGTGAGCCACAACTACTGAGCCTGCGCGTCTGGAGCCTGTGCTCCGCAACAAGAGAGGCCGCGATAGTGAGAGGCCCTCGCACCGTGATGAAGAGTGGCCCCCGCTTGCCACAACTAGAGAAAGCCCTCGCACAGAAACTTAAGACCCAACACAGAAAAAATTAATTAATTAATTAATAAACTCCTACCCCCAACATCTTCTTTAAAAAAACAAACAAACAAAAAAGAACTATTATCTCTTCCAATACCGGAAGAAAAACATTCTTTCTTGGAAATATTGGTCACAAGTGTGTTACTTTTCTAGGGATATTCCAGAGTTGTTTTGATCATGTGTGGCGGCTGCTGCTGCTTTTTTTTTTTTTTTCGCTTAGTTTAGAACCTGTTGCCCAGTATGAGATTTGACACCATTGAGCCAGAAAATATAATAGCTGGAACTTAATTTACTACAATAAATATTACAAACATAAGTACTGGAATAGTTGACTTGGCATGGATTGTGTATTCTTTTGTTCTGGGGAACCCAAACGGAAATCTAAAGTTGAACCTGGAATCAGGAATTGGATGATAGTTGCTTTTAAGGAAGTAACATTTATGACAGTAATAGTTACCACCATAGATTTTTGAATGGAACTGATGGTCCAGTTACAATTCATATCCTATCTAATTGACATCAAACCACTTAACTTCCCTGAATTTTAGTTCTTTTGTTTAAAAATACAGGTATAGGGCTTCCCTGGTGGCACAGTGGTTGAGAGTCCGCCTGCTGATGCAGGGGACGCGGGTTCGTGCCCCGGTCCGGGAAGATCTCGCATGCCGCGGAGCGGCTGGGCCCGTGAGCCATGGCCGCTGAGCCTGCACGTCCGGAGCCTGTGCTCTGCAACAGGAGAGGCCACAACAGTGAGAGGCCTGTGTACCACCAAAAAAAAAAAAAAAAAAAAAGTAAAAATACAGGTCTAATACTTACATCTCAGTGTTGTCATTGGGATTAAATAAGGCTGTATTTAAAGTGTTTAGTGCAATGCCTAGAACATAACAAATGATCAGTAATTTGGTAGCTGCTATTATGTATTCTTCATTTAAATGAAAGATAGACATGATAATGAGATTCTAAAATGTGATAAAATTTTTTTTCAAATTAATTTTTTTGCTAAATAAACTGACTTTATAATAATTGTAAATTATATAGTTTATGGAATAAAATGTTCATTACTTATTTTATTATGAAACACTAAGAATTCCAAACTCTAACATTGCTTGAGAACTTCCCAAGAGGAGATTTTACATCATGGAAGACTTGGTAGTATTCATGGATTTGTGTATGTGTGTCTACATATATAGGTATATATCTGTTTCTAAATGAAGACATTTTCATTCATCAAAAAATAGTTTTGTCATATTCTTTATTTAAGAATATAGTCAAGAGAAATAGTTAAATAGGCACAGATAATTGATGGGAGATGTTTATGGTCAGTTTCCTTAATTACATTGAATACAGTCATGTTAAGTGATTTTTGAATTCTCATGTTAAGTGATACGGATTTGTGGGAGACTTTAGCTTTTTAGTAGTATATCATTTGCATTTCTGATGCATCATGGGTTTCCATTATTTTGACAGTTTCTCTATTTCTTATATTGTTAACATCAGTTAATCAGCTTCATTTAGAATTGTTTTAATCTCTAATGACCTCTTATAATAGTATAAAAAGAGCTCAAATTCTGTAATGATTTCCGGTGGACTTAATGACTTTACCATCATCAAAAGCAGCTACCGTCAGCTCTTCAAATCCGGGGGTCTTGTACCTGCAGACAGAGAGGGCCGACTGTACCACACCATTTTGTAGCATGTGGGACTCGAGCAGTTTCAGATTTTGGTATCTGCTGGGGTCCTGGAAGCAATCCCCCTTGGATATGGAAGGACAACTATAATATAATAATTTATACTTTCTGCAAAGAAAATGATTAGCGAATAGGCTACAACATGTAGGTAGCGGCTTATAAATATTTTTTAAGAGAGAAGTAGTGTTATTAGTTGCCTCTGAGATAACTTCTATAAGCACACTTTACACTGAGATGTATACATCCAGTTACTCTTTAGTGGCACAGCCGTGAAATAGAGACTTTAGTGTCTTAGCAAATGATAGGGAGAGGATGGAGGTAAGAGATGGATTTTGATTTTACCTTTAAGCAGAGAACTTAGGTGGAAGAAATAGTTTGTAAACATACGAGCACAACTTTAAGAAATGCATAGTAATTATACTTTGATATGTATACACATATACACCTGTCATGCTGATGTCAGGCAGTTGTGTCAGCTAAGTTAGATTTTGTGTACAGTAACTCCTTGAAGAGTAATTGGAAATGACAGATCTTACGTAAAATGGCCAAAACTGCTTGTCAATAACTTTGAGGCTTAGCCTGCCACAGTTTCATGGATAATGGCAGAAGGTATGGGATTCCTGGGTCACAGGTGGACAGGTTATTACAGTAATAGAATTGCCAGAGTATCAGCGTTTGTGCTCGTGATGCAGGCCAGCTGACACCTGCAAATATAGTGAATTTCAGACCAGGAGAGGACCTTGAGCTTATGGAACCCAAATCTTTCATGATGGGCAGTAAACGTATTTGACTTCAGCCTTAGAGGGAGTCACTATCTTTATTAAATTGGGAAGTAAACCTGATCTTTGTTCTAGAAGGGACAGTGTCTAGCAGAGCTGTGTGCTATACAAACATCCTTGAAAAGATAGCCTAGAACAAAGTCTGTCAGTACTTACCCTTGCAAGTTATGTAGAAACTGTGATGAACCGTCTGCCTACGCAAGGGATCTAACCTGGGTCAAAAGGGAACACTTCAGGATATTTTCCTCTACATACACAAAACACCAGCATGTTCAGCCCCTTCTATACGTGTTCTACGTGGAAGACACAGAGAAAGGGAAAGGGCAGAAACATGAAACGAGCCACAGATTCATCAGCTATTTGTTAACTGTTTTGGGCTGCATTTACTTGTGCATATTCTCCTTAGCCTTAAATAGTCAGTGAGTTTGGATGTGAGTGTGATCAGTACGCCTGTGACTACCTTAGTAGTCTCCAGGTTGGTTTGGTGTATTAGACCATGTAATGATTGCTTCTTTCCATAAGACCCCCACCTGGAGCATCATGCTAATTTCACCAAGATAGAAGATTTACCTTTGGCTAAGTATAGGAGTAACTCTTCTCCTGCTAGATCATGAACAAATGTAACACTGTGTGCATGCATATATGTGGACCAAATAGGTAGTATTTACGTCAGTCTCTATCCAGTTTTTATTCTATCTGTTGGCAAGATTTCTGCAGCTTCTCAAATTGAGCGTAAGAACCTGCTGTATAAAAAAATAAATAAAATAAAATTCAAAAAAGAAAAAAAGTTGAGCATACCTAAAAGGGAACTCTCAATCCTTTCCTCTGCCCATCTGACCCATCTGTTTTCTCATTGCTGTCAACAGTGCTGTTTTTTGGGGAACAAATTTTAACCTTATTTTTTTTTTAAGCACTTGCCATATATAATACTATATCTTTGTAGCTCTTCTGTTTTGCACGTTGTACACAGAGAGGCTGACTTCACATAATTTCTTGCAGAGTCGTACATAGATTTAAGGAGAGCATCTTGCAAAAATATGATTCCTCTATTATACATAGATATGTAAAACAAATATTTAGTTTGAATAGTAAAGTTTCAAATATATTATTCAGAAAAATAGACAGTATTTTTTTCATAGTAATTGATATCTGTCTTATCTCTCTACCTGCTTGCCTGATTGTCTGTTTAATGTCAGAAGGAAAAAGGTCAGTGTCAACAGTGAACTTATGTTACAGAGTGTTTCACAATCTGTGATAAAAGTCCTAACTTAGAAGTGTAGCATCCTGAAGCCATTAATGAATTGAAAAAAGTTAAGAATAAAAGGAAGCCTTTACTAACATTTATTGTTATTACATTTTTGGTTGCTCATATGAAGATACCTAACTAGTTTGACGTTTGGAAGTGAGAAGGAAAATTTCCTTCCCCTGTATGTTACTATGAGAACTCAACCATCTCTAATGAAAAGGGGCACTTGAGTATAGGTTAGATAAATCGTGGTACTGATTTTATTAAATGGAACTGTTTATTTTAGATGTGTATTTTTAGAGATGGCTTAATATTGCTGTCAATATGATTTGACTCAACTTTTGCAGAAATATTGTGGTTCAGTGTCTTCTCTGCTTAGAAACAAAGCAAACCATTGGAAAGTTAGTTCATATGATTTTTGTGGTAAAACTTAAGGTACAAGATTGATTACAAATTGTAAGATCTGCTTACTATTCATATTAAATACTAAATTTAATGAGATACCGTCCTGTAATTTAGTGAATTTAACAAACTTGGGAGTTGGAAATAAGGCTTATTTCAGGAAATGAAAAAAAACATAACAGGAGAGTCGATAGAAGATAGAATGCCAGGTATTTCACCTAAATTGTTTATAATCATCACAGTATCTTGGTGATTATGACAGAGTTTTGTTTGCCTTACCTTTGTCTTTGTTAACAGTATACCTTGGTTTTATTTAAGTAGGAGGAGGAATTGGGACTATCCCAAGCCCCAAGCAATCATTTTTATTAGTCAAAGATTATCATGATTATCCAGTACCCTGCAAATTATTGGTTTAGGAGTGAGCACATGATACAATTATGTGGGGCTTTTGGAAGTTTCCTCCTTCTTCATAAAGGACCCAAAGTGGGGTAATTCTTTCTTCCTGTCTTTGGATATGTGTATGAGAATGTGATGCATTGTTGAACCCATCTTGTAATCACAAAAAGTACAAGCCTGAGGGCAAAACCAGTAAGTTTATGCTGGCAGAGTAGAAAATTGGGAAGAACATGGGTACTTGATGGCATGACTTAACTAGCCTTGTAAATGCTTCACCTCTGGACTCCTTGTTATATGAGTTAATAAGCTTTCTTATTGTTTAAGACACTTCAAATTGAATTTCTGATTTTTTGTATTTGAAAGCGTTCTACTGAGGAAGGTTCTCTTGGATTAAGGGTTTTACCCATGACTGTACAACTTGTAAGTTTACAGCCTTACCCCAAAGAACTCTTTCTACATTATGTTTTAGTAACCGGACCCTCTTTGTGAATTAGTTATTAAATATTAGTGGAGGACCATTTAAGTATGTATAGCTGTCCCCAGTCTTTGAATATCAGTTGTCAGTATTAGAAGAAGTTGGTGTATGTTTCGCTGTCATTGAAGTGAATTTTCATGTTCCTCTTATTAAAACAACTTTGTTTTTATTGTATGAATTGAAATTCTCTACTCAAAAGTTATGTCCAAAAGGTTGTAGGAAAGAAATTGGGCATAAATTTATTATGTGCTTTAAAAACTATGAGCCCAATAACAGAGTGGAAGAGAGTAAGTATGCCCAAGATATATTTGCTGTATGCTGTTTTCTATTTGAATGTTTTTAAGAAATACTTATTCCTTTTGCTTTTGTGTATGTAATAGATTGATATGTAGTTTCATTTTAAAGACATGCGAAATAAAATTCAGGAAGATACTTAATTTTATTTTTAAAATGATCATGTTTTAATAATGTTCTTTTAGTTAACATCTGAGTTAAGATTAAGCAAAAGAAAAACTGGGACCTTCCTCAAAGATCAGGCTTTGTGCAATGCTTGGTTGGTTCATGTTTTTTTAGAGTGGAAGCTTTCAAAGGGAATAAAATATTTTTCTCATACTCATGAAAGTGGAGTGGCTTTGCTGTGTCTTGCTCTTGTTTCCTGTGCATTTTTCCTCTTGGAGCCTTTATGGGGAGAAAGAGCGGCTGAGTCAAGGTGTAACACCATCGTCATGGCACTCATTCAGCATAGCTTCCTACGGAGAGCAGCCTGAATCACAGGCTTTGATGTTGGAGCCTATTCCAAATCATAAAGCGAACAGTAACTGTCGTGTGTGTGTGTGTGTGTGTGTGTGTGTGTGTGTGTGGTGTTTAAACACTGCGTTATAGAATGATAGAGCAGGAAAGTCAGATTTCAGGCTAAATAACAAAGCTGGGACTAGGAGGGAGTTTTCCTGCCTCCAGAGTTGCTATTTCTGCATCCCCGTGCTCAGTTATGCTGTCTTGTCTCTGCCTCTCCCATCTTTATGACTTTAAGTATACTATCATTTCCTCTGTGTTTTCATGGCTGATCTTTTCTGAACTTCTTCATGGGTACTTGTTTTGCAAGGTTCAAAATGATTACCGGTTTGGCAGCTCTAAAACAAACCTAGTAATACTGCTTAGACTTGACCCCTTTGAGAACATAATTTATAAAATTAGGCCATCTGTTTCTTCATGAAGCTGTTTAAATAAATGAAATTAGTCTAAGGGAAGCCTAAGTCACAAGAGTCAGAACTCTGTAACCTACATGGATGACGAAAGTATGTAAGTTTCTGCTCCATCTGTCTTCCCCAAATAGCGCCTCCTACAGTCCCTAATGCTAAGGAAAGCCTTGTCGTACATCTCTTTGCCAGAGCCAGAAATCCGGGCACATTCACTTAGTTTCAAACGTTTACTCAGTCGTGACCTTCTTCAACACCCCTTCCTTCACCCCAGCTGAAGACGTCCCCTGGGACTTCCTAGCCAGTGCTGTCTTGGGGGTACTCTTTACGTGGCTCTAGGATGCAATCCAGTGTTCTTTGCCTGCTCTTGAGTGCTTTTCCTGAGTGAGCCCTTGTCTGACTCTCCTGGTTTCTATCTCACCACTGTTACATGCTTCCTTCCAGTGTTCTTTGCCTGCTCTTGAGTGCTTTTCCTGAGTGAGCCCTTGTCTGACTCTCCTGGTTTCTATCTCACCACTGTTACATGCTTCCTTCCAGTGTTAACTTAAGCAGGGTACCCCTTCTTCCCCGTTTTGGATCAGGAATTCCTACCCTCCCTGTGCTCAGATAGATAGATGTCTGTGCTTATTCTTTATGGCACTTAAGTGAATTATTGCCTATTGTCTGTCGTAACTGTCGTTCTACAAGCCCTTTGAGGAGAAGGGTTGTGGGTTTATTTTTGTATCTGTATTAACATATTCAAGCATAGTGCCTTGTACTTGGTAAATGCTTAGTAAAGTTACTTTGGTCGAGATACTTAATCTCTCTGAGCTTCAGTTTCCTTATCTGTTAAGTGGAGATAGTTTGTTAGTCCCTACTATAGAGTTGTGAGCCTTACATGAGATAATCCTCTAAAGTATACTTAGCATAGTGCCTGGAACATAGTAAGTGCTTAATGAACATTAGCTTTGGTGCTGATATTGGTGAATAATGACTGCAGGACGTCCTGTGGTTTGTTTTATGTTTCCAAAGTGAATTTTCATGAGTAGCATAAGTTGATTTGGCATTACAAAAGAAACTTTTAAAGGCAGTTGATATGCATAATTTTTCATGAATACTTAATTTTCCTTTGTGACAGATTCTGCTACTAAATTGGCTCTTGAGAAAATGTCATCGTTCCTTTCTTCAAATGATGAAAGATTTGGCAGTAACCATTTGATCATGGTTACTTTTCCTATTTGACTTCTTACAGCATTTGACAGGTGCTCAGTGTAGCCCTGTTTGGGTTTAACCTATTTGCAGTCCTTTGGACCTCTTGGAACTAGAGGTCTATTTCTCTCCCCAGGTTTGTGAAGTTTCCAGCTATTATTGCATTAAATATACTTTCTGTCTCTTTTTCTTTCTCTTCTCCTTCTGGAATTCCCATAATGCAAACATTGTTCCTTTCATTGTGTCCCATAATTCCTATAAGCTTTCTTCACTCTTTTTCATTCTTTTTTCTTTTTGTTTTTCTGACTGGATAATTTCAATTGTCCTATCTTCCAGGTCACTGATTCTTTCTTTTCCATTGTTGAGTCTGGTTTTGAAACTCTCTGTTGAATTCTTCTGATCATTTATTGTATTTTTGTACTTTAGGATTTCTGTTTGGGTTTTTTTTTTTAATTTCTGTTTATTCTACTTCTTGTTTTGTTGATGCATTGTGCTCCTAATTTCATTTAGTTGTCTGTCTGCATGTTCTTGTAGGTCACTAAACTTCTTTAAGAGGTTTGTCTGACAGTTCATAGATCTGCATTATTTTAGTATCCATTATTAGAGCTTTCTTAGTTTCCTTTGGTGGTGTCATATTTACCTGATTTTTCGTGATCCTTGATTCCCTACATTGGTATCTGCACATTTGAGTAAGTGGTCTCCTTTTCCAGACTTTGCACGTTTGCTTTGACAGATATAGTACTTCACCAGTCAGCTCAGTTTGGATTTCTGGATCCCACAACTCCTACAGAGGTACTTTTGCTTTTGGATGGATGCTGAATTTTTGTTGTTGAGGGGAGGGGAGGGAAGGGCCGACTTATGCTGACATGTTGCTCACATCACTCCTATTTCCTTTTTTTCAAAAGCTCACCACCCTTGACTTTTGTGACTTGACCCTTACATGGCTTTATACCAGAATGATGGATAGCATAGATTATTAGAACACCGCTATCACCTCTACTATTTTTTTTGCTATTGATTTTATTTTATTTTATTTTAAAATTTATTTGTTTTATTTATTTATTTTTGGCTGCACTGGATCTTCTTTGTGGTGCGTGGGCTTCTCATTGCAGTGGCTTCTCTTGTCGCAGAGCACAGGCTGTAGGCACGCAGGCTCTAGAGCACAGGCTCTGTAGCTGTGGTGCGTGGGCTTAGTTGCCCCGCAGCATGTGGGATCTTCCAAGACCAGGGCTTGAACCCTTGTCCCCTGCACTGGCAGGCAGATTCTTAACCACTGCGCCACCAGGGAAGCCCTTTGCTATTGACTTCAGTTGTCACTCTTCCTTGGCGTTTAATGAAGCCTGTGACACTCTGTATAATTTGGTTTGGTCATTTGCTTTCTCATTGTCTTTTTTCTTATTTTACTGTTTGGTAGTCTTACAGAATGGAATTGGAATGAGAAAAGCAGGTAATGTGAATTCTAGCCCCATTGTTTATCTTTACAAATTATCTGTTTGGACCGCAATTTCCTTCTTTATAAACTAGAGATAATTCCTCGCATGGGGTTGTTTTGAAGACGAAACGAAATAAAATGCGAACTTTACAAAATGTTAAGGGTTTTATGAAAGTTAGTTCTGAAAAATGATATGTGGGTTCCAGTTTCTTTGATATAAACTCTGGGCTCTTGGGCAAGGCACTTAACCTTTTGAAGCATCAGTTTGTTCAACTGTAAAAATGAGAACATTGAACAAGATCATGATGTCTGAATCTGGGGAAAATAGGGAAAGTTTCCCATTGGTTGTCTGAAATTATAAACGTTTTTCATTTACGGCATAAATGGATTTTTCTGGCATGAGCATCTGTAACGTATATTAGATTTTTAAAAAGTTAAAAACTATTGGATTAAACGTTTGCTTAGATCCTTTCTAGATGGTATGATTATATGAAATATGGTAATAGAATGATTTATGGTAGTTTCTCTATATATCAAAGGTAATTTTATGTCTTAGAGGTTGAATCTTAGTAATAGTTCTGCTCTTATTTGATTACAATGTCTTTATCGTAAAGGAGCTTAACTAATACTCGTTTTCAACAATTTGAGTTGTATGATCCACAGAGGATAACTAAAACTAATTGTGGCAGAGCTATTTCAGTTCTTTTTATTTGCCTATCAGATAGCAATTAGATTTATACTTGCCTTATATTTGCCTGTTTCAAATATGTAATCTACAAAGCCACAAATTAAAACAATAAGCTATTTTTGTACATTGCTGTAGTATTGAAAATACAGCATAGGTGCTATATCTGCAGTAATTCATATAGATAAGAAAACTTAGAAAAGTAGTAATTTGTCTGAGTACAATCATTAGCACTGGCCTCTAATGTCCAAGATACATATTAGCAGAATAAAAGGAACCTATTTCATTATCTAAAAAAGGAATTGGTGAGGGAAATAAGGTGTTGTTTTCCTTTTCTTCGTATCCCTTTTCTTTGTAAAGCTACTTTTGTAAAATTAGGTTAATTTAGCCCTATGGCATTTTCTACACAGATTGCAGTCCTTTGGTTTATGTATTTTCACAGGATTCCATCATGTCGTGGTAAGTAGATGATCCCAGGGACCTTTCTGTATTATTTTCCTGATTTGTTACTAAAATCTAAACTTCTTTAGTGTGGGAAGTTCCTAGTCTTACTTGTCTGTGTCATCATAATCATAACAGAAGCCCAAAGTAGATGAGTCTTTTATGTTTTATGATTGTCTGCTTATTGGTTTCTTAAATATGTTGTAAATGTTTTTCATATTACGTCCATTTTGATTGTTTTAAATAGAAATAATAGTATTGACATAAATGGTAGAAAATAAGTATATTTGAGTGTCATCTTCCTAAAATACAGCACGTTACTGAATAAAGGGCCATATCACTGACATTTCTCTAAAATGTGATCTACCATTCCTTTTTTCCAACAAATATTTGTTGATGAATACTACATGTCAGACACTATACTGGATTTTGGAGGTAAAGTGGTGAACAAGACAGCCACTGTCCTGATGTATCCTATAGCTCATAGTCCTGTAGGAGATTCAGGCAGGAAAATAGGCAATTATAGTATGGTGTGAGAAATGCATAAACTGGGAACTGTTGGGTGCCGTGGTGTTATGTTAGCACATTGGGGTCAGCTGGAAACTGAAGATACACATAGGAAATGGCTTAATGAAGGGAGAAGTATTCTAAGAAGAAGAAATAGTACTAGTAAAGATCAAGAAGTATGAAAAAACACAACAAATTCAGGAAACTCAAAGTAGTTCGACATGGCTCGGCTTAGAATGCACAGGGTGGGGGAGTGGCAGGGTTGAGGCTGGAATGGAAGCCAGAGTCAAATCCCAAAGGACCTTGCAAGCCATGTTAGAGTCTAGACTTGACCTTGAAGTCTGCGGGAGGAACTGAAGGGATTTATCTTGGAGGTGAGGATGAGGTTTATATTTAGGAGGGTTGCTCTGGGCCTGCTGCGGAAACTGGCTTAGGTGGGGATGCGAAGTTGGAGGAAGGACAGCAGTCTGCTCAAGAGGCTCCAGCAGAACTGGACGTGAGAGGCAGTGATGACTTGTCCAAGGTTGTGGCAGTGAGAATGCGGAACGATCACTGGATTTTTGAGTTCTGGGAGCCAGATGAGGCAGTTCTTGGTGGTTGATTGCGTGTGGGATGAGGGAAAAGGAGGTAAGAGTAACGACCACATTTCTTGGTAAAAGGGAAATTCTGCTTACTGAAATGGGAAACAGGAGAAGGAAGAGATTTTGGAAGGAAGATAACACGTTCACTTTTAAGGATGTGCGCGATGCCCGTGTGAAAGCTAAACAGGTGTTTGAGAGGCAGTGGAATGTCTGGATACGGACCTATGATCTGGGCTGAAGATGAAATGGATTTGGAAATCATTAGCATCCATGGGAATTGAGTTTTTGCTGGTGGTTCAAAATCCCCGTGCCAGAGTATACAGAGTGAAAAGGAAGAGCAAATGCAGACCCTCAGGGATGGCAGTATTTCACTGTCCTTCAGAAGGCAAGTTTGCAAAAGGGACCAAGACTGCGCTGCTGGAGAGCTAGGAAGAAACCCAGCAGATTGTGGATGTCACAGGAGGGGAATGTTTCAACAAGACAGAGGTCAACAGAGACGAATGGTGACAGGCTAAACTAAAACTGTAAAGAGTCCTTTGGATTTAGGCAGAGCAGTTTAACTCTAGCGCTGGGATGGAAACTAGAAGGGGGTGAGTGGGTTAGTGAATGAGTGGGTCGTGAGGAAGTGGACACAGCCACCTCTTCTTATGAAGTACTTTTGCTGTGAACGGGTGGCGAGTTAAGTGAGTGGTAGCTGGAGAAGAGGTGGACATGGAGAGGGAAGGTAACTGAAGTAGGGCCAGGTGGCTGAGAGCATGGGAGCAAGGAGTGGGAAGCGGAGACCAGCAGGTGGAATTAGCTTCATACACGAATGTGGTGGTAGTTCTCAGCGCTGTTCACAGGTAGTTTTGGGTTTTCTTCCATGCCTGTGATGGGATTGCACTTTCCCACTCTTGTGAACTTATGGCCCCAAGACTGACTTTGGCCTGTGAGTGGTGAGCAGATGTGTCACGTGTCAGTTCTAGGCAGAAGCTCCGAGGGCCGTTACATGCCTTGCCGTTGTCTTTTTCCCTCTGGCACAGTGACTGGGAATGTTTGACGCGGTGGGTGCTGTACCAGCCTGGGTCCTCGAGTGAACAGGATGCGCAGAGTCTCCCTGCCAACCCATAAGGTGGAGAAATCCGCCTTTATTTTTGTAAATACTGAGATCTGGAGCTGTTAGCGCTCTGTAATTTAAGCTCTGGATTGTTCCAAGGAGTATTGACCTCTTACCTTTCAGTGGGAGAAATGGATAAAAGAAGCGGATGCAGTTGCAGGCACATTTGTTCTTTTGTTGGCAGGGATTGATGTTTTCTCTGTGAAATGGAAGGTAAACTAAGAAGGAGGAATAAACTGGTAGGGCGGGGAGGTCTAGAACAGTGAATACAGTCTTAAATAGCTAGAAGAGGTATTAGGTAATTTACCTAGAATTACCCATTTTAAATAGCTAGAATAGGTAATTTTACTCAGAAAACACAGAGGCACTGTTATTATAAATACAAAGGTGGTTTGTGAATGTATTAGTTTTCTATTAATGTATAGTAAATGATTGCAAATTTAGTGACTAAAAATAACACTCATTTTTTTAAATCTCATAGTTTCTACAGGTCAGAAGTCTGGGTTCTCTGTTAGGGGCTCACAGGTGTGGCTGAAGTTCAGGTGTGGCTGGGCTGCATTCTCACCTGGAGCTCTAGATCCTCTTTTTAGCTCACTCAGGTTGTTGGCAGAATTCAGTTCCTGGCAGTTTTAAGGACCCAGTTGCATATTTTCTTGCCGGTTGTGTTCTCTCGGCTCTTTAAGGCCACTCTCAGGTCCTAGCCGTGTGGCTCTCTCCATGGTCAGTTTAAAACATGGCTGTTTGCTTTCTTCCAGGCCAGTAGGCTCGTGTCTCTGACTCTTCACTTACTTTGGAAATGCTCATCTAATTTGGTTGGGCCCACTCAGTATAATCTCCCTTGTGAGTAACTAAAAGTTAACTGACTACATTTGCACATCTTTGCCGTATAAGGTGACATACTTATAGAAGTGCTGTTCCATCACGTTCACAAGTCTTGTCCATTCTCATGAGGAGGGAATTATATGAGGGTTATGGGTCTCTGGAGATATTTTTAGAATTCTACCTAGTAAAGTAGGTGAGCTTGCACTTTTAGATTTTTCCGTATTTTTAAGTGGTGGCTTATAAAATCAATATAAACAGTTATGATAGTCAGTGTATAGGACAACATTATTTAATATAAGACTCTGGTAAGGCTATAAAGTTGAATGATAAAATTGAAGTGATAATAAAATGGAAGTATCAGAGTTCAATCAGAAAAGCAGGAGCTCAAGAAGATGAGCATGCATGTATGTATGTGCATGTATCCATATCTGGATTTGTTACAGGAATCCGACTTTATGTAATGGTGGAGGCTGGTGAAGTAAGGATATCGTTTGCATGTTTGCTGCTGGAGTCTGTGGTCCAAGAGCAATTGGGAAGGGAGGATGCTGCACGGTGGGACGAATAAGAACAAGCTGAACCTCTGAGGATGGAGTGAAACCATCCTCAGTGATTTTTAAAGCTCATAGTTCTGAAATTGCATAGTGAGGAGAAAATGGTTATTCACAAAAATAAGTAGGTGGAAATGATGAGAATTACTTTAAACAGCTCGCTCATCTTGCAGCCCCAGGATACCAGTTAAACTGATAAATAAGTTCAAAGAGTAACAGACATTTTATTTTATTTTTCACATGGGAAACTTACAATTAAAAATTAAAAAGAAATTTTCAATCTGCCTAAAACTTAATTGTTTAGTGGAATATATTTTTAAAATAAATTTTCTTCCATTAACTGCTTTATAGAAATGTTTCCCTCCCACTCACTTATAGGATAAATAAATGTTTCCCTCCCACTCACTTATAGGATAAATCACTGTTCCTCTCTCAGGTATTTACTCAAGGTTTCAAAATAGAAAAATTATTAAGTTCAGATGTTTTTTCCACTTTTATGGCTGTTACTTTATATATCTTTGTTAGCCTCATAGCAAGGGACCCTGCATTTACAAATTGCACTTATTAATATTATAGAGAATATTGGGAAGATACCTAAATTGGGATAGTCCTGTTGTTTTGATTTAACTATCTGCTAAAACATAAAATAAAAGTGATTTCTTGTCTCATTTGAAATATTCATACTAGCACCTTACCTTCATTCAGCTGCTAACAGACTGGTATTATAAAAAAGTAATACTACGGAATCCATTGTCGACTTTATTATTACTAAGTCAGAATAGTGTAGAATATCAAGATAATGCCTTAATAAAATTGACAATTTATATGGTATTATCCTATACTGTTTTGAGATATATATATATCTTTTTAATAGTGACTTGTGTTTGTGCATATACCTAAGCATAGTTGTCAACAGCTTTTAGAGAGCTACTTCTCATCTTGCTTTCTTGCTGTGGCTTTCAGATTTTTATCAGATTTTATTACATTTTTTCTAAATTGTTTGTTGTGCCAGAACTGTTTACCATATCAGTTTTTTCTTCTTCATAGACACAAGCTAGACTACATTTCCCAGCCTCCTCTACATTTATTTAGGGCCATGTGATGAAGTCATGGTGAATGGAATGTGAATAGAAGTGATGTCTGTCATCTCTAGCCTGGCCTTAAAGATTGCCCCTTGGCTTGTGCTGATCATCCACTACCCTGTTTGGAAGAGTCATCAGGATTGTATCACAAGCTTCCCTCTGAGGGTCTGTGTTAGTCTGCCTCTGCGATTTGAAAGGTAGAAAGGGAGAGAGGCCACCGTTTTTCAGAAGTAGTTGAGGCAGATTCATGGGCAGATGTTTGCAGCATCAGCCAGGAATGTCCTGGACACCACTGTGTTCATTTCCTATTGTTACTGTAACAAATTATCACAAACTTACTGGCTTACAATACAGATATATTATCTTATAGTTCCGGAGATCAGAAGTCTGAAGTCAGTCTCACTGGGCTAAAGTCAAGGTGTGGTAATAAGAATTGTGTTCCTTCTGGAAACTCTGAGGGGAGAATCGATTTCCTTGTGCTTTTCAGCTTATAAAGGCTGCTTGAATTCTTTATGATTCTTACTTGTATCACTCCAACCTCTTGCATGTATCCTTACATCTTATATTGACTGATCCTCTTGCTTCCCTCTTTTATAACCCTAATGATTATAATGGGCCCACTCAGCTAATGTAGGATAATCTCCCCATTTCAAGATTTTTTTTTATTTGAAGTATAGTTGATTTGCAATGTGTTAATTTCTGCTGTAGAGCAAAGTGATTCACTTATACATATTGAATATATATGTATATATATATTCTTTTTTATAGTCTTTTCCATTATGATTTATCTCAAGATGTTGAATATAGTTCCCTGTGCTATACCGTGGGACCTTGTTGTTCATCTCAAGATTCTTTACTTAATCACATCTGTACAGTTCCTTTTACCATGTAAGGTCACATGCTCTGAGTTTCTGGGAATTAGGATGTGAACATCTTGCAGGGATTGGAGGGGAGCACACTGCTTAGCCCATCGCAACTACTCACTTAGCTGTTATAGACCAAGAAACTTGGTGGAAGCCTTCAAGAAATAAATCTGAGAGCTCCAGGTGAGCTCTTGAGAATCCCATGCTCTGAGATTGTTGGTAGCTGCTTTTCTTACCTTAGTTTCTCCTGCACTTCTCAATGGCATTCTAAGCTTCTTTTTTTTTTTTTCTTTTTTTAATAGATTTATTTATTTATTTATTTATTTATTTATTTATTTATTTTTGGCTGCGTTGGGTCTTCGTTGCTGTGCATGGGCTTTCTCTAGTTGTAGCAAGTGGGGGCTTCTCTTGCTGCGGAGCACGGGCTCTAGATGCGCGGGCTTCAGTAGTTGTGGCTTGGGGCTCTAGAGCGCAGGCTCAGTAGTCGTGGTGCATGAACTTAGTTGCTCCACGGCATGTGGGATCTTCCAGGACCAGGGATCAAACCCGTGTCCCCTGCATTGGCAGGCGGATTCTTAACCACTGCACCACCACGGAAGTCCCTGGTCATAGTTCTTTTAACTCTTGACCCTGTCCTTTTGGTTAAGCCACTTGGACTTTCTGGGTCACAGTACTTTTGTTAGTTAAAAAAAATAGAGTTGAGCTAGATCAGATATGCCTTTCAGCTTTCACATCTTATCATTCCTTTTAATGAAAGAATTGAAGAGTACTTCAGGGCAGTAGGGGAAGCTTTATTTTCAAAAGAGCACTAAATTTAATATTTTTTCAATTAAAAATAATATTTCCTAACTTATTGTTTCTTTAGTTAGCCACCACTGATCACTCTCCTAGTGCTATCACAGCACATTTTTAAATTCTTCTCAAATATTAGCATACTGTCCTTTATATTATTCACCTTCAAATCTCCCATAGAACTTAGTCCAGTATCTTGCTCAGATCAGGTGCTTACTTAAGTATTTGTTTAACACTCTAAGTAGTAGCAAGCATTAGGTACACAAGGTCTGCTTAACTGAAATTAAATAGTAATTGAAAAGAAGCCAGCTTATTAATCTAGTTAAAATGATGAACAGTATTTTAAAGAAGTGAAATTATCTAAAATTATAAAAATTTATTCAGTTGATCATATGCTTAAAATTTAGCTTTTAATTGAAAGTAGTCATGATTTATTAGAATGAACAAGGAATGAACAAGTGCTCATATTTTTTGGTGTGAGTTTTCTCAATAAAATTATATGATAGCATAGTCAGACATCTTCAGTTAATGCTTGATTTTTGGAGTATGATTCTGGAAGTCATTTTCATAAGAATATTTTCAGGTTTCCCACTTTTCTCAGGGGTGCCTCTCAGTTCTTTGATATTCATATCATTCTCTTTTGAAGTACCTAATGTCATCCTCCTAGTTGGTTTTCTCTTTTTATATGTTACTCATTATAATTCTGACAGATACTCATTTGTCAGTGGTTTTGGATATAATCTGAGTACTCCTGCTGCATCAGTTTTAAAAATCAACTTGATGAAATCTTTTGACATTTATAAGATTGCAGTCAATTGTAATAATGACCAAAAAACAGTGTGACATGGTGTGTTGGGATAGGTGCTGGGTTGAAATGAGGATGGATGTCTGCATAGGCATTACTTTTGTAAACGGATGGTTCATTAGTGAATATACCGTAGATCTTTTTTGCCTCTCTATGCAACTTTGTATTTTTTGTGTGCACATATTGAATACTTAGGTAAGGAGGAGCTCCTGTGGCATACATAGAACAGAAAACTGCTGTGAAATTGCTGAGATGAAGGGCTCGTTTGTCTTTGGGTTGCTGGGAAGAAAGGACATCGTAAAGAAGGTGTGGTGCCTCTTATTTTTGTCCTCTGTAGGCTGTCACTCCTTTCCCTCCTCTTTGTTTTCATCTTAACAATCCCGTCTTTAAGGCCCACAGGGGTGAGTAGATTACCAGGCCATGATGGTCACACCACTCATCCCACTTGTATTTGCCACAGGCTTGGGCACGTGACCTAGAGTCATTTACTGAGATTTTCTAAATGGCACTGGTAGCTTGCCTTGCTGATTGTGTATGAAGTTGGAAGGATGGGATTTTAGGTTGCCTATCACTTCTGGCATGAAAAACGCTGATATACAGAAGCTAAGCAGATAAACAAAGAGATTTTCACAGATTCACTAAATATTTGAATGCTAACTCAGTGCTGGTCTTTGTTCTAGATGCCACCAATACAGAAATAAACATACCATATAAGAATTGTTGCCCTCCTGTGGCTGGAGGGAGTACCGGCAGCACAGTCAAGCTCTTGGTGTAGTCATTCCTGAAACCAGATTTATCTCCATCCTTCCTTGTTATATGTACTTATACAGTCCCTTTTTGTCCAAGCTAGATTGAATTAGGTTTATGTCATTTTTAATAAAAGTCACTTTGGTGAATATGAAAGCCATGTATAATTTCAGCTTTCATTAAGAAGATGATACAGATTTTAAAATATATGAATAAATTCCAATTTCTGAATTTGGGTAAACTTTTGTCATATATATATATATGTATATATATATAATTTTTTTTTTTTCCGGTACGCGGGCCTCTCACTGTCATGGCCTTTCCTGCTGCAGAGCACAGGCTCCAGACGTGCAGGCCCAGCGGCCATGGTTCATGGGCCCAGCTGCTCTGTGGCATGTGGGATCCTCCCGGACCGGGGCACGAACCTGTGTCCCCTGCATCGGCAGGTGGACTCTCAACCACTGAGCCACCAGGGAAGCCCTGTCATATATTTTTATATTTTTTCCCCAGTTTTCAGTAAACGGAGATTACCTTATCCTTTACTTTTTTCTTATATTCCGTTCCAGGCTTTAACCTCATGGTTTTCTGGTAAAGCACTCTGGTTGACTACTTTCTTTAGTCATTCAGGAAGACGTAACTATTTGTTTAGTAAATATATCCAAGTAGACGTGCTTTAGACTCCACCGTTTTCTTTTTAATATCTTTATTGGAGTATAATTGCTTTACAATGTTGTGTTAGTTTCTGCTGTACAGCAAAGAGAATCAGCTATAAGTATACATATGTCCCCATATCCCCTCCCTCTTGAGCCTCCCTCCTACCCTTTCTATCCTACCCCCACCCCCATCCCACCCCTCTAGGTCGTCGCAAAGCACCGAGCTGCTCTCCCTGTGCTATGCAGCTGCTTCCCACCAGCTATCTGTTTTACCTTTGGTAGTGTATGTATGTCCATGCCACTCTCTCACTTCATCCCTCCCCTTCCCCCTCTGTGTCCTCAAGTCTTTTCTCTACATCTGCGTCTTTATTCCTGCCCTGCCACTAGGTTCATCAGTTACCATTTCTTTTAGATTCCATATATATGTGTTAGCATATGGTATTTGTTTTTCTCTTTCTGACTTACTTCACTCTGTATGACAGACTCTAGGTCCATCCACCTCATTACAAATAACTCAATTTCATTCCTTTTTATGGCTGAGTAATATTCCATTGTATATATGTGCCACACCTTCTTTATCCATTCATCTCTCGATGGACGTTTAGGTTGCTTCCATGTCCTGGCTATTGTACATAGTGCTGCAATGAACATTGTGGTACATGTCTCTTTTTGAATTATGGTTTTCTCAGGGTATATGCCCAGGAGTGAGATTGCTGGATCATATGGTAGTTCTATTTTTAGTTTTTTAAGGAACCTCCATACTGGTCTCCATAGTGGCTGTATCAATTTACATTCCCACCAACAGTGCAGGAGGGTTCCCTTTTCCCCACACCCTCTCCAGCATTTATTGTTTGTAGATTTTTTGATGATGGCCATTCTCACCTGTGTGAGGTGATACCTCATTTTGGTTTTGATTTGCATTTCTCTGATGATTAGTGATGTTGAGCATCTTTTCATGTGTTTGTTGGCAATCTGTATGTCTACTCTGTAGACTCCACAATTTTTTGGTAAATCATTTTTGAAGAGTACTGTATGATTACTTATGTATTGGATGAGCAAATATTGAGAACCAGGAATACAAATTAAATTTAATTTCTTTTATTGCTATTATATATGATTAATAATAAGTGAAACAGAGATGTATTTGCACCGTTACAATTGTTGAAATATTTTTGTTCTAGATGCCTCTGTATTTTGCACAAGTACTATATGATAGGTAAGCAACTTAATTCTTTCAGTCACCAATTTCTTACATTCATTTATATAGTCTTTCTTGGTACCTATTGGAAAATGTATGGGCAATTTATTTTCATACAAAATATATACTTCTTAATAAGACTAACTGAGGTGAGAATCAGGAAATTTCACCATATGAATTTGAGTTAACAAATTATAGCATAATGATAATGAAACAACATTATACATACACACAAAGTTGAGTTTACCTGTCTCAGAATATCTGTGTAATTATCCTGACATCTGCACCAGGGCAAAGGTAATAGCTTACGGCCAGAAGGAGCCAGGTATTTAGAAGTAGGGTAATCATATAATTTATTGTCCAATCCAGGATACTTGTGAAAAAAGGTGCAATTAATAATTTTGGTGAGATAACAGGAGTAGACTGGGACTGTCCCTGGGCTAGCTATGACATGTGTCACCTTAGAAGTGGGATAGTGTTTTAAAGTGGATACACAGTTAATGTTTTCATCGATTGATTGGAATTATTTTATAGGAATTTTGATCAAAAAGTTCTCTTTCTCTCTGTATTTAAACACTGTGTTTACACTCCTGTGTATGATTCATTATCTGTTTTGTGCTGCACAAGGATTTTGTGTGTTGATCTGGTTGCTTTAGTGCTGCTTATTTCTCTAATTTTTTTTTTTTTTTTTTTTTTTTTTTTTTTTTGCGGTAGGCGGGCCTCTCACAGTTGTGGCCTCTCCCCTTGCGGAGCACAGGCTCCGGACGCGCAGGCTCAGCGCCATGGCTCACGGGCCCAGCCGCTCTGCGGTATGTGGGATCTTCCCAGACCGGGGCACGAACCCATGTCCCCTGCATCGGCAGGCGGACTCTTAACCACTGCGCCACCAGGGAAGCCCTATTTCTCTAATTTTTAAACTCAGATTTAAAATTTTACCCTACTAGTTCTGCCTTTTCATCAGTTAAGCAACTGATTTTCATTAAAAATAGAGGTTTATTTGCATCCATGTATTTGTAAATAATGAACTTTAGATTATATATACAAAATACTGGTGGAAAATTTTTCTCAAAAAGGCCCATAGATATAAAAATGTACCCACATTATCATTACTCACTTATTGTTTATAGCTTGTCAATAACACTGAAGTCTTGGTAATTTTCTTAGTATGGTGAAACTCTGATTTTGCACATTATATGTCTTCCCTGTAATTTATTTCACAAAACATGGTAACACATGTTTTAGTCTTTTCCTAGTGTTAAAACAATATTTTACACACACACACACACACACACACTTATATTGAGTGCTGAAACACATCTGTTGAATGTTTACTCATCTTCATAATGGTGCTTTTCGGAAATTGGTTAAAAGATTGTACTCTTTGGTTTGCAGTCTGTCACCTATACTTACAACATATGAAACTACATCAATTCAAATACAACCTTATGTTTTTTCTCCCTCCTTTATTAATCTGAAGAAATCTCAAACTTTTCATTGAGCAGCAGCTACTAGTAGTTTTGAGCTTGAAGAAGAAATTTGGAAATTATTTTAAAAACGTAATTGTTTAGATTTACTTAAAACAGACACTAATACTTACATTTTGTTAGTATGTTTCAACATAATTTATAATAAAGCAATAACAACTACCGTTTATTAAATACCCACTATGTGCCATGTTCTAAGTGTTTTTTATATATATTACCTCATTTAAGCACCACAACAACCTAGTACAATTTTATTTTACAGATGAGCTTAATAGACTTGAAGTCATTTGCCCTGAATAATGCAGCTAGCAGTTGTGCCAATATTGAAATTCAGAATTGACATCCAAGCTGTTCCTTTTAATTAACTCTGACTCTATCTGTGCTCCTCATACTGAGGCAGAAGAATGGATGCGTTCCTCTGGGGATCTATAGGTGCAGCATGAAGCCACCTGATTTTTCAGATTGTCTTTGTGATCTTATGTTTTATATTAAAGCATTCTGCAAACTTTGCTTTCTATTCCATTATCTATTAATTTTTTTAGTTAAAAAATGTAATTGTCTCTTTTTTGTATTCTCAGTTGAATATAACTACTGCTTCAGGATGGTGTATCATGTTTTTCTTGGCATACTGTCGAGTCACCCCTGGGGTGCTTCGGGTTATTCTGTTTGAGAACCAAGAGAATCTGAGCTATACTGCCTTCCATAGCAGCCACGTCCAAAGTTAATGACAGCTTCAGCCATGCAGGGCTTGTGTATGTCAAGCAATTAAATGTTTTCTAGAGAACAGTGTAGTGACAGCTGCTAGGTTGCCACAGCTGCTTGCCACACACTTCCATAGATTCTTCTGGAAGGAGACGGGGAGCTCAAATGGATTTAGGTAGTTTATTACTCCAGACACAGCAGACAGTATGACCTTCAGGTTTGAATGGGCTGTCTGTCCCCTTACATCCCATGGGGTGATGCAGAGGTAGGCCCTGGTGGATGCTGTGTACTCACTGGGGCTGTGTCATAGTTGAGGAACCCTGAGTTTAGGAAACTTCTGTCTTAATGGGGGAGCTAGCAAACCTGTCCAGCCTTTGCTCTGTAGGAGAAATATCTTTATTATTCTGGTTAGGAAGCAAATCTCTCCTCTGACCCAGAGGGAAGCTCTGTCTGTAGCTTCCCAGGCTTTTTGTTTTACAAACGTTATTGAAAAGATAGTCTAGAAGAAAAGCTGTCACAGGACAGGATATGCAGAAATTGGAGATCTTTCTCCCAAGTGCATGCCATCTTGCAACTTCTTGGAAATTCTAAATATAAGGGATTAAATTAAAACCCACTTATCTTCACAGTACAAGGTAGAGAATGAAGAAGCTGGCTAATCCAGTTCTTTCCTTAGGTAATTTTAGCTATTTCCATTGCCATTTTGGGGTGATATTTTGTTTCTGGAAGTTTTTCCAGTCCTTTTTTTTTTTTTTTTGGACTCATTTATCTGGCTTAGGTGGACTCAAAGTTCAGCATTCTCCTGTGAAGAGAGCCTCACTGGCATTCCAGCTGTTAATCCGCTTCCTAGTCACTTGTTAGTTTTTTTGTGCACTCACTTGATAGCTCTTGTGCACACTCCACCCCCACCGTCAAGGTTTACAGAGATTTAACCTCCTGCATTCCCACTGTTGCTGCCAAAAGTGTACAATTTTGATTATAAATAAATTTGGTGAACATGGGAAAATTGCATAGGTTATAAAATCGTCAAGAGGCGTTGTTCTTTCTCTAGTACTCAACTTCTTTTCTTCTGTGTTTCATTGTCATCCTGCTCTCATTTCTTCCCTAGGGTAGTTAGTGTTCATCAGATTGTCTCTCTTGCTCAGGCCCTTTCTTAAAACGGGAGGTTCTTTCCTACACTTAGCAGGTAGGTTAAGGTGGGCCTGGGTAACAGATGTGATTTAGCACAGCATTCCGCTGCCTCAAGAGTAATTTATATGTGGATAATTCTTCTGGTAACTGCCTCACAGAGCTTACTTTAGAGTTTTTATTCACAGTTTTTTCCATAAGAGCTGGAGCTCGTTTTGTGACTAACGTTGTCTTATTCCCCTTGAGAATTTGGCGGGTTTATACCACTGCATTAGTGGTTTTGGGGTGCTGTAACAAAGTAGCATAGACTAGGTGGATTATAAACAACAGAAATTTAATTCTCACAGTTCTGGAGGCTGGAAGTCTGAATAGGTGCCGGAATGGTTGGGGTTCTGGTGAGAGCCCTCTACTGGGTTGCAGATAGCTGACTTGTCATTGTATTTCCCACGGCAGAAAGAGGGTAAGAGAGCTCTCTGAGGTCCCTTATGTAAAGACACTAATCCAGTTCCTGAGGGCTCCACCCTCATGACCTAATTACTTCCCAAAGGCTCTGCCTCCTAATACTATCGCATTGGGCATAAGAATTTCAATGTGTGAGTTTGGGGGCAGGTGGCACAAATATTCAGTCCTTTGCAACCACCATAGAGAAGTAGATCAATCAAATATTATTTTAAGCTAGATGTTATACTTTCTGTCCAAATGGGTTTTCATCTAGGTGTAAATTACTTGGAAACAGATGGATCAGCCAGTTAGAACCTAATAAGCATGTCTGATTTCATACAGCTCCCAACTTTCAGTGGCTTGACTTCCAAATTTTGGCTTTACAATGGTGGAAAAGCAATACGCACTAGGTGGAAACTGGACTTTGAATTTTGATCTTTTCCTGATCTAATGTTACATGGTAGGATACTCTCTCATGATGCTGGGCAGTGGTCTTGAGCCTCAGCTCTCAGGCAGCCACTCGTGATCTCCAGGGTAAACAACTGATATATTTACAACCATTCTGTACCCATACAAACATTCTGTTTTTCACTTTCAGTACCCTATTCAGTAAATTACTTGGAATATTCAATAATTCATTGTAAAATAGGCTTTGTGTTAGGTGATTTTGCCCTACTGTAGGCTAATGTAAGTGTTCTGAGCACATTTAGGGTAGGCAAGGCGAAGCTATGATGTTTGGTAGGTTGCATGTATTAAGTGCATTTTCGACTTATAATATTTTCATTTTAGGATGGGTTGTTTTGGGACATACCCCATAATAAGTTGAGAAATGTCTATACTTCTAGTTGTAAGGATTGTTTCTTGCTCTGGAACTAACTTTCCTAATGTTATTATATTTTAAGGTTATTCTGAGGTAGAAAAGATAGTTTAACTTTTGGGAGTTCTTTTCCCTACAGAATATTTATTTTTTATTAAACATTTTAAAAATTTTATTGTTTAGAAAATTTTTATATTTACTGTAAGCTTACTCATCAAAAACAATTAGTGATTTTTAAAATATACTACATTGTCTATTTATTTATTTATTTATTTATTTAGCTAGCTAGCTAGCTAGCTAGCTAGCGGTACGCGGGTCTCTCACTGTTGTGGCCTCTCCCGTTGCAAAGCACAGGCTCTGGACGCGCAGGCTCAGCGGCCATGGCTCACGGGCCCGGCCGCTCCGCGGCATGTGGGATCTTCCCAGACCGGGGCACGAACCTGTGTCCCCTGCATCGGCAGGCGGACTCTCAACCACTGTGCCGCCAGGGAAGCCCTACATTGTCTTTTTAAATGCACATTTTATGGGACAGATTGAATCAGCTGAATAATTTTTGTGTGTATATATATACATATCTTTTGTATATAAACATGTACTCTATATTAGGAAATAAAGGAATTTTTAACGTTCTTTTTTTATATTTGATTCTTAACACTTTTAAAAAGGACTAAGGCTTCCTAGTAAGTGGCCAGTGGGCTATTAAAAAACTACTGAACTGGAATAATTTGATTTTATTTTGCAGCGATTATTCAAACTTGTTATCTTCTTAATGGCAATAATTTTTTCATGGCAACTAATTGAAATATTAAGAAGTTAAATATCTAATGTGTGTGTGCATATATTGTTTCATCAAATAAGGGAATAACAGATATTTTATTTCAAAAATTCCTTTGAGATATACTTCTTTTACAAATACATAATTTTTGGTGGAAATGATACATATTTTAGACTTTTTAAATATAGTCTTACACCCAAGGTTAAAATGAATTTAAAATATAAGAAAGGGTTATAAAAGTGAATCAGAAATTTATGATTTATATATTTAAATGGATATTAATTATAAATGGATATAATAGCTGAATAAGATTACAAATTTCAGATTTTGAGACTGAGTTTAGTTTTTCTTTTCCCTGTTGAAATTTAAAAATTATGATTATACTTTGGTTCTTTATTTATTTGAACCTACTTAGCACAAAAGTTGCCATTAAAGCAACCATCAGAGTCTTTGAATGATATGTGCAGAACTCTTGCTTGCTTAACTGTGGAAGACTAAAGTATAAGTTCATTTGTTGATGGACCAGCTTCCTTTTGCTAGGTAATTAGAAATCCACTGCTTTTTCTATCAGGGTGTGAAAATGGAGCTAAATTAAATACCCTCTTTTTCCTGAAGAATGAGACTTAAACCAATTTTTATAAATTCTTTTTTTGTTGTTATCCTAACACATTTCTGTTTTGTTATCCGAGTACCCAAATTGGTTGAGGATATCTTCATGCTATAAGGAAGAGCATTTTGACCACTTTAAATATCTACAACTCTATCTTAAGTTTCTAAAAATTCATATTAACATTTTAAATGGCAGTTAAATAATTAAAGATTAAACAGAGTAAAGTTAAAGATGCTGTAAATAACTTGTAAAGGTACATATAGCTAGGTGACCATATAAATGAGCATCAGAATTGGAACTTGTTTGGGAATGAAAGGAGAAGCTCACAGTAGTTACCCATGGCAACAGGAATAAACCAGGGCTGTCCCAAGCATGTCTAATGCAAATAGCCTGAATGATGTTATTTCTTAAGGACAACATTAAGTGGTATATTTTAGTTTAGACGCTTTTAAAAAGCAAATTTGCCATCGTACACAGTGGATCCTGGAGTTAATAAAGTACTGTTCTGTTTGATGTTAATCATGTCAGGACAGTTTGCTCCTGCTTAGATTTTTGGAGGTAGAAAACATGCTCTGAACTCTGATGTTCATTTGGTTCTCTTTTAGAGTTTGTTTCTTTATTTGATGAGTTATTGTCATCCTCTTTTTCTTTAATTCTTCAAACGTGTTTTTTTAGTGCTTTGAACATACTTACATAGCTACTTTGACACCTTTGTCTGTTCCCACTCAGAGGTGGTTTTTCTCTCACCTGCTTTTTTTTTTTTCTGTTGTGCAAGGGTCACACTTTTCTGTTTCTCTATATTCTTATTGAAAACTGGATATTTTAGATAAGATATTTTAGCAGTTCTGGATTCTGACTACCCCCCCATGTCCCCTAGCTTATTCTTGTTCTTTTAATTTTTTTTGCTTATTTATTTAGTGGCTTGCCTGGATTAATTCTGTGGAGTCTCTTTCCCCTGCAGTATTCAACCTCTGATTTTAATGCTTAGTTTTTTTCCTCCTTGTTTTTATTTTTAAGCTTGGCTACCTAGGAATTGCCAGTGATTGGTTAGAGGTTGTGATTAAGAGTCCAGACCCAGTAAGTCTCCCATCCTTTGCCAGTGGATCTGTGTGTGGTTTGAGGAATGTGTTCAAAGTTAAGGGAGTTTTCATGTCTTCTTTGCATTTAGCCAGGGGTTAGCAGCTGGCAAGTTCTTTTTCTAATGGTTCCTGAGCATGTGCAGTATACTGTACAGGCGTACCTTCCTCGTTTTATTGAGCCATTAACTGACAATGAGCCATTAAATGACATTGTGGCAATGCTGCATCAAATAGGTCTATTAGTGCGATTTTTCCATCAGCATTTGCTTTTTTTGTGTCTCTGTGTCACATTTTGGTAATTCTTGTAATATTTTAAACCCGCTAGCAAAAAGATTATGACCTGCAAAAAGCTCAGATGATGGTTAGCATTTTTTAGCAATAACATATTTTAAAATTAAGCTATGTGCATTGTTCTTTTAGATGTAATGCTGCTGCACACTAAATAGACTACAGTATAGTGTAAACATAAATTTTATGTGCACTGGGAAACCAGAAAATTTGTGCAACTCCCTTTATTGTGATACTTTATTGCGATGCTCTGGAACCAAACGCACAATATTTCTGAGGTCCGCCTGTATACATGCAGCTTTCCAGATGGTTAAAAGGTGAGTATAATCTTTGCAGGGCTTTTTTTTGGCTGCCTCTTTCCTTGAATCCCTCTGTTAAATTTCTGACCAGTGTATTATTTTTCTCTAATTGCTTGCCAACATAATCTCTGTCATCTTACATAATACCTCAGGCTGTGCTGCAGAGCTGCCAGTTCTCACATCTGGCTTCTCTTCCTGATTGGGCCTCTGTTTTGTTGTCTTGGAGCTGGGCTTGGGGAGATGGAGCCTGTTTCTCCCTGAGTAACCCCTCTACCCATGAGTAGGAATTCGTAGGGGAAGGTAGTCCCTGGTCTTCTCAGTTTTTCCCTCCTAGTGTAGAACCTTCACCTCATGCCCTGTGAACAGAGCTGGGCAAGGGAAAGGGGCCTCTTCCTTTTTCTTCTCAGACTCATCTGCCTGGAATAGAACTTTTGCAACACGTAGCTGGGATGGGAATGGGAGCATGGCTGGCTCAGATGCCACAGACTGTGCTGTTCTTACCAGGATTCAGTAGATTATCTTGAATAGATGCTTTTCAATATTTTGCATGCCCTTAGGTCAATTTCCAGAGACTTTAAATGATTGTTTTTGATAATTTTCACCGGTTTCCTTCTTTTTTGCTGAGGAAGAGAGTCTGCCAAGCTCGTTTCACAGCCATTCTGGAAATCTTGATTCTAGAAAGCATTTAGAAATATTTTATGCATCTGCACATGGTGAAATTAACTCATGGAAGGCTAAGTGACTAAATAATGCCATAAGCTAGTTGGTGATGAATCTGACCTTTTTTATTTTTCTTGATTTTAGGTTCTACTCGTTCTGTAATTCCCGTGGTTTTCAAACTATCGTTAACATAATACCAAAATTCAGCTTTGAGATAGTGTGGGATATACTGAAACCAAACTAGCTAGGCTGTGGTTTATATAGCTGTGAAATCTTTCTCTCCACTGAATACCAGGATTGATTTGATAGTCTAGATTGATGTGCCCTCCTCTCTCCTCCTCTCTCACTGTTCCATGTATATCTGGAGCGCCAAGGTGAATTTTCTCCCAGGTGAGGGAGGTCAGGTCTTTGGCAGTTGTATGGCCCACTAAAATGGCTCAACTGAAACTGGTAGTACATATTAAAATTATTTTAATTGTTTATTAATAAATGGCATAACAATATTAAAAATTTAAAAATAGGACCGTAACATCCATAATCTGTACCCTCTTACAGTTGCCCTTTTTTTTTTTAAAGGCTATTTCTTCTTTTTTTTTTTTTTAAGACCATACTTCATTCAGATTTCTTTTTGCTTTTTTAAAAAAATTTATTTATTTATTTATTTATGGCTGTGTTGGGTCTTCGTTTCTGTGCGAGGGCTTTCTCCAGCTGCGGCAAGTGGGGGCCACTCCTCATCACGGTGCGCGGGCCTCTCACTATCGCGGCCTCCCCCGTTGTGGAGCACAGGCTCCAGACGCGCAGGCTCAGTAATTGTGGCTCACGGGGCTAGCTGCTCCGCATGTGGGATCTTCCCAGACCAGGGCTCGAACCCATGTCCCCTGCATTGGCAGGCAGACTCTCAACCACTGCACCACCAGGGAAGCCCAGTTGCCCTTTTTTTTACATAATATTTCTTGAGTTTAAAGCATACACAGTTGATATGTTGAAGTTAAGATTTTAACTGTTCTTGAAATTCAATGTAATAACATTTGAAAGACAATCAAGATTATTGAATGTATTATTCAAATAATATTTGAAAGACAATCAAGGTTACTTCCTCAGGATTGATTTGACTCTTTGTGGTTTTCTGTGGCTTCATTTACATTGTAGAATTGTTTTTTCTATTTCTATCAAAAAATGCCATTTGGGATTTTGGTAGGGATTGCATTGAATCCATACATCACTTTGGGTAGTACGGGCATTTTAACAATATTGTCTTCCAATCTGTGAACAAGAGATATCTTTCCTTTTGTGTCTTCTTTAATTTCTTTCTTCAGTGTTTTGTAGTTTCCATTATGCAAGTCTTCCACCTCCTTAGATAAGTTTATTTGTAAGTATTCTTTTTGGTGTTATTGTAAATGGGATTGGTTTCCTAATTTCCTTTTCAGATGGTTTGTTGTTAGTATATAGAAATGCATATTGTTGACAAGAATGCAAAATGGTGCAGACACTATGAAAAACAGTATGGAGGTTCCTCAAAAAATTAAGAATATAACTGCCATATGATCCAGCAATCTCACTTTTGGGATTTTTCAAAACAATTGAAATCATAATCTCAAAAGAGATATCTGCACTCCCATGTTCATTGCAGCACTATTCCCAAAGACAAGGTGTAGCGTCAGCCTAAATGTCCATTAACGGATGAATGGATAAAGAAAGTGTGGTATATACAGTCAGCCTAAAAAAAGGAGTATATAACAACATGGATGAACCTTGAGGACATGCTAAATGAAATTCTGGTCACCGAAAGACAGTTACTCCATGATTCCTTTTATATGAGGTATTTAAAATTGTCAAATTCATAGAATCAGAGTGAAATGATAGTTGTCTGGCACTGGGGAGAGAGGGAGAATGGGGAGTTACTAATCAATGGGCAGAAAGTTTCAGTTACGCAAGATGAATAAGCTCTAGAGATCTGCTGTATAACATTGTGCCTGTAGTCAACAGTAATAGAATTACAATTTGTGAAGGTCTCATGTCAAGTATTCTTACAGTAATAAAATTCAAAAAAATTACCCACCCCAAACCCCTCCAAACAAGATTATTCCATATACCAGTTGCAAACAGCTATGAATGAAACAAAGCCTGATGATGATACTGCGTTAAGATACATCTTGGGCTGTGCTTCCTCACATCCTTAAAACGGGTTTTATGACTTCCTAGTCAGGAATCATTAAGTAATGTCAATTGAGTAGGTTAACAGCAATGATCACATCTGGTAGGAGGAGAGTCACTGCTGATGTGGTTTCCCTTTTCCTGTGACCATCCCATCCTGGGAAGTTGAAGAGCAAATTTTTTTTCTGAAGATGCTTTAGAATTTCTCTGTAACATCTCTCTCTGTCTCTTTTTTAAATCTTGGCTTAATTTTTTATTTATTTTATTGAAGTATAGTTGATTTACAATATT
This sequence comes from Hyperoodon ampullatus, assembly GCF_949752795.1. NCBI lineage: Eukaryota > Metazoa > Chordata > Mammalia > Artiodactyla > Ziphiidae > Hyperoodon > Hyperoodon ampullatus. The sequence goes on from NC_136933.1 coordinate 17,972,861, forward strand.
GACAATCTAATTTTTACTCAAAGTGTTCACCTGTGGTGATCAACTGTCAGGATAGTGTATATGCCTGATTGTGTGGGAGTTTTAATTAAATTACATCTACTCCAGTGCCAGTTATATTCTTTAGTGAAGGGGAATGGTAATGGATTTTCAAAAAAAATGGATTTTTTTTTTGTTATCTTTCTTGGACAATTCTTTAAAAAGTACGTACGTGAAGTACGAACCATTTATATGTTCCAAACCAAAAATTTAAAAAAAACCCTCTTAATTGAGGAGAGACTCCTCTTAAATGAGGATACAATTTTAGGGGGAAAATCAGGAATGGGATGAAGGAAGGGGAATATTACCTTAGAAAGCAGGTGAGCTGAATTAAATCTTAAATGATGTAACTAGATTGCGCTCTACTAACGACAATATTTTGTAAGGAAATGTTAAAAACAGCTCTTCATGGGAAGTGTGGTCAAACACTGTGGCATAACTAGTATTTTTGTGGGAATTAAATATACTTAGATGCTTAATTGATGCTAACCTTATTTAATATTTCTTTAACATTTTTAACTGTGAACCTCGTGAACATATTCTAGTTAATTTGAGTAGAGGACAAATGTATTGATGTATTAGTGAACAGTTGTAAAATTGTTAATCTCAGAAAAGCACTGACTTAAAGGCAAACTGATCAAAAATAATGGTGGTTTTCTTTTTATATTGTAAAAGTGGGAAAAGATTCCAATTACATATAAAATTATATTATAATTCTTTTATTTGTTTTAATTTATTGATCATTCATTAAATGTGTACTAGCACTCTTACAGGAGTTTACAGGTTTAGGGGGAATCTAAAGGTACCTCCTATTCAGAGACTCTGTTTAATGAGGGAGACATATAAAAACTAACAAAAGCAATATGATAAGTGCTAGGTAGATTCACTTTATGACCTCGTAAGAATAAGTCCATGTCTCTGCATGGTAATTGAATTTAGTCTTGACCCATAAGGAGGAGCTAGACAAGTTGATGAAGGCTGCAGGTTGGATATGGAGTGAGTGAGTGAGTGAGTGAGTGTGTGTGTGTGTGTGTGTGTGTGTGTGTGTGTGACGGGAGGTGAATGGAAAATCCCGGGTGGTGAGAACAGGATTCATAAAGGTACAATCTGAAAATATAATGAATTCAGGGAATTTCAAATGGTGGGGCCTTTTGCACCTGCAGAGTTAAGAGTTCTGTTGGGATTTAACATAGTTGAGGCTGGACAAGTATGAATGGAAACCAAGGCTTTAAGGGTCTGAAATGTTACTCAAAGCAGTTGAAATTTGTATTGTAGGAGATGTGGAGACACTGAAGGATAATATACAGATATGTGAGACACCACATATCTACCTTTAGAAAGATAACCCACAGTAGTGGAGGAGGGATTTGGGGTTGGAGATGTTTTAAATATAAGACTTCTGGAATAAAGGCCAATCAAGGTTATGAAAATATTAGTTTGGAAAAGATAATGAAAGGCCGCTGGTGTTACGGTAAAAGGAATGGAGAGAAGGAGATAAGAGTCAAACATTTTAGGAGGTGGAATGGCTACCAGGATATAAGGAATGAAGGAGAATGGGGCCTGTGTCATGAATTCTGTGTTTCTGGCTTAGGCAACTGGTGAATTCACTGGCATTAAGAATACAGGTGTGGGAACTGTTAGGATCCACATGGGTTCAACTTTAGACACATGGCAGTTTAGGTCCTTGGCAATTTCACTTAAGGTTGAGGAGAGCAGTATATAGACTTAAGATCCATAATAGGTGTTATAAATGTTTAAGCTGATAGTTAAAGCCATGAACGTAGATGGAATCACCCAGATGAATTCATATAGAATGAAGAAAGCAGGTGGCCAGAGGAAGCGGCGTTCTGGGGCTGGGAACCAGCGGTGAAGAAGACTGAGAAGAAGTAGTGAGGGGGAGGCATGAGGAGAGCTAGGAGTGGTGTGGTGTCTCAAACTAGGAAAAACATCTTAAGGAGGGAATGATGAACGGTGCTAGATACTGTGTTCAGATAAGGTAAAGCCAGAAGAGCGTCCATCAGATTTGCTCATTCATCTTTAGTTTGCTGGGAACTTTAAGTGTAAGTATGGGGATTGAATGTCGTGGGTTAAGGAGTGAGGAGTTTTGTTGTTGTTATTTTAAATGGGAGAGGCTGGAACTTGTCTGTAGGGAGAAGACTAGAGGAGCCAGTAAAACAACATGAAGATGTGAGGGTGGGGTGGTAGGGGGCTAACGGATTAGGCAAGGTCCTGGGAGGATGAGATTCCTGGAAGCCAGGTGATTGTTCTGTGGCTGCAGGTATGTTGACCCTTGCTTTTAAAGTGTGCTGCATGCAGGGAGATCAGCTCGGTGCTTTGTGACCGCCTGGAGGGGTGGGATAGGGAGGGTGAGAGGGAGACGCAAAAGGGAGGGGATATGGGAACATATGTATATGTATAACTGATTAAATTTGTTATAAAGCAAAAAAAATAAATAAATAAAATACAAAAAAAAAAGAAGTGGCCGAGGATAGATCCAAACATCAATTTGCAGGAGGGAGGGGGAGATCTGAGCTTCACCCAGGGGTGGGGGCACTGCTGGCTATTTGGGGTAGACACCTACTGTCTGCTCCCTGACGAGGTCACTCCAGTTCCCTTCCAAAAGGGGACTCGGGGGGCCCTGGCTGCCTCTGCCTATCTATCCCCAAGTACATCACAAGGTGTCTATTCATAAGGGGAAGTGTGTCGTGACTCATCCTTGCCAGAGCATCAGACTTGGAAAAAAAAATAAATAAATAAAGTGTGCTGCATGGATTAGCAACATCAGCTTCACCTGGGAGCTTAACTGTAGCATCTGAAGCTCACATTCCAGACATTTTCAGAATCTGCATTTTAGCAAGATCCTGAGCACCTTATGCATCTTAAAGTTTGAGAAGAACTTGAGATAATAGAATAGGACATGATTGGAATGTGGGCTGATTTTAGTAAATTGATCACTTAGAAATATAGGATGAGGTTTAGGAAGGAAGAGTGTAGTCTGGAGCAGAGTTAATTTAACATAAGATGAAAGTGGGTAATTAAAAATTAAATTTTAAATTAATATTACATTTACCATGAGATAGAAAATAAGCCTGCTGTTTCATTGAGATTCATAAGTAGTATGCTGGTTCAGTAAGCTTAATGTTATTACAACCTATATTTATTAGGTCCTATTCAGATTCAGTGTATAATGCCAAGCTCACAGCCTTAGATCACTTGGACAATATGTGTAAATTTGAATTTAGCTCAAAAACAGAAGAAAAAATACAGATTTGAGTATTTGCCTCTTGTTAGGTCACTTATCACCATCATCATTATTATCATCTTACAAATGAGGCAAATCGCCTTAGAGAACTTAAGTAATGTAGTTACTGTTCCACTGTTAGTTCATGGTTGAGCCAAGGAATGATTCAGATTCTTCTGATTCTGGAACCTCTTGTGGAAAAGCTGGGGGGAAACTTCCATGTAGAAGCAAATGAGTATAAAATCTCACTGTCTCTAGTAAGGAATAGGAAAGAACTAATAAACTTAAGCCTTCGTTAAGGTAAACTTGCTCTTGTTGGTGGGATAGCTTTCATTTCTCAATGTATCTCTGATTTCTGATTACCATTTAAAGTCTGGATTAGACCCCAGTCTATTAATGTTCTGTTAAAAGCTTCTTAGTACTTAGGCAGCCACATATTATTGTGTCATCATAAAGTAGATGATAGATGACATTTATGGATATTTGAATTTTAAAATTAGTCATCCTGGATTTTCTTTTCAATTTATACAAAAATGTTTTATTACTTATAATCAGGTTCTTGTAGATGTGGTTCTCTAAATCTTGAGAACTTTGTTATGTAATTACTAATTTAGTATATGAACTATGTGTACTAGATGGGATAGAAAATGAGAGCTACCTCCCCTCCAGGTGGTAGTTTAAAAAATTTTGTCAGCTTTCCATCACCCCAATGGTAGTTTTCTTTGTTATTTTTCACAGCTGTTTTCTTTAGACTTTGATATTTTGTTTCTTCAGCTGTTATGGTGATACTGATATGGGAAACAGTCCCACACTCACTCTTTTGGGGACCTCTACTGCTTGACTATATGTGGCTGATTGCTGTATGTCTTTTGGTAGTAAATTAGGGGTATGAAAAGTACATACCCTCACCACTTCCAAAATACTTCTAGATTATTCTGTTGCTTTCTCCTCTGTGAAGATACGTCTTATTATTGATTCATCAAACGAAGAAGCTTGAGATTTTTTTCCCCCACCGTTATTAGTGTTTATCCTGATATCAAATTAAAAAGAGTAGTACATTTTGCCCTTTGAATTAGTTGCATGTGTATTCTGAGAGAATTGAAATTACACATTTCTAATAAGATTTGATTTGGCTGAGGAAGAATTTGTTATTTTTATGGTGGCAATGATAGAGGCAGGACAGAATCTTGGATTTTGTTTAAGAAGCCTGAGCTTGAAAAACGGCTTTGCCATTAACTGACAATGAGATTTTAGAAAGTTGCTCTTCGTGGTGATGGGAAAACTGGACAGCTACATATGAGAGAATGAAATGGAACGTTTTCTCATACCATATTAAAAAAAATAAACTCAATATGGATTAAAGACCTAAATGTAAGACCAGAAACCGTAAAACTCCTAAAACATAGAACACTCTTCAACATAAATTGTAGCAAGAAAACAGAAGCAAAAACAAACATATGAGACTTAATTTAAAGCATTTGTACAGCAAAGGAAACCGTCAACAAAATGAAAAGGTAACCTTCTGAAATGAGAGAAAATATTTTCAAATGGTGTGACCTTTAAAGGGTTAATATCCAAAGTATATAGACAGCTCATACAACTCAATATGAGAAAAACAAATTGAGTTTTGCTGAAATAAGCTCAACTTTTAATATGCCTCAATTTTTATGAGTTTGGAGTTTGAGGAAAGGTCAGACTCGGAGATATGGACATTTTGGGATTTATTAGCCTATAGATAATATTAACAGAAACTCTTCATTATGTATTAATGTGCTTTTAAACAATGTTTATCACTTATTAAAATGGTGTAAACTACATTTTCACCAGGCCAGTAGCATGGTCAGAGCATTATTAAATACTTCCACAGAGATATTTTCTAAAGTTATTAATAGTTATGTATACATTATCATCTGCTCTTTGAGTTTCATTATTTGTTTAAAACCAAAAACCACTTGAGTTTATGATTTGCCACCTGTTGTTCCCAAAGGTTAATTTAATAATACAGTTACAATTCCAATGGTTAGATTTTTTTTTTTTTTACCATAGCTCTACTATCCATACCTTCCTAACTTCTTGCAGTCTTTCCTCAGTTTCCACCATTGTATTGAAGTCACTCTGTTGCTTTTCATTGGTTTTCTTCTTTCTGTACCCAAGGTCCTTTTCATCCTTTCATTCTTTATGCCCTGTGCACTACTGGTTGTCATTATTCACGCCCTCCTTTTCTGTTCTCATCCTTGCCTTTTAATGACTGTCTCTTTTTCTTTTCTTCTCCATCAGTCAAAATGGTACCAATTCTGAAGACGTAGTGAAAGCATTAAACTACTCTGTGAAGTTGTCCCTTACTATTATAGCCAATACTGATCTTCTTCTTTTCATTATTCAATATCACTAACTTTGTCATGTGCTAATAGTACTATGTTATGAGATGTTTTGTACATGTATGTTTTTTTCTCCCCAACTTGTATGATTCCTGAGGCCAGAAACTGTATCTAATTTTTTAACTTCCAGAATTTGGCATAGTATAGTATTGTATCCATTGAAGGCACTCGCTGAAGAACTTTTGTTAAAGTGACTTATGAAAATACAGTAATCATTGGTTACATGTACATATATTTTAATATAATGTTCTAAATCCAGGTTTCCCGACATGAGAAAGCCCTTTTTAAATTCCCCAAAATAAAGGCATTTGTTTATTTTCAGTCCGTTCATGTACTCAGGTAAGAGAAACTCAAGAAATCAAAGCCCTAAATAGCTATGCTGGTATGCAGGGTCACACTTTTGTGATACGTTATTCTTGAAAGGTATGAATGTTAACATGCTATTTTTGTGCTAATGGTATTTACTTCAGAATCAGAGTTGATGTGTGTCTATTGACTAACATGTTAAAGATAAGTTTGAGGGAGGAAGGGCAACAAAGCTGAAAACATTTTTTTAATTGTGAGCTTCATTTTAGAGCCATAAAATTTCCTGATTTGGGAAATTGGCACAAAGACTTTGGGATTTATTATAAGATCTCTATATAAGAAACATTTTGGATGATTATATATACTGTGTCAGTACTTTAGAGATGTCACTCTGCTGTTTTCTCACTGGCATTATTTCCAAACAGAAATCTGCTGTCATCCTTATCTTTGTGCCTCTGTATCTAATGTGCCTTTCTTTTTCTCTGGCTATTTTCAAGATTTTCTCTCTGATACTGGTTTTGAGAAATTTGTGCTGCGCTTTGGTGTAATTTTCTTGGTTTCTTGTGTTTGGGATTCGTTGCACTTCTTTTTTTTTTTTTTTTTTTTGCAGTACACGGGCCTCTCACTATTGTGGCCTCTCCCATTGCGGAGCACAGGGCTCCGGACGCGCAGGCTCAGCGGCCGTAGCTCACGGGCCCAGCCGCTCCGCGGCATGTGGGATCTTCCCGGACCAGGGCACGAACCCGCGTCCCCTGCATCGGCAGGCGGACTCTCAAGCACCGCACCACCAGGGAAGCCCCGTTGCACTCCTTAAATGTGCATCCGTGATCTTGCACTTCTTAGAATGCATGATTTCATCAAATCTTGGGAAATTTCAGCCATTTATTTCTTCAAAAATATTTTTATCCTTAAAACTATTATTATACAGTTATTGGGCCACTTAAAGTTGCCCCACATCTCACTGATTTTCTGTACAATCTTTGTAATTTTCTTTTCTCTGTTTCATTTTAGATAGTTTTATTGTTTCATCTTTAAGTTCAGTAATCTTCTTCTGCATGTATAATCTGCCATTAATCCCACACATTGTATTTTTCATCTCAGATATTGTAGTTTTCATCTCTAGAAGTTCAGTTTGGGTCTTTCACGTCTAACATTTTGAGCATGTTGAATACAGTGTAATGTGCTTTTGTGCTAATTTTAACATCTGTGTCAGTTCTGGGTCAGTTTTGATTAATTTCTCTCCCAATTATAGAATGTATTTTCCTGCTTTTTTGCATGCCTAGAAATATTTGATTGGATTCTAGACATTTAAAATTTTACCTTATTGGATGCTGTTTTCTTTTGTATTCCTATCAGTATCATTGAGCTTTGTTCTGGGATGCAAGTGTTTTTGATCTTTATGGGTCTTGATTATAAGTTTTATTAGGCAATACCAGAACAGCATTCAGTTTAGGGATAATTATTCCTCACTACTAAGACAAGACCTTCTGTGTACCCTGCCCAGTGCCTTGTGAATTAGGAGCTTCTCGGTCCGGCTGGTGGGAATAGGTGCTGTTCTGGGCCCTTGTGAGTGCTGCATATACTGTTTTCATTATCCTTTCAGATAGATCTTTTTTCCAGGTAATTTCTTCACATGCAAGTTTTTTTTTGTTTTTTTTTTTTGCGGTACGTGGGCCTCTCACTGTTGTGGCCTCTCCCGTTGCGGAGCACAGGCTCCGGACGCGCAGGCTCAGTGGCCATGGCTTACGGGCCCAGCCGCTCCGCTTCATGTGGGATCTTCCCAGACCGGGGCATGAACCCGTATCCCCTGCATCGGCAGGTGGACTCCCAACCACTGTGCCACCAGGGAAGCCCCACATGCAAGTTTTGATCAGCACTCAGCTGAATACTTAGGGGGGGCACCTGTAGATCTCCAGGGTTCTCTCTTTGCAGCTCTCTTTAGCACTCTAGTCTGCGATTCTAGCTGCCTTGGTTACCTGCACTTGCAGCTCCTTCTCCGTAAGTCAGGGAGTCACCTGAGCTCCACCTTTGTGCCTCAGCCTTGGATCTCTTTCAAGGCAGTGTGGTAGAATAGTCATAGGGCTCACCTTGTTTGCTTCCTGTCCCATAAGTATCACTGTCTTATTTCTTGATGTCCAGTGTCTTAGAAACTGTTGTTTCATATATGTGTTTGCCTTTGGTTTGTTTCAGGTAGGTGGGTAAATACAGTCCCTGTTGGCTTATCTTGGCCAGAGATGGAAGTATTACATTTGTTGTTGCTTTTTGAAAAGCATGGTGAGGTTGATAAGAGAAACTTTTTAAGGGAGCTGGTCATTTTTAAGCTGAGTGCAATACAGTGTTGTACTCATTTTAGCTTTATAGTTCCCTAAAGTTATCGAAAATAAGTAGAGGTCTTTTCTAGTATGTGTATGGAAATCAAAGTAGACTTAAATTCTTTTATCCTTACAAGTTGTACTTTACCTATCTTTGCTGTAAGAATTAAAATGACACTGTTATAAGTTCAAGGTATGCTTTAAAGAGTTAGTGATTTTAGTGAATGACTGTAATTTGACCAATTGAATATTAAAGGCTTCAAGGGTATATCTTTTTTTTTAATTTTTAAAAAAATTTTATTGGAGTATAGTTGATTTACAATGTTGTGTTAGTTTCAGGTGTATAGCAAAGTGATTCAGTTGTACATATATTGATACATGTATTCATTCTTCTTCAGATTCTTTTCTTAGATAGCTTATCACAGAATATTGAGTAGAATTCCCTGTGCTATACAGTAGGTCCTTGCTGGTTATCTATCTTATATGTAGTAGTGTGTGGGACTGATTTCATAAGTGGTATATTAGTGAATATTTTGCTTTCCTACACGACTCTTGAAACTTCATAACTGCAAGAACTTGGATAGTGAATTCTCATGTAATGAGAACCCTCTGTATGTGTACTTTTATTACCTGTTTATACAACAAGAGGGGATATAAATCTTGGTCTGAATATCTTAAGATATATAAAATGTATCTTGCTCAGGACCACATTATAAATGACTTCTTTTTTAATGCAACATAATACTGTACCAAGGTTGTAAGGGAGTTCCTTTTCATGTAGAGTCTCTCCAAGTACTGTAGTCCCTCATCTTTTAGTAACTCCAATGGGAAATGCTGCAGATTCCTATAATTTAAGAACAAATTCTTGTGCTTTTCCAGCCTTGCCACAGAGATCGTCTTACAAAGTTCAGATGCCATGGCTGAACATATCCCATCAGGCACACTGCAGCACTACATCTTGTCAAAACTGGTCCATTTCTCGACCAGCAGAGCCAGCGCTCCCGGGCACAGGGGCGCTGGACGGCAAGCCGGGACTCGGCGGGCGGGGTGGGGCGGGGCGCCCAAGGGTATATCTTTAATATATTTTTCAAGATCTTTCGTATTGAAGTTCTGTGTAAAGTAGCTCTAGGATGATAGCCAGTATTCTCTAGACTTAGTTCGACAGTTTTCTAACCTCTCACCTATGGTAATATAACATTTCTTTTCTCAGAAGGAGTTTACAAAAGGCATTTAAAAACCTAAGTATTCCTTTCCATTTTATAGTCACATGTTCTAACTGGAATTATATAATCTATCTGTAATAATGAGATGAAGTTTCTAAAATAGATGCCTTTTTAGAAGCTGATTTTATTTGCATAATTGCTTACAGAAAGAATAATATACCATGTTTTTAAGAGTGTTTTGCTAAAAAAGTATTGACACTTCAATTAATATGCCCTATAAATTGTAACCTTAATTTTATGTATTCTGTTATGCTAATATCTTCATACATCAGTTATAGTTATATTTCCCCTATAAAATCCCAAATTTCATTGACTTGTAAAGAGATTTTGAAAGTGCGATATAGGGTGTGGGCATTGGGAGGATTTACGTTACTTTAAATGAGTGCCTATAGTTTTATGATTGGGATTGAACATAGTTTTATTATTCATAAATCTTCTTCTCCTGTCCCTGAATGTTTCATGAAATAAATATCTTCTAATTATACTCAATTATCACTTCAAGTAATCGAAGATAGTTTTAAATTTAACATAGTGAATTGGCCTACCTAGGTTGTGATGGAGACTGCAGTAGGTGACAGGGCTGATAGTCCAGTTAAAAGCTTGCTCAGTTAGCAGCAGTTGAAAGTAAATAATTAGTTGTGGAAGGCTAGGAGAAACTGCGTCAGTTCGGTTCAGTTTAGCAGAAGAAAAGAATTGTTGCCTGAGAATATCACCAGGGGTAGCACAGTAGGAAGAGGTCCGAAATATAATGAAAAGTGACATACGGAGTTGAGGTAGCACCTTGCTCAAGGTCAGAATTATGACAGTGGGAAGAGGAGCTAACTCAATAATAGAGATTTGCTGCAGATGTTAGTGGTGGTAACTTAAGTCTCTCTCATCCAGCCCAGGAGTTGTCTATACTGATATCAGGGGCTCAGGGGCCCTTGGAGCCTAAGAGATCTGAACCAATATCATTTGGTTTGTCTGCGTATAATCTGGATAACTTTTTTGAAGGTAAACTCTGTACTGTTCTTGAGCCACTTAGGTGCTGGGTTCCTGATTAGTTTCAGTTTGTCACTATGCTTGGTATTACTGGATAAATTCATGTTTCTTTTTTTCTTTAAATTATTCTCTTTAGCACAGTGAATTCTGAGTTAAATAAAATTCTCTGCTAATTATTTCTTTAAATGGTCAAGCCTTATAAAATTGAAATTGAACATTGAAATTACACTGATAGCAGTTAGAAAAACTTTCATGAATGTGTTCTTGGAAAATGAAGACCAGAAATCTGACATTGGAATTAAGGACATGTATTGAAAGTTTATGTCTAAATCCTAACTTCTTGCCATCTATTTCATACTTTATCATTTGCCAGAAATAAGTATGACCTAGATTTTTAAAGCAATTGACATTTTAGTTTGGTAGTGGGAAAAAAACCTTTAGTTGATACTGAACATTGTTTTTCAATAATAATATATAATTTCAATAATGTTTATTGATCAACATTTATGTATGTATATATGTACACACACATACATGTGAGCATGAAACACTGGGGCCCATCGTTGATAGTTTCGAAGTAGTTTTCATATAAGGTTGTTGGTTTTTCTCCATTTAAGATAATTAATTGCTGTGAGCATCTAGCTATTTCCACACTTCAAGAGTTTCTGGTTGAAGAGGGGGTTCAGAGAGTATAATATAAATTGAGATTTTATGTAATTCTTGTTATTATAATCAAAACCTCATCCCCTCCCCCCAACCCTCCAAATGTTAATTAAAAAGCTTTTCTTTTGGCTTTTCTTGCTTGTATGCGTTTTAGGTTCATGATAATATTCCTTTTTTACTGAAATTTTGATTGAGTTAGATGACCTTTATGTTTATTACAACCTAGAGATGTGATATTTTGTTAAAAATTTTGCCCTATTTTATAGTAAATCAAAACTAACATATTTTGGTCCATTGCACGTTGGACCATAAGTAAAAGTACTGAAGTAGATTTTCCATCCTCTTTTATTTCCATATTTTAAAATAGGTTTGCAAGGTTTTCAAAGTCATTTAATTTAAAGTAAAATACTCTTAACCAGTACACAAATATAATTTAAGATTTTACTGTTGATTTGATATTTAATCTATGCTGTAGGATTTAGGACATCTCATCATGTTAGATGAAGTAATCAGTATTTTTCATTTTTTTTATGACTTTTTTTTCCTTTTGTTATGACTTATTTTTTCTTTTTGTGGGATCTTCTTGGACCAGGGCTTGAACCCGTGTCCCCTGCATTGGCAGGCGGATTCTTAACCACTATGCCACCAGGGGAGTCGTTTTTTTTTTTTTTTTTTTTTTTGGCTGCGTTGGGTCTTCGTTGCTGCATGTGGGCTTTCTCTAGTTGCAGGGAGTGGGGGCTACTCTTTGTTGCGGTTCAGGGGCTTCTCATTGCAGTGGCTTCTCTTGTTGTGGAGCATGGGCTCTAGGCGTGCGGGCTTCAGTAGTTGCAGCATGCGGGCTCAGTAGTTGTGGCGCACGGGCTTACTTGCTCCGCAGCATGTGGGATCTTCCCGGACCAGGGCTCAAACCCATGTCCCCTGTCCCGACTTTCCTCTTAAAGATGTATAATTTTAGTACGGTAGGACAAGATTTCACACATCTATGCAGGATATATACATCTTGCAAATGTGTTTGTTTTAAAAATTGTTTTGTTAAGCATTTGAGCTATAAAATTCTAACTTGTTGTCTAAATATATTTGCTATTAGAAAACTATAGTTAAGCTGGGGCAGAGTGAGAGAGTGGCATGGACATGTATACACTACCAAATGTAGAATAGATAGCTAGTGGGAAGCAGCCGCATAGCACAGGGAGATCAGCTCAGTGCTTTGTGACCACCTAGAGGGGTGGGATAGGGAGGGTGGGAGGGAGACTCAAGAGGGAGGAGATATGGGGACATGTATGTGTATAGCTGATTCACTTTGTTATAAAGCAGAAACTAACACACCATTGTAAAGCAATTATACTCCAATAAAGATGTTAAAATAAATAAATAAATAAAATCAACTATACTTTAAAATGAAATAAAAATTAAATTAAAAAAAAGAGAAAACTATAGTTAGTCCATGGAAGAACATTTAACTGGCAGTGGGGGAGGGGGACATCTGCAATGAAAGTAAAAGAAAGTAATATTGCTGTAGTAATAGTATTTAAGAAAAATGTTGAATGATTGAATTAGGGAAAAAATCCTTGTATTTAAGGATAAGCAAGTTTGATTAGGATTTAGGTAGCCTTAGAGGATATAAAAAGAATGTTATTAATAATTAACTTTAAGGAGAATTAGAGGTGGATAATGATTCTTATAGTTTATTTTGTGTATAAATTTGTTTTCCTTAATTTTTATCATTTTTCTTACTCTTAAGTTTGTTAAACATATAGAAGGTATTATTTTATTTCTGTTTGTTTTATCTTAATGGATTAGTTTAAAACGAATTGGATAGGCAGTTAAGAGAGAGGGATAAAAACATACATGAATATTTGAGGAGGTGACTCAGCAATGGTTGTGAGATATGAGGTATGGGATATTGTTTTGCTATTTCAGAACTGAAATCACATTCTTGAACCTTCTCAATGAGGGTTCAGCTACCTGCTATATATTACAGATTCTGAAATTTTTTTTGTGTTTGTTAGCATTGTTGAACTTGCTAATAAAGGAATTGTGTCCCTGGTAGATTAGATAAATGGAATATCAATGTGAAATTGCTTCACAACAATAGAAATGACTAATCTGAATTTCTTAATAATTATTCATATTGAGAGTTTATGTGTGTGGCACTGTGTTAAATACCTTATGTGTTTAGTGGAAATACTTTTCTTCCCCCATTTCAGCAGGAAAAACAGGTTTGCTGAAATCAAGAGAAGTAATTAAAATTACAAGTCTGTAACACTACAGAATTCTAAATTATAGGTTAACTTTGCAGGTCATTAGTGAATTTGTTCCCATGGTATCCATGGGTAGCAGGCCTCAAGTGGGTTCATTAACTGAAATATTCTTATGAGGATGAGGTCTTAATCTATTTCAGAGGACTATTTTAATAAGCAGTATTTGTATTTATTCATTAATTATAGTGGCTGTCTACTTTATATTTGTAAGTGTATAACATGTATTACCCCCCATCCCCCCAAAAAAAACAACACACAAACGTTTCCCCAAACTATTCTCTGACCAATGTATACTCATAGTAGGGGTGGAAGGTCTAAGTGCTTAAAGTAAGAGGTTAGTAGATTGAAGGGATCTGGGGAGAGATGCTAGCCCGTGGAGCAAGAAAGCCCATAGTGGTGATACTCCCACCTAGTGGTAGAGCCTGGTAACCCAACACTTTAGAGCGAGGCTGAGGTCCCATTCTATGGAGAATTTTTTGTTTTTTTTAAAAAATAAGCCACAGGCCACACAACTCATCAGAACTAGAACTTGGGTTGCTTCTGTAACAATTTAGATTTAAATTCAATACTTTCTCTTTAAATTTATTATTGTCCACTTATAAAACCTGTGGTTCTGTAGCAGTGGGGGACATTGCTTTAATGTTAGCTTCAAGCTAAGTCTGAGGAGACTTTATGAAGGAAGTAGAGAGGTGCAGAGTGGTATTTTGAAGGTAGTGGTGATGGTTCTAATGGAGTTAAGGCTCCTGGTGAAGAGATTGCCTGAATTTCTGAAGGAATGATGGCTTTTGAGACCTTGGGAATGATTTTTCTCGATTTGAAGATAAAATACTCATATTTCTAGTTCCAGTCATTAAAGTATGAATTTCTTTTAGGATTCGTTTATATTTTTTTCAACTGTGATACACGTTATACTAACTGAAACATTTGATTTTAATACACGTGTGAACATAATGTTGGAATTCTTTCAATTTATTACATTGATGTATGCTTTGGGCCAGTTTTTCTCTCTGAAAAATTTGTTTTTCTACATGCACTGTGACTACCTGTAACCTTATAGGAATTGCATTTTGTGGCTTGCTTCATACCAGTTTTTATGAATATATTTGCTTTGTTTGCATATACTTTGTAAGAATTTATTCAATGATAGGTTATTTTTATTGTGGTTTGTTTTTTAGTTTCCAGAATTAAATGCAGTATCAGTATTTACTTTTACATAACAATTTGGATTATATGGGACTTCATTTACTAGTAATTTTATTGTTTTGTTGCCTGCTGTTTACACAGAATGACTTATTTCCTGTGGAGTCTGTGTGGAATACATGATAAAATTTGATTTCTCTGGAAGAAAAATCTCCATTAAATGAACTTTAATACAGATATGATGAAAAATATTTACTAGGTTTTACTTCCCTGCAATTTGTCAAATGGATTGTAGTTTTTACAGCTTCACATTTTACACTCACTTGTTAAAAGTATTGTTGAGCTTATTAGAAGCAGTTTCCCGTGGTGGAATGAGGAGGTGATGCAGTGTCTCTGATACGCAGTGTAGAGTTTGCAGTCAGTCAGCACAAGTAGCTATCTCTGTGGTCTCCTGCAGATTGCCTCATCTTTGCAACAGTACACACACAGGCAGTTTGTAGAGGAAACCTGAGTGGTTAGTAAACATTAAAATATTAAAATGCATATAATATCATTGATCATCAGGGATATGAAAATTACAAGAATATTGAGATGCTATTTGTTACTCATCAGCCTGGAAGAAATTTTTAGAAGTCTGACAGTTGTAGGGCTGATAATGATGTGGGAAGGGGCTTCCCTGGTGGCGCAGTGGTTGAGAGTCCTCCTGCCGATGCAGGGACGCGGGTTCATGCACCGGTCCAGGAAGATCCCACATGCTGCGGAGCGGCTGGGCCCGTGAGCCATGGCCGCTGGGCCTGCGCCTCCGGAGCCTGTGCTTCGCAACGGGAGAGGCCACAACAGTGAGAGGCCCGCGTACTGCAAAAAAAAAAAAAAAAAAAGATGTGGGAAAATAGGAACTCATACATTGTCGGTGGGAGTCTAAATTGGCATAATTAGTTTGGATAAGCCATTTGGCAATGCCTTACAATTGGTTACTAACTTTTTTATGTGCTGTGGGCGAATTTGACAGTCTGGTAAAGTCTATGTACTTCTTTGCAGAATAATTTTTAAATGAATAAAATACATAGACATACAAAAGATAATAACCTCACTGAAATACTGTTATCAAAATATAAATGTGATGCAATAATGTTTGTTTTTTTGTGAAGTCATTTTATAACAAGAATCTAATGACAGGTCTTATAACTGAGTTCAAAGCAGTGAGGAGTATAAACAATATGTAGAGTTATCAGCAACAAGCAGAATGGAAGAGGAAAATATTCCTGATTTTTATTGGTTACAAAGTCACAGATACTGTTAATTCTGTGGTGTTTGTTGTCTCCATTTATAATTGAAATGGTAAATTTTAGTTAGAAATTTGTGAAAATGAAGATATGTTTTCCGTCCTTTCCAAGTTCATGGTTTCCCTGAATTCTAATCATGGAAGCAGTGGAGACACAGTTTAAGAACTCTTGCAGAGAGCATCTGTAAACCATGAACGGTGCTCATTGTTTATAAGAATTTTTAAAAATCTTATAAATGGTTAGAATTCTTATAAATGCTCTCCAGCAATGGAAATAAATAGATTA
Source organism: Hyperoodon ampullatus (assembly GCF_949752795.1). Lineage (NCBI taxonomy): Eukaryota > Metazoa > Chordata > Mammalia > Artiodactyla > Ziphiidae > Hyperoodon > Hyperoodon ampullatus. The sequence goes on from NC_136933.1 coordinate 17,988,970, forward strand.
TACCTGTATGGGTCAACAGGCATAGGTTTTTAAAACAAAACTTCGACTTAAAAGTTTCAGTATGAAATTAGAAAATAATATTATGCTAATTTAAAAAAACATATAAAACTATATTGCATATTGCTGATGATTTTATGTACCTGTTTTTGTGTGTGTCTCTGTAGATAATAAAGATAGATTTAAAAGAAATAATACTTTTGCCTAAATGGGAGAGAGGAGAATAAGGTGGGATAAAGAGTTCAGATATACCTGCAATGTTTTAAATGTTTATGTTAAAAAAAAATCTCAAATTTACTCAGTAATAATCAGTTACAGATTGCGGGTACATAGGTGTTTGCTTTGTTATTCTTTGTACTTTTCAGAATTAAAACAGTTCTCAAACATTTTAAAATAATGATTATGATGAGATATTTTAATAGTGATTATAAATAAACATTGTAATAAAAAAAGAAGTGGTACAGAGATAGATTAGTTGAAAGGGGATTAACTTCTTTCATTTGCTTCAGGTACATATAGCTTATTCCTGTACATAATTGTACTATTGATATTTTGTGACTAATGCAAGTATTTGTTTGCTTTTGCTTTTCTATTTAGATTGTAAAAGTAAGCCTTTAAATAGCAGTTGATGTTTATGGTAGCAGAATGGAAACTCAGTTAATGTGGTTAGGACTGTGTTACTCTGCAATAACTTAATAGCCCTGAATTTGTCCATTTCTGGCATGTTTATCACCAGAAAAGCTCAAAATTTTATCTTACTAGACCCAGGAAAATGGTTTTATTTGTTGGGCTTATATTGGTTTCTTGTATCTCTTCTCTCTAATGGTTCACTAAATTAGATCCAAAATATCTGGGATTGCTTTCTTCACTTTCTTAGTAAAGAGATACATAAAATCCTGGTTATTGAAGAAGAACTTTTGATAAATACTCCAGGTCATCTTCACTGAAATGAACTAAGGTGTTCGTCAATAAGGATGAATGTAGTGGTAACTGCACGTCTTCATTTTCTCAAATACCAACCTGACCAAAAAGTAAGGATTAGATTAAAGCGAAGTGAACACAGCTTCCAAGAGCATGAACTCAGTCCATAGGTAGGAAGGTTAGTAAGGAACTGCAAAGATGCACAGGGTAACCGAGGCAGTCCCTGGCTGTGTTGCACATTTCTTCCTAGAGAAATCAGAATTTCTTGTCTTTTAACTATTCTTTTTTGGATATCTCTTTCACTGTCTCTTTCCAGTTGGCAATAACTGTTGTTTTATTGTTTACAAAGTAATACAGGTAAACATTTCAAATAACATAGAAACTAATAAAGTAGAATAAATACACCCCTGTAATCTTCACCTCTAGAAATAAACGATTATCAATTCACTATATATCCTTTAAGATATTTAGCATGTGTGTAAAATAAGTTAATGAGTGAATAGCACACATTTATTTTTAAAATGTGAAATAGTTCTTTACGTAGTGTTGTGATAAGTAATCCTTTTGGATTTACTTAAAGGTAAGTTGTGACTGTCCCTTTAGTAAGTTTGTCTCATCTTGTTAATGACTATAATATGTACCATTTCATACCATATTATGATCTAACCAATCTCCTTTTTATGGGCACACATATTATTTCCAAATATTTGCAGTTATAAACAGTGCTGCAGTGAGTATCCTTTTGAATAAACATGTGTGCCTTGTCTAATTCTTTCTTTAAGATAAATCCCTAGAAATGGTATTGCTGTACTGAACGGTACATACATTAAAATTTTGTATGTATTATTAGTGTGACCATAAAAGATTGTACCAATGTATATCCATATTGTTTACCTTAATATTTTACAGTGGTGTTTTTAATATAACATATTATATTCATATGTGAAGTGGAAACAAAATGTTTTTATAGTATTTTTACCAAATGAATATTACCACTAAACATATGGGACCTTATGTACATACCACTTCCAAGTTTTAATGATCAGCTTTCATCTTGGGTTGCTGTCTCTGATCATAATAGCAAATGTTTTTAAAAGAGTCATTCTTCTGCCACAAGGGGATGGAGAAAGAGTGTCTGGACCAACGACTATGTTAGCCATGAGAGAGCTACGTTAATTCTGTTTCTGCATTTCCAGTAAATTGTTCCATTACTTAAGTTATACAAGTATTTATCTATGAGGCAGGCACCAGGCTGGGCACGGGGGACACGATGAATGAGACACAGTTCTGGGCTTTAAATTCTGGGCTTTATTTTAATAATTTAGTGGTAGAAACTGATAAGTAGCTGATAATAGGCAACTATTTAAAAAACTAGCATTGTGGTTATAAAATGACATTTGTAAAATAATACCCTGTAACAAAAGGCAAAATAGAAATGTTCACAGATGAGTGCAAAAACAATTTAACCACCTAAAAACAACTGTCATTAATGTTGGATGAATTTCATTTTCCTCCAACATTATGAGTACTTTTAAACCTTTATAAAAGTTGAAAGAATTTTACAGTGAATACTCAAAAATACCCACCACCCAGATTTTACAATCAGCATTTTACTGTGCTTGCTTTATCATGTGTCCAATCCTATCATTTATCGTCCACCTTTTTAAAGTAAGTTGCAGAAATAAGTATCCTTCTTTGTTTCTACATGCATAGATTAACTACTATTTTAAATAGTACTGTTTTAATTAAAGTCTATATTGATTAACTATGTGCTATAGAAGATGTAGAAACTTTGTACTCTTACATTCCTTCCCAAATTCCCTTTCCTGTCTCCAAATATTTGATTAATTACTTTGTTTAATTTTGGAACGTAATGCAAGTGTTATAAACCTTGAGCGACCATATAATTTATCCAGACAAGGATATTTGTGAGAGAGAAAGGAGGTACTATTCATGATTACGCAGGGACAGCGAGTACAGTTTGGGTCCTCCTAGGCAAATGAAGATGATCAGACTGTCTATAACAATAGTTGCTGGAGTTGTTTATTATTCTTAGTTTTATACTTAAGTGTATTTGCATTTAATAAATTAAACACTGTAGTCAACATTTAGTCTTTTACCATAGTTTATTTGCTGAGTTCTTCATTTTGAGTCACCTCTGGTTGGATTTTATCCATAACTTCTCCTTTCCTGAGTTCTTTATTTTGATGTATCTCTTGGTTGGATTTTATCCTCAAGTAGTGCCCCCACCTCTGTGACTGGGTCTAATTTGTACTGAATTCATTAACTTTTTACTTGCTTTGTTACCTTACACTATTTTTATACTTTTAATAAATAATATATTTCAATATGCTATTGTTCTTTTATTATCCCTACAATAATAGGGATAAATGGAACAATAGTAGAGGTATCCCTTATCTGGAAAGGGAGGCACGGTGTGAGGTTAGAATATTGTTTCTAATACTACTCAGTGTTTTCTACGTAAAGCCCCATGTAATTAGTTTCTTTGGAGGTTTTAATGCCCCCAGTTTTGGGGTCTCTGCTAATAATACAGATTTCGGTTAGTAGGTAGCTGTGATAATTTTGATAGTATACCGTTTATATGAAATAACCAAACCAGATCTTTTGTTCTATCCAAAAACTTGGCTTGCAAGTAATTTGGTAGATGAAATTCCACTTAGGTTAATGAAAAAGGTATTGGAAAGCTTGAAAGTACATTAGAAGCTTTGATTTCCTCTTGGCTTGCTTTCTGTTGGATTCTATTTAATTTTTCTTGGTTTTAATAATTTTACCCTCACAAATTTTACTATCAAAAATTTATATGACTCAAGAATAAACCTGCTGAAAAAATTCGTCTCTTCAATTTGCAATTTATGGAATAATGTTTTTATTTTTCCATATTCTTGTAATAAAACTTTTCTTCAGCTGTAAAACATAGTATGTTGCTCTTAATAGTTAAAGAGTTGTATGCAACCACTTCTAGAAAGTGCAGATTATTTTATGATATAATGCATTATTATAATAGGGTATCTACTATACTTGTTGATGCTGGTAGTGACCATCCTGCCTGGATCCTTGCTCTCGAGGCAGTAAGGCCCGATGGCTATATACAGCCTCAAGTTGCTTTTCTTCTCTGCTCATACAGCTACTCTTATTCTTTGTATCTGGTACCTGTTTTACAGTGGGATATTTATACAAGAATAAATGTCTAACAGAAGGATATGAAGGAGTTCAGGAAAGAAGGTCTCAGAAACTAATGTAATAGTGGGATAGAAATGGGATGCTCATTTAGCCCATGTCATGATTGTTCCATATTAAAATGACTTCATATTTTGATCCTTCAAGTGAAAACATCATGGTCCCCATTCTAATGATGTTTTCTCTTGACAGGAGAGTATTGTACCTCAGCAGTTTTACGGTGAAAAAGTCACAAAGACAAACCACGTGAATTTAAGAAAACCTCCTCCCAAACCAAAAAAAACCAAAAAACAAAAACCAAACTGTGTTCACTTTATAGTAAAAAATAAAACAGAATAGCTCCCAATTCTAAAAAAGACAGTTTTTGACTATTTACATGACTTTTATTTATTTATCTGTAGATAGTTATTTTGTTGTAGTTAGTATAAACTTTGCCTTCTATCTTTCCACTTAATGTTATAATAGAATTTTTTCACTAGTTACAGACCCCATATATATTATTCTAGTCCCTAATATTTCATTGTTTTAATATGCTCTTTATTTCCTGGCTTTTTAATTTTATTTGATGTTATAATCACATAACTATGTTCAGATTTTTTCCTTTGGAATTTTTTTTTTTTTTTTTTTTTTTTTTTTTTTTTTTTTTGCAGTACACGGGCCTCTTACTGTTGTGGCCTCTCCCGTTACAGGAGCACAGCCTCCGGACGCGCAGGCTCAGCGGCCATGGCTCACAGGCCCAGCCGCTCCACGGCATGTGGGATCTTCCCGGTCCGGGGCACGAACCCACGTCCCCTGCATCGGCAGGCGGACTCTCAACCACTGTGCCACCAGGGAAGCCCTGGAATTATTTTTTAGGGTATGTTAAAGTAGATGTAATTACATCACACGGATAATAATTTATTTTGCATCAGTGTTTTTGTGTAGGGCCTCACTTTTTGGGGATAAGATGTATTTCCTAGGATACCTGAATTTATATAATTCCATACATTCATTAATCTAGTGTTGTTACTACTACTAGTATCAAATACAAAATATTTCAAAACACGGTGTGATAGTTTCTGTGTGTTTTCTCTAATAAAGTTAAGGTATAATGGCATTTAACATTAGGAATCTTAAAATTTATTACTGCCGTGGGATAGTTAAGTTTTTCACGGAACAAAACATTTTGATATTTTTCATTGTAGAATTCATATTCATGTGTTTATGTAAATGCACTACTTTTATTTTTGTGAATTAGGAAATCTAGAATAATTAAAATTGATATTAAATTCTTGAATTATTAATTTTAAATTTGACCACAGTAATACTTAAGTTCTTATGGTTATGTCGATTATCTATACTATAAATATGTAAGTTCAGGAAACAGTTGCTTCTTTTATAATACTCTTTGCACTTTCGAAGCAGTGAAAAAATAGAGCAAAGAATCTAGGATAAACTGAAGTTAGAAATCCTTTTTTTTAAAGTTACGTTTGAATAGGAATAATAAATTATAGATTCTTAGTTTATAGCTTAAACATTTTACAGATTCCATTCAGTAGATACACAGTGTATGTAGAGGGAGCTTCAGGGCCAATCAGGAGCTAGCCATTCTCGGGATGCTCTGAAGGATACAAAATCATGGAAATGTGGATCTTTTCCTAGGGAAATTTTCTGGGGAGAGTTCAGGTTAATAAAGTCACTACTTAAAAGACTGTCACTGGAAATATTTTTACTGAGTCTCTAGAAAAAGTTCACTTAATTGAATATTGTAGCACCATCAATTGAAGTTCTCTCCTTTCTAAAAAAGCATGAACGTTTGAAAAAATGTTTTCACAAATAACTTTATTTCTACATTTCTCATTCAGCTCTGAATTGGATACTGTCTTTAACATGTTGGACTTAAAAACTTATGTAACACTCTCCCCCATATAAACTTGTAGCTGCGCTGGTATTGGCCTTAGGTAGCCGGCTGGGTTCCCTTTTCTGTAGTTACACAGCCAGGTTCTCTTTAGGATCTACACTAAGGAAGAATTGGTCTGGGGTTTTCCAGTATTTCTTTCTTTACTTTTAAAGAGCTTGATATTGAATACATCAAGGAACCCTCAGTATGATTTATTTAATGTATTTTTGAATCTCTCACTTTTTCACCTTTGAAGTAATGATAGTTGAGGTTTTCCTGTAGAGCGTAGATTACATTTCCTGCAGAGGTACGATGATTTGCCGAGTTCTTAACTAACCCTTTGTTTGAATCTTTGCCCTCCTTATGGCATGTGTACTGTATGCATTTTTTATTTTTGATAAAAATGGTATATTTGTCCTATTTATTGTATAGCTCATTGTGGTCTTAAGGCTGAGTGCCCTTAAGGCTGTTGGTGATCTTTAGTGAACGCTTTGTAATGTATCAATACATGGGGTGGTATAATCTCTGATATTTTGATTTCTGGAAGCATTCATTGCCCCTTATATTTTATTCAAATCTGAGAAGAATGGCATGATATTAAGAAAATGAGTAAGGATTTTGGGGATCAAATAATTGTAGAAATTGAAGCTAACTTTTCTCCCAAATGCAAAAATATGCATCTGGCTGCTTCTCTTTGCCTTGTCAGTGGGCTTTGATTGAACCTCTTGGATATTCAAGTTGTGAAAAGTACAGCTCTCTTTTCCTCTCAGAGACTTTCTATAAAATACAGGGAAAGACAGAAGGGTCATGAAGTTTCTGTGTGTCACTAAGAGATACCTTCAACATGTACTTCTTATTCTCATTCCAAATTTATGTCCTGTGAATTATTGTAAGCAAGTTAGCGTGGCTATTTTTTCCTTCCATTTTTATTGAGATATAATTGACACATAGCACTCTATAAGTTTAAGGTGCACAGCATGATGACTTGACTTATGTGCATCATGAAATGATGACCACAGTAAGTGTAGTGAACATCCATCATCACGTATAGATACAAGATAAAAGAAAAAAAAGTTTTTTTCCTTGTGATGAGAACTCTTAGGATTTACTCTCGTAATAATTTACATAGAGAACATACAGCAGTGTTAATTATATTATCATGTACATTATATCCTAATACTTGTCTTTTTCTTTTTTTTATAGTTCCCTGTGCTATACAGCAGGTTTTCATTAGTTATCTATATTATACATAGTATATGGCAGCTGAACAAATACTATGTAGGTGTAAATACTATGTAGGTGGCTAGAACAGACACATGAATAGCTATCCCTCTGGCAGATGTTTTTTAAGACAAGAGACCACATACATATCTTTGTTTTGGTGCATCTGGTCATCATTAAAATTTACCTAGGGATAAAATGCTGGAAAAAAACATGGGTATAAAAGTATTAGTGAGATTTTTTTTTTTCCTCTTTAAGCTTCACTTTGGAATGAACAATTTCATTACATGTTGTTTAGTGAAATGTACCATTTCTTTGTATTTTTGTTATGAATTGGTTAAAAAAAACATGAATTGAGAAAAAATTGAGTAATGTCATATGTTGGGGACTGGCATATGTCGATTATGCCAGTTTGTTTATTAATAGTGAATTGCCTTACAATTCAGTTTTTATAAAAACATTAAGATAAAAATAGAGGGCTGGGCACCTATAGTTAGTGTGACTGAGTATCTTACCTTCATTAGTATGTGGGACCTGCCGGCCCATGATTTTTACAAGGTAACAAGTAAGGACAGGGTTTCTTACTTGAAGATTCTAAGTTTTAGATTTCTTTTTCCTTTTAGAAATCGTAGATGTATGGCATCTGTGTCTTTATTTCCCAGCCTTGTGCCAGCAGCAGACAAAACTCAACTGCTCACACCCTCTTTACTGATAGTATCAGTGTGGATTTCAAAACTGTGCTTTGTACTGAATTTAAATTAGCTGCTACCAGTCAGTGTTCACAGAAACAAGATCTTGTGTGCCATCCTTTCCTGAGTTGGCACTAAGCCATTTATTTAACAGCAAAGCCACAACCATAACACATCAATATAAGCAAAATATATTTTTTAATGCTAGAGCTTATTTGCTGTAAAGCCTTGAGAGTAGAATCTGTTGTACTTTCATTTTCCATAAACTTAGCATAGTGCTGGTCGTGTATTTAGTAATCCACAATGGATGTTTAGAAATTTAGCACAATGTTTGCTATGTACTAAGTACTCAGAAAACATTTGGTAACTCTTGAGGTTGAAGTACTAATAAGATTAAAAAAAACATTCTCTCTGTAGTTATTCTTTTAGCAACCTGATTGAGGTGGCTGATAGAAATTAACCCAAGGAGAAGGGAACAGAATTTGAGTGCCTGTACTTTTCTGGTTGCTGTGCTAGGAGTTTTCCATACATTAACTCATTTAATTTTACCAATTTGTGAGATATTATTTCAATTTTATAGATGAAGATGAGATTCAGAGAAATAATTTGGTCAAGTCACACTGCATGTAAATACAGAATCATCATTTAAACTTGAGCCATTAAATTCTTTTCTATTTTTAAAATGAACATATGGTGCCTTTTCAATTTTTAAAGGTTGCACTATGTTCCATATTACGGATGTTTCCATGCTCCCTTCACTACACAAAATTCCCTTGGGCATGATTTTCTTTCAGGTTTTATTCTCCAGTGGGAAGAGAGATTCATGAGCATCACTCTCTTCAAGAGACCAAAAGGGACACACAAACAGAGAAGGTGGTGAAGTCTTAAAAGTAGTCCTGGATAAGGGTAACTGTAGCATGAAGAAAAATTCCCAACAAAGAGGGGGTACAAATGGCCCTGAAAAGGGAAATACTTGGAAGGAACAGATGCACCCAACCTTCTCCTTAAAGAAAATCACATGCCTGTCACAGAGAAATGCAACATAGAACAAACCCTATTTGTGGACTGTAGCTCAACCTGTGATTCTTTCTTAGTAGATTTTAAAAGCATGAATTCACATTAATCAGATTCTGTTCCTTACTGAATATTTCTCCTCCATCACCTTGTAACATTTTCCTTTGAGAATTAGCTTAGCCTTCTTTACAACAAACGCTCTTGAAAGTTTGAATCAACCATGATGCCCTAAAAACCTACCTCCCTAGACCATTTATTTCTTTTTCTCTGCAAAGGTGACTAGTTCAAGATGCGACGAGGTTTCTCTTTCCTTATGTAGTAGTGTTGTCCATTCTTCATTATGTAGACTCTTACTTAATTTTTTTTTTGGCTGTGCTGCATGGCTTATGGGATCTTAATTTCCTAACCAGGGATTGAACCCTGGCCCTTGGCAGTGAGAGTGCAGTCCTAACCACTGGACCACTGGGGAATTCCCTTAACATTTTTATTTTGAATGCAATGTGTTCATTTGAATATTAGGCTATTGGTTGCAATAATTTTTCTGTAACCTCTAAAACCTGTAAGATTCTGCAGTGTGTATAGAGGTTTAGAGTATGTACTTTGGAATAAGACTGGGAATCTCCAATTCTACCATTTACTAGCTTTATAATCTCGGACAGGTTACTTAATGTCTTGGTGCCTCTGTTTCCTTGTCTCTAAACTTGAAATGTCCATGATACCCCCATCATAGGATTGTTATGAGGATTGATGAATTCATTATATAAGAAGAGCATTTCGTACAGTGCCTAGCACATAGTAAGCACACAATAAGTGCTAGCTATTGTTGTTATTACTACAGATCTTTAAGGTGCATGACTGCTATGTTTTACAATACCTTTCCCTTTTCATTTTTTTGTTTCTAGACCTGATTTGTTAATATAGTTGAGTATCTTCAGAAATTGTTGCTGTTTTTATGGTTTTTTTTCACATGGAAAGACATGTATTTGGTTTACTAAGAATATTTTCTCCACATATAGAAATTATTGACTTACCACCTTTTTAAAATTAGAATGTTTCTTTAAACAACAACAACAACAACAAAAACCCAAACTAATAAACCTCTATACCACTTACCATGGTAAGGTGTTTTATCTCAAACAATAGGTTAGCAGTACCTTTTCCTTTAATAATGGGGGATTTGAGGCTTGTCAGATGAGTAAAAGTGAGAGCTCACTAGAGATGTCAGCTGCTGGTTTAAGGTAACTGGTGTACTTTTTAAAGTCTGTTGCAAGTAAAACCACTTCAGGGTAGGGCAGTGGCGAGAGCTACCGTTCTTTAGACTTCAGCTTCATCCTCTGTGGATTAAGCTTATTACCTCTGTGCTGCTATGGTTGCTGTGTGAGTTTAATAAGATAGCATATGTGATATCCATAGCATGGCGCTTAGCATGTCTAAAGCACTTGATATTCTGAGACTGTAACTAGAGAAAGATAGACTTTTATTTGAAAATATCTCATTACTTTTTGTCATCTAATATTTAATCTGAATATAGTGTTCTTCACAAGTTCTCCGGTAATAGCCAGAATTAGACCTGTGGTTCTCATGTGTTTTGATGTATATTCAGAATATGTAGGAAATTTGACAGGAAAAGAATTGTAGACTACATATAGGATTATAGTGGTAAAATCACCCTTTGTTATCTAACAATAGTGAAAACAATACTTCTACCAATACTGCCTTGTATTTGATAGTACTTCATAATTTACAAAGGTTTTCATCTATCATCTCAGTAAATCATCTAGGTATGTATTGGAAGGTCAGAGGTTAATAGATGAGTCCCTAGGTTCTGAGAGATGAAGTGTCTTGTCCAAGCTTTCGTGTGTAGTGACCAGGACGCAGCCCTTTTTCTTTTCGTGCAGGACTCTTAGAATGTGCTTGGTGTGCTCAGGTGTCATACGTCTCATCAATTAAGATTTCATCTGTGCCTAGGTCCTTAGACCTTCTTAAATGGCACAGTTGAAGCCCTTCTCTTCCGACCACTCATTCTTTCTTGATTTTCCAAGGCTAACAAATTTCTTATAGGAATACAACCCTGTAGAGTTTTTTTACTTCTCAGACTTTTTCAGGTAAAATGGACAATCTAAAGATTAAGAGCGTACTGTATGGAGGCTAGAGTGTTACATTCACTGTCACCCCGCCCTGGAAGAGAATCTTCTTAGCCCCCAGCTCCATGGTACCGTCTCGCCTCACTACGCCTCCCCCCATCCCAGTGCCTGCTGCAGTAAGCCACTATCGTGACTTTTAGCACAGTAGATTTTTTCCTGTTTTTGATCTTACTGTAAGTAGAATCACGCAGGGCTCTTTTGTGCATACGTGTCTTTCGCTCAGTTTTGTCTTCGTGAGATCCCTCCAAGCTGTTTGCATGTTGATGCTTGGAGGGGAATTGAGAGTCGGATTGAGGCTCCCCATTCCGCCCTTGCTAGCGAGGGAGGTGGTGGAAGCGCAGTGTTTCGTCTGTGGTGTTTGGCTAGACCAGAGCAGTTAGTTTTTGTCTTACTAGGTCGCCCTCTTTTGTCCTTTGGGTAAAGAGAGCAGGCTTTTCTTGGGGTTTTTTTTTTTTTTTTATTAGTTTCTGCTTTATAACAAAGTGAATCAGTCATACATATACATCTGTTCCCACATCCCCTCCCTCATGCATCTCCCTCCCTCCCACCCTCCCCATCCCACCCCTCCAGGCGGTCACAAAGCACCGAGCTGATCTCCCTGTGCTCTGCGGCTGCTTCCCACTATCTATCTACCTTACGTTTGGTAGTGTATATATGTCCATGCCTCTCTTTCCCTTTGTCACAGCTTACCCTTCCCCTTCCCCATATCCTCAAGTCCATTCTCAAGTAGGTCTGTGTCTTTATTCCCGTTTTACCCCCAGGTTCTTCATGACATTTTTTTTTTTTTTTAATTCCATATATATGTGTTAGCATACGGTATTTGTCTTTCTCTTTCTGACTTACTTCACTCTGTATGACAGACTCTAGGTCTATCCACCTCATTACAAATAGCTCAGTTTCGTTTCTTTTTATGGCTGAGTAATATTCCATTGTATATATGTGCCACATCTTCTTTATCCATTCATCCGATGATGGACACTTAGGTTGTTTCCAGCTCCGGGCTATTGTGAATAGAGCTGCAATGAACATTTTGGTACATGTCTCTTTTTGAATTATGGTTTTCTCAGGGTATATGCCTAGTAGTGGGATTGCTGGGTCATATGGTAGTTCTATTTTTAGTTTTTTAAGGAACCTCCATACTGTTCTCCATAGTGGCTGTACCAATTCACATTCCCACCAGCAGTGCAAGAGTGTTCCCTTTTCTCCACACCCTCTCCAGCATTTATTGTTTCTAGATTTCTTGATGATGGCCATTCTGACTGGTGTGAGATGATATCTCATTGTAGTTTTGATTTGCATTTCTCTAATGATTAATGATGTTGAGCATTCTTTCATGTGTTTGTTGGCAGTCTGTATATCTTCTTTGGAGAAATGCCTATTTAAGTCTTCTGCCCATTTTTGGATTGGGTTGTTTGTTTTTTTGCTATTGAGCTGCATGAGCTGTTTATAAATTTTGGAGATTAATCCTTTGTCAGTTGCTTCATTTGCAAATATTTTCTCCCATTCTGAGGGTTGTCTTTTGGTCTTGTTTATGGTTTCCTTTGCTGTGCAAAAGCTTTGAAGTTTCCTTAGGTCCCATTTGTTTATCTTTGTTTTTATTTCCATTTCTCTAGGAGGTGGGTCCAAAAGGATCTTGCTGTGATTTATGTCATAGAGTGTTCTACCTATGTTTTCCTCTAAGAGTTTGATAGTTTCTGGCCTTACATTTAGGTCTTTAATCCATTTTGAGCTTATTTTTGTGTATGGTGTTAGGGAATGATCTAATCTCATACTTTTACATGTCCCTGTCCAGTTTTCCCAGCACCACTTATTGAAGAGGCTGTCCTTTCTCCACTGTACATTCCTGCCTCCTTTATCAAAGATAAGTTGACCATATGTGCGTGGGTTTATCTCTGGGCTTTCTATCCTGATCCACTGATCTATCTTTCTGTTTTTATGCCAGTACCACACTGTCTTAATTACTGTAGCTTTGTAGTATAGTCTGAAGTCAGGCAGCCTGATTCCTCCAGCTCCGTTTTTCGTTCTCAAGATTGCTTTGGCTATTCGGGGTCTTTTGTTTTTCCAAACAAATTTTGAAATTTTTTGTTCTACTTCTGTGAAAAATGCCAGTGGTAGTTTGATAGGGATTGCATTGAATCTGTAGATTGCTTTGGGTAGTAGAGTCATTTTCACAATATTGATTCTTCCAATCCAGGAGCATGGTATATCTCTCCATCTATTTATATCATCTTTAATTTCTTTCATCAGTGTCTTATAATTTTCTGCATACAGGTCTTTTGTCTCCTTAGGTAGGTTTATTCCTAGATATTTTATTCTTTTTGTTGCAATGGTAAATGGGAGTGTTTTCTTGATTTCATTTTCAGATTTTTCATCATTAGTGTACAGGAATGCCAGAGATTTCTGTGCATTAATTTTGTATCCTGCTACTTTACCAAATTCATTGATTAACTCTAGTAGTTTTTCGGTAGCATCTTTAGGATTCTCTATGTATAGTATCATGTCATCTGCAAACAGTGACAGCTTTACTTCTTCTTTTCCAATTTGGATTCCTTTTATTTCCTTTTCTTCTCTGATTGCTGTGGCTAAAACTTCCAAAACTATGTTGAATAAGAGTGGTGAGAGTGGGCAGCCTTGTCTTGTTCCTGATCTTAGTGGAAATGGTTTCAGTTTTTCACCGTTGAGGACAATGTTGGCTGTGGGTTTGTCATATATGGCCTTTATTATGTTGAGGAAAGTTCCCTCTATGCCTACTTTCTGCAGGGTTTTTATCATAAATGGGTGTTGAATTTTGTCGAAAGCTTTCTCTGCATCTATTGAGATGATCATATGGTTTTTCTCCTTCAACTTGTTAATATGGTGTATCACATTGATTGATTTGCGTATATTGAAGAATCCTTGCATTCCTGGAATAAACCCCACTTGATCATGGTGTATGATCTTTTTAATGTGCTGTTGGATTCTGTTTGCTAGTATTTTGTTGAGGATTTTTGCATCTATGTTCATCAGTGATATTGGCCTGTAGTTTTCTTTCTTTGTGACATCCTTGCCTGGTTTTGGTATCAAGGTGATGGTGGCCTCGTAGAATGAGTTTGGGAGTGTTCCTTCCTCTGATATTGTTTGGAAGAGTTTGAGAAGGATGGGTGTTAGCTCTTCTCTAAATGTTTGATAGAATTCGCCTGTGAAGCCATCTGGTCCTGGGCTTTTGTTTGATGGAAGATTTTTAATCACAGTTTCAATTTCAGTGCTTGTGATTGGTCTATTCATATTTTCTATTTCTTCCTGAGTCAGTCTTGGTAGGTTGTGCATTTCTAAGAATTTGTCCATTTCTTCCAGGTTGTCCATTTTATTGGCATAGAGTTGCTTATAGTAATCTCTCATGATCTTTTGTATTTCTGCAGTGTCAGTTGTTACTTCTCCTTTTTCATTTCTAATTCTACTGATTTGAGTCTTCTCCCTTCTTTTCTTGATGAGTCTGGCTAATGGTTTGTCAATTTTGTTTATCTTCTCAAAGAACCAGCTTTTAGTTTGGTTGATCTTTGCTATCGTTTCCTTCATTTCTTTTTCATTTATTTCTGATCTGATCTTTATGATTTCTTTCCTTCTGCTAACTTTGGGGGTTTTTTGTTCTTCTTTCTCTAATTGCTTTAGGTGCAGGGTCAGGTTGTTTACTCGAGATGTTTCCTGTTTCTTAAGGTGGGATTGTATTGCTATAAACTTCCCCCTTAGAACTGCTTTTGCTGCGTCCCATAGGTTTTGGGTCGTCGTGTCTCCATTGTCATTTGTTTCTAAGTATTTCTTAATTTCCTCTTTGATTTCTTCAGTGATCACTTCATTATTGAGTAGTGTATTGTTTAGCCTCCATGTGTTTGTATTTTTTACAGATCTTTTCCTGTAATTGATGTCTAGTCTCATAGCATTGTGGTCGGAAAAGATACTTGATACAATTTCAATTTTCTTAAATTTACCAAGGCTTGATTTGTGACCCAAGATATGATCTATCCTGGAGAATGTTCCATGAGCACTTGAGAAAAATGTGTATTCTGTTGTTTTTGGATGGAATGTCCTATAAATATCAATTAAGTCCATCTTGTTTAATGTATCATTTAAAGCTTGTGTTTCCTTATTTATTTTCATTTTGGATGATCTGTCCATTGGTGAAAGTGGGGTGTTAAAGTCCCCTACTATGATTGTGTTACTGTCGATTTCTCCTTTTATGGCTGTTAGTATTTGCCTTATGTATTGAGGTGCTCCTATGTTGGGTGCATAAATATTTACAATTGTTATATCTTCTTCTTGGATCGATCCCTTTATCGTTATGTAGTGTCCTTCTTTGTCTCTTCTAATAGTCTTTATTTTAAAGTCTATTTTGTCTGATATAAGAATTGCTACTCCAGCTTTCTTTTGATTTCCATTTGCATGGAATATCTTTTTCCATCCCCTTACTTTCAATCTGTATGTGTCTCTAGGTCTGAAGTGGGTCTCTTGTAGACAGCATATATATGGGTCTTGTTTTTGTATCCATTCAGCCACTCTGTGTCTTTTGGTGGGAGCATTTAGTCCATTTACATTTAAGGTAATTATTGATATGTATGTTCCTATTCCCATTTCCTTAATGGCTTTGGGTTCGTTATTGTAGGTATAGTCCTTCTGTTGTGTTTCTTGCCTAGAGAAGTTCCTTTAGCATTTGTTGTAAAGCTGGTTTGGTGGTGCTGAACTCTCTCAGCTTTTGCTTGTCTGTAAAGGTTTTAATTTCTCCATCAAATCTGAATGAGATCCTTGCTGGGTAGAGTAATCTTGGTTGCAGGTTTCTCTCCTTCATCACTTTAATTATGTCCTGACACTCCCTTCTGGCTTGTAGAGTTTCTGCTGAGAGATCAGCTGTTAACCTGATGGGGATTCCCTTGTGTGTTATTTGTTGTTTTTCCCTTGCTGCTTTTAATATGATTTCTTTGTGTTTAATTTTTGACAGTTTGATTAATATGTGTCTTGGCATATTTCTTCTTGGATTTATTCTGTATGGGACTCTCTGTGCCTCCTGGACTTGATTAACTATTTCCTTTCCCATATTAGGGAAGTTTTCAACTAGAATCTCTTCAAATATTTTCTCAGTCCCTTTCTTTTTCTCTTCTTCTTCTGGAACCCCTATAATTCGAATGTTGGTGCATTTAATGTTGTCCCAGAGGTCTCTGAGACTGTCCTCTGTTCTTTTCATTCTTTTTTCTTTATTTTTCTCTGCATCAGTTATTTCCACTATTTTATCTTCCACCTCACTTATCCGTTCTTCTGCCTCAGTTATTCTGCTATTGATCCCATCTAGAGTATTTTTCATTTCATTTATTGTGTTTTTAATCGATGCTTGATTCATCTTTAGTTCTTCTAGGTCCTTGTTAACTGTTTCTTGCATATTGTCTATTCTATTTCCAAGATTTTGGATCTGGGAAATAGAATCTTGGATCAGCTTTACTATCATTATTCTGAATTCTTTTTCAGGTAGACTGCCTATTACCTCTTCATTTGTTAGATCTGGTAGGTTTTTATCTTGCTCCTTCACCTGCTGTGTGTTTTTCTGCTTTCTCATTTTGCTTATGTTACTGTGTTTGGGGTCTCCTTTTTGCAGGCTGCAGATTCGTAGTTCCCGTTGTTTTTGGTGTCTGTCCCCCGTGGCTAAGGTTGTTTCAGTAGGTTGTGTAGGCTTCCTGGTGCGGGGGACTAATGCCTGTGTTCTGGTGGTTGAAGCTCGATCTTGTCTTTCTGGTGGACAGGTCCACGTCTGGTGGTGTGTTTTGGGGTGCCTGTGGCCTTATTATGTTTTTAGGTATCCTCTCTGCTAATGGGTGGGGTTGTGTTCCTGCCTTGCTAGTTGCTTGGCATAGGGTGACCAGCACTGTAGCTTGCTGGTCGTTGACTGAAGCTGGGTGCTGGTGTTGAGATGGAGATCCCTGGGAGATTTTCGCTGCTTGATATTATGTGGAGCTGGGAGGTCTCTTGTGGACCCGTGTCCTGAAGTTGGCTCTCCCACTTCAGAGGCACAGCACTAACTCCTGGCTGCAGCACCAAGAGCCTTTCATCCACCCGGCTCAGAATAACAGTGAGAAAAAGTAGAAAGAAATAATTAGTAGAAGAAAGAAAGAGAGATTGAAAGAAAGGAAGAAGGGAAGTAAGGAAGGAAGGAAGGAAGAAAGAAAGAAAGGAGGGAGGGAGGAAGGATGGAGAGAAAGGAAAGAAAGGAGGGAGGGAGGGAGGAATGAAAGCAAAAGGAAGAGTGAATGGAAGAAGAGAGGGAGGGAGGGAGGAAGGAAAGAAAGAAAGAAAGGAGGGAGGGAGGGAGGAAGGAAAGAAAAAGAAAGTGGAAAGAAGAAGGGTGGGAGGGAGGGAGGGATGGAGGAAAGAAAAAGAAAGAAGGAAAGGAGGAGCGGAGGGAGGGAGGGAGGAAGGGAAGGGAGGAAAAAAAGAAAGAGCAGGTAAAGTAAAATAGAATAAAGTATGAAATATAGTAGCGTTATTAAAATTAAAAAGTAATTATTGAAAAAAAACACGGACCGAAAGAACCCTGGGACATATGGTGGAAGCAAAGCTATACAGAGAGAATCTTACACAGAAGATTACACATACACATTCACAAAAAGAGAGCAGGGGGAAAAATCAAAAATCTTGCTCTCCAAGTCCACCTCCTCGATTTGGGATAATTCGTTGTAAAAAGAGGAAAAGGGCGAAAAGTCTGAAATCTTGCTAAGTCCACCTCCTTAATTTGAGATAATTCGTTGTAAAAAGAGGAAAAAAAAAGGGGGGGAAAGTCTTAAATCTTGTCCTCAAAGTCCACTTCCTCAATTTGGGATGATTCGCTGTCCATTCATGCACTCCACAGACGCAGGGCACATCAAATGGACCATGGAGCTTTAATCCGCTGCCTCGGAGGCTGCACAGAGAGATTTCCCTGTCTCTGCTCTCACAGCTCCCGGGTCTCAGCCTTGGACCTGGCCCCGCCTCTGCGCGTAGGTCGCCGGAGGGCGTCCGTTCTTCGCTCAGACAGGACGGGTTTAAAGGAGCCGGGATTCGGGGGCTCTGGCTCACTCAGGCAGAGGGGAGGGAGGGGAATGCCCTCTCCTCGCGCACCAGGCAACAAAAGGGAAAAAAGTCTCTTGCCTCTCCGGTAGCTCCAGACCCTTTCCCCGGACTCCCTCCGGGCTAGCACTAACCCCTTCAGGGTCTCTTCCTGCCGCCAGCCCCAGACCTCTCCCTGCGCTCCGACTGAAAGCCGATACCCGAGCCTCAGCTCCCAGCCCCGCCCGCCCTGGCGGCCGAGCAAAGTCTCTCGGGCTGGTGTGTGCCTGAGGGCACCGATCCTCTGTGCCAAAATCTCTCTGCTTTGCCCTCCACACCCCTGTTGCTGTGCTCTCCTCCGCTACTCCGAAGCTTCCCCCCTCCGCCACCTGCAGTCTCCGCCCTCGAAGGGGCTTGTAGTGTGTAGAAACCTTCCCTCCTTCACGGCTCCCTCCCACTGGTGCAGGTCCCGTCCATATCCTATTGTCTCTGTTTATTCTTTTTTTCTTTTGACCTACCCAGGTATGTGGGGAGTTTCTTGCCTTTTGGGGGGTCTGAGGTCTTCTGTCAGCGTTCAGTAGGTGTTCTGTTGGAGTTGTTCCACGTGTAGATGAATTTCTGATGTATCTGTGGGGAGGAAGGTGATCTCCGCGTCTTACTCTTCCGCCATCTTCCTCCGGCCGGGGTTTTTTTTTTGTTTGTGTCCATTGGTGTTCTTGGATTGCCAATGTCTCTGGCCACCAGTCTGGGATGGGTGAGGCTGAAACAAAACTCAGGGCACTCACCACCACGGCGCTCTGCATTTTGGGGTCGCCAGCCAGCCTTCCTCCTCCTTCCCACTCAGAGCCTTCTTATGCTTGTCTTTCATATGACCAGAGTTTTTAGCTGTATTTAGTGGGGGATTAGGGAAAAGCATATCTATTCCATCTTTCTGGAAGTGAAAGTCTATTTTACTTTTGATATCTATTTTTATCAACTTTTACAATTGTTAGGAAAAATAGATGAAATGTTTTATGCATATATGGTCAGTTAACAATGACTGTGTTCACCAAAACAAGAACTTTTAGCAGAAATGAATTTTAGGTAAAATATAATCCCATGTAATTCTTTTTACTTGAGGTACACACTGAAGAATTTTAACCCTGTGTAAATTTAAATTCCTATGTTTATTGCAGAATCTTTTAGCTGAGAAAGTAGAACAGCTGATGGAATGGAGCTCCAGGCGCTCAATCTTCCGAATGAATGGTGACAAATTCCGAAAATTTATAAAGACACCACCTCGAAACTATTCTATGATTGTTATGTTCACTGCTCTTCAACCTCAGCGGCAGTGTTCTGTGTGCAGGTAATGTATGTATTTAAAAAATTAAAAACTATTATTGTATGATTATATGTTTGTTAGAGTTAAGATAAAAGTATATAATAGAATTAAACATTTGTTCAATATTGTAGTCAACTATAAGTGCATTTAAATGTAAGCTCAAAGTCGTTTTCTAGGAAATGACTTTGATAGGCTAATATTTTTATATTATATAAAATATTTACTTAACCAATCCACATGTAATCATAAAACAGATTTTTTTATCTTTATGTCCTGTATAAAGGTACATATGTTATAGAATTTGGTTCAAATATTGCCTTGTAGGTCACCTACATATATCTTAGGGGCAATGAAGTAGCCCCCTTAAACATACTCTGATTAAAGTTTGAGATAATTGTAGTTTCACATGCAATTCTAGGAAATAATACAGAGAAATCCCATATACCTTTTACTCAGTGACACCCCCCAATGCTAACATCTTGTAAACCTGTAGCACAGTTTCACAAACAGGATATTGGTATTTTAATACAGAACAGTTTCCATCACAGTAAGAATCCCTCCTGTTGCCCTTTATAGCCACGCCCACCCCATCTCCCCACCTCCTGAATTTATTCTCTATTTCTGTAATTTCATCATTTAGAGACTGTTATGTAAGTGGAATCATATAGTATATGACCTTTTGGATTTGGCTTTTTTTACTTATCATAACTCCTTCAAAATCTATCCAAGTTGTTGTATTTGTCAGCACTTCATTCTTTTTATTACTGAGTAATATCCTATGGTATGGATGTACTGCAGTTTGTTTAACCATCCATCTGTTAAAAGACACCTGGATTGTTTCCAGTTTTTGGCTATTACAAATACAGCTGTTATGAACATTCTTGTACAGGCTTTGTGTGAACTTAAGTTTTCATTTCTCTGAGATAAATGGCCAGAGAGTCTGATGGCTGAATTGCAATGGTAGTTGCATGTTTAGCTTTATCAGAAACTGCTAAAATGTTTTCCAGAGTGGCTGTATCATTTTACAGTCCCAGCAGTGGTGTGTGAAGGACCTAGTTTTTCCATATCCTTAGCAGCATCAGTGTTGTCATTGTTTTATTTTAGCCATTCCATGGGTATATAGTTTTAATTGCGGTTTTATTTTGCATTTCCCTAGTGTAATGGTGTTGAACATCTTTTCGTTTGCTTTTTGGTCATCTGTGACCATTCACCTCTTTAGTGAAATATCTTTCATATCTTTTGCCTATTTCTAATTGAATTTCTTTTTACTGAATTTTGAGAGTTCTTTATATATTGTAGATACTAGTCCTTTGTCAGATATGTGGTTTTTAAATATTTTCTCCTAGTCTATGGTTTGTGTTTTTATTCTCATAACAAGGTCTTTTGCAGATTTTAATTTAGTGAGTCCAATTTATCAGTTTCCCCTTTTACAGATCTTACTTTTGTTGTCAAATTGAACTCTTTGCCTAGCCCTAGATCACAAAGTTCTATTTTTTTCTCTTCTGTGTTTTTTTTTTTTTTTTTCGGTATGTGGGCCTCTCACTGCTGTGGCCTCTCCCGTTGGGGAGCACAGGCTCCGGACGCGTAGGCTCAGCAGCCATGGCTCATGGTCCCAGCCGCTCTGCAGCATGTGGGATCTTCCCGGACCGGGGCATGAACCCGTGTCCCCTGCACCGGCAGGCGGACTCTCAACCACTGCGCCACCAGGGAAGCCCTTCTCTTCTATGTTTTTCTGAAAGTTTTATAGTTTTATGTTTTACTGTTGATCTGATCTTTGGGAGAAAGGATTCAGTCTTCCATCACTAAGTATGATACTAGGTGTAAGAGTTTTGTAGATGTTCTCTATCAGGTTGAGGAACTAGTTTACTGAGAGCTTTTGTCATGAATGGGTGTTGGATTTTGTCAGATTTTGGGGAGTCAATTGATAGGCGTTTTCTTCTTTATGTTGTTGATATGGTAGATTACATTGATGGATTTTCAGTCACTGAATCAGCTTTGCATTTTGGAATAAATCCCACTTGATTGTATTATATTCTTTTTATGTATTGCTGAATTCTACTTGCTAATATTTTGTTGAAGTATTTTATATCTAAGTTCATATCAGATATTGATCTATATTTTTCATTATTCATACTGTTTTTGTCCAATTTTGGTATCACGCTGATACCTCAGAAAATGTATTGGGAAATGTTCCCTCCTTATTTATTTTCTGGAAGTGATTTGTGAAATTACACAGTTTTAGAAATTACGTTAATTCTTCTTTAAATGTTTGATAGAATTCTCCAGTGAAATCTTCTTGACCTGGAGATTTTAAATTACATATTCCATTTCCTCAATTGTTAAGGACAATTCAGGTTTTCTGTTTCTTCTTGGCTGAACACTTTCTCTTTTCAAGAACAAACACTTGTAGCTCCACATTCAGACTCTTCACATTGTATAATCATCTGTAGAGTTTAGATTTCTAAACCATTTTGAACTTTAGTGGAAACCAAAATTATTAGTAACATGGGCCAATGAAAAAAATAAACCAATTTCTCTCTGACTAGCTTGCAGAAACGTAATTTCAGTATTCTGAAATTTTCATGAAAGGTTTTATCACAATCTAATAATGAGTATATGTTGGGACATAGCTCAAAGTGGGTAGAAAAGATAAAAAGCAAAATATTTTGAAAAACACCATTTCAGATGATTATGAGTTCCCCTCCTATCAATTTGAGGACCAGTACTTAAGTGGACATTAACATTTGTCTGAATTAGGTTAGCATTAAGGACAGGGTATGTTTGTGTTTATCTAAGGGGTGCTGAAAAGCCCTCCTGAGGCAAAAATACCATGTTAGTTGGCATTTGGTGTAACAGTTCAGATTCCACAAAAATATAAACTGTCCTCTGGCATCCTACAATACCTTATATTTTTTAGGGACATCATTTCTTTGCTTCTAAAAGTTGAATATATTGATTTCCTGTATTCACCACTGTTATGAAGAAATCTATTTAATTGATTATTATATTTTTTGCAACTGTAACCTAGAAAGACTTTATTATCCAAGTATTTATTTTACAGTTACATATAATTGTATATGTTTTGATAACATAAACCACAGCATACTGTTAAATGGTATATCCTTTAAGTAATAGTTTACTTAATGCATTATGTTGTTAAATGGTTAAATATGGACCCTCAATTTTTTTAATGATGCTTAGCTCAAAATAACCTTTATTTACTTGTTTATTACAGCCTCTTTTGTAATAAACTTTTAAATTTTAGAGTAGTTTTAGATTTACAAGAGAAAAAGATTGAAGTTATTAGAAAAAGTTAATTCATGGATCAAGATGATGGTGAAGTTGTTAGAGGAGAAGGGAAGGGCCCATGAAGGTTTAGAGGCAAATAAAAAGTGTAGAGCAGATATGTGCTTCCCGTACCTAGACATTCTGGTTTAATTGGTTTTCTTTGGGGGGGTCAACACATTGACATTTTTAAAAACATGCTCTAGGTAATTCTAGTGTGCAGCCAGTATAGAGACAGGGAAGCTAAGAAGCAGGTTCATGATTCACAGCTTTTTAAAATTTAATTTCGTTGAGGAACAATGGGCATGGATGAAGCCTTATTAGTTAATTGGATGGATGACCATATAGCATTGACAAGGATCCTTTATGAAACTAGAATACTCAGATTTTTAGTGAAGAATCTCTAGAATGAAATGATTTCTTCCCCAATACTCAGCAATTTAGGAGCAAGAACACCCTCCATAGGGATTAACCTGTTTGCTTTATTCTACGAAGTGGATTAATCGGCACATATTCTGAGAATGCTAGCGAGAGTATATCTGAAATATATAACTGTGGGTTAAAAGTTGGTTAGGGGGTCAAAGAAGCCAGGGGACAGCTGATAAACTAGGGGTGATACAATTAAGCTAGATTTTCACAAGAGTGAAGGAGAGGTTTTGTGTGAAAGGAGGACGGGGTTGAAAATTAGGAAGTTGTAAAGGGTTGATTAAATAAATGAGTAAATTGCTGAAGTATAATGTAGACGATTGTGGATATAATAGAGAAGCTTTAGGAATGATAAGGCTGGGGTCACGTCTAGATTATAAACATGTATGTCGAAATAACTCAGGATTTTAATGGAACTGGAGAGGAATAATATTAAGTGAGCTGAAAGAGGGATGTCTTGGAGTTTATTGCATGAGGTTGATAGATTTACATTATAGAGTAATATAAATTTAAAAGGAGGATCTGTTAAATAATTGTGGCCAAAAAGTGGTCTGAGATCTACTGTCATTGAGCCAAGGAGAGTACTGAATGTGACCGTTATGAGCAGAGTGAATGAAAGAGATCTCAAGGGGACAACCAAGATGGAAAGGTAAAGAGGAGTTTCAAGAAAAAATTTCAAGAAAAAGTATTCAAATTATATTCTGTATTATAAATTAAGTGCCTCAAAGGGAGCTGTAGATTCATTGAGAAAGGCACTCTATCATCAGCAGTCATTTTTGTTTAAGAACTTGAATTCTCCTGGGTCCTTCTGTGTCAGTGTAATTTGGGACCATTTCTATAATACTGCTATAATTTTTTTATAATTCTGTAGAGTCACTGAAATATTCATAGCTATAAGTTTAAAAGATTAGTGTTTTCCTTTGTGAGACTTTTTCTGCTTTTTTCTTTTCTTTAAGAAAAAGTGAAACTTTCTTCTAGAGCTGACACACTTAAAGATTCTCCAGTTGCTTTTCTTTGCTGAATGGCTGATGAATGAGCTATTGGCTTCCTTGTAAGCCCTCTTAGCAAATCATTCTGCTCTTCTTTCACAAAGTCAGTTTATTCACAAATCTCAGAATTCAATTCTCACCTTCCTCAGTGCACACATCAAACTCCTTGGCCAAAAAAAGTTGTTAAATTAAGACTACTCAATACAGTTTGCACCTCCCGTAAGTGTTAACTCCAAACTTCCTTTATCTAATTGTACTATAAGGAATATTCCCCATAATTGCTAAATCTTTTAGATGTATTCTACCACAAACTTACTCATCTCTTCCAGAATTCGCTAAAAATTCTAAGAACAAAATAACCTCTTCTAAGGTTATTACTATCATTCAATAGATGTAAGAAAAAAACATCCAGATGAAGGAAAATCAAAAAGTACATGTAGAATCAAGCAGGGTGCACATACAATCAAAGGTTGGTAATGTATTGGAAGTTAATATATTGTTGGACTTCAAATAAATGAAAAAATGATTAGTAATTACAAAGGTATTTTAAAGAGGAAGGAGAATAAATTATTACATTGATATATTAGATATTAACTGGCTAACATCTTTTCTTCTCTAACTAAATAAGATGATTGTTTATTATGTGTAAACTATTTGGGCAGTCCTGTGTTAGGTCATTTATATATATAATATCTCATGTCATTCTCACTACACTAAAAGGTAGGGCTGAAAAAAATCCATGTTTTAGATGACAGCATCAAAGCTGAGAGGTTATATAATTTACCCAAAGTCACAGAGCTAATACCTGTCAGGGTTGGGATTTGTGACTGCAGAGCTAGTAAGTTTAATGCTTTCCCTTAAGTGTACATATTCCTTATTGCTTCTACCCTGTGAACTGTAATTTGCATTTTGCATTCCCAACTACGATTATTAATCTTTTAGTGCAGGGATCCATCAGCCAGCATTCCTTAAACTCATTAGATCATGAAAAGCTTTCATTCAGATTAGTATTTCATAGCAAGGGCTGCTGAGTTGGAGATAGCTGGCCAAGACCATGTGGAAGAGCTCATCAGCCTTTTGTTTCATGACAGTGAAGTCATATCTCTTAGGAGATTCAATTCTAAAGTGAGCACATAATGTGAGAATCGTTTATAGATAAAATTACCCTGTCCATCTCTTAATGCACTGGTAAGTGCTTTCTAAATGGTTTTGGGATTACAACCCTTCTCATTTCCTTTAGTCCTTGGATAATATTTCTCTATGGCCTTAATTCTTAAGTTTTTCTAATATGTCTGGCTACCTGGACAAAGTATTTCACTTCTTTGTCAAAGACTGGCAAACTCTCATGCCATTCCCGCATTCTTTGCCTGGCTTGGCTAATACGTGAGGACTGTTTCAGACTTGACTGAATCCATGACCAGTTTAATATAAATGATGTTTTAGGGTTATTGCTGAACGCTGTCTAGTTTAATTATTTTTTTAGGTCGAAGGGGTGTGATTTAAGTTCACTGTATTAAATTTCCTCCTAGGTGTGTCTTCCTCAGATTGGATAATCCCAACTCTTTTACAATGAATAAATGGATGTTTTCAGTGAACTTTCATTATCTATGTGACACTGTAGCATTCTCTGAGCTCTATTTTCTATAGTATTTGTATATAAAGTCCAGATTTAGTCACCCATCTTATAATTTCAAACCTACAGAAAATTGAAACAGTAGTACAAAGACACCAGTCTACACTTTACCAAGATTTCACTAATTATAACATGTTGCCACATTTGATTTTGCTCATTGCCTTAAAGAAAGACACATAAGAGTTGTGAGTTTACATTTTATTCAGGGTCTTACTGGGGACCGTATATAGCCTGGGAGACAGCCACTCAGTCCTGAGGAAACTGCTCTGAAGAGGTAGGGGAGGGGCCAGTTTATAAATTTTTTTGGTTTGGAAATAACATGCAGTCTTGTTAAAAGCAATGACACACATCTTGGTCAAAGATCACTGATAATTCCAAAGAACAGGTGTATGTTAATGATTTAGTGCTTTGCTATGTCTGGGAAGATGCAAGAATCTCGGGTCATTGAAATTCTTCCTGAGATATGTGTCTAACTATCTAAGGGCCTGTTTATCCAAAGCACAGGGCGCCTCACCTGTTTTTCATCCTGAACTCCTCTTGGTACACTGTCTGTGGGCGACCGCAATGGTTGCGACTTAACCCCTGTGGAAGTGGGTGATGAGAGATGCTCTTTGTTCTTCTTTGTTCACATTCTTTTAAGTATAAGTAAAAAATGAGTCACATACCAGCAAATGTACTTTTAACTTGTAGACATCATGAAATATCACTGCTAAATATTTCAGTTTGCATATTTTAATAAGACATCCTTACCTAATCAGAATACCATTATTACTTTTAAGTGAAATGGCATTAATTCAATGACATAATCTGCTTTTTTAAAAAGTACTATAGCAATTATTTGTGTGCTTCTTATTGCATCCTATCAGGAGGCACATAATGTTAGTTCTTTCAAATACCAGTGATGAGATCGATCACTTGATCAAGGCAGTGATCATCACATCTTTCCGTTGTACAAGTATATCTTTCCCTTGTAGTAAGTGTTTGGGGAAGGTGAATGTGTTAAGAGGGGGGACACTTTGAGATAATGCGACTGTCCTGTTTCTTGGCACTTTTTTACCCAGTGATTGTAACATCCATTGATCATCTCTGCCTGAATTTGATATTACATTGATGGTTGTGAAGGGGTGATTTTTAAACATTCTGTCATTGCTTTAACATTAATTAGTTGGTATTCTTCTATAAATGAGAGCTTTTCTTTCCTCCATTTGCCCTTCTGAGTATCTCAATGCAAAGATTCTTTTTTTAATTTACTAATCTGTTGCTGTGATTATTCTTCTTCAGTGTTCAAGTTGCCCTAAATTTGATCAGTGGAAACCAACTCCTGTGTCATTCACATGCCTCTGTTAGTCTTTGCTTTCTGGCTCAACAAAATATTCTAAGCCTACTTTATATACTTTCCCTGTCATGGAAGTGTAAGAAGCATTTTTTTTTTTTTTTACATCTTTATTGGGGTATAATTGCTTTACAATGGTGTGTTAGTTTCTGCTTTATAACAAAGTGAATCAGTTATACATATACATATGTTCCCATATCTCTTCCCTCTTTCAAGGAGTCCTTCATCTTTTTGGTAGGAAATGATATTTAGAAAGCAAGAACTGGGCAAGTTATACTGTTTGCTGCTGGGATAGTATCATTGCTTGCAGCCTTTTTTAGTAGATAGAGCTAGGATGTGTGTATGTGTATACCTACACACATATACATACATACATACATACATATATAAATTATGACTTTAACTGGATATCTCCTATTCCAAGCTAACACTGTAGGGTTTTTCCTCTATTTTCCCTATTCCATAATTTATCTCCTTTCTCCAAAATGAAAACCTGGATCCCAGCAGTATTGGTATATTTGCTCTCCCTTTCAGTGCATATAAAATAGTTTTAGAATTACAACACCAGTATGATCTCTGAAAACAAATCATGAACTAGACTTCCTAATTTCTGCACAGTCCCTTTCTTCTTTTAGCTATGTGTCAGTTTTCTTAGCATACAACCTGTTAAGCTTTTTTGTATGTTAGTATTACCATTTTTCTTAAGAGAACAAAAATTCTGCTGACTCATAAACTGAGTTGCTACTATGCATGTTATATACAGTTTAATATCTCTTACGTTCATATACATTTTTGCTGTAATATATGTGTTGGAATCGCATGTTCACGTTAGAATTGTTTTCCAAAGAAAAAAATAGATGCTCAGAAAACATAGGCGTAATGGACACAATATCTGGCAAGTAGTGAATTATACAGAGCCAGTTACAAAGTGGTAGTTAACTGTGGATTCTTCAGCTCTTCAGAGACATTGGGTCTATGTAATATATTTCAGTATATTCAGTAGGGTCCTGAATACTTATAGCACAACCAGAGAGAAATCACTGTTGAAATCCTTCTGCAGGGTGTTGCTTACCAGTTTTTTTCTCTTCAGGGTATCAGAACCGTAAGTAATGGATGGTTCCACTCACACCAGATCTCTCTCTCTATATCACTATCTATAGAGATTGAATAATTTGAGGTTTTATGAAGATACACTTTGGAATATCCATGCAATATACAGTTATATCTATATATAATTTATCATAAAAAATAAATAAAAGGCATACATAGAGATTTTAATATGAATATTATAGGAAGTTTGATTAACATTAAAAAGAGAAACAGTTTTATGCCCTTCAAGGGCATAAAAGATAAAAGCTACATTCATCACGGGAGCTATATTAAATATATACAACTATGGATGAGTTAATAATCTTTTTTAGTTTTACATAACCCTTTATAAAGGATTATAAACTGCTATAGCATTTGGATTGATTTTTTTCTTGTTTCCATAATAAAAAATTGAGAAGATTTAATAGAAGAGTTTTACCAGAACTGTGCCCTGCAGTTACTGCTTAAGCCTTCCTGGATGCTTTGCTGCAACTTGACTGCCCTCTTCAGGCTGCATGTTAATAGATTAGAAAAATTTACAGTGTTCCTTCCATTCATAAAGTTACATCTCTAATGTTCCTATGAACTATTAAAACAGAAAGTACTTTTTTAGCTAACAGTGTTGGAAATGTGCTTATTTAAGTGCTAGGAGCATTTGTGGTTTTCAACTTTCAATTTCAGATGGCAGTGAAGTTTGAAGGGTTCTAGTAAGCATTAGTGACACCTTTGCTCATTAGTCTAAGCTGACACAAACATATGCAAGAAGCCAGTCACTTTCTTTGTCATTAGTTAGGCTTCTTCTATCCCCTGTTAAGCATGAAGATGTTGGAATATGGAGAGATAAGAGATAATGGAGTTAAGTTTAGAGGACAGGGTTTATGTTATTGGGGCATATTCCTCCTAACAAGTCTTTTTTACCCTAAATAGATATCATCAACATTGAACTATGTTTTTCTCAGGCTTATTGAATTATTTCTAGTGACAAACAGATCTGGTCTCTAGTCCTATTGCTACTAAATTACCTTCAACAGAAGAAAGCCCCCATTTACCTTGTCAGTAGTAAATTTTCTCTGAGTATTGTATTTGTGTTGAAAAAGTGTAATTTGCTTAGCTCCCCTGGAATTCTTTACGCCAACAGATAGATTCCTAACTAGAAGCACGATGTGTAGAAAATTTTGCTCATTGCTTTGGTGCTCTAGATTCTAAAGGAGAAGATGTAAGAAATAGGTCATATCTTCATTTATATAGTATTTTAATAGCGGCATATATTTTCCCAACTAGACCAGTATAGTAACATTCTGAGTGGTTTACGAACATTTATTTTCTCCTCCTCTAATACATTATGCACACTGTTGCCAGATACAGCTTTCTTAATTAGTATTTTGCATAATCTACTTCTTCCAAAACACTTGTAGTAGTTGTTCACTTTTTACAGAATAAAGTCAAGATCTTATTTATCTTTCTCCTGGAAGAGAGCGTCCAGTCTATTCTTTCCTTATTTTCTAACATGAAACTTAGTTCTGTTATTTGACTACATAAAATACATTTCAGACTGGGTAATCTTTGTTTATACTGCTTCTGTTGCCTTCATATTCTCTTCCGGTCCTTCCTTGATTATTATAATTTTAGTCCTCCCAGTCTTTTCTGAATATTTTCCCATTCACACTTTGTCCAGCTGCTCCAATCCACTGTGATCCCATTCTCTTCTATATGCTGTATAGCATCTACAATCTGCATTCTTTTTTCAATGTATGTATCTTACTTGTGTGTTAGTGTGTGTCTATTCTGTTCTCTGACAAGCTTCTTAAAGGCGGAGACTGTGAGGTACACTTTTTTATTATTGTAGCATATATTAAAACGTTGAATAAACATCACTGATGATTAAGATCTAGATTTTATATTTCATATGAAATTAATTTAGGAACATGACGTTAGGAGATGATTTAGTCATTATTCAAATCAAGACCACTATTCCTTTGAAAAATAGCATATATTTGTGATGGTACAAAGATTTAAGGTGTTTCTTTTTTTCTTCCTAAGACCACCAATACCGTGAAGCAAATTGGCCTTAAAAGAGACATTAACCTGTGACATAAATCTGACTAAGTGGGCTTTTACTCAGACTGTCCAGAATTCAAAATCTCTTAATTTAGTATTATTTAGTTTTAGGGTATATGTAATATATTGACTCTTTAGGAAAGTATATTATTCATCATCAAACCTTTATTAAATGCCTATTCTGGACTAAGGCCTAGCCAACGAACAATTACTGCATAAACATAGTATGCATAAGCAGAACAGTATATGCATAAAATAAACAGCAATGCACAGCAGCTGAGAATTTCCACTTCTGACAGTTGCCCGAAGTATTACAGAGAATTGAAGTGGCTTCTGTAGGAGGGGCATTTTTGAGCAAGCTTTTGAAAGAAGGGAGGACATTTTAAGCAGAGGATTTAATGATTTAAAGCTTAAAGAATGAACACAGGGTGTCACAAAACGGAGAGACCCTTTGAGCATGTGGTATGTTCCTATGGGTACAGACTGTAGATGTAAATTGTGGCCAGGGGATAGGGGCTCTTCTCTTCTGCCCATGGTCTTCGTTATATAGGCAGTGGGGAACTCTTTAGGACTTTGGAACAGAGGAGAGAACCCACAGTTGATTATTTATTAGGAAATTAAACTGAGGAAGTGGATGGTGTAGAAAACAGAGTTTGAAGGCAAAATGAATTCATCCTCTTTGACCCCTCAATACCACTTACCACATTTTCTTGTTTTATTTTCTTCAGAGTATTTCCAACTATCTGACATTTTGTGTATACTTGTGTGAGGCATCTTTTTCTCACTAGAGTGTATTCTCCTTGAAGTCAGGGCCCTTGAACTTATTATTCAGTCCTTCATTACCTGACACATTGTTGGCACTAATATATATTTGTGGAGTGAATTAATGAGTGAATGAATGTATACTTAGTAGATTCTAATAGGTCTGGGGTAGGTTATAACATTATAAGGGAAAAAAGTTCAAGATTATCCCAGTCTTATGTCATTCCATAAGATACTATACACAGATGTTGAATACTAAAATTTGATAGTATTTTTCCTGTGTATTTTTCAAAATGAAGCATTTTCATTTCTCAGAGCATCATTATCATAAGAATGCCAGTTTTTGCAGATGTGCCATTTCCCTCAGTTTCATTTTAAAAGTTAAAATGTGCTTTTGTGTAAGATGTTCTTTTATGTAAAAATAAACTGCTTTCTTAATTGTTATGCTATCGTTTTAACGATTTTTTTAAGGACGCACTGGTCCCTTAAGGTTCATTAGTACAGAGATGTTCAGATCTACTTAATCGTCAGTGCCAATTCATGGTGTGACATTACTATACATTTTTTCTTTGAAAATTAATGATGAATAACTACCTGTAATATTATATTCCATAAGACAAAAATCAAATCAGATTTTAGGGCTCATATTGGTCCTAACTCTGCTTTTATTTAGGGTTGGAAGAGGAGCCATGAGGCACTGTTTTAAATAGATGAGGGAGGGTGTGAGCTATGTAATCCGCGTGTATCCCTCCAGGAGACAGAGAGCATGTTCCCATTTATATCACAGCTTCATTTCTCCAGCACCTTGAAGTCTTTCCCTTCCCAGCCCTCGTGCTTGCTGTTCCTGCTCCCCGAAATGTCTATTCTCTAGCTCTTTTCAGCGATGGCTTTCTCTCATCCTTGAGATTTGGGCATTAGTGTCCCTTCATCTGAGAAGCCTTTTATGACCGTGTCATCTGAGTAGATCCTCCATTGTTTTCTGTAATACAATTCCATGTAATTTTTTTTCTCAGTGTATATCTT
This sequence comes from Hyperoodon ampullatus, assembly GCF_949752795.1. Lineage (NCBI taxonomy): Eukaryota > Metazoa > Chordata > Mammalia > Artiodactyla > Ziphiidae > Hyperoodon > Hyperoodon ampullatus. The sequence continues at coordinate 18,020,993 of NC_136933.1, forward strand.
ACCTTTTAATGATTTTGATTTGTTTATTTGGTTGTTTATTATATGTCTCCTCACTAAAACATCAACTCCATGAAAGCAGAGACCTTGGAGATTAGCTCACTTCTGTTAGGTGCTCAGGTTAAATCTAATTTAACCACCAAAGGTTTAAAAGTTTGTAATTATTTCATTGAACAGATTCAGAATGTATACAATAGAGTTTTCTGCCTGGTGAGCACAGTGCAGTCTCAGGCTGATCTGTACAGTGTCGGTTTTTGTACTGTGCTCTCTTAAAATGTGCCCTTAAGGTCTTTATGCTAAGTGACCTCAGATTATAGCCTTGTTCATATTTAGCCCACTTAAATATATTTTAATCATAGCACTGTTAGGTGCTCCTTGTTAATAAAAAAGGGCCTAGAATGTCCCTAGCCCTTGCACTCACTTATTTGCAGACTTAGCCACAGGCAATCACTGTTATTCCTTTGTGTTGTTTTCTTCTGGTGTTTTTTTCATACCTCTCAATGTTAGTCTTATATATTTCATGCAGTAGACCTGATCTTTACATTTCTGGCTCTAATAGGTGAGGATTTAACTCATCTCACCCCTTATCATTTTTATAGTTTTCTTTTATTATTGTAAACAGTAAATAGCGTTCTTCTATTTCTTGTTCATAAGTGTAAGTGATATCTCTTGATTCCCTAAGTCGAAGATTAGCAAGTACACCTTCTTCCTCCCTTTTACCTACCAAATCCTGTTCCCTGTACTTCTGTATTGTCATAGTTGATAGCTCTTACATTCTGTACTGTAACCATCATTACATCTGTGCTCTGTCTGTAGGTCAACTTATTGTTTCCACAGAAATAGCATCAATTGCAAAGTAGTAGGTTTTTATTATGGTTCCTTTTCCACAGTGCTGTTGTTTATGACCCCCTCCCTGACGCAAAAGAAAATGTTCAAAATGACTACCTTTTCCCATCACCTAGCAATCAAGATTATGATACATTTTAATTTTCTTCTTCTTTGGACCTTGCCTTTTAGATTCATTTTGTTGTTGTTTTTCCTGTCGCAGGACCACATGTGCCTTAACAATAGTCTGGACATCGTGCCACTCTTTCTAATTGTAATGGTTGCTTAGAATTGGTTCTCTTCATCTTGAAGTCCAAGTAAATTCCTGTCCTGATTTGTAGTAGTTGGATCACAGCTTTCTTACACATCTTCCACCTTTCCTACTGCATCATATTTCTAGTTGCCCCTTTACCTTCCTTACAGTTCTTCTATCACACTCTCATTTTTACCATTTCTATCAATTATAGCCTAAGGTAATTTCATATGACTTACATTTCTTCACACATGTTTATTTCAAACTTAGTCAATTGTTTGGCTTGATATACAATTTTAGATTGAAAATAATATGCCCTCAAAACTCTGAAGGCGTTATTCTGTTATCTGCCAGCGTCTACTGCTGCAAATAGCCAGTCCAATCCCCATCTCATTGTTTGCCTTTGTTAAGTACTTTTTTTTTTTCTGAAAGTTTTTAGGATCTTCTTTTTATCCATAGTGTTTTAAAATATCATAATATGTTGGTCTTTTCTTATTCCTCTTATTCAGAACCTGGGAAGTAATTTTAATTTGAATGCCTAGTCTCCTTTAATTGTATTATGTTTCCAGAAAATTTCCTTAGTCTCTTCTCTTTCTGGGGCTCCTATTTGAAGGTTGGGCTTATTGGACTATATGCCTAGGTACCTTTCTCCTTCCTCCCACCGATATTGTCCACCTGTGTCCTTTTCTTTGAATTTTATTTAACTCTATCTACTAATATTGGTGTTTAATTTGAGAAATCATATTTTCTATTTACAAGTGCTTGCTCTTTTACTTTCTTTGTTCTTTTTTTGTATATGGCATTGTTATTTTTTTGTGAATACTGTTGGGAAAAGCAACAGTATGATCATCCTGCCATGAGCTCTGATGATCCTGCATGTTCTTTTTTTTTTTTTTTTTTTTTTTTTTTTGTGGTATGCGGGCCTTTCACTGCTGTGGCCTCTCCCGTTGCGGAGCACAGGCCCGAGACATGCAGGCTCAGCGGCCATGGCTCACGGGCCCAGCTGCTCTGCGGCATGTGGGATCCTCCCGGACCAGGGAACAAACCCGTGTCCCCTCGGCAGGCGGACTCTCAACCACTGAGCCACCAGGGAAGCCCAGGATGGGCTTTTTTGCCCACACGCTTTCTATTAGAACTCCTCCACTCTGCCCTTATGTAGCGTAATGGCAAACACAGCAATAAGTAAAGGAATCAGTGTGGCTGTGATGCAGTAACCCTTTATTCACAAATGATAAAGTTTGAATTCTGTATAATTTTTACATGTCGTGGAATATTCTTTTTATTTTTTTACCTCCGTTTAAACTATAAAATCCTACTCTTAGCTTGCAGTCCATACTAAAACAGGCCAACTCTTGCCCCAGAATTCCCTGTTTTATTAATAGCTTTGTTAATGTTTCAATACTGATAATGTTTCTCCTCTGTCCCATTATCCTTATCAGGCAAGCTAACGAAGAATATCAAATACTGGCTAACTCCTGGCGCTACTCCTCTGCTTTTTGTAACAAACTCTTCTTCAGTATGGTGGACTACGATGAGGGAACAGATGTTTTTCAGCAGGTAAAAGAGTTTTATTTTAATAACATATTTAATAGAGTTAGTTATGATTGCTGCATCTTTGTTTGCCAGATAAAAATACAATTCAGTGCATACAATGAGTAGTTATTAATTATGTGATATGATTACAATAATTACAGTCAATGTTACCTTTATCAGTACATAGTTTTTGCCATTAGTGAATAAACACATTTTGAGTTTTCCATTATAGAGGAAGTATGTTTTTTCAGCATATAGTGGCAGTTTACATGCCACTGATATACTGTATGTGGTTTGGGTGGTATTTTGCAAATATGTATTTTGCATAAATTTGTGAAATTTTATATAAGATTCAGTGTAAGTTGTACTTAACCTTTATGTTGTTTTGGGGGGATATAAGGCCTTTAAGGGGGTAATTAAGGTTAAATTAGGTCATAAGGATGGGACCCTAACCCAATGGGACTCATGTCCTGCTTCCTATAAGGATACCAGCCCTATTGGAATTTGTTGTGATTACATCATCATCGCTAACATTGAGTCCTTACAAGTCCAAGGACTCTTCTAAGTACTTCATGTGTTTTCTTTCATTTAGCTTCATAACAATCCAAAGAGAAATATGTTGTTTTTATCTCTATTTCATAGATGAGGAAATTAAGGTATGGAGAGGTTAACATCACTTGTCCAAGGTTACAGAGTTAGTATATGGAGATAATAAAATAAAATGGTGATAGAATTTGAGCTCAGCTGTCTGGCTTCTTGATCCCTGCTGTTACCCTGCAGTTATTAATTTCTTGTATTTATCACTACTTGATCATGCCTTTCAAATGTAAGACTTAGTGCCATACCCAGCATTGATTAGTTTGGGTATCTTGGTCTATTTTATTTTTCTCACATGTGACACTCTGGCGCAGTTCTTTACCATGTCATGGAAAAGTATTTAGTTCTGTAAACACTCAAGCTAATTGTAAATGGTCCATTAGTGAGTGTTTCTGCTTACTTGCTTCCAGATTGATAATTCATTCTTCTTTGACAGTTTCTAGTTGAATAGGATAAATTCTCTCTTTTTGCCTTCAATACCCTTTACCCTTGGGCTTTCCTGTTAGTATTCTTCATTTATTTTTTCCTTATAAATTTATTTTACCTTTTGAGCATGTTTCCTTTTGCCCATCTATTCAGGAAGTATTATTGAATTGGTGAGAAAAACATACATAGTTCTTCCCCATAAGGAGCTTACAGACTAGGGAGCTAATATAAAAACAAAGAAAAACACATAAACATAAATGTGTAATTTCAAATAACCTTGTAAAGGTAAATTACAGTGCTATAACATCCAAATATTTTTTCATGTAATTTATAGGTCTGTGTAGAATCTCAGGAGACTTGGCCTTAGAGATCATCAGATGATAGTGCTATATATATAGCATTTGGTATATACATGAATATATATGTTCACTCAGTATATACATGAATCCTCTCTGCCATCTTAGAAAACAGTCACCCAGGTCCAGTCTGATTGCTAGAGCAGAGGCTTCAAGCCCAAACGTCTACCCTGGCTAGGCGTGGAAGCTGAATGAGGGAAACCGGTTACATGAGTTTAGTTTCATTATGGGATCTTTGTTTATGTACATACTTAGTATATTAAAAACATTAGTTCTTCACTTGAATACTTAAATATGTTCCCTCCTATCTTTATTAGAACAAAATCTTTCTTGGTCATTTTTTTTTTAAATAAATATTTAATGGAAACACTCAAATTTCACTTTTTTCCTAACTGCTGTAAGAAATAAAATCAGCAGAATGCCATGCAGCTGACCGTTGGTTTCACTGGCATGGGTGGGGCTACAGCGGACTGGACGGGACCAGCCGACCCAGTGAGGGAGATGCAGCTCAGCTCGCTCTCCAGTGAAGAAATGCAGGCCAGTGGAGCTAGATCTGTTTTTCAAGTAGAGACACAAATAATGAATTTTTATATGAAATTTCTCTATCCTTAAAATGTTGGCAGCTAATTCGACTTAAAGAAAACCAAACAAAATTGTGGGACAAAGTAATCCTTCCTTTGTGCTAGGTACTGACTATATAAGCTGCCAGTATATAAACATATAGATATACTGTTAGATATAATTGTTGAGTTCTTTTATATGCTTTACACATTTTTTTTAACTTTGGCATAGATATAAGAGTTGAAGTCAAGATTGTTTTTAATTGAAAAATTTCCTCAGGTTAATTTTGAATCAGCAGAATTCCAAACACAGCACTGCTTTGTTTTTCCAAAACCTAGCCCCTGGCTTAGCAATGAGAGTTTTCATTTTAAAATGCAGAAGTGCATAAAAGTATAGCTGCTAATGATTTTTATGGGGAACTATAATCTACAAAAATAGGGAAGTGTATATTTTGTTTTACTTGGGAACTACTAAAAGATTCTTAATGCGTATGTTTTCTTTCTTGCTAACTACTGAGTCACATTTTGTTGAAGTACTCTCTCTAAACTGATGTTTGAAAGCACTGTCAGCATTGTCACTGTGGTGTCTGGATATGATATTGAGAACAAGTGAAGAAATTTGACAATCTCTGGCTTGTTGGAGACTTGTTTGGAAAGTAAATTATATGTGATTCCCGTGTGATGGCTGAGGCTGTGTCTGACAGCAGGCCAACAAATTAATGATGTGTTAGAAGGCACTCTGCACTAGCAGTCAGGAGTGTGTTGTACCCTGCTTTGTGTAGCCTTGGGAATTTGTACATTTTAATTAAGATTAAAGCTTTGAATTATATTTTTTAACTCTAAAATTCTAGGATGTGAAGTGTCTTAGCGTGGAGTTTCTGATTGTTCTAATGCAGGGACTTCCTCTCCCTTGAATCTTACATTTACATATTGGCTGTAGCTGTCTCTTGTGCATCTGTCAGGAAACACCTGAACAAAGTGTGGAGGGGGGAGAAATCACAGGGAAGAGAGGAATTGGTGACTGTGTTCTGTTCAATTTAATAAAAATTACTAAATGTCCGTAACATGCAGGCCCACAGCTGGTACTGCTGTATCTTTACCTTGATGACAGCAAGCATGATCTGATGTTTGTTGTTACTTCAATTTGCTTTTTATTCTCATTATTGGGGAATTCTGAACTACATATTGGAAGTCAGGGCCAAAAATCACTTTGCCTTTCATTTGAAACATTTTTCATAATTCTTGGGCAGCAAGAATTTAATCTGTATGTATGTTTTGCAGTTTATTCCTCAATGCAAAGTAACCTCATATTTGTTTTTAGATATGATATTATTTATACTAGAGTAGTGTTTTATTCAGTATACTTTTCAAATGGAGCTTGCCTTTAGAAAATAGTTATGAGATATGACCATTTTGAGACAGTTGAAATAATGGAGGAGTTGAACAAAAGTCTTTAAAGTTTTAACAAAGAAGTCAATATACTTGAAATTAATTACATGATATATTTATATCTTTCATCAAATGCCAGTCCTTTTTCTTTAATAACTGCTAAAGAAGTGAAAACAGTCCATGTACCACCAAATTACAGTGTTTCTATTTTGCACTTTGAATCATTTCATTCTTTAGTTGTAGAATTCTAGAAAATAAAGAAGGAAATGGCCAATGAAATAGATGATGCAGCTGAGAATGTGAATGACGTATGTTAAATGTGAAGGTTCGGCAAGCTTGGCCTAATTCCTAAGTTCTTTTCTATTCAACAATATATTAAGATGACTAAAAGCAGTAATTAAGCTCTGGAAAGCCACTTGGATTTTCATAATAAATGCTATCTTTCCAAACTTCATGCAGGGAAAAGCCCCATAAAATGTCAGATGAAGGATATATAAAGAGTGGTGGGCTATTGTATTTAGTATGTTTTATCTTATGTTTTACAGCTCAACATGAACTCTGCTCCTACATTTATGCATTTTCCTCCAAAAGGCAGACCCAAGAGAGCTGATACTTTTGACCTTCAAAGAATTGGATTTGCAGCTGAGCAACTAGCAAAGTGGATTGCTGACAGAACGGATGTTCATGTATGTTCTTGTTCCCTATCAGTTTTAATAATAGGCTAATTAGTGTGGTTGTAATAAGGCTACAGGATTTGTAATAAGGCTACAGGATTTTTTTTTTTCAATTTCTCTATGGAACATTTCTCCTTGCTTCAAGAAAACTGCATCTGATAGCTGTAAGTTAAACTTTGAGTTAGGTGAATTTAAATGGTTTTTAAAATAATGGTTCTTAAAATATCAGGGAACCATTAAAGAATACGTAAGTTAGGCACAAAGTAATTTCACAGGCTAGAAAATATACTGACTGTTGCTCAGCGGTCTTAGTAATCAAAGAAATTCTAATTAAAAAGCCAGATGTATAATTTTTATCTATCCTTTGAGCAAATAAAAATGGGATAATACCCACTTTTTCATGAGCCATGTGAGAAAATGCCACTGACATATACTGTGCTTGGGTCTATAAATTGGTGTAACTATTCTAATGGTATGTGTCATGTCTTTATTTTATGGAATTTAACTTAATAACTCCACTTGTAGGAATTTAACTTAAGGATATAATCAGGAATGATTTAAATTATTAACCATAGGAAAAAAGTTTTTAACGTTCATTCTAATGGAAAAAATTGTAAAGAAATCAAATGTGTAAAAATAAGAGACTAATTAAATGTACCAGAGTCTAGACAGTGGTTTGCAAGAATATCTGATGTAGAAAGAAGCTTAAGGTATAACAAGTGAAAAAGTAGGTTAGAAAAATAGTATTTATAGTATGACTCAGAAAAGCATAAATATGAGTGTAGATGCATAGACAGTTTATTCAGCAAGTAAATGAACAAAAATGTTGATGATAGTTCATGTCTGTGTGGAGCACTTAATGTCACCAGAATGTTCTACAGTGAACAATTATAACCAGCTACTTTAAAATTATATTTACCTTAGAAGTAATACAGAAGCATTGATTTTTACCATAAGGTGTAAACACATTTATTCTCAGTTGAGAAAGACGTCTCTCATATTATACTACCATCATTGTAAATAAATAATATAGGTATTAATGATATTTCGGTGGCTAAACTTACTTCCTAACTCATCATTTTTTTGGAAACGTTTGGGCAGATATTCAACTCTACAATGTATCATTTATTTGGTACAAAATATTAAAAGTAATTTGGAAAAGTACTATTAATTCTTTATAAGAAATACCAAATTTTAATCAGAAATGATTCTAACCTATTATCATACTTACGCATTGTTAGTAGATATATATATTTTTTACAAATGTGGATCTATTTGTAAATAATTTCAAATTAAAAAGTTCCACAAATGAAAATAGTATAAATAGTTTGTGTATACCCTTTATCAGGATTCACAAAGTGTTGACTTTTTTTACAGCTTTTGCTTTGCCATTCTTATTCTCTTACCTCTCCCCCACACTGTCTCTCCACACATACTTACACACCCACACACAGTCTTTTTCTGAACCATTAGAAGGTGAATTGCATTTCCTAAGAAATACATGAAGATGGTACGGTTATCACCTTCACAGATTTACATTGGTATAATATTTCTATTTGAGCTATGGTACATATTCTAGCTTTGTTCAGTTGAACTAATACTATCCTTTAATATTTTCCCACCTTCAGTACAAGATCCAGTCTAGAGTTAGGTATTACATTTACTTGTCCTTTAGCCTTGTTTAACCTGGAACATTTCCATAACTTATCTTTGTCTTTTAAAAACTTTGACATCTTGAAGAATATAATCCTCTCCCACTTTTTGAACTGAATGATCCTTATTTGATTTGCCTGATGTTTGCTTTTGACTGGATTCTGCTAATGCATTCTTGACCACAATACCACAGAGGTCATGTTTTGTTCATGAATATAAGTAGGTTTTGCATATATTTAACTGTATTCACCTAAAAGCACCTGAAGAGCAAGTCATGTTACATAGCCATGATGTTTTAAGGCATGTATTTTTTGACTCATAAAGAGCAAAAGGAATGTTATTTCCAGGTACGAAAAGTAAGGTGACACCTTTCTGAATTACTTGTGTTAAAAGATTGGAAGGACTAGAATATGGTTCAGCAAAAAAGATAAATATCTTTCTTTAACTTTAAAAACTTCCATTGTATTCTTGCAGATTCGTGTCTTCAGACCACCCAACTACTCAGGCACCATTGCTTTGGCCTTGTTAGTGTCACTTGTGGGTGGTTTGCTGTATTTAAGAAGGAACAACTTGGAGTTCATCTATAACAAGACTGGTTGGGCCATGGTATCTCTGGTATGTTAACACATTTACCCTATTTCTTTGTGTAATGGTATAAGTTGTATAATATTAACAAAATGAGCCAGATTATTACTATAATGGAAATCAAGTCTGGATGAGAGGAATTAACTTTTTAGGACTTAAGGTGATATAATTTAAGTTCAGTTAGTCTAGACTGTGCTATCTTCCTTCTACGTTTCACTATTAAAATGTAATGTCTTTCCCTGTGTACTTGGCATATTACAAGTGCTAAAGGAATGTATGTTGAATACATTTAGAAATATACTAAGAATTAGTAGTTTGGAGACTCTTACAAACTGAAGCAGTTGGAAATGTACTCATTCAGTTGTTTTTTTCCAGCAACTCTTTTCTTGTGTCTCTACTATGTTTCTGATGTTTATTAGGTACTGGAGGTATAAAGGTAAGACTAGACCCTACCTGTACGTAATTCATCGTGGGGATACAAGCTAATCAGAAGACAAATACAGTGTAATGTTACACATGCTGTGATGGAGGTAAGCACAAAATATTGTAGGAAGGTCATAGGAAGGTCACCTAACCTTGAGTGACAAAGGTCATGACAGGCTTCCTAGAGTGTGTGACATCATTTATGTTTTAGAATGATCACTTTGGTAGCAGTGGGCAATCAATTGAAGGGTATGTCTGGGATCAGGAAACTTGGTTAGGATACTATTAGGAGAATCCAGGTGAACATGATCCTATTTCAGTTTGTACTAAAAGGATTTTTCTTCCCTTTATGATTGTGCTAAATTAAAAAATAATAATTAGCTAATAAAATGGAAATGTGAACAGTATATAAATAAAATATATTCAGTGATATATCTGATATTTAATAGTTATACTAATTAAAAATATTGGTGTAAAATAATATAAATGGTAGCATAATATCTATATTATGCAAATAGACTTAAATTCTTACTAGAAAATGGAGCTTTCCTAATTATAGTAGGTTAATATTTTTCTCTTTGCTTTTTATATTTTAAAGACATGACTGTTTAAAGCAAAATATAACACTGCATTGATGGATTGGTGGGTTTGTTGTGTGTGCATGACAATAGCATGTTAAAGGATAAATTGAGCTATGTTGTTGAAAAGTTCCTATATTTTACCTGATGTGGTTCAATATCAACTTTAAATTGACTGGGATGAGTTTAAGATACATATTGTAATCCTCAGAGGAACAATTGAAAACATAATACAAAGAGATTAGCTGGAAAGCTAAGATAGTGATTAAAATGGAATACTAAAAATATATAATTAACACAGAGGAGTAAAACACAAGAAACCCAGTACAATTTAAAAAATGACAGACGTAAATACCATCATATCAGTCATATCATATCAATATACTTATGTACTTTAAATATAAACAGATTTAGTACCTCGATCAAAGGACAGAAATTGTCAGTTTGGATCAAAATGCATTAGCAGACTATGTGCTGTCACATAGAATATGTAAAGGATTATTGCTACTCAGTTATAAGACAGAAATCATGGTTTTAAAAAATGACGCTCTGTTTATAGGTAAGATGGCATTATACATATGCCAACCTTTTTCTGCTGGTGATATAACTATAAAACCTGGAGCGAATGCAAGGCTCAAGTATTTGATGTTTTTAAAAAGTAAGTGTCAGCAGGTAGATCAGGTAAGAACATCAGCTTTCAAAATGACATCTAATTAAAAGATGTTGAGGGTTGATAATTTTTTGTTTACTATTTTCGTTTTTCTTGACTTAAACTCAGTTCAGCTTGAAAGTTTAAAGTGAGCCATGTGGAGCAAAGATACCTAGAAGATATCTCTGGTTCTGGCTCAAGGAGCAGTAAAGGGAATCTATAAAGCTCATCAACAAAATGAAAAGCTTTTGGTGTCATATTCAAAATACTGCTGTGAAGACTAATGTCAAGGAGCTTTTGCCCTATATTTCTTCTAGGAGTTTTACAGTTTCAGGTCTTACATTTAAATCTTTAATCCATTTTGAGTTGATTTTTGTGAGTGGTATAAGATAGGGAGTAGTTATTCACATTATTTTGTATGTGAATATCCACTTTTCCCAACACTGTTTATTGAGGGGACTGTCCTTTCCCTGATGTATATTCTTTGCTTTCTTGTCAAATATTTCTTGATGGCATATGCATTAGTTATTTGTGAGCTCTCAATTCTATTCCATTGGTTTATGTGATTTTTATGGTGGTACCATACTGTAGCTATGTTATATAGTTTGATTTCAGGAAATGTGATACTTCCCACTTTGGTTTTCTTTCCCCTCAGGATTGCTTTGGCTATCTGGGATCATTTTGTGGTACCATATGAATTTTTGTATTGTTTTTTCTATTTCTGTGAAAAATGCCATTGGAATTTTGATAGTGATTGCATTGAATCTGTAGATGGCTTTGGGTAGTGTGGACATATTAACAATATTAATTCTTCCAATCTAGGTAGTTGGATATCTATAGTTGGACACAAGATACTTCCCATCTGTTTAATTTCTTTCATGAATGTCATGTACAGATCTTTCACCTCCTTAATAAAATGCTTAGGAATGAATTTAACTGTTTTTGATGCTGTTGTAAATGGGATTTTTAAATTTCTTTTTTGGATAATTTATTATTAGTGTAGAAATGCAACTGAGTTCTGTATGCTGATTTTGTATTTTGTTTTGTTATTTATATTTGGCTGTGTTGGGTCTTCGTTGCTGCGTGTGGGCTTTCTTCACTAATCCTTGTTGCGGTGCGTGGGCTTCTCATTGCAGTGGCTTCTCTTTGTTGTGTATCACGGGCTCTAGGCGCGTGGGCTTCAGTAGTCGTGGCACGCGGGCCCAGCAGTGGCACAGGGGCTTAGTTGCTCCACGGCATGTGGGATCTCCCTGGACCAGGGCTCAAACCCATGTCCCCTGCATTGGCAGGCAGATTCTTAACCACTGCACCACCAGGGAAGTCCTTGGAAGTCCTTGTATGTTGATTTTGAATCTTGCAACTTTAGTGAAGAAATCAGTGATTAGTTCGAACCCTTTTTCGGTGCAGTCTTTAGGATTTTCTGTGTATAAGATCATATCATCTGCAAACAGAGACAGTTTCACTTCTTTTCTGATTTGAATATCCACTATTTCTTTTTCTTGCCTAATTGCTCTAGATAGTACTTCAGTACTATGTTGAATAAGGTTGATGATAGGACACCCTTTCTTGTTCCTGATCTTAGAGGTAAAGCTTCCAGCCTATTGCAGTTGAACATGATGTTAATTGGGAGCTTATTGTATCTGGCTTTTATCATGTTGTTGTACATTCTTTCTATACCCTTATTGAGTTTTTATCATGAAAGGATGTGGAATTTTGTCAAATGCTTTTTCTATATCAACATTAATGATCATATGATTTTTATGCATTTTGTTAATTGATATATCTCATTGATTGATTTGCAGATGTTGAATCATCTTTACATCCCAGGGATAAATCCTACTTGTTAATGGTGTATGATTCTTTTAACGTGCTGTTGAATTTGGTTTACTGTATTTTGTTGAGAATTTTTCATGTGTATTCAGCAGGGATATTGATCTGTAGTTTTATCTTTTCGTATCAGTGTAATGCCGGCCTCATACAATGAGTTTGGGAGTGTTCCCTCTTTAATTTTTTGGAAGAGTTTGAAAAGGATTGGTATTAATTCTTCTTTAAATATGTGGTAGTATTTGCCAGGGAAACCATCTGGTCTTGGGCTTTTCTATGTTAGGAGGTCATTAATTACTAATTCAATCTCCTTACTTGTTATAGGTCTGTTCAAAATTTCTATTTCTTCATGATTCAGTCATGATAGGTTTGTGTTTCAAGGGTTTATCTGTTCTAGGTTATCCAATTTGTTGGCATACAGTTGTTTGTAGTAGTCTCTTATAATCCTTTGTATTTCTGTAGTATGAGTTTAATGTCTCCTCTTTCATTTTATTCATTTACCTTGTCACTTGCAATCATTTTTTCCTTCACGTCTATTTTGTTTGATGGGTGCATAGCTACTCTATTTTTTCTTTTGGTTTCCACTTGTGTGAAATATCTTTTTCCATCCCTTTTTTTGAAATTATTTGTCTCCTTGAAGCTGAAGTGAGATTCTTGAGGGCAGCATATAGTTATGTCTTCCTTTTTTATCCATTCGTTCACTCTGTGCCTTTTGTTTGGATAAATTAATCCATTTATATTTAAAGTAACTTTTAATAGATAAGGACTTACTAATGTTATCTTATTGTTTTCTGGCTGTTTTGTAGTTCCCTTGTTTCTTTCTTCTTTTGTTATCTTCCTTTATGAATTGATGATTTTTTGTAGTGGTATGCTTTGATTCCCTTCTCTTTTTCTTTTGTGCATCTGCTGTAGTTTTTCTTAGTGGTTACCATGAGGCTTTACATAAAACATCTTATAATAGTCTCTTTTACCCTCCTAACAACTTTGATTGTATACAAAAACTACCTTTTATTCTCCCCACACATATTTTATGTTTTTGAGGTCACAATTTTACTTTTTTATAGCTGTTGTTTTTAATTTTTGTTCTAGATTTAAGTCATTAACACAGTACCATATTACAGTTTTAGAATATTCTGAATTTGACTATATACTTGCCTTTACCAGTGTGTTTAGCCTGAAGGATATTTTTCAGTATTCCTTGTAAGGCAAATCAATTGGTGATGAACTTATTACCTTTTGTTTGTCTGGGAAAGTTTTTATCTATCCTTCATCTCTGAAGGACAACTTTGCCAGGTAAAGTTCTCTTGGTTGGCATTTTTTTTTTCTTGTAGCATTTTTAATGCTTCATTCCACTCTCTCCTGGCTTGCAAGCTTTCTGCTGAGAAATACACTGATAGCCTTAAGGGGGTTTCCTTGTATATGAGGGTTTTCTTTCTTTTCTTTTTTTTTTTCTTTTGCTGCTTTTAAAGTTCTCTCTTTGTCTTTGATTTTAGACAGTTTTACTATAGTGTATCTTGGAGAAGATGATTTAGGGTTGAAATTTGGTGGTACTATGCTGGGAGAACAGTATTTTGCAAAGTGGAGAAAATAAATTAGGGCAAGATTGTTCACATGTTTGTGTTTAGCAAATATGCTTAGAGAGAGTAGTTTTGAAAATAAGTCTCCTTTTTAGTAACTTTACTGCTGTTAAAAACTATCTTTTTTCCCTCAATTTTAATTACATCAGGAAGGGACATTCCCTAGGGATAACCTCTAATAAGCAAAGCAATCCTTTGACTTTTTCCTATGTTTATAAAGACCTTTATGTAAATATACATATGTATACATATTTTTTTAAATATATTGTTCAGTGACAGTTGTATTTGTTTCCTAATTGTGAAAATTCAGATTTAATTCTGTTTTGGGGGTTCTTTCCATCTGCTATTATTTCTTAAACTTTCTGCCCCTTTCTTCTTTTCTCCTGGGACTCCAGTAATGCACAGATAGTTCCTTTTAAAGATATCCCATAGTTTATGTAGGTTTTTGTCACTCTTTTCTATTCTTTTTTTTTTTTTTTTTTTTTTTTTTGTGGTACGCGGGCCTCTCACTGTTGTGGCCTCTCCCGTTGCGGAGCACAGGCTCCGGATGCACAGGCTCAGCAGCCATGGCTCACGGGCCCAGCCGCTCCGTGGTATATGGGATCCTCCCAGACCGGGGCACGAACCCGTATCCCCTGCATCGGCAGGCGGACTCTCAACCACTGCGCCACCAGGGAGGCCCTTTTCTATTCTTTTCTCTGTTCCCCCTGACTGGATAATTTCAAGTGATCTCTACAGATTCTTTCTTCCAGTTGATCCAATCTGATGTTGATATTCTCTATGGCATTTTTCATTTTATTTGTCATATTCTTCAGCTCCCAAGTTTCTATTTGGTTCTTTTTTATGATTCCTATCTCTCTGTTAAACTTCTCATTTTTTTCATGTATTATTTTCCAGATTTTATGGAATTATCTTTGTGTGTTTTCTTGTAGCTCATTGACTGAGCTTCCTTAAAACAACTATTTTGAATTCTTTATTCGCTGGTCACTGGAAAATTGTTCTCCTTTGATGGTGTCATGTTCCTTGAAATTGAAGTCTTACATTGTTTTCTTCATATTTGAAGAAGTGTACCTCCTCCAAAATTAGGTGTCATGTTCCTTGAAACTGAAGTCTTACATTGTTTTCTTCATATTTGAAGAAGTGTACCTCCTCCAAAATTAGGTGGCTTTGGGAGAGAAATTCCTTTCTTCAGTCATGTTAGGGACTCTGAGGCTTTCTCAGATCTTTTCTGTGGATAAGCCTGTTCCACACTTCTTGTTCCCTCTTGTGGGCATACTCAAGATTGTATCCTTTCTCTCAATCTTGTAAAGCTAGGTTGGGTGCTGATAGCCTCCCATTTGCTCACTTTCCCTAGGCTGGTGCTGAATGCTCTAGTTTGTGTCCTTTCTCCTAGTCCTGCAGAGTTGACTGGCTTTCTGCACGTGCCAGTAGTGTCACAAAGGCTTACTTTCACCACCTTCAGGGTGTGCCATGGTATATGGCAAATGCTGCTTATGAACATAGAAGCAAAAAGTTTTTTGAAAATGTGTTACCAACCAAATTTAGCTAATTCATGATGAATTAAGAAAGTGAAGTTTCTTCATTAGGTTAAGGGTATCTTAAAATCTCTAGCAAATATCTTAGTAGTGATAACTTAAAATGATGCCTACAATCACCTGCTTTTCATCATTTTACTAGTGGTCTTAGTCAAAGCCTAAGAACAGAAAAAGAAATACAGGGAACAAAAAAGTGTAAAAAAAAGAGATTTACCTAAGATATGATTTGCCTATGGTATGATTGTCCATATGGAAATTTCATCACAATTTATGGAGAACCAATAATGAAATTAATACTAGAGTTGAACAGTTTTCTGAATTCAAAGTCAATCTCCAAAAATCATTAGTAAACAATTTCAATAGATAATTGAAAATATAGTCTCTTTCCCAATAGGAAGAAGAAAAGTAATGGTACTTAAAAATAAAAGTAACAAAAGATGTATAAAATATTTGTAAACAATATCAAAAATGAAACTTTAATATATATGCATACAAATGTATATGCTAAGTGTCAGTTTGTTCCTTTTGCCTTCTTGCAATAGCCCTTCATCCTTCCATTTTTCTTTTCAACCAAGAATTAGTGGTGTTTATGACTGAGTTGGATGTGATAGGATAGACTGATAAGCAGCCCAAGCAAATCACCTTAAAGCACCCATCATCTGCAATAATAGCTGGAGTCTAGAAATTCACAGAGAACCTCTATGGCTTTGTGTTAGATAGAGAAGTACGAATTTGAAGTTTGGATTAAGTTTGGATTTTTTAGAGTAAGGAAGATAAGAGTTTTTAAGAAAAGTGTCTTAATACTTTCTCACTTTTTGATAATTGAGTTAAAAGAGATTAGTTTATACTCTGTTTAGTATAACTGGATACTATGGATGATCTCAGTCACCATAGTCATTAAGTTTGAAAGCATTTTGGGTTTTGCTCAGGTTGCTTCATTCAGTTAAAGCTACCCAGTTTCTTGGTAAAAATACAGCACTTCTTTCAAAGTGTTGTTGGAAAGTTAAAACTCCTTTAGTATTTCAACATTAATATACCAAATTTTGTCACTGTTTCATTCTACTAAAAAACTGTCTACTTAAGATGTAATCCTGTGGCTGAAGTGGACTTAGATGACATTAGCATGCCTTTATTATTCTTTCTCCTTGAGAAGAGCCCCAGAATTATTGTTGAAAGTTAGTAATAACAGGCATTACTGTTTACTGCATCTCTTCCTTCTTTTGGGGGTATGTTTTATATGCTTATTCCCTATAATAACTATGAAAAGGAATTTGTATTATCCTCATTTTACAAACAAGGAAACTAAGATTCAGTAAACTCAATTTGCAGAAGCTCACACAGCTAGAAAATGGTTAACTGGGATTTGATTCTGTGTGTGTGTCTGACTTCAAGTTCTGTATTCTTTTCACAGTGCTGGGTTCTCTAAATCTGGGCACGTCTCGTATGCCGCGTGTATAACCCAGGGCATGCAATGAGCCATTAGGACTGTAAATAAATGCCTAAGAACATTTATGTGATGCATAAATGTTAGTACTCCAACAGTCAATTTTCTTGCACCTCTGCTACATCATGCAGATTTGTTTTTCTTTGAATCCTTGAAAGCTAATGTGCTTGGCATACCAGAAGATATTCTAACATTCACAAACACATACTTGAGAAGGAAATCTGGGCAGGTATATCTGCTCCCCAGTGGCAGCCTTTCAGAAGTCAGTAACAGGACGCAGAGAACAGACATGTTTTCAAACAATACATTTGAAAACTACTCTGAATATAAAATGTTGATTTGTGGGTTTTTTTTCTTATCTGCTGATGGCTTATGAAACTATTCAAGTCACTTAAACAATGAGATCAGATAAATAATTTGAAGCTCCTTTACCATTTTCTGTCTGATAGTCACCATTACCACCCCAAACTTGATTTTTGTTTATAAAGAAAAACTGTTTTTAAGTGAAAAACTGGATTTGTTCAATTCCAGTCTTTTTTTTAATCATATTCTTGGGATATCCTTACAAAGTTAAGAGGCTATCCAAAATGCTGAACCATTTATTCAGATTCTTAAACATTTGTCTATTAAAAGCAACTAATATCCCATTTTCCTTTGGCAATGAGAATATATTTTAAAATAATTTTTGGCAAAGTCTTGTCATCTGATTTGTAGAAACTCCAATGAAAGCCTTGGATTGCACAGTAAAATGAAAGCTCCTAAAATAAAAATAGTAATGAACTACACAACAGCAGACCACTTCTGTAATGAAAACATTTATATGCAAGAGGAAAATAACGAGAAAAACAATTCGGTAGAGAATTTCTAGCCACATGCTTACTTCTTAGTAAAGAACAAGTCTACCTACAATTAGCAGTTGTGTCTTACCACTGAACCTGTGCAGAAGTACTTCTGGGATTAGTTAGTGTTATGAGTCCTTAGTTCTGGGTATTCTGTGGCTGGTAATTTTTTTTTTTCATTATCATATTCATATTATTGTTTATGACTCACGGGATTAAGAATGAAGTGTATACTGGGGAGAGAAGGCTATTCATAGTGCTTTAGGGTGTAGGATAGAGACAAAGCTTGCAATTTCCTTGCATAGGGGAGGTAACATGCAAATGTTGAAACATACATAGGTATTAAAGCTTCCTGGTTTTGAGTTAAAAAAAAAAAAATAGGTAAAGGAATATTTGTAAGTGCTTCCTGGTCTCATGCTTCCTAAGGGGAAAAGTGCTTGTTAACTACTATTTAATAGGTACTGATGATTGTTTATGGAGCTGAATATACATTGGTTCTGTTTTGGTTTCACTTGGCTTTCCAAACTTACTCCACCCTCTAAAGATGGAGGATGATGGACAATAAGCATACACAGTACCTGCTTCATGGTGTGTTTAAAGCAGAATGCTTGAGTAAAGTATTGAACTACACCAGTACATAACTTCAGGGAGTGTAGGATAGATATATAGTTTATGGTCTTCAGGAAGAAATGTTGACTGGGAATATCAAAATGAGTTAAAATGTTACGTTTTGTAGCCCTTAAATGCAGAGCTTCATGGGAGGCTAATGCTCTCCAGAGATGGCTGTCATTTCAAACCAGAACTATGAGTGTGAGGAGTAGTTACATTCGTTAAAAACACAAAGAAAAACATCCTAAGAATCTACGAGTAAAACCATGAAGGATAAAACATCATTTAAAAGGTCTAATAACCCAAACCTTATTATTACAGTAAATCTCAGTAGGATAGAAGCTGTTTTCTGCCTTTTAACACTGATGCTCTGCATTATAGGATGATTCACATACATACTAGGATGATTCACATACATACCTTAATGTTTCTTCTGTCTCAAAGAAATTATATCAGTTTAGTTATGTTAGTTTTATGAAAAACTTAAAAGCTCAAGATTAATATATATTATTACACAATTTTCACAATTCCTGAAAGGTTCTTTGGTGTCTATACATTATGGTGTATCAGTAGAAATGTATTTTTTTGTGACTGCTCTGAAGTCAGGGCAGCTCTGACTTCAAATAGAGTGGAATAAGCTCCTTTTTCTTTCAAATTTTTCTTGAATAAAATTATGTACTTTATAATATCATATAGGTACGATCTCTGTGGCATATTATTTTGTTCTCTTTCCAAGTGAAAAGCAAATAATTGCTGATAATATTTTTTTCCAGTGAAGTAACTGTTTGAATAAAACGTTGTTCCCATCAGGCAATTGAATCATTTGCTCATTTGAAGATAGCTATGTCCGTTTAGACATAGGTAATTTCTGTGTATTTTTGTTTGGGTCAGGAGTATGGCAACAATATAATGAAATGAATTAATATCTTCTTAGGGTATATTTTTCTTAATAAATCTAGCACTTAATTTTCTTTCAGGAGGATAATGTTCTTAATAAACTCGAAGAATATTTTAAAATTACTCATAGATAGATGGACCTGCCCTTTTTTTTTTTTTGCATTTGAATGTGGTTATCTGAGTTTTTTGCTTATTATAAAGTCACAAGTAAGCCTCAATGTGAAGATCCAGTACATGGAGTGACCACCTAGCTTCTATACTCCATTTATCATAAGATTTCTCAATAGAGGGAACATACCTCAACATAATAAAGGCCTTACATGACAAGCCCACAGCTGACATGGTACTCAGTGGTGAAAAGCTGAATGCTTTTCCTCTAAGATCAGGAAGAAAGCAAGGATGTCCACTCTCGCCACTTTTATTTGACATATTCAGAGGACATCCAAATCAGAAAGGAAGAAGTAAAACCATCACTATTTTCAGATAACATAATACTGTATATAGAAAACCCTGAAGACTCCACCAAAAAACTACTACAATTAGTAAATGAACTTAATAAAGTTGAATTCAATAAAGTTGCAGGCTAAAAAAAATCAATATATAGAACTACGTGGCATTTCCATATACTAATATCAAACTATCAGAAAGAGAAATTAAAAAACCAATTCCATTTACAATTCATGAAAAAGAATAAAATATCTAGGAATAAGTTTAACCAAGGAGTTGAGAGACCTGTACACCAGAAACTATTAAGATATTGATGAAAGAAATTGAAGATGATACAAATAAATGGAAAGTTATACCATGCTCATGGATTGGAAGAATTAGTATTGTTAACTTTAACTACCAAATATTATACTACCCAAAGCAATGTACAAATTCAGTGCCGTCCCTATCAAAATTCCAATGGCATTTTTCACAGAAATAGAAGAAATCCTGAAGTATGTATGGATCCATAAAAGACCCTGAATAGCAAAATCAATCTTAAAAACAAAGTTGGAGGCATCATGCTCCCTGATTTCAAACTTTATTACAAAGCCGTAGTAATCAAAATATAATGGTATTGGAATAAAAATGGACGTACAGATCAATGGAACAGAATAGAAAGCCCTGAAATAAACACACACATATGTGGTCAATTAGTTTATGACAAAGTAGCCAAGAATATACATTGGGGAAGGACGGTGTCTTCAATAAATGGTATTGGGAAAACTGGACAGCCACATGCAAAGGAATAAAACTTGACCCTTACCCCGTACACAGAAATTAACTCAAAATGGATAAAAGAGTTGACTGTAAGACCTGAAACGATAAAACTCCCAGGAGAAAACCTAGGTGGTAAGCTCTTTGATGTTTTTCTTGGTGATAAGTTTTTGTATTTGACATCAAAAACCGAGGCAAAACAAGCAAAAATAAGCAAGTGGGACTACATCAAACTAAAAAGCTTCTGCATAGCAAAGGTTGACAAAATGAAAAGGCAACCTGAATGGAAGAAACTATTTGCAATCATGTATTTGATAAGGGGCTGATATCCAGGATATATAAAGAACTCATACCACTCAGTAGTAAAAACAACAAACAAGTCAATTAAAAAATAGGCAGAGGATCTGAATAGACATTTTTCTAAAGAGATACAGATGGTGCAGGTACATGTGAAAAGATGCTCAGTATTACTGATCATCAGAGAAATGCAAATAAAAACCACCATGAAATGTCACTTCACACCTGTAAGAATAGTTATTATTAAAATGTCAAGAAATAACAAGTGTTGGAGAAGATGTGGAGAAAAGGGAACCCTCATGCACTACTGGTGAGAATGTAAATTGGTATAGCCACTGTGGAATAGCATATGGAGGTTCCTTAAAAAATTAAAGTAGAACTACTATATGATCTAGCAATTCTTCTAGATATTTATCAGAAGAAAACAAAAAAATGGATATATATGTACCTCCATGTTCATTGCAGCATTATTTACAATAGCCAAGATATGGAGTCTAAGTGTCCATCAATGAATGGATAAAGACTTTGTGGTAAATACAATGAATATTATTCAACCATTAAAAAATTAAATCTTTCCATTTGTGACAACATAAGTGGACCTTGAAGGCATTATTATATTGGGTTGGCCAGAAAGTTCATTCAGTTAGTGAATACGTTGTTCAATAAAGTTCTTGGTGAAACTGAAGAATGTGTACTTAAAACCAAACGAATTTTTTGGCCAACCCAATACCAAGTGAAGAAAGACTTACATGTGGAATCTAAGACAAAAACAAAAAAAGCACCCCCCCCCCCCAAACCAACAAAACCAGAGATACAGAGAAGAGGGGGTGTGTGATGCAAGTAGGTGAAATGGGCACAGGGTATCAAAAGGTACAAACTTCAGTTATAAAGTAAACGACTATTGGGGATGTAATGTACAACATGGCAACTATAGTCTGTACTGTACTGCATATTTCAAAGTTGTTAAGAGAGTAGATCTTAAATGTTCTCATCACAAGAAAGATAGTCTATAAATATGTATGATGACAGATGTTAAACTAGACTTACTGTGGTCATCATTTCCCCATATATACAGGTATCAAACCATTATGTTGTACACCTGAAACTAATATAATGTTGTATGTCAGTTACAGCTCAAATAAAATAAAAGGTGAATTGTGAATCTCAGTGTGTTGTGCATCTCAGTGTGAAATGTAAACATTAACACTTTTAGAAGAAAACATAGGTATTTATCTTTATGATTGCTGGATTGGCAAAGATTTCTTGAAACAGACCATAATGGAAGAAATAACTGGTAAACTGAACTGCAGTGAATTAAGAACTTCTGTTTGCCAAAAGATACCATTAAGAAAATGAAAAGGAAGGCAAGTCACAAGCTTGGTAAATATTATTTGCTATGTGTATACTTACTTATTTTATATATATAAAGAACTTTTAGAAAACAATAAGCAAAAGTCAGATAATCAAATTTTGAACAGGAGTAAAGACTTGCTGGGTACTTTACCAAAACGTTCAAATTTCAGTAAACATATGAAAACATATTCAACTTTGTTAATCATCTGCATATTGTGAAATAAAACTATAGTATACGGCTTCCCTGGTGGTTAAGAATCCGCCTGCCTATGCAGGGGACACGGATTCAAGCCCTGGTGCGGGAAGATCCCACATGCCACAGAGCGACTAAGCCCGTGCGCCACAACTACTAAGCTTGTGCTCTAGAGCCTGCGAGCTGCAACTACTGAAGCCCGCATGCCTAGAGAGCCCATGCTCTGCAACAAGAGGCCACTGCAGTGAGAAGCCACACACCACAACGAGGAGCCCCTGCTCGCCACAACTAGAGAAAGCCCATGCACAGCAACGAAGATCCAATGCAGCCGACAATAACTAACTAATTAACTAACTAACTAACTAACTAACTATAGTATGGCCTGCCACACCTCTACCAGAATAGCCAAGATGAACATACACACACACACATGCAGAGATAATGCCAGTTGTTGGTATGGATGTGCATGGACCAGAACTCTGAAACACTGCTAGTTGGAGTGTAAATTTGGTTGAAAGTTCTGAGAAATGTTTGGTTAGTCCACTAAAGCCTGGTATACACATACTCTGTGATGCAGCATTTTCAAAAAAATATCCTTACCCCTGTGGAGGGTTATGCAGGTAATGATTAGGGAGAGGCATCAGTGGACTCCTGTTTTTCTAATAGTATTCTACTGCCTGATCTCAGTGTTGGTTACAAGGGTATGCTCATGTAAAAATTCATTGAACTGTATGTACCCTTATGAATCATGTCCTTTTCTGCATGAATATTTTAGTAAATAGATACAAAAATAAAGTTGTAGTTAATTACAAAAATTTAAATTTCCAAACTAATGAGAGCAGTGAAGTACTGGACATTTCAGTTGTTAAAATCAAAAAAGGAAATATCAATTATACATACTTAGAGTTTCTATAAATCTGGGCCGTTTTGCATTTTAGAAGTTTATGTTTGTTTAGTATTTTGTTATGTTGTGACAAGTGCCACAGCTCTGTGTGTAATTATAAATAAATACTGTAAATACGTCTGTCACTACTTGAAATGACTCATGTTTAAACACCATGTTTAAGCCGGCTTTTCTTTTATTGAACCATTTCTTGGAATTTTTAATAAATCAGGTATTAAGATGAATTTTTTAAAACTCCTGTAACAAACCACAGATAGTATAGCTATTGCTATTTAATTTTAACATCTCATTTTAAAATTTGAGCATTTTCTCTTATGTGTAAGTAAAATTTATAATAGTGGAATATATGTTTCCTATTAATGCATTAAATCACCAAACCTAGTGTGAATCTAATAACTACCATAGTTTTCAAGTAGTCTGAATATAAACAATATTTTGAGATAGTTACTGTTATAATATGAAAATGTTATAGTATGAAGATATTTGCATTTCCCTCACTAACGAAAATCACAGGTGCCGCTAAAACTATTGTGATCTGTCAACTACATTCATAGTTGAAGGAAATGATATATTTAGAAGATAGTGGAAATGAACATTTGCTTTTATCCCATTTAAGTACCCAGATCTCCTTCCGCCACTGCATTCTATGCAGAGCCCCTTGGAGTCTGTGTACTGCTGTATTACTTGAACCTTTCCTGCTCTTATCTAAGTGTAACACCCCCACTTGTGTACTAGATCTTATCGCATCTCATCTATTCAGTGACAGTGTTCCAACAATTCTCGCCCCTTTCTTTGTCATCCTAATTTTTTCCTTTATTACTGAATCATTCTGTTAGCAATGCAAACATCTCCTTACTCATCCTAAAGGGACATGACACCATTTTCCCTTCCAGATATTGTTCTATTTACCTGATCCCTCTTAGAGCAAAACTCCTTGAAACAGTTGTCTACATTGTTTCCTTATTTTTTCATAAGGCTTTTGCCTCACTGTTCCATTGAAAATGCTCTAGTCAAGGGCACAAATATTTTCCAGGGAAATAAAGTCAATTTTTAGTTCTGGGTCTTCATATTACTGCTCTCTCTGTATCTACAGAACTGATCTCTTCATCCAGAATCACTTGTCTTCCAGGAGGCCACGCTTGTGATTTTCCTTACTTCTCTGACTGCTACTTCTTAATCATCTTTGCTCGTTCATTTTTTATCTTCTGCACTTATTTTGGTGTAAACGGGGTTCAAATCTTGGTCATCTCTATTTATATTTACTTAATTGGTGTCCAGCTTTAAAGGTTAAATACTGTCTAACTATTATTGAGTCCTAAATTTTATCTTGGGGCCAGATCTTCCCTGTAAACTCCAGACTGATAAATCCAACTTGATCATGCTGCACCTCTACCTGGAAGTCTACTGGGTGTCTCCAAATGAACAGGTTCAGGACAGACTCCCCATCTCAGGCCCCAGACCTAATTCTCCCATAGCCTTTGACTTCTCACATTCAAGTCAAAAACCTCATAGTCTTCCTTCACCGCTTCTTCCCTGCCATACCCCACATCTAATCTTTCAGAAAATCCTGTTGACTCTTCCTTCCAAATATGTCCAGATTCCAACGATTTCTCACCATACCTACCACCCTTGTTTGAGCTCTAATTATTTCTTAATCCACTTATTGCAGTAGCCTTTTAACTATATCCTAGCTTCCATCTTTACCCACCATACGGTTAATTTTCAAAATTCCAACCCAGGAGGCTCTGGGATCTGGCCCTGTACTGCTTCACCAACCTTATCCATTTCTCCTCATCAACTGTCCTTCAGTCCTCTTGGCTTCTTTACTCTTCCTAAAATATGCCAGACACTGTCCTTCAGTAGAGCCTGGTTCGCTGGCTCTTCCCTCTTTCCCCAAGTATTTACATAGCTTTTAAACATCATCAGATCTCTGCTAAAAATGCCACTGCCTTGGAGAAGCCCCTCCCAACCACTCACGAGTATTGCAACCCCTTCTCTCATGACTTCTTTCCACCTTCACTGCTTTACTTTTCCTCAGTTCATTTATCATTGTCTCTCATATAATTTAATTTTTTACTGTCTGTTTTCTCCCTATACAATGTAAGCTCCATGAGGGGAGTTTCCCCCTTTATATTTTTGTTCATTGTTTTATTCTTGGCTTCTGACACAGTTCTTGAATATATAGTGGGTTCTCAGTATATAAATGTTGAATGAATGAATGAATGAGAAATACCTACTTATTTTTTATGACTCAGAGCACATGTCACTTATTTAGGATTTTCACTGAAGGGCAGGGACTGTCTTTTTCATTGCTATGTTCCTAGTATCCAGTAAATAACTTGGTGTGCTCAGTTAATAATTGTCAAATGAGTAAAATAAACTGGAATGGCTTCAGAGAGAACCATACATAGACCCCAAGTGTAGAGAGGTTGGTTAGGTAGGAGTCCTGGGCAGGTATGGCATTAACAAGATGTAAACGTAGGCACTGCTTCCTGGATGCAGAGGGTGGAGCAAGAAGAGTGACCTGAATGAAGCATAGAGAGCCAGTTAAGGAGTGTGGGGCACGGTGCTATTTAGGAATGTGGGATCAGGTTGTGGAGGGCATTGGGATAATAATAACTTACTAAACCTCCATAGCTTAAAAAGGTTGATGCTAATATAATCCTAATGTTATAGGCCCAGAATGATGAACTTCTCCAAGTGCTCAAGACAGATCTGAAACTCAAGTGTTCTAATTTAAGAGCCTCCGTCCTTAACTACTATGATATACTGCTGGGCAAAGTACTTTAAACATACCAGTGGTGGATATTAAGAATGTTGCAGGTCATTGGATAGATACTACTGTCTTTTAACTTTTTAACTGTTATAGTTTTTAAGTATTTCAGTGTCTCAAATGAATAGTCAAGAAAAAATAAGTATTTTCAGGTTGTTTTGTATTCGATCATTCCCCAGCATTTGACCATTTCTGACCACCACATTCTTCTTTTTCAAAATTCTATCCTTGGATTCTGTTACACTCTATCTCCTACCTTCATTTTCTTCCTACTTCTGTGTCCCAGGTTCCTTTGCAGGCTCCTGTCTATGAGTTTATGAACTTACAAGTATTCATGAGTGTTCTTTTCTAGCCCTCTAGGCCTTCTATTTTTCTCACCCTATTTACTCTTCTTGAGCAATTTTATCCATTCCCATGACTTGTGAACAACTATGTGCTGACAATTCCCAATCTGTAGTTTTTCTTCCCTACACCTCTGTCATTAGATATATATGTAAATGTCTCTTAGATGTCTCACTCTCCAAAGATGTTTTGAAATGGATGTTTTGCAAGTACATTAGAGTTAACCCATTTAAAAATGAACTCCCCAAGGCAATTTACAGATGTGATGCAATCCGTATCAAATTACCAAAGACATTTTTCACAGAACTAGATCAAAAAAAACCTTAAAATTTGTATGGAGGGCTTCCCTGGTGGTACAGTGGTTGGGAGTCTGCCTGCCAATGCAGGGGGCGCGGGTTCGTGCCCCGGTCCGGGAGGATCCCGCGTGCCGCGGAGCGGCTGGGCCCGTGAGCCATGGCCGCTGAGCCTGCGCGTCCGGAGCCTGTGCTCCGCGGCGGGAGAGGCCACAGCAGTGAGAGGCCCGCGTACTGCAAAAAAAAAAAAAAAATTTGTATGGAGACACAAAAGACCCCGATTGCCAAAGCAATCTTGAGAAAGAAAAACGGAGCTGGAGGAATCAGGCTTCCTGACTTCAGACTATACTACAAATCTACAGTTATCAAAACAGTATGCTACTGGCACAAAACAGAAATATAGATCAGTGGAACAGGATAGAAAGCCCAGAAATAAACCCATTTACCTATGGTCAGTTAATCTACAACAAGAAGGCAAGACTATACAATGAGAAAAGACAGTCTCTTCAATAAATGGCGCTGGGAAAACCAGACAGCTACATGTAAAAAAATGAAACTAGAACATTCTTTAACACCATACACAAAAAAAATCTGAAAATGGATTAAAGACCTAAATGTAAGACTGGATACTATAAGAGGAGAACATAGGCAGAACACTCTTCGACATAAATTACAGCAATATCTTTTCGGATCCACCTCCTAGAGTAATGGAAATAAAAACAAAAATAAACAAATGGGACCTAATTAAACTCAAAAGCTTTTTCACAGCAAAGAAACCACAAAATGAAAAGACAACCCACAAAATGGGAGAAAATATTCACAAACGATGCAACCAAAAAGGGATTAGTCTCCAAAATTTACAAACAGCTCATGTGACTCAATATCCAAAAAGCAAAGAACCCAATCAAAAAATGGGCAGAAGACCTAAATAGACATTTCTCCAAAGAAGACATACAGATGGCCAAGAGGCACATGAAACACTGCTCAACATCACTAAGTATTAGAGATGCAAATCAAAACTACAGTGAGGTATCACCTCACACTGGTCAGAATGTCCATCATCAAAAGGTCTACAAACAATAAATGCTGGAGAGGATGTGGAGAAAAGGGAACCCTCTTGTACTGATGATGGGAATGTAAATTGGTACAGCCACTATGGAGAACAGTATGGAGGTTCCTTAAAAAACTAAAAATAGAGCTACCATGTGATCCAGTAATCCCACTCCTGGACATATATCTAGAGAAAAACATGGTTCAAAAGGATACATGCACCCAATGTTCATTGCATCACTATTTACAATAGCCAAGATGTGGAAGCAACTTAAATGTCCATCAACATAGGAATGGATAAAGAAGATGTAGTACATATATACAATGGAATATTACTCAGCCATTAAAAAGAATGAAATAATGCCATTTGCGGCAACATGGGTGGACCTGGAGATTATCATACTAAGTAAGTCAGATAAAGACAAATATCATATGATATCGCTTATGTGCGGAATCTAAAAATAAACAACACAAGTGAACTTATTTTCAAAACAGAAACAGACTCGCAGACTTCAAAAAAAACTTATGGTTACCAGGGGGGAAGAGTGGGGGGGGTAGATTGGGAATTTGGGATTGACATGTACACACTGCTATTTTTAAAATACATAACAAACACGGACCTACTTTTAAAAAAAATAATAATTAAAACAGAGGGAACTCCAAATCTTTGTTACCTTCTTCCCTTTCACCCTTAACATGTTTCTGCCTCATTCTCTATCTCATTGGGTGTCACCACTAACTACATACTGTTGCTCAAATCAGAAACCCAGAGGTTAATTTTGACTATTTTCTATCACATCAGTCATTCACCAAAGTCTGTTGATTCCATCTCTTAAATATTTATCCTGTTTGTCCAAATCTCTCAATTCTGTCACTACCATGGAATTGGCCACTATAGTCTCTCAAGTGTTTTTATACATCAGCCTCCAAACTGACTTCTCTGCCTCAAGTTATACTTTTCTCCAGTCTATTCTCCATACTGTGACTAGTACCATCCTTCTAAAATACAGACGTGATCATGCATTTTTTCCCCACTGTAGTTGGAAATAGGAATATCAGGTGAAGCAGTAGAAGGCAGAGAAGGAATAGGCAGACAGGTAAAAGTAAAACCAGAAATACGTACAGCTTCAGTGCTGATTAGTGACTATGAGGGTTAGATCCCCAAAATGATAGAACTCTAGTATTACTGAGCATCTACTAAAAACAAAAATGTCACTTGCTTATACTATAAATGTGTTTATTCACTAGATATATCTTTTCCTGGATTTTAAAATATACTCTGCCTTTCACACTACTATATTATAATCTATCTACAGAATAATCAACTTTAATATATTCTCTAAATCACTGACATGATACTCCTATAAATTAGATAATACAATTTATTTTTCTCATGTAACAATTTCACATTTTTAAATGACTTTTTAGGTGGTGCATCATTCTCTGTTTCACTTCGGGCCTAAATTCTAATGTACCTTCTAAGTTTAAAGTGCAAATATTTTGTAAAATCTTGACTTTCAGGAAATATCTCAATCTACGCAAAGTATATGCAAGTCAAATCTGACTTTTAAGAAGTTTCAGTTTATTTCAGAGTTATCCTCAAGAAAGTGTGGAAAGGATTCAGATTAATCTCTATAATCCTGTTGTATCACTTTTATTTTCTTTTGAAATATTGTGGCTCCCAAGAAGTTATGAAACAGAGTTCAGATTTATTCTCTGGGTTTAAAAATCCTCCATTAATTTGCCTCATCCTACTTTTCCCCTTTTGTATCCTCTTTTCTCCTTTAAAAATTGTGCAAATCTTGTATGTTTAGATCCCCGGTCACACATTGCTCATTCTGACCTTGAATCTTTGTTGATATAGCTACCTACCAGAGGTGGGCAGTTCAAATAAAGAGTGAGCTGGGCAAGTTCTGAGACAGTAGGAAGTGTTTTAACCTGAAGACATATTTCAGTCTAAAGATGTCCATGTTTGTAAATGTAAGCATGTATGATTTAAACAAGACCTGCTTACATATAAGTTACAGTGATTGACTGTGACTTCTGGTTCATACTCCTTCCTCCCCCACCATCTTTGTAATGTCTCGGATCTTTAAGATTAGTTTTTCAAAATGCAGCCTTTTTTGCTAGATCTAGCAGGAATATGGCTTCTGTGAATTATTCCTGGCTATATCTAAAACATCATGTTTTACCTATACTTTTGACTAGCTCTAGTTAGGACATATCAGATTATCAGTCACCACGCCAGATGCTTTACATATGTTACCCAGTTTAATCATTAACGTATGTCATCAGCATAGTTGGTATCCCCAGTTTATAGATATCAAATCTGAGAAGCAGAAGAAAAGTAACTTACTGAAGGTCCGATAGTTAGTAAATGAAAATGATTTTAATGGATGAGCTGTTACATGATATTTGAAAGATAGTTTCATGACTATTTTTTTTAAAGAATGCAGTATTCTCTTATTTTTCAGTTTACATGTTATAATATTGTACCCTGTTTTTTCAGTGTATAGTCTTTGCTATGACTTCTGGCCAGATGTGGAATCATATCCGTGGACCACCATATGCTCATAAAAACCCACACAATGGACAAGTGGTAAGTGCATGTTCTGTGCATCAGTATTATGAACTTTAATCCTGTTTACATAGGAATCCGAAATTATGTTTAGCATTTAGTAAGAAAGGATTCTATTTGTAAATCTAAATAAATGTTCTTTCTCTTCTCATTTACTACTTTCACCATGTACATACACACAACATGCACATATATATATATATATATATTTTAGGGTGAGGACTGCTTTAGCGTGGATTAAAAAAAATTCAGTGTACCACTTATCAAATATATACACATAAATTATTTTTTCAACTTTGTAGACTGCTATGGCAAGAACATGTAATGCCAAAAGAGGAAATAGGAACAGTTTGTAGCCAGTGTCCAAGCAATGATAAATTTAATTTAGTTCAGAAGATCATTAAGAACCCTGAAGTCATTGTATTAGGATGCCAGGAACTGTTTGCCAGAAAATTGAAAGTGAAATTGGTGTGTAGTTAAATCAGTAGCAAAATTTACATTAGTAACTGCTACTGTTTTGCTGCCTTCCCTTTCCTTTTGGTGGGTGGGAAATATTGTCATAGATCAACTTTGCAGAATACTGTCTTTGAGTCTTAGTATTAGGTTGGTGAAGATTACTGTTTTAAAATGTGCCTTTTTTCTCTAGCTTTTTCTTTATACAGATTTTGAGGGAAGAATATAATGACACCCCTGGTGCACTCATCACCAAACTTAATTACCAGTTCATAACCAATCTTGTTTCATCTATTCTCCCATCCAATTCTCTTTACTGCTGTTGGATTCTTTTGAAAGAACTGCCCAATATCATTTCATTTCAAACATAAATATTTCAGTAGGTACCTCTAAAAGATGAGGTTCTCTTAAAAAATCATAACCACAGTACCAGAATCACACCTAAAATGGTAATAAATTCTTAATTTCTGAAAATTGTGGCTCTGAATGGACTAAAGTTATCCCATGGCCAATCATGTTATAATTTCTCTATAAATATAAATGTATAATGTAAGCTTATGAGGTTTGTTCTTCATTGCTTACAGTACTTCAAATATCTTTAATATTAAAAAAGCTAACAAGTTATTTCTTCTTCCTAAATTGTTTGTGACTTTCTTTGAACTTCTTTGTGGAACTGTAATATAGGGGTATAATTCACTTTACTTACTGTATGTACCCTGATGGCTCAACTAGATTTTAAGGGCTGGTTGCTAGTTACAGTCACTGATACTATATAATAACCATTTTGGTCTCATATTTTTGTCAACATTTTCAGATTTCTTCTATAGGTGTCAAGAATATGGAGTCAAAGTTAGACTCTGGATAATCAGCTGCTGTAGTAAATCAGACATGTCTTTTTTTATGTGTACTCTGTATTTTTTAAATCTGTCACTACTTAGAAAAGTGATTTGAATGTCTAATATTCAAAATTAATTTTACAGAAAAAATAATTGGAAGTAATTGTCAAGCAATAAATTGTCCCCTTATCTTCAAGTCTTCCTGACCGTCCTATTTAAAAGTGTAGTCCTTTTCTCTCATCCTCCTCCCCAATACCCATACTCACTGTCTTCCTTTCGTTTTTAAATTTTTTCTCCATAGCACTTATAACGCATTATATAGTTTACTTATTTTGTGTTACTTTTGTTTGTCTTTTGCCAGGACCCCAGTAGGGTATAAGCACTTGACAGCATGGCTTTTTATCCACTTTGGTCCCTGATATGTTCCTATTTCATAAAGAGGGCCTGACACAAAGATTTGATCACTATTGTGTTAATGATACTTAAAAGTGTAAATTTTGGAAATTGATAAAATTTTTATTACTGCCTTTTAATATTCTTATAACATTCCTTAGGCAAATAAACATATTAAGCATTGCTTTTTATTATTTGCTTAAATACATTTGTTAAAGTATATGAAAAATTCATCAACATTCTTGTGAAATGTTTTAGCTTATGTAGGGGAAGAAAATATAATTTTCCCTCTACTGTTCTGAGTCTTTGGCTGAGGCCCCTGTAACAAAAGATGGAATAACAAGAGAAAAACAAACAAATTGATTAACATGTATACCTCGTGTATACATGGGAGATAGGGAAAAATGAATAACTCTCAGAGGTGGCTTAGAGCTCAGGCTTAAGTGCCATCTTCAGTTACAGACAGAAAGAAAGGTATTGAGGGAAAGCCAGTTGTGGAAGTGACCAGGAAAAGTAAGATAAGCAAAAGTGAGGTGTAGTGTGCAGATTTAAGTTCATGGTTGCCTTCTCCATTGATAAGGATCTAAAGTTGTCTCCAAGGATTGTCTCTACCTGTAGATTGTCTCTACCTATGTCCTCGTTGGTAGAGAAAGGAGGAGGGACACTGTTGTGAATTTATGTCCTGCTTTTAGGCAGATTGGGGAAGGCAGAGAACTTTTCTAGTATCTGCTTCTTCTCAGTGCCTTCAGCTTAAAATAATTCTTAGGCCAAAGTGGCATATTTTAAAGTGTTGTATTCTGTCACTCTTCATTCTCACTGTAATCTTCTTACCATTTCAACCATTACTTTGCTAAATCATGAGACTCTAATCCCCTCATGTCATTTACTGGAGTAAGCGCCAAAAAAATTTGCACTGATTACAGTGACAACGTGGGTGCCATCTATTGCTCACTGAATATATGCTAGGCACTAGACTTCACAAATGAGTATTTTAGGCCACTGGGTGAATATTCCTAAAGCATACTTTGACTATAGTGATAATATGTGTGGACCAGAGTTATCAGTTAAATTGGAGATCCTAAGTGGCTCTCCATTACTTGCCCATTGTAGTTTTCCTTTTCAGCCTAAGACCTCTACTCCTTTGCAGAGAAACTCAGTGTTAGTGTATTTGTACTGTCCCTTGTCCCCTAAATATGCTTTATTTTGCTGCTTCCATTCCCGGAATTTCTATCAAATCATGCCCATCCTTCAAATACCACCTAATTTGCCATCCCTCTGAAATGCATTCGTTAATTACGTTAGAAATTCTTCTTCCCTTTACACATTTATAAATATGTAGTTAGCCCATTTATGTATCTCTGCATTGCTTTATAATAATAATTTTTAAATATTTCATGTATTAGTCAAATTCTTAACATAGGGAGTTTCTTTTAAGCTGTTTTTCATCTTTACACTTACATACAGCTGGTCCTCAATGAATGTTTTATTAAATGATTATAAAGACTCACACTAGGAGATTTTGGTTTCTTGAATTGTATTATCTTAATTCTTTCCATTTATTTTTTGTCACTAGTCTGAAGGATAATAGGATCAACATGTCACTGTTAATTCTGCATAAACCAATTAGTAACCTTAATGTGACAGGAACACTTATTTTAAGGTTTAGATTAGATTGGAAAGAAATTTTCTCTATTGATTTAGAAAATGTTTTATCTGCCCCCTCCACATTGTTGTATTACTATTTTGTAGGTAGAGATTGGCATGGCCCTTAGGAAAAGGTACTGTGATGGCCCAGAGGAACACATTAAGAAAACAGAATTTTCTATATTTTTAAAAGAAAACAAACTTTTCCTTCATACGTGCATCTAGCTTTCAGCGTACGTATTTTAGCTTTTCAGCACCTTAATCAAAAGTTGCAGAAATGATGAGACTGAAACCTATAACCAAGTTGTTTAAAGAAATGAATTTTGTCCCAAACTCTTCACCCTCATATTTTATAAAAATATTTTTTCTTATATTTGAATAAAGTATTAGGGCTTCCCTGGTGGCGCAGTGGTTGAGAGTCCGCCTGCCGATGCAGGGGACACGGGTTCGTGCCCCGGTCTGGGAAGATCCCACGTGCCGTGGAGCAGCTGGGCCCGTGAGCCATGGCCGTTGAGCCTGCGCGTCCGGAGCCTGTGCTCCGCAACGGGAGAGGCCACAACAGTGAGAGGCCCGCGTACCGCAAAAAAAAAAAAAAAAAAAATCCCTCTGAATAAAGTATTAGGATTGAAGGAAAAAAATCACGAAAGTCTTGGAAATATAGGAGCTTCTTGCTGCACAATCAATTGCTTGAGTGTGCTCTTGGCCAGAGATGTGGATATGGTTTTGGACTGATCTGAGATGTTAATTACTAAGATGTTACTTACTAAGCAGTATAGACAAAAGCAGGTTAAAGGGGCAGGAGAATGTTGCCCATTAGTATATAGCTCTTTTCTTGTTTTGCATTTTAACGTATTTTAGCAAAACTTCCCTTCCTGCTTTATAATATGCATAATGTCAACATACACTGAAAGAGAAAATTGTTTTTGTTTTAATGAATTGATTTGCATAATAATGTGTTTTCATATTACTGGAACAAAATAGAAGATTAACTTTGCTTTATAAAATCAAGTGGTTACTGGTACAGAATTATACTTTAAACAATGACTGTCCATTAGAATAATAATAGTGAATGGCTTTCTTTATAATAGATGTGTTTAAATTTCAAGATATAACTTGAAAATTAGCACTATCCTTCTTTGGTAATTTCTTCATATTTTAACCTGTATTTCTAAAAAGAAATTACCATGTAGGATTTGTGGTTTTGAGAATAACTATAATTAGGCTATTTATCTCTTTCAGTGGTATGGAATAAAATGACAAAGTGAGTATCTTATGAATATTTATAAAGCAATTTTATAATTTGGCATTAATTCTTGATGACCAATGCACATTTAGTGGAGTAAGGTATATGAAACAGTAAGTTTATTGTGGTTTTCATATTTGTAACATAATTGAATAACCATTTAAATTTTAAAGACTTATTTTTAGGTAGCTATTACACATAAATATCAGCTAATTGAATTCTAATTTTTGTTCATTTTTTCTAAATTAATTTTTAAAATATGTTTGGCTTCAACTATTTATGTTAGATGGTTTAAGAAATTTGTATTAAAATTGTTTATGAATAATTATTTCAATGTTAAAGTGAACTTAACTTTGTAAATACTTTAAAATTGTACTATGAAGGTCTATATGGTTTCCAGAAATAGTTGGGTTGTTTCCCCCCCACCCCTTTTTCTGAAGTTGGTTTCTAAATAGAATTCTGGATGGTGGTGAGTTCTTTTGTGTCAAACTTTTTAAATTGCCTAATTTGCTGTTTTTCCTGTATATGGGCGTTTTTAATGGATTTGGCTTTGTAACATCTAGTTTTATACCTTTTAAGCATAATACTGTGAGGTCAGAGAGCAGGTATTTTACAAATGAGGAAAAATAATAGTCCAAGTAGTAGAAGCCAGAATTAGAATGGTGGATCTTGTAACATGACCGAGGGTCATTTGAAGACTAAGTTGATAATAATTAGACTAAATATTTAAAATACATATTTAAAGTTTAGACATAAATATTGTTAGTAACAGTGGTTAATGTTTGGATCTTGATGCTAAAATCTATTTTAAACTTTTGACAGAAATTCTAAGAAGTCTGAGGGGCCCTGAGCACTCTATGAATCCGAAATGATACCTACTATTTTCTGCAGGGAGATTGACTAATTAAATATGGGTGAAATGTCATGAAACCTCCATAACCTTGACAAACACAGTCCTTTTAAATGAAATGACTAAGACCTAATAAGACCCTAGAGGCTTAAAAATACACATGGCCAGGTGTAATCCTAGAATGTGTCATTAGCTTCCAGGCTGTATTTTTCTATTATCTGGTTCCTCTCATTATTCTTTAAAATATGATACTTTGACTTCCTCTTTCAACTTTCACTTTTAAAGTTTACTTTCTGATCATAAAATTAATAAATGCTCACTATGGAAATTTAGAAAATTATAAAAAATAGGTATCAATAAATGCAACCCCTTGTAGTTTCATGTCAAGGAGAAAGAACACACTATGTAGTTAAGTAAACTGTCTCCCTATAGGTAATAGATTAAAGAGAATGCTGTTGCATTAAGCTGTAAAGTTATGAGAAGTATGAGATGCAGAACATTAAAAGCTAGGCTAGTCATTCAAAATATAAGCAGAGCGATTAAAAGGCCACTGAGAATTGACTAGCCTTTTCTTGCATCAAGCAAATACCATAGATTTAAACCTACATATGCACAGTTTAACAAAGGGGATGGGTCTATGTACATTCCTAAGATGATGCTATAAAAAGATGACAGTGAAACAGAAGTGAAGAGAGATTTTTCAGGGTTAAGATGGTAGTACAGTACGATACACCTCTGCCTTCCTTCTTGTTAGATACTGATAGGGATTCATCAAAATGCAAAGCCAACAACAGAATTACAAAGTAAAGCTAATTAAACCCAAATCCCAGAGCATGGGAGAACTTCTGTTAACATGTGAATTTATTGAAATGGACACTGGCATATAGTTTCTTCGTGCTTGTGAACTTCCTCAGAGTTCTCTTTAAGTTGCCATCAGTATGCTTACATTTATTTCACTTATTCCCCAGAAATACTGTTCTACTTCCCATGTCCTCCTCTCATCTTACCAGAGGTTTCATGTTCTGCCTCATGCTGTCAGGGCTATATTGAGCTACTCGTGGGAAAGACAAGCTGATAACAGATTCCTTTGTTGGCCCCAAACGTGAAAAGCCGTGTTTCTTTCTGTGAAACAGCATTATGTAATGTTTCAGAAGCATAAGCTTCACACCCATTGTTAATTTCTTCCACTCTTGCTAACTTTGGAACCCTATAACGTTAGATAAATGTTACCAGGACTTCAACTTTTCCTCATTTGTAAAATTTCAAGGTATAAGTGGTTTCTGTCCCCACGCCACATTAACCCTTACTGCCCTTATAGACTGGCTGTCTCATGGAGTAGTGAAGGGTTGTTTGGGCTGTGAAACGCGTATCACACCAAGAGGGATGAATTTGGCTCCCCGCCCCCCTCCTCCCGGCACCCCCAGAGGACATTTGATAGTTTCTGGATACACGGTTTTGGTTGTCACAACGGTGGGGGCATCTGCCCTCTACTGGCAACTCGTGGTGGAGCCGGGGATGCCGCTAAGCATCCTACAGTGCAGAGGGCACTGCTCACAACAAGGAAGCACCAGGCTCAAACATCAGTGTTGAAAATGAGAAGCTCCAGAGAATCTTACATATAATTTTGTTTTCTTATATATTTTGTAGCCAAGAAAACCATCCCATCTAGCATTTGTACCCAAAGGATGACTTTCTTAAAAAATTTTTTTTTCTAATTGAAGCAACCAGTGAGTGCTTCGGATCACACTGACCTGTGGTTTAATGTTTGGGAGGATTGTATATATGGAACGCCATCACCAAATATAATTGATATGAAAATGTTTTGGGTATAATTGTTTGCTTTAATCTATCTTAGTAAACGCTATTTAATCTTGGACATTTTATATATGCTTAAAAAGAGATGTTTACATAAGAGAGAGTAAAAATGACTCTTAGGCCCACGGAGTCATGTTTATGCCTCGTCCTGAAGTGAACAGGCAGAGAAACAGACGGGAAGAAAACGGGCTTGAGTTCTTCCCAAGCTCTGCCTCTTAGCAGTTGTGTCGCTAGGGGTGGAAGTTACTTAGACTCATTTAATATAAGAAAAGAGGGACTAATACTGCTTTTCTTACCTTGTAGTTTGTGAGATAAAATATAATCACGAGTAGTGCATAGTTTGTGGCCATCAACAGAATTGATATAGAGTGGGCCTGTGTCAGCTCTGAACTTCTGATTCTAGCTTCAGTAGTTCAATTTTCTCTCTGAACTGAGCTAATTGGATCAGACAAGCTTAAAAGACTGTGGAGTATGTTGTTGGGTCTTTACTTAGCTATTAGCTTTAAAAATATATATATATTTGTAATATCAGTGACTGTTCACATTTCACATATTAATTGTGAAATAACACATGCCTACAAGGATCTACAGATGTTATCAGAGTAAGTTTCACCACACTGAACTTAAATGTAAATGAATATAGAGAATGCAAAGAAAATTAATAGTGAAGGCAGTATGTCACTATGCTGATTTGCAAGTTTGTTTGTTACTGTTAAGTTGCTATGTAATGGCACAAGCCAAGTACTAATGGTCTACTTCACAGCATGAAAGTCATCACAAAAATAGTCATTACTGTGTAGCTAAAGGGAATCTATATAACTGTATGATTACATGGGACATAAAGACATTTTCTGTCGTTAAAAAAAACATCTTGAATGAGATGCATTCAGTTAAATAAACTTGTGCTTAGATTATAACTCCCAACTAAATAAATATATTGTCCTCTTTTTTAAGATTTGGCTTTTAGCTGCTGCCTGAGAGTTGCTATGGGTTTACCACATATAATCCAAAATTTTTCACTGCATTATACTTCAGTTGTGAATGTAGCTAAGAGCTGTGTCCTACATGCACAGGCAAAAGCATTTTGTTGCAAAAATGCATGCTGCTTAATCTAGAATGTATCGTTAATGTAGCACTTTTTCTATGTCTCAGGTAGCCATAATAGTCTTACACTTTCTCCAGTGCTGTACACTCTAATGCCTCAGGGATTTTGCATATACTAGCTCTTTGAGGGACATATTTTAGTCCTAAGTAGAAAATTGTATAGGCTTAAACTAAATACAATTATTTTATTTAGGATATTCAGGAGTTTTATTAATAATCTTCATACCACCAGCAAAGAGAATGTCAACATATAACGAAAAATTTTAAACAAAAAAACCCAGAAAGATAATAATTGGTAAAGGTATGCAAAAATGTTATGGTAGAGTTTGGAATTGAGAGTCTGCCTTTTCATTTATTCATTCCTTTATTTTTCCATCCAATAAATGTTTGTTGAGAGCCCATTCAATACCAGGTACTGTATCTGCCCTAGTAGTACAGCTATATCATGGAGCTGATAGACTAGTAGAGAGATGCAGTATGATCTGGCTTTGCCCAAAGTCTCAGTCATTAAAGCTCTGCTTATTATTGCATTGTGTGGTATTAGAAACTGAACTTTAAAAATTTTGCCTCAGTACCATGGTTGCTCTGTTGCTGTGACCTGGCGTCTTCTCTCTTGGCAAGCTTTGCCTTATCTTTTTATTTCTTTTGATTTTTAAATTTTTTGTGTCTAGTTGGCTATTGGTATGACTCTTTGCCTTTATCTCTAGCATCTATTGCTGCTTCTCTCTGCCCTCTCTACACGTGGTTTTGACTTTCATCATCACAGTATGCACTCTTGATCCTAAACTCACTGATCTTTACCACCTTCTGAAGCCAACCCAAACTGCTCCTTTACCTCCTTTCAACTGTTTAGCTACTAACAACCCTGGCAATTAATTAAGACGGACCATGTGATTTGTATCCGTACCACCTATCAAAACATTTCACACATGGCAGATATTAAATAAAAATAAAGCTGAATAGATGAATAAATCTTTCTTTGCAAATAGGAACTCGTTATATTTTCAGCCTTTCAAAAATGTTAACTATGTCTGAAAAACAGTGGTTTCCCTCCTGAGCTTTGTTTGTGCTTTGTAATTAAAATCTTGAAGCACATACCCAAAGGGATTATAAAACTACAAAATGAGAATGTGTTTTACGATGTCACATTTAATCTACTACAGTTAAACATTCTGAGAATCCAGAATAAATGTGATTTCAGAGAAAATAGTAAAAAAGCAAAGGCACGAAGAATTGACCCGCCCACAGAGAAAGGGATAAATAATACAAACCAGTTAGCAAATAACTTAAGTTTTTTCCAATTTTGGTAAATTATTTAGTACACTGCAAAGAATAATGGACTAAATAGACCCCTATGGTCATTATAAACCAAGGAAGTTATTCTCATACTATGAATAAAATTGAGTCAATTATATTAAACATAATAAGCATGTACATTCTAATTTAAAAAAAGCATTTTAGAGGTATATCTCCACAACTTCAAAATAAGACCATGTAAATTTCGGTAACTCAGAATATTATTCATTGCATATTTTCCAACATCATTATATTTTGATTCTTTAAAATGCTAATCAATTATTTAAATAAATTTTTTATAAACTTGGATGAAATTAGCATTCAAAAATTATTTCAATATTCATATTATCACATCACCTTTAGATATAAAGATTAGGAGCCATGAGAAAATTCGTGTAAAATTTACATATTAGGTTATATTTAAATAAGTTTCAGTGCTTCTGTATATTTAAGTAACCTTTTTTCCCCATAAAGCCTTAAACACCACATCATGTGTGTCACATATATTCATCAAAACAGAGAATCAAATATACTGTGTCCCTCTTATATTAAAAAAAAAAATGCCACAGTGTGATTTGGTCATGCGGTAGACCAAATTATGCTATAGTTTATGAATACTTAATAACCTCAAGGGGAAGAAACAATAGGTCTGCATTAGAGAAATGTCCCATTATCTTGGAGGAGTCATGCTGAATATTTTGAAGTAACAGTAGATGTCTTTCTCTCTCCCCTTCCGTACGTTCTCTCTTACTCATTTCTTCCCTCCACCTAAATATTATTAAACTTTTGGTGTCATTTTAGCTAAATAATAAAATAGCCTAAAGGATGTATTAGAATAGGACTCAGAAAAATGAGCCAGAGGTATTTTATTTTCTGTTAATTCTTGTTAACAATGTACACATAATACATTTCCTTTTATTGTAAGTATTATAATTGTGGAATGACATTCCTCCTTTTCTATACTTGTAAAACCCTCTTCCTCTCTCATCCAAAAAAGTGCTGCTTTTTTGAATGAAGTCATTTCTTTATGCTCCTGGATGAATATAAAGTTCTCCAATTCTGAATGGCTGTGGTAGTTATTTGTCGTATTCATTTTTCTCAGTCTTATATAGTTTTTGCATAATCATCTCCACTAATAAAATGAAATTACCTTGGCCACAGAATGAGCATATTACTTATCTGTATAATTCTCTTTATAAGACTTATACAGACTTGTTGAATGAATGAATAAACGAGCCAAAGAACATACACACAAAATGATCAAACCTGATGGATTATGTACATTTTATTCTGTATTTGGGCTGATAATGCTGTGTGTGTTCTCCTAGCTATTTGTAAAGTGTCAAAGTTTTTGCTTTGTTTTTTATTTGCTTGTTCTTAGGTTAATTGGAGAAAATAAGTGCTTTAAATTAATTTTGTTCTGCTCGCTAACTAGGAGACCATTGACCATATACAAGTATAGAAATTATTACTTATGAAATTATTTCTAGCTATACAATTGTATCTAATAGTCTATTAATAATTTACTTACACAGGTTGTAATTGTTTATTTCTTACCTTAATAAAGTTTAATCTATTTGAAAAGTTTGGACTTGTCTGATTTGGGTTTATCCCAAACTGTGTATTGAAATACAAAGTCTGTACCATAAAATGTTTTGAAACAATTTTTAAATATTGCTTGCCTCTACTATAACTTCTAATCTTTTACTTTATCCCTGAGTGTAACATTAAAAAAAAACTGTTGAATTTATAATATTCTAAATAAGCCTCATGCCTAAAATGAATTTTATAATGGATGTACTAGCAGAGCTGCTGTGTTAATAATGCAAAGATGTTTTCATTCTCTCCCAAAGAAGCAATTACTCTGAAAAGCCACATTTTATTTCTGCCAAGAAACAAAATTATTGTGTCCTACATCAAATCTCACAAAAATCTGTCGTCGTGTTATGTCTTCATGATATTCTTATAGTGTTTATATTTTAGTTTTGTTGACTAGAAACCATTATTCCTGTTAATAACCAATAAATTTGCTTATTGGTTAATATGTTAAGTTCTGAAAGCATGGATC
Source organism: Hyperoodon ampullatus (assembly GCF_949752795.1). Taxonomy (NCBI): domain Eukaryota; kingdom Metazoa; phylum Chordata; class Mammalia; order Artiodactyla; family Ziphiidae; genus Hyperoodon; species Hyperoodon ampullatus. Next base: position 18,062,904 of record NC_136933.1, read on the forward strand.
ATCGTCAACATATTTTTTAAAACTAACAGGTTTATTAAAAGGCACTGTAAATATAACTAGCAATCATTCAACTATAATAACTCCTCACTGAGTTATAATCTACACTTCATTACTGATTATTAAGTCATTACTAAAGACATTCTCATTTTAAAGTGTTTTTTTTTTTTTGATGTGGACCATTTTTAAAGTCTTTATTGAATTTGTTACAGTATTGCTTCTGTTTTATGTTTTTGGTTTTTTGGCCACGAGGCATGTGGGATCTTAGCTCCCCGACCAGGGATCGAACCCACACCCCCTGCATTGGAAGGCAAAGTCTTAACCACTGGACGGCCAGGGAAGTCCCAAGACATCCTCATCTTAGAGAAAGTTTTTCCTTTGTATTTTTTTCCAAACACTTCCTACATTCACCATGGTTCTGGAAAGTTTCAAACCTTCATAGCTCCTTTTTCTATTTCATTAATGCTATTAAAAAAAATCCAATTGCTTGGTGTTTAAGTCTCCAGCTGTCAGTAATCAAAGTCTATCATAAAATCTAGCATTAATAGGGGTAATATGATCTGAGATAATTAATGACTTAAAAGTGCTAATAGCACCATAGGAGATCCTAGGCTCCCAGTCCCCCAGGCGCCTCATAAAAATCAATTATTGGACTGCTATCCACAAATAAAAACCTAGAAAGTCCACTTAGGAAGTTTTAGCAACACAGTGGAACAAAACCCCTGCAAATAATCTCATGAGAAGAGAAGGAAAACAGCTTCGTTTTGCCTGCATCATCCCACCCCCATGCTGGCACTGTTCAGCACCGGGAAGGAACTTCCTAGCTAGAAAGAATTCCCCGTGCCTAAAAAGGAAGAGTGAGGTGAGCAAAACAGCTTCTTCATCCTTTTGGGGCCCTGTGCAACTTCAGCTTCACACCACCCACACCAACAAAGCTGAGACTTACAGAGCCAACTAGGATCAAGGAGGACAAGCAGCGACTATTATTAGCACAAATGCAGTGGTAATAATTGCATTTCGCAGAGGCCTGCTCTGAGGACAGAGTCAGCAGATTTTGCCACTGATGAAGCCAATGGCCAGCACAGCCACCAGGGACCCCCAGCAAATTTTGCCATCTTTCACTCCACAGGTATTTATGTTTGCTGACACTAGCCACCTGAGTTCCTCCCCACCCCTGCTGTAGCTCCAGAACTGCACCAGCAGCCATCACAGTCGTCTGCATCTGCACAAGTGAAAGACACCAGCCGTCTGAGTCCCTCCCCACCTTCACAGGAACCTGGGAGCCATGGTGGCAGTTAGTTCAGGGCTCTGTGATGCAAGATGCAAGCCTAGATGCCCTGCTGACCCCTACCTCCATGTCCGGCAACCTGAGCAGAAGCAGTATTATGCCTGAGTCCCATCACAGACACACACACACATGTGCACACACACATGCGCACCTGGTGCCACCACATTCCCCGCACCTGGTGGTCTGGACCACTAGGCCCAGGATGACAGCATGCTCTATTATGCCCCACCCACAGGTGAAAAGCTTCCCTTACTGAACTTAGTTCATAAAGCCTGGAAGAGTGACTGCTTCTTAAAATACTTAGACACCTATGCAAGTCTCCAGGGATCACAAAGAATCAGGGGAACATGGCCCCACCAAAGAATACAGTAAACCTCTTGTAACTGGCCCCAGAGAAATAGAGATCCAGGAATTGCCAACAAAGAATTCAGAATAATTGCTCTAAAGATGCTCAAAGAGCTATAAGAGAACACAGAGAATTTAACAATACCAGGAAAATGATACAAGAACAAAATGAGAAGTTCAACAGTGAGATAGAAAACATTAAATAGAACCAAACAGAAAGGTTTGAGCTGAAGAATACAATGCTGAAGAATTCAGTAGAGAGCTTCAAATGTAGACTTGACCAAACAGAAGAATCAGTGAGCTAGAAGGCACATCAATTTTAATTATCAAGTCAGAGGAACAAAAAGAAAAAAGAATGAAAGGGAATAAAGAACTTATGGGACTGACATAACACCATGAAGAGAAATGATGTATGTGCATCACTGAAGTCCCAGAAGGAGAAGAAAGGGAGAGAAAGCTTATTTAAAGAAATAATAGGGAGTTCCCTGGCAGTCCAGTGGTAACGACTGCATGCTTTCACTGCTGAGGGTCCAGGTTCAGGTTCCCTGGTTGGGGAACTAAGCTCTCACAAGCCATGCAGCATGGCCAAAAAAAAGGATGGCTTAGAACTTCCCAAATATAGGGAGATATTTGGACTTCCAAGTTCTGCAGCTAATAGGTAAACTCAAAATTTCCATTTAAAAGATCTTCTCTAAGATGCATTGTAACAAAACTATCTGAAATCGGAGACAAAGAATTTTAAAAGTAGTAAGAAAATAATTTTTCTTATACATGGTAAGCCCCAGAAGACTATCAGAGATTTGTCAGCAAAGACCTTGCAGTCCAGGAGAGAAAGGAGTGACATATTCAAAGTGCAGAAGAAAGAAACTGCCAACCAAGAATACTTCACCCAAAGTTGTTTTTCATAAATGAAGGCAAGATAAAGACTTTTCCTAATAAACAATTCAGGGCATTGATCATCCCTAGACCTACCTTACAGAAATACTGAGAGGAGTTCATCAAGCTTTGCCAAAAGAACACTAATTAGTAACATGAAAACGTATGAAAATGTACAACACATTGGTAAAAGTTAACATATCGTCAGATTCAGAATAACACAGTAATATGGTGATGTGTTAGATACTTTAGTATAAAGGTTAAAGGCCAAGAGTATTAAAAATAGCTATAGCGGGCTTCCCTGGTGGCCCAGTGGTTGAGAGTCTGTCTGCTGATGCAGGGGACACAGGTTTGTGCCCCGGTCCGGGAGGATCCCACATGCCGCAGAGCGGCTGGGCCCATGAGCCATGGCCACTGAACCTGCACGTCTGGAGCCTGTGCTCCGCAACGGGAGAGGCCACAACAGTGAGAGGCCCACGTACCAAAAAAAAAAAAAAAAAAAAGCTATAGCTTTAACACTTTGTTAATGTATAAATAATATAAAAAGATGTAAATGTGACATCAAAAACAAAAGGAGTAGTAAAAGATTAGAGTTTTTGTATTTGATCAAAGTAAAATTGTCATCAGTGTAAAACGGACATATATATAATTATATATATATATATATATATATATATATATATAATGTTTTATATAAGCCTCATGGTAACCAGAATGGAAAAACCTACAGTAGATTTACAAAAGATAAAGAGAAGGGAATCAAAGCATATCATTATGGAAAATCATCAATTCACAAAGGAAGGCAGCAAGACAAAGAAAAGAACAAAGAAACAACAAAACAGCCAGAAAACAGGAAGATGACATTAGTGAGTCCTTACCTATCAATAATTATTTTTAATATAAATGTATTGAATAATCAAAAAGCATCGAGTGGCTGCATGGTTAAAATAAAACACCAACTATATGCAGCCTACAAAAGATGCACTTTAGCTTTAAGGACACAGGCTAAGCATGAAGGGATGGATAAAAGGTATAGCATGAAATTAGAAGGCAAAAGAGAACAGGGGTAGTTATATCAGACAAAATAGACTTTTAAGCCAAAAACAGTAACAAGAGACAAGAAAGTCTTTATATCAATATGATGATAAGGGGATCATTAGTTTACTAATATTTGAAGAAGTATATTAGTAAACAGATCTGAAGGAAGAAGTAGACAAAAGTACAGTAATAGTAGGGGACTTCAGTACCCCACTTTCAACAGTGGATAGATCATCCAGACAGAAAATCAAGAAGGGAACATTGGGCTTGAGCCATACATTAGACCAAATGGACCTAACAGACATATATAGAACATTCCATCCAACAGCAGTAGAATACACATTCTTGTCAAGCACACATGGAACATTCTCCAGGAGAGACCATATGATACGTCACAAAACTAGTCTTTGCAAATTTAAGAATATTGAAATCATACCAAGTATCTTTTCTGACTACAGTGCTGTGAAACTATTAATCAATAACTGGAAAAGGTCACATATGACTAATAACCAGTATTATACTCAACAGTGAGATATTCAAAGCTTTTTCTCTAAGATCAGGAGCAAGAAGAGGGTGCCCACTCTCATCACTCCTGTTCAGTGTAGTACTGGAAGGCCTAGCCAGAGTAATCAGTCAAGAAAGGGAAATATAAAGGCATCCAAATCAGAAAGGAGGAAGTAAAACTCTTTGTCAATGGTATGAAAATTTATAGAAAATGTATAGAAAATACTAATGACTCTGCCAAAAAACTGTGATAACTAATCAACAAATTCAGTATAACTGCAGGACAGAAAATCAACGTATAAAAATCAGTTGCATTTCTATATATTCACAATAAAATATCTGAGAAAAAAAGAAAATAATCCTATTAACAATACTATCAAAAACATTTGTGAATAAATTTAACCAAAGAGATGAAAGATCTATATACACTGTATACTGAAAACTGAAGATGTTAATGAAAGAAATTGAAGAAAGCATAATAAATAGATGTTCCATGGCCATGGACCAGAAGAATTAATATTACAATGTCCATACTATCCAAGGCCATCTATAGAGTCAATGCAATACCTTTTAAAATTCCAATGTCATTGTTTACAAAATAGAAAAATCCTAAAACTTAAGTGGAACTGTGAAAGACCCTGAATAGCCAAAGCAATTCTGAGAAAGGAGAACAAAACAGGAGACGTCACACTTCCTGATTTCACACTATACTACAGAGCTATAGTAATTCTATGCCAGTGTGATACTGGCATAAAAACAGACACATAGATCAATAGAATAGAATTTGAGAGCCCATAAATAAAACCCTGCAAATACGAGCAGCTAACATTTGACAAGGGACCCCAGAATACTCAGAGGGGAACGGATATTCTCTTCAATAAATGGTGTTGGAAAAACTAGATAAGCACAGGCAAAAAAATGAAACTGGACCCCTTTCTTACACCACTCACAAAAATTAACTTGAAGCAGATTAAAGACTTAAACCTAAGGCCTGAAACCATAAAACTCCTAGAATAAACACTGGGAAAAAGATCCTTGACAATGATCTTTGCAATGATTTTCTGGATGTAATACCAAAATCACAAGAAACAAAAAGCAGAGTAAGTGGGACTACATCAAACTAAAGAGTTTCTGCACAGCAAAAGAAATCATCAACAAAATGGAAAGACAACCTACAGAATGGGAAAAATATTTGCAAATTCTATATCCAATAAGGTGTTAATGTCCAAAATGTACAAAGAATTCATACAACTTAACAGCAAAAACATAAACAACCTGATTTAAAAATGAGCAGAGGAACTGAATAGACATTTTTCCAAAGAAGGCATGCAAATGACCTAAAGGTACGTGAACAGATGGCTCAGTCTCACTACTCATCAGGGGAATGCAAATCAAAACCACGATGAGATATTACCTCACACCTGTCAGAATAGCTATCATCAGAAATAAAAGAGGTAAGTTGTTGGCAAGGTATGTGGAGAAAAAGGCATCCTCGTGTACTTTCAGTGGGGATGTAAATTGGTGCAGCCACTATGGAAAACAGTATGGGGTTTCCTCAAAAAATGAAAAACAGAACTACCATATGATCCAACAACTTCACTTCTGGGTATACATCTGCAAAAGCCTAGATAGGGAAACAACCTGCATGTATGTCAGTGGATGCATGGATAAATAAAATGTGATATATATATGTATATATATAAATGGAATAGTATTCCACCATGAGAACATCCTGCCACTTTTGAAAACCTGAATTAACCTTGAGGGTACAACGCTTAGTGCAGTAAGCCAGACAGATAAAGACAAATACAGTATGGTATAACATATATGTGGAATCTAAAAAAGCCAAACCAAGAGAAACAGAGTAGAGTGGTGGTTACCAGGGCTTGAAGGTGGGAGAAATACGGAGATATTGGTCAGAGGTTATAAACTTTCAGTTATAAGGTATGTATCTTATATGTCTAACTTATAAGAACATCTTATATCCTGGGGATATGATTTACAGCAGAGTGAAATGAACATAGTTAACAATACTGTATTATATAATTAAATATTGCGAAGAAAGTAGATCATAAATGTTCTCACCACAGAGAAGAAATGGTAATTATGTGATGTGATGGAGTTTTAGCTAATGCTATACTGTTAATCATTTTTCAGTATAAGTGTATCAAATCAACAGGTTGAACATCTTAAAACTTATACAATGTTATATGTCAGTATCTCAGTAAAGCTGGAAAAAATACTGCAGAGAAAATACTTAAAGTGCTACTTACTCCAGAAAGAAGATTAAATTCAGAATGAAACTTACTTCCTTGTTAATTATGGTTGGATTTTCTAATGAATTTTAGATAGTGATAATCATGGCTTTTTTCCCTGTCTTGGACTAGTGTGACACATCACTGGAATACTTTGTGGCTTGTTAGATTTAGTGCGGTTTTCAGAATATAGACTTTCTATTAGGCAGTAACTAATGCAGTAGGAAAAGCTAATTCTGTGTTTTATAAAGCACTTAGAGGGGAAATAGAACTTATAAAATAGGTGTTTGTTTTTTGTTTTTTCTTTACCAAATGGCCGTCCTTGCAACAAATAGCACAGAAGCAAGAGTTACACAAACAACAAAGCCCATATAAAAGATCATCCCAGCTCATTCTTTATAAGCAGGATTTGGGTCAGCATAAAGGGTATTCTACATCACAATCTACTTATAGTGTACAATTTAATAGAATCCATTATCAGTTGTAGAAATCGAATACCTTGTCCTTTGCATGTTCCTGAGATCAAAAAAAAAAAAAAAAAGGACAAGATTGAAGTGCCAGCAGTAAGCCTAGGTGATGATATTTTAAGTATCCAAATCCACTCAGATCCAAATAAACTTGAAGTCTAGGAAACCAGTGGCACTGAGCCAGAAAAAAATTGAAGTTATCATGCAATACCACAGAAATATTTACATTTCAGTCATTTCAGTTCAGTTCAACAAACAACTACTGTGTGCTTTTCACTCTCTGTTGCTCTGGCATTGTAACAATATTCTGGGCTTAATTCTTGCATTCTCGAGTTTCACAGTTTAGTCAAGGATGCAGGAAAATATAGAGCCCATTTTGTATACAGTGTGACAAGAGCTATAATCATGATAAAGGCAAAGTGATATGTGAGCAGAGAGTAAGAAGGAATGACAGACCTTTCCCCTCAGGCTGAGTACTGTAGGAAAAATAAAATTCTGTCAGTTAAAGGACAAGTGGAAAATATATTCAAGATAGAGAGGACAGGGTGAACAAAGGCCATATGCCTTATTCAGAGAAGAGAAAGTAATTTGATGTGATTAGTGTCTGTGAATGTTGAGAACTGAGGCTATAAAGATACCTTTGTGCTGTATCATGAAGGACCTTAAAAGCCTTGTGGTTATTTGTTCTTAATCATAAGAGCAGTAGGAAATCACGGGAGGATGTGCAGAAAGCGTGGTGTAACATGGCGTGAGAATGTCTGTCTAAATGACTTTGCACTGTGAGGCTGCCCCTTTCCTGGTTTTTGTTTTGTTTTGTTTTGTTTGTCTAGAAAGAGCAGGCTTTTGTTCTGTCTGGGCCATTAATATTTTCTTGCTTCTGGGCTTCTCCAGTATCATGCACTCCAGGACGTAAGAAGTACAAAGAAACCCCAAGGAGCTTGTGTATTGTTCTTTGGTTCCTGAGGTCCCTAGCCTGTATATGTTCTTCTCCCTACCTTTCAGAGTCTTCTTAAGTTTGTTTTATATATAAGTAACATCCAGGGTTTGGGGCAGTAGTTAGCACGAGGAATGAGGAGAAATACGTCCATTCCATCTTGTCCATAACCACAAGTTTTAAAATTGACTTTTACAAATTTTTTATGGAAGTGTACAATGTAATTTACAGATCTTAAATGTACAACTTGATAAGCTTTCACACATGTATATATTCCGGTAACAATCAAAATATAGACTATTGGCATCCCCCCATGGGTTTCTTCAGGCCTGCTTCCATTTACACCCCACTCATAGGATGCCACTGTTCTGATTTCCATTGCCATAGATTAATTTGCCTGTGCTCAAAAATTTAAGAAAAAAATTACAGAGTATATATCTGTAATATATATAGTTTTACTTAACAGTGTTTTTGAGATTGAAGATGATTTATGAGTGTCTGTGTGTGTGTGTGTGTATGTATACATTTACTATTAAAATTTTTAAGCTATGGAACAATATATTAAAAGTAATGTTTTAGGGACTTCCCTGGTGGCACAGTGGTTAAGAATCCACCTGCCAATGCAGGGGACACGGGTTCGAGCCCTGGTCCGGGAAGATCCCACATGCCGTGGAGCAACTAAGCCTGTGTGCCACAACTACTGACCCTGCGCTCTAGAGCCTGCGAGCCACAACTACTGAGCCCGCATGCGACAACTACTGAAGCCCGTGCACCTAGAGCCCCTGCTCCGCAACAAGAGAAGCCCGTGCACCGCAACAAAGAGTAGCCCCTGCTCAGTGCAACTAGAGAAAGCCTGCACACAGCAACAAAGACCCAACACAGCCAAAATAAATAAATTGTTTATAAAAAAAGTAATGTTTTAAGAAGGAAGTTAGTTGTACAGTAGGTGTTTTGGGGGTGAAGGGATGGTTGGTGCATGGAAATGTATAACCCCCCACAGTGTCATCAGACAACCGTTTAAATAAAGCAAAGCTAAATGTATTAGAACTTGCTGCAGTTAGAATCCCTTTGCAGTATCTCGGAAGTAGGAAATACAAGTAGGCTATTTATAGGGTCTTGCGATATGAACTCAAATGGTTTAGGGTGGGCTTTTCCAGGCAGGTGGCTGATTTGAATTAGCCAAATTTTTTACAGAATAGTTTAGGTTACTTGGGCACGTAGAGGTGAAAATCTTAAATTTTTTTAACATCTTTATTGGATTATAATTGCTTTACAATGTTCTGTTTCTGCTGTATAACAAAGTGAATCAGCTCTACATATACATATATCTCTATATCCCCATATCCCTTCCCTCTTACGTCTCCCTCCCACTCTCCCTATACCACCCCTCTAGGTGGTCACAAAGCACCGAGCTGATCTCCCTGTGCTATGCGGCTACTTCCCACTAGCTATCTATTTTACATTTGGTAGTGTATATGTGTCAATGCCATGCTCTCACTTCGTCCCAGCTTACCCTTCCCCCTCCCCATGTCCTCAAGTCTTTCCTCTATATCTGTGTCTTTATTCCTGTCCTGCCCCTAGGTTCTTCAGAACCTTTTTTTTTAGATTCCATATATATATGTTAGCATACAGTGTTTGTTTTCTCTTTCTGACTTACTTCACTCTGTGTGACAGACTCTAGGTCCACCCCCTTCACTACAAATAACTCAATTTCATTTCTTTTTATGGCTGAGTAATATTCCATTGTATATAGGTACCACATCTTCTTTATCCATTCATCTGTCAATGGACATTTAGGTTGCTTCCATGTCCTGGCTACTGTATAGTGCTGCAGTGAACATTGTGGTACGTGACTCTTTCTGAATTACGGTTTTCTCAGGGTATATGCCCAGGAGTGGGATTGCTGGATCATATGGTAGTTCTATTTTTAGTTTTTTAAGGAGCCTCCATAGTGTTTTCCATAGTGGCTGTATCAATGTACATTCCCACCAACAGTGCAAGAGGGTTCCCTTTCCTCCACACCCTCTTCAGCATTTATTGTTTGTAGATTTTTTGATGTTGGCCATTCTGACCCGTGTGAGGTGATACCTCATTGTAGTTTTGATTTGCATTTCTCTAATGATTAATGATGTTGAGCATCCTTTCATATGTTTGTTGGCAATCTGTATATCTTCTTTGGAGAAATGTCTATTTAGGTCTTCTGCCCATTTTTGCATTTGATTATTTGGTTTTTGGATATTGAGCTGCATGAGCTGTTTGTAAATTTTGGAGATTAATCCTTTGTCAGTTGTTTCATTTGCAAATATTTTATCCCATTCTAAGGGTTGTCTTTTTCTCTTGTTTATGGTTTCCTTTGCTGTGCAAAAGCTTTTAAGTTTCATTAGCTCCCATTTTTGATTTTATTTTTACTTCCATTTCTCTAGGAGATGGGTCAAAAAGGATCTTGCTGTGATTTATGCCATAGAGTGTTCTGCCTATGTTTTCCTCTAAGAGTTTTATAGTGCCTGGCCTTACATTTAGGTCTTTAATCCATTTGGAGTTTATTTTTGTGTATGGTGTTAGGAAGTGTTCTAATTTCATTCTTTTACATGTAGCTGTCCAGTTTTCCCAGCACCACTTGTTGAAGAGGCTGTCTTTTCTCCATTGTATATTCTTGCTTCCTTTATCAAAGGTGACCATACAAGCATGAGTTTATCTCTGGGCTTTCTATCCTGTTCCACTGATGTATATTTCTGTTTTTGTGCCAGTACCATACTGTCTTGATTACTGTAGCTTTGTAGTATAGTCTAAAGTCAGGGAGCCTGATTCCCCCAGCTCCGTTTTTCTTTCTCAGGATTTCTTTGGCTATTCGGGGTCTTTTGTGTTTCCATACAAATTGTGAAATTTTTTGTTCTAGTTCTGTGAAAAATGCCGTTGGTAGTTTGATAGGGATTGCATTGAATCTGTAGATTGCTTTGGGTAGTATAGTCATTTTCACAGTGTTGATTCTTCCAATCCAAGAACATGGTATATCTCCTTCATCTGTTTGTATCATCTTTAATTTCTTTCATCAGTGTCTTATAGTTTTCTGAATACAGGTCTTTTCTCTCCTTAGGTAGGTTTATTCCTAGGTATTTTATTCTTTTTGTTGCAGTGGTAAATGGGAGTGTTTATTTTCTCTTTCAGATTTTTCATTATTAGTGTATAGGAATGCAAGAGATTCCTGTGCATTAATTAGAAGTGAAAATCTTTAAGCTGTTCATTCAGGTGTGCAGACTATTGTCTCTGATAAATTGATCTGTAAGAACTACCTGAAGCAAACAGTGAGGTTGTTTTTTTGGTTTATAGTCTTATCTTTGCCAGGCAAAGATTTCTTTGAACAAACTACTAAGTCATGTTGACACAGATGGTCTCAGTTCTCAGGGATAAGTTAAAAGTTTGTTGATGAATTTCAAGTTATTAAGGCTGCAACCACAGTAATAGTGATGTGATGAGACTGGAAGAACCATTAGATAAGGAATCAATATGGTATATTTGGAGTGAAAATAAAGGGATTTTGTTTTCAGGGGCTGATGGGGCTTATTTTTGTAGACTTTTCAGTTTGGCATTTAATTTTCAGACTTTTTATAGATCTTATAGATGGAAGTTATTCTAGAAGTTTATCAAGGCCAGAATCCTCTAAGAATCCCTTTTATAAGATCCATATTAAATCATAGTTTTTGAGCCTCTTCTTAAACAATTTAGATGAGAGGGAACTTAGATTTATCATGAGACAGCCAATTTTAGCTTTATTTGTTGGGAAGGTATTTCTTATATTGGTTTGAAGACTGCTCCTTTGAAATACCTAATACTAGTACTCACCACCCCACCTGCTGAAATCTCATAGAATAAGTGCCTTCTAAGTTCTGTATATCAGCTGAACAAATGTGAGGTGGGTTATCATTCTGGACTCTTTTCTAGGCAACCTATTTCCAGTTCCTTCAACTGTTACCATGGGGCAGAGTGTAAGTCCTCACTGTCCTAATTACTGTCCTCTGTTTTACTCTCGTTTGTCAGTGCTGCTCTTAACTGCAGTGTTCAAGTTTGCATATTATTCTTTAGATATGTTCTGAACAGGGAGGAGGAGAAGTATTTATTTCTGTGTACCAGACTTACATACTCAAAGAACAAAAACAAAACTAACTTTTTCAGAGCTTTCTAACAGCTTCATCACACTTAAACTCACGGCTCATTTGGTTTCACCATTACTAGCGACAGTTGAGGATGACAGGTAATGGGGTTCCAGAGATATGAGTTGAAACTACCTGCTTATGTGCATGATACTTGGAAGTACACTGTCCCTAGTTACTAACTGAAAAGAGAATAGCTACTCTTTGCTTCAGATCTGTACCATCTAAAAGTGAATTGACATTTTTGTAATGAGTTGGTGTAAGAAAAAACCATGCTTCTGCAAGTTGAAAGAGAAAATCTAGTTGTATTTCTGAAGGAATGCCCCCTCAAAGAGTTAGTGGTTTGAGAAAGAGAGATTAGAAAGCATTGTCAATAGAAGCCCAAATGAATAGACGGTATTTGGTTTTCTTATATTTTTAAAGAAATCTCTGTTCTTCGATGATTAACTCTTAGGCAGGGAGAGATACCACACATCTGACTCTGCTAGTCCTTCTTTGAAAACAGCTGTGCAAAGCCAGGAGCACTGATGCTCTTGTTATTTTTGCTCCATTCAGACCCTAGTACTGGGAGGAACTGCTGAGATTCTTGCTTGTTGATTCCCCAAATGGTGGCAAAATGTCACTCTCTGCTTGGCTTGCTGTTATTAGGGAAGGAAGCATCTTTCTAAACTCTTTTTGAATTCAAGGACTTTGTAGAAGAAATAGCAGGGGACACTAGTATAGCTGTAAACTTTAAAGAGATATGTGACTGGAGCCTAATTAAGTACAGGATATAGTACAATGGAAATAGAGGTTAAAATAAATAATGTATTCCAACTACCCTACACTACTCATTCTTTTTCTGATCTATTTTAAATGGGAATTTCTTTAAATTTCGCATACTGTGGGTTGCACTTGACTTGGAGAGTTTGAAGTTTCATTTTTGTTTTTAACATTGTGTATTTTATATTAGTGATACTGAAAATAAGTTTTTGGCAGCCTCATTTGTTCACTTGTTTATTCATTCAACAGAAGTTTAAAGAGTGTCTACTAATACTATTCTAGTCAGGCTGCTAAGTGATCTTGGCTGCTCACTACAGTTAAGGGGTGAACAAAATAGATGAAGCTCCTGACCTCTAAAAGCTTTCCACGTAGTTGGGGGAAACAGAGAGTAAAAAGCAAATGTGTCAGGTGGTAATAAGCCCTTTGAGAAAAATAAAGCCAAGCAATAGGAGTGTGGGGGGAATGCTTTTTTACATAACATTCTGATAAGGCCTGTCTGAAAAGGGGTCATTTAAGCAAAGACCTGAAGGAAGTGAGAAAGTGATTTATACTAATACCTGGAAGGAGGAACGGCAAATATAAAGGCCCTGGGGTGGAAACATGTTTAACATTTTTCTGGACTAGCGAGGAAGCCAGTGCAGTTATAGTGATGAGAGTGAAGGAGAGCATGATGGCTGAGGTTGGCATGATAGCAGGGGTAGGGCTGGTGGTGTGGGTTGGCTCGCAGACCTTGTACGTACCCTTGTAGGGATATGTGAGCCATGGCGAGGACTTTGGACTTCCATCTAAGTGGGGTGGAAGCCACTGGAGGATATTAAGCAGAGGAGTGAGATGAACTGACATTTTAAAAGAATCACTTTTTTTGAAAAGACAGCCATGCAGCGTTACTGGTTCTTAGTTTTCATTCACTTTAGGGCTACTAATAAAGTGGATTCTAATATTGGTCCTCCACAAGACACATGCAGAAATGTGTCCTCCTTCCCCACACAGAAGTGCACTTTGGAAGTATAGGGTGGAATTTTTGGTTTCACAGTGACTAGGGATCAGAAAAGCAAAATGTTCTGCAGCATGTAGGACACCAACAATCAATTTCCCCATCACAAATGGTGTGCCTTCATTCAGAAACACTCTAAGAACAGTACCAAGGTAGGCATGAATGCCAGCTAGAGGAAGTTTCCTTTCCTTTCCTTCCTCTTCCCCTTTGCTCCTTCCTTTTTCTTACCACACTCACCCTCTATCCCAGTCTGTCCCTCTTCCTCTCATCCTCCATCCTTCTCTTTTTCTTTTGCAGATTTATGATGCTTAGGAATAGAGAGAATGAACATTGTTCCTATGTGATTTAACTCTTTTACCATAGAATTCTGTAATGGGAAGAATCCTTACTCCAGTCATTTAAATTTTAGGTAAGAATCTGGGAACCAAAGACGTTAAATAATCTGCCCAAAGCCACATAGCAAGTTGGCAGCTCACAGTTTATGGCTTTATTTCATTAGTGTATTATTTACATCTTTATATTTTCATGACCCATCTCTCCAGAGATCATTTAAAATGCCCTGGTTGCATGATTTTTTTCTCAGAATCATGCATTACTTCTTAGAGGCAGGGATTAGAGCCATAATCATCAAAATAATTATTCCAAAGAAGGAGGGCAGAGACAGTATTTTGATGGTAAAAAGCAATACTGCTGGAATATTTTCTTTGGTTTTTATGGTGAGTAGAGCTTCATGGTGGTGTATTTTTTTTTTTTTTTTTTTTTTGGTTTTTTGGGTTTTTTTTTTTTTGCAGTACGCGGGCCTCTCACTGTTGTGGCCTCTCCCGTTGCAGAGCAACAGGTTCCGGATGCACAGGCTCAGCGGCCATGGCTCACGGGCCTAGCCGCTCCGCGGCATGTGGGATCTTCCTGGACCAGGGCACGAACCCAGTCCAGGAAGATCCTGCATCGGCAGGTGGACTCTCAACCACTGCGCCACCAGGGAAGCCCGGTGTATATGTTTTAAAAAACAAAAGATTTACTTTCAACAAAAGCAAACTATTAATGTTTAAATATTCTAAACATTAATATTTAAGAAGTCTTCTTAAATGGTTGTAGAAAAGTAATCCAGAATTTATTCATTTTTGTGAAACTGTTTTTAGAAATCAGGATGAATATTTGTTACATTAGATTTGATCACCTAACACTACTGCCATATATATTAATTTACATAAACGTTGAACAAAGTCTTCATGTAACCATTTCTTGGGGTAATATGATAGAACTGCCAAACTGCCTTCAAGTGTTGATAGCTTGTTCTGATAAATCCTTCTCAGAAGACTGCACTCTAACCTCCTTGAGCATGACCGTGTGATAGATTAGGAAAAACAAGGTCTTCATGCCTCTTCTGTGTAGTACTGCTTCACTCCAGTGGTGATGGCAGGTGGGTCATGTTCAGTCAGTCATATTTCTTAGATATTATAGCTTCTCTTTCTGCTTTCATCCCCTTTGTCATGTTCCACATCTTATTTATAATCAGATAAAACTCCATATGTCCTTTCTTACTCATAAAGCTGGAATCCCCGTGCTGTGACTCCATAGAGATGAACTTCAAGGCATTCCATTGCCTACTATCTGTCTTCTTAGATGTCATTAACTTAAATTTTAGATGACAATTAAGTACACTTTTTTCAGATGCTCATATTGTACATGGTTGAATCTCTCCCAGATTTCAGTACTGAGTCTAACAGAAATAGTTATCTTTTGTACCTAATTGAACTGGATTCTCATCTAGAGACAGGAGCATTACCCACCCTCCTATTGTCTCAATTCCCCTGACTGAGCATAGGAGTACACAGTGTGCCTCTGAATTTTCAGGGCATCAGGGATGACTATTAAAAGATACCACATAGCTGATAAGGACAAGATGGTGGAGTAGAAGGACATGAACTCACCTCTTCTTACAAAAAAACCCACCAAAATCACAACTAACTGCTAAACAACCATTGACAAAAAATGCTGGAACCTACTAAAAAGATATCCTACATCTAAAGACAAAGAATCACAATGAGACAGTAGGAGGGACACAATCGCGATAAAATCAAGTCACATACCCACCAGCTGGGTGACCCACAAACTGGAAAATAATTACATCACAGAGGTTCTCCCACTGGAGTGAAAATTCTGAGCCTGACATCAGACTCCCCAGCCCGGCGGGTCTGACAATGGAGGAAGGAGCCCCCAGAGAATCTGGCTTTGAAGTCCAGTGGGGTTTGACTGAAGGAATTTCACAGAGCTGGGGGAAACAGAAACTCCACTCTTGGAGAGCACACACAAGGTCTTGTGTGCACCAGGACACAAGGGAAAAAGCAATGAACTAACAAGAGCCTGGGCCAGAACTACCTGCTGCTATTGGAGGGTCTCCTGTGGACTTAATTGACATTTACAGAGTATTCCATCCAAAAGAAGCAGAATACACATTCTTTTCAAGTGCACATGGAACATTCTCCAGGATTGATCACCTGCTGGACCACAAAGCGAACCTCGGTAAATTTACGGAAATTGAAATCATATCAGGCTTTTTTTCTGACCACAATGCTATGAGATTAGAAATCAACTGCAAGAACAAAAACTATAAAAAACAAACATGTGGAGGCTAAACAGTATTCTACTAAACAACCAATGGATCACTGAAGAAATCAAAGAGGAAATCAAAAAATACCTAGAGACGAATGAAAATGAAAGCACAATGATCCAAAACCTATGGGAAGCAGCAAAAGCAGTTCTAAGAGGGAAGCTTATAGCAATACAATCTTACCTCAGGAAATAAGAAAAATCTCAAGTAAACAACCTAACCTTACACTTAAAGCAACTAGAGAAAGAACAAAGAAAATCCAAAGTTAGTAGAAGGAAAGAAATCATAAGGATCAGAGCAGAAATAAGTGAAAGAGACAAAGAAAATAGAAAAGAACAATGAAACTAAAGCTTTTTTTAAAAAAAAAGATAAGCAAAATTGATAAAACTTTAGCCAGTCTCATCAAGAAAAGGGAGAGAGCGGGCTTCCCTGGTGGCGCAGTGGTTGAGAGTCCGCCTGCCAATGTAGGGGACACGGGTTCGTGCCCCGGTCCGGGAAGATCCCACGTGCCGCGGAGCGGCTGGGCCCGTGAGCCATGGCTGCTGAGCCTGCGCGTCTGGAGCCTGTGCTCCGCAATGGGAGAGGCCACAGCAGTGAGAGGCCCGCGTACCGCAAAAAAAAAAAAAAAAAAAGGGAGAGAGCTAAAATCAATAAAATTAGAAATGATAAAGGAGAAGTTAGAACTGACACCACAGAAATACAAAGGATCATGAGACTATTACAAGCAACTATATGCCAATAAAATGGACAACCTGGAAGAAATGCACAAATTCTAAGAAAGGTACAACCTTCCAAGACTGAACCAGAAAGAAATAGAAAATATAAACAGACCAATCACAAGTAATGACATTGAAACTGCGATTAAAAATCTTCCAATAAACAGAAGTCCAGGACCAGATGGCTTCACAGGTGAATTCTATCCAGCATTTAGTGAAGAGCTAACACCCATCCTTCTCAAAAAATTGCAGAGGAAGGAATACTCCCAAGCTTATTCTGTGAGGCCACCATCACCCTCATACCAAAACCAGACAAAGATATCACAAAAAAGGAAAATTATAAACCAATATCACTGATGAACATAGATGCAAAATTCCTCAACAAAATACCAACAAACAGAATCCAACAATACATTAAAAGGATCATACACCATGATCAAGTGGGATTTATCCCAGGGATGCAAGGATTCTTCAATATATGCAAATCAATCAATGTGATACACCATATTAACAAATTAAAGAACAAGAACCATATGATCATCTCAATAGGTGTAGACAAAGCTTTTGACAAAATTCAACACCCATTTATGATAACTCTCCAGAAAGTGGGCATAGAGGGAACATACTTCAACATAATAAAGACCATATATGACAGACCCACAGCAAACATCATTCTCAGTGGTGAAAACCTGAAAGCATTTCCTCTAAGATCAGGAACAAGACAAGGATGTCCACTCTAGCCACTTTTATTCAACATAGTTTTGGAAGTCCTAGCTACGGCATTCAGAGAAGAAAAAGAAATAAAAGGAATCCAAACTGGAAAAGAAGTTAAACTGTCACTGCAGATGACATGATACTATACACAGAAAATATAGATGCTACCAGAGCTCATCAATGAATTCAGTAAAGTTTCCGGATACAAAATTAATACACCAAAATCTGTTGCATTTCTATACACTTAACAACAAAAGATCAGAAAGAAATTAAGGAAACAATCCCACTGACCATCGTATCAAAAAGAATAAAATACCTAGGAATAAACCTACCTAGGGAGGCAAAAGACCTGTACTCCAAAAACTATAAGACACTAATGAAAGAAATCAAAGATGATGCAAACAGCTGGCACAATATACCATGTTCTTGCATCAGAAGAATCAATACTGTCAAAATGACTGTACTACCCAAGGCAATCTACAGATTCAGTGCAATCCCTATCAAATTACCAATGGCAATGTTTTGCAGATTTAGAACAAAAGAATCTTAAAATTTGTATGGAAACAGAAAAGTCCCTGAATAGCCAAAGTAATATTAAAAAAGAAAAACGGAGTTGGAGGAATCAGACTCCCTGAGTTGAGAGCATACTACAAAGCTACAGTCATCAAAACAGTATGGTACTGGCACAAAAACAGAAATATAGATCAGTGGAACAGGATAGGAAGCCCAGAAATAAACCCACGCATCTATGGTCAATTAATCTATGACAAAGGAGGCAAGACTATACAATGGAGAAAAGACACTCTCTTCAGTAAACGGTGCTGGGAAAACTGGACAGCCACATGTAAAAAAATGAAACTACATTCTTTAACACCATACACAACAGTAAACTCAAAATGGATTAAAGACCTGAATGTAAAACCTGATACTATAAAACTCTTAGAGGAAAACATAGGAAAACACTCTTTGACATAAATCACACCAATATCTTTTTCAATCCATGTCCCAGAATAATGGAAATAAAAACAAAAATAAATAAATGGGACCTAATTAAACTTAAAAGCTTTTGCACAGCAAAGGAAACCATAAACAAAATGAAAAGACATCCCCACAGAATGGGAGCAAATATTTGCAAATGATGTGACCAACTAGGGATTAATCTCCAAATTTTACAAACAGCTCATGCAGCTCACTATAAACAAACAAACAAACAAACAAACATTCAAAAAATGGGCAGAAGACCTAAACAGAGATTCCTACAAAGAAGACATACAGATGGCCAAAAGGCACATGAAAGAGATGCTGAATGTTGCTAATTATTAGAGAAATGCACATCAAAACTACAATGAGATATTACCACACCAGTCAGAATCACATCATCAAAATGTCTACAAACAATAAATACCGGAGAGGGTGTGGAGAAAAGGGAATCCTCCTACACTGTTGGTGGAAATGTAAATTGATACAACCACTCTGGAGAATAGTATGGAGGTTCCTTAAAAGACTAAAAGTAGAGCTACCATATGGTCCAGAAATCCTACTCCTGGGCATATATCTGGAGAAAACCATGGTTTGAAAGGATACATGAACCCCAGTGTTCATTGCAGTGCTGTTTACAATAGCCAAGAAATGGAAGCAAGCTAAATGTCCACAGACAGAGGAATGGATAAAGAAGATGTGGTTCATATATACTGTGGAATATTACTCAGCCATTAAAAAGAATGAAATAATGGCATTTGCAGCAACATGGATGGACCTGGGGATTATCATACTAGGTGAACTTCAAGTCAGACAGAGAAAGACAAGTATCATATGATATGGCTTATGTGTGGAATCTAAGGGGAAAAAAAGACACAAATGAACTTATTTTCAAAACAAAAACAGACTCTCAGACTTCGGAAAAAAACTTAACAGTTACCAAAGGGGAAAGGTGATGGGGAGGGATAAATTGGGAGTTTGAGATTGACATATACACACTACTATATTTAAAATAGGTAACCAACCAGGACCTACTGTATAACATAGGGAATTTTGCTCAATATTCTGTAATAACCTAAATGGGAAAAAATATGAAAAAGAATAGATACATATATATGTGTAATTGAATCACTTTGCTGTACACCTGAAACTAACACAACATTGTTAATGAACTATACTCCAGTATAAAATAAAAATTTAAAAAAGATACCATGTATATACCTTACACCATATATTATGGTATCTTTTGATGTATAATTGTATATCTGCTGCTTATTTTCATTTTAGAACTTAGTATATTATTCTTTGCATTTATTTTATCAATAGATCAGTTAAGGAAGCAAATGAAAAGAAGAAAATGTTATTTCTTATGAACAGCATTCTATTTTGGGGTGCTTTTTCCTCAGGAAATGGAACAAAGTTTTCTCATGATATATATTCTAACAAAAACATTTAATTAGGTAATAAAATACTGGTTCCCAAGTAAGCTTATAAAGAAATTATTCTTCAAACTTTCTTCATGACATTGTACTTATCAAACAGATATCAGAATCATCATGTGAATACTTAAAAAGCGTTTGAAATGTCAGTAGAAGAAGCTTCCATTCTGCAATTATGTTTGCAGGAGTGGAGAAAAGATATCACTATTACCATTGTTTTTACAGTGTAAGCAATTTTACATTGCTTATATTATAAAATGTGGTTTGTAATATGATAGATGTTAATACAATGATAAATATTTCACAACTTGACAGTAAAATCATAATTACGCCTTTTGCATGGATGCAACACAAACCACATTGAACCCTTGATTGTGCAAAAATCTGTTCATGAACATCTTCTGAACACCCTTGCACTGTACAACCATTTCAACATTTCATGAAACTAAAGTACTTCTAGAGAAGCATATATTGTCATCATCTTTATTCTACTCTTTATTCCACTATATTGTGCTTTTAAATTTGGGAAATTAAACCGTAGGTGAAGTCACAAAATTGATTCAGCCATCCAAACGTTAAACAGTGACAACTAGAAGAACGCTAGTCCTGATCATTGAACCGTATGAATTATAAATCCTCATTTGTGAACTATAAGAGAAGTATATTTCATGAATTTTAGACTCCATATTTTTTCTGCATACTAATTTTGTTTTCAGGTTACGTCTCTGAAAGCTTTAGCACCACTGTTTACTATTACACTAAAAGTCTGTCAGACTAACCTAATTTTATATAGGATGGTGTTATTTTCTGAGATTCAGCTACTTTCACAGTGTGTGCACAGAGTAATTGAACCTAGATAACAGGTTAATGTAAATGCATATACAGCTGAAAAATGCTTTTGCCAAGCTATTCTCAAAAGCTTTATATTTACATGTTAAAAAATCTGAAATTAGTTTTAAGGTGTTGGGCTTTTTCTACCCTGAACTTCTGTAATAAGCATTGTAATGACAGTATTGAATACAACATAAAATTTGTAAGTTGTAGGGCTTATGTTATTTCTTAAAACCTATACTTTTAGCAACCTATAAGGTTGCTAAAGTTAGCATAAAGTTTCTATTATGTCAAGCACCACTAAATACTGGAAATCAATCTCGATATGCTCCCAGAGCCACAGGAGAAATGACATAAATAGACAACAGCCTTGCAACTCAGTGACAGACATAAGCTTCAATATATTTCTGTGGGAGCAAAGATGGAGCAACAGCTTACTGCTTGGATGAATCTATAGGAGATGAGAGAGAAATGAAAGAGCCCAGATCTTTTAAGTTTAAAGTAGGATTTTGACAAGTGGATAACTGAGTGAATTCATTTTCTAGAACTGCCATAACAAAGTACAACAAACTGGGTAGCTTAAAACAACAGAAATTTGTTCTCTCACAGTTCAGGAGACCAAAAGTCTGCAACCAAGATATTGGCAAAGTTGGTTCCCTTCTGGAGTTTCTGAGAGATAAACCATCCCATGCCCCTCTCCTTGCTTCTGGTGATTCCTGGCAAGGCTTGGCCTTCCATGACTTGTGGAGGCATCACTTCAATCTCTGTCTTCACCTTCACATCACCTCCTTCTGTTTCTCTGTCTCTTATAAGGATACTCTTTTTGGATTTAGGGCCCACCCTAATCCAGTGTGATCCCAGTCCTAGCTAATTACATCTTCAAGGACACTATTTCCAAATAAGGTCATGTAGTGAGTTTCTGGGTGGCCAGGAATTGTGTGGGGACACTATTCATCCCACTACAGTGGGCAAAGTACAATAATAAAGAAAATGCCTGAAGGCACAGAGGCATGAAAAGTTATTGGTGGCTCAGGTTAATCAATTTAGAGTAAATGGAGTGAATTTTGAGTACTGTTCAGGTGATTCTAAGAAATTTGATTTTGTACAGATTTGGAAAAGCCTTGTGTGCTACACTAAGATGTTTAGACAGTCTTCTGTAGGCATTTGGCTGCTAGAAACCTATAAGTCTTTGAGTGGCCAGGGGTAGATTTGTATTTTTTAGGGAAGTGATATGTAAAACTGTTGGTTGGAAGACTAGTTTGAAGACTGAGGTAACAGATGGTGGGTTCCTGAACAAGAAGTGTGGTAGTGACTCTAGACTGGTAATGACAGAACCTTATACCTGGTAAAATGAGTAGAATTAAGAAGAGAGGACTGGGGTGATTTTGAGATTGGCTTGGGAGGCAAGTTGATAGCCAATGACGTAACTAAGAATGTTCATGGGGGAGGAAAGATATACATTAAATTTTTAGATGGAGAATTTCATTGAGCAGTCAATCAGGTTTTTTTAACTTTTTTTTTTGATGTGGACCATTTTTAAAGTCTTTATTGAATTTGTTACAACATTGCTTCTACTCTCTGTTTTGGTTTCCTGGCCTGGAGGCATGTGGGCTCCCAGCCCCCTGACCAGGGATCAAACCCAAACCCCTGGGCTTCCCTGGTGGCGCAGCGGTTGAGAGTCCACCTGCCGATGCAGGGGACACGGGTTCGTGCCCCGGTCCGGGAAGATCCCACATGCCGTGGAGCGGCTGGGCCCGTGAGCCATGGCCACTGAGCCTGCGCGTCCGGAGCCTGTGCTCCGCAACGGGAGAGGCCACGACAGTGAGAGGCCCGCGTACCACCACCACCACCACCACAACAACAAAAAACCCAAACCCCTGCACTGGAAGGCGAAGTCCCAACCACTGGACCTCCAGGGAAGTCCCAATCAGCAGTTTTTTAGGAACACTTTCTAACATTATCCTAGGTATTTTGGAGATAAATATGCACAACCATGGTCCTGTTTCAAGAACTTTACCAGACATTTGGAGTCGTGAGACTAATAAAAGTGAAGCAGAAAATAATTCAAATCAACATATAATCAGGTATAAACTTAGTAGTTCTGACTTGAACATACTACAGAGTTTAAGATTAGCAAAGGATCTATTTCATGTTGAGTGCTCTAAGAAGCCTCCTTTAGAAAGTGATACTGGGGGTGGTGGTGGGATGAATTGGGAGATTGGGATTGACATATATACACTAATATGTATAAAATAGATAACTAATAAGAACCTGCTGTGTAAAAAAAATAAATAAAATTAAAAAAAAAAGAAAGTGGTACTGAATTTAGATTTGATGAGTCATATTTAAGTTGGTTCAAAAGAGAATAGATAGCCTGACTAGAAAAGAGAAGGCAACCAAATACTAGACTGGGTTAAATTTGGAAAGGCAAACGTAAAAATCTAGGCTATGTAAAACCAACGTAAGCTGTCTTGGAACATCAGTTAGGCAGATTGGTTACCACTGGGGGTGGGGGGTGGGGGAAACATGTTTTCTTTTAGTTGTATTATCTTGACAGCAATATACAGTGCAGTTATTTTATTAGAGGGATCAAAGCCAATCTGGAAGCTTTTACCCAAATCCAAGTATGAGAGGATGAGAACAAGTACTACTAGAAAAGTTGTATTTTGTATATTTTTGGCTATTTCACATATATCTTAGTTCTTTGGCATACTGAACTTCTTGCATGTATTTTATACCTTCTTCACTTTACCCCCTTCTATGTTACCCTTTATCTTCCTCATCAGAATTTAGCTCCAGGCAAACTCATGTGAGCCATCTAAAAATACCGTATCTAAGAGCACAGGAAAAACTTGAGTGATGTGAAAAAGTGGATGACAACGAGGACCACAATGACGAACGACCTCTAATGTCAGGAACTTTACATGTTACCTCCTTCAGTGTATACAGTACCCTTATATGAAGTAGTCACTATTATCCCGTAATTACAAGTGGAAACTGTGACTCAGAGAGGTTAAGCGGCTCAATCAAGTAGAGCAGCAAGAGAACCTAGATCTCTCTGTGTAGCCTTGATTTACAGTCACCGTGATACAGCATGTTGACTTACCTTCATCTTGTTGCGGGTACATTAAATTTGGCTTGTGGATTCAGCTTCCTGAAGTGACTTACAATCACGTCTCCTTTCTGTTCAAAAGTCCTCTGTGACTTTCTTATTCCTATAAAATTAAAATTAGGGATAGTTATTTCTGCGTTTTATCCAAGACCCCTCTAAAGGTAGGGACCGCCTGCATTTCTAGCCTCAACTTTAACTACTTTCTTCCCAGTAGCCCATATCCAGTCCGTGCTGTCCTTACCATAGTGCTCCCCACATGCCCTTTCAGGAGCGTTTCCTCTTTCTTCTCTTGACTGTGGACATTTTACTTTAGGTTTTATCTAGTTTTGATGCTATCTTCCAAGAGGGCTTGTTTGCTTCTCCATCCTTCCTCTTACTTTTATAGTGCTTTGTTTGCTGCTACTTAACGCCACTTAATTTTTTGCTTGTTTTGTATTTTAGGTAATGTATAGTTATTTAAACTAGATTATAAACTTATTGAAGGCAGAAACTATGATTTGTCTCATTTTTGTGATAGCTAGTACAGGGCCAGGTGCATCTTAAGCCTAGATAAGTAAAGAGTAAGGATGGAAATGAGTTCTGACCCCAAGTCTATAGTCAGTAATCCAGCTGCTTCCTGGCCAACTAGAGTAGAAGGGTTTCAAATCAGCAGGTTTTTCGAATACCCAGAAATGCCTGTGGCTGGAGAAAGCAGTTGCTGAGAGGAGGAAGAAATTACTTTTGAACCTCTCAGCTATTGTTTTTCCAGTTATGTTCTGGAATGGCTGCATAGACCCCCAGGGTACTTGTTAAAATGCAGATTCCAGAAAATGGTATCCAGAAATGTACCTTGTAGCAAGATTCCCAATTTATTTACTTATTTGTTCATCTGAGATTATTTAAATAGAAACATTACATAAATTTAAGAAAGTACACAGATCATAAGTGTGTGGCTTAATTTTCATGAAGAGAACACACCTACATAACCAGCACCAGATCAAGAAATATAGTGTAGCCTGCATTCCAGAAGCTGCTCCACTTATTCATTAGTTAATCCACCTCAGTCCACCCGTCAAGGGTTTCCTGCGTTTTATGTACAGGAAGTTTCAGAACTTCTGCCTCAGTCCAGGCCTGCTCCTGGTCATGCAGATGTAACAAGCATTATTCCCCAAGGTACTTCCTCCTTTTTCTTCTCCCTCCCTTTGTTTTCTTGTCATCTTCCCTCCATACCAGCTTTCTCCTTCATAATAAAAATTCATAAAAATTTTCTTCTGAAGAATTCTGGTAAGTTTCTCCTCGGTGTTGAACTCCTTAAGCCCTAAGATCACATTTTGGGAGCCTCCCCCTTCTATTGTAGGGTTCCAGAATTAGTCCACTAGGCATAGAAGATTCTGCCTTTTTTTTTTTTCTCAAACATTATTTGGAAGATTGAAAGGATAAAAATTCCAAAGCACTTTGCCGTTGATAATTTATTTTTTCTAAACGAAAAGGTTATCTTATAAAATAGCTTACTGCATTTTAAAGAAAAGAAAGGTACATATATTTTTAATTGCTTTAAGCATTAATTAAGGACTCAATATATATGGAATTCATATATACAAACTACATAAAATAGATACGCAACAAGGATTTACTGTATAGCACAAGGAATTATACCCAATATCTTTTAATAACCTATAATGGAATATAATCTGCAAAAACCCTGAATCGTTATGCTGAATACCTGAAACTAACACAGTATTGTAAGTCAACTACACTAAAAAAAGGACTCAATTTTAGTTTGTGATAATTTAACATTATCTTTAGATAAGTACACTATTGTATGGTGCAGGCCTGGTTTACTAAGCAAATTAAAGCTGTAAAAAGTTTTGACTGAGTTTTGTTTAGTTTGCTCAAGAAAATATCTTTAAGTGGACAATAGTACCTTGATTGTTTATATCCATAAAGATGATGCTAATTGCCAATATATTTTATCTTTTACTGAGTAGGTTTTCTTCTTTCAAAATTTTACTTGACAGTTAGAGTTATTCTATTTGAGAATTTGTTTTTAAATTTATACCTTCCTTCTCCCCCCAGTTTGATACAGTCAGGTTTTCACTATATTTTTAGGAACTGAAAGGAAACCATAAATAAGAAACTTTATGAATACATGTTGTTGTGATTTGTTAAAAAAAAAAAACATTGCAATAGCTACCAGATGATATATTAATTCCAAATAAGTAGGATAAATTAGAACTGTGCAGTCCTTGATTTTTTCTTAATATTTTCAAGAGGAAAAAAATCCCAGTAACTTGATTTGCAGCACTTATGTAAATGATGTTATATTTTTATTTCTTAGGATTGAATATTCTTTGTGTCATTGATATTCTTTTTGGAAAATATTTTTTACAATATTGAAGACAACCACGTAGTAACTTCATTGAAAAGTAAGATTAGAGGGTCTTAAAAGACTTCAAAGTTTATCTAATTCATTCTTCTGCCTTCAGACATGATAAAATCTTTTTTTTTTTCAGTCCCTTTGTTCAGAACACCCATGCCGTTGATTCTTTTAGCACTGGCCTCATATGATCATTTTTTTCTCTTTAAATTCTATAACCTACCTATTCATTCCACTTAAACTGCTCATTTGGGAACTGTTTACTTGAAACCTCATCAAAACTTGTAACATTTCCCAAAACCAAGCTCTCAAACTTGAAATTAGTATCACTGAATTCAGTTTCTTCTATTCTCTTAGGTTGTCTGTGCCCATGAACTCACTTCATTTCTGGTCACTCCCAGCATCCTTCTGTCTGGCTCCTGTACACCCATCACTCCCCTCAAAATCACACCGAGTTCACCAGGGCTTTCCATGTTCTTAAATCAGATGGACATTTTCCAGTCATTTTAAAAATCTGATTTGTCCACAGCATTTGCAAGCAATTCTTACTGTTCTAGAATATTATAAACTACTTGATGACAAGAATAAAAAATTTGCCTTTAAAAGAACATATTGTTCCCCAAATAATCCACAAATATTTTTGTAAATGTTGTAAAAGATTCAAATAATACAGAACTATGTAAAAGAAAATATGTAAGCCTCCTTTTTTAATACTCCTCTCTCAGCTTGTAAAATTTGTTCCACAGTTAACAGTGGTTTACAAATTTCTCCCAGCAGTGCTGGCTGTTTTTGAAAAAAAAAAAGTACTTCCTGATTATAAGTGAAAAACTCATGGAAGAATTTTATTACAGATACGATGGAAAAACTCATTTGTTTCTGCTTGTTTTTTCCAGATAATGTTTCTTTGAAAATATACCTCTTTAGAATTGACAGAAAAGTGCAAAATACTTAAATCTATAAGATGAGTTTTGACTGGCCTTAAATATCCAAACAAAATTTGTGAGTGCCTTTTTCCCCCTATGGTGTATTTCTGATTAAGAACAAATCTGAAGAATTTCTTATGAATTAGCCAGTTTTAAAAAGAGAGAGAAAGCACAGTTAGAAGAAGCTTTAGTCTTTATATAATGTATATATTTATAGTGTCACAAACTCTCAATATGTGAAGGTAAGTTCATATTTTGATATTTGCAAGCTCTCATGTAAGATTTTTAAAATCTATAAAGAAAAAGCCAATGTTTTTAAAATGGAATTATATACAACAAAACCAATTTATATGTAAAAAATTCATTAAGTGTATACAAATACTCCCTTGTAATACTAATACACAAGTACATTTGTAATACATTAATTACTAATGATGGAATACACTTTTGAAATATCTGGAGAAATATGATTTTTTAAATTATATGCTTATAGTACATACTGATAACCACCAAATATCAATATTTACTTGTTAAAAATTTTATTGGCAAAAAACTGCTTACTAAAAAAAATTATTATTTAATGAGCTCAGTCTCAATGTGAAAAGAGTAAACTCTGATTTTATTAACTTTAAATAACATTCATGCTACATAGCTGTTTAAAGCATCACTTTTTCTCTAAGATTTATATATAAAATTTCCAGAGTTTAACTGTTCTTTATGCTATTTTGAGGAATTTAACTTCATATGTTAGCTTCATCTAAGATGTTAAAAAATATGGAGTTATTAATAGATGCTCTAGATTTTTAAAAAATTCCTGAATTACACTACATATACAGAGTTCTGCAATCATTTTACATTTCACTTTAGGGTTTAAATATGTTTTGTATTTAAATTACTTTGAAATATGTAGAAGCAAGTATTTGAAGCCTGTTCTCTTTTTAAAAAATAACAAATATTCTGGATTCTATAAATGATATATCCTTTTTCCTGATACAGTGTTATTCATGTGAGTTTTAAGTCCAGAATCCTAACATTCTAAATCCAAATGTGATTAAGATACAGATTAAATGTTATAGACAGTAAGTATTATAATAGTTTAAGAGCATTAACTGTTTATTAATTAATTATTAAATTTTATTACAAGAGGTAGAATTTGAGTTGGCATTAAATCAAGCTGAATTTTGGTTACCCAGTAAGAATAAAGATCATTCCTTGATATGGGTCAGGGAATAAAAAAAAATGGAACAGCCTTAAGAACCCATATAGAGGTGGAAATGAGGATAGGATGTTTGGGGGCCATAATTTTTTTTTCCACTGAGGTGTAATCTTTTTTAATAGAAATAGTGTGAGAATAAATGGACTTAATGTGGCAGCCCAATCATGTCTACCTCCATACCCATTCCCAGTAAGATTAAACTCCTTCCCATCCTCTGTTAATTTCCTTGTCATAGTCAACCTGATTAAAATCCTCTCCCAGTGTTACTAATTTATCTCAACATAATCTCCATAGAAATACCCTGTTTACAGTTAACCATCTTTGGAGTCTTTTCCTTCCATTTCACCCTACAGTAATTTCACCTTTTATATTTCTCTAGGACTCACTGAACACATAGCTAAAGTGATAGCCAAAATTATAGTCCTTACTAAATACCATGTAATTTAGTAGCTAATTTTATTAACGTCTGATCTGTTAAATCCTATAGCAGTCCTCAGTAAGAAAGATTCTATTATTATCCCCATTTACAAAGGAGGCAACTCAAGCCCAGGCTCAAATCTTGGTCTACTAATTCTAGAGTGTTTTAAGTACACTGCCCTCATTTTATTTTACCTATATGGTTAGAGATCTCTTTATGCAAATGTTACTATGTGTCCTTTTGAGCAAAAACACCACATTTTATATTTACTTGTTTTCTCATTTTATGGAATACAGTATCTCTTTTAAGTACTGAGTAGATAGTTGCTGGCTTGATTTATTAATTGATTGATTCAAAAGTGTTTGACTTAATTGCCAAGGGCTTTGGCCTCTAAGCAATTTTAAATTTTCAAAGGTTTGTGGGCAGTAGACTGATGAAAGTGGTGATTTTCGAAGATTTAGCTAGAAGTGAGAGATTGGAGTGTGAAGATTAGAGCATCTGTAATCCAAGCATGATATAATAAACATTCAGACACAATCAGTTGTGTCAAGGTAACAGAAAAATGGCAAATGTAGAATAGGAAGTGTTCAATGGCTCTATGATTGATGCAGACATAAATGCTAAAGTTGAAACTTGGTCATTAGAAGAATGGTTGCATTATTGACAGGAGCATAGAAGTCTAGCAAGTCTGGCAAAGATAAATTATTTTGTGTGGAGAATACTGACATTTGTTTGAAAAAATTTTGGTTTTAGAGTGTTAGGACATTCAAGTGGGATATTCAAGTAGATATATCCAATTAGTAATTATCCATAAAATGTGACACTATAGACCTGAGAAGGAGTCTTTCATACCAAAGAGCTATTGAATTTAAGAGTATGAATCATCCAAAGGAGAAAATGTGAAAAGAGAACAGAATGTCATGGACAAATAATGTAACTTTTCTATATTTCAATTATAGAGTCCTTACTAATTAAAGTACATGTTACCATTTTTAATGACCTCTTTATTTTAATAAACCCATGAATACCTAGATTTTGTTTTAGATTCATGTATTCCCAATTGAATGTAAATGTTCTATATATTAGTATAAATACTGGAATATATATATTTACTATGAATTTGAACTTTGAAGTAACTAAATTTTTACTACACATTTATCTGTTATAAAGTTTTGATCTCCTTTAGCGTAAGAACACACAACAAATAAGAAATGCTGTTGTTCTTCCTTCAAAATATATCCAGGGTCAGATCACTTGTTATCACCTACCATCAACCTGCTTTAAACTACCAGCATCTTCTGTCTGGATTACTGCAGTAACCACC
This sequence comes from Hyperoodon ampullatus, assembly GCF_949752795.1. Taxonomy (NCBI): domain Eukaryota; kingdom Metazoa; phylum Chordata; class Mammalia; order Artiodactyla; family Ziphiidae; genus Hyperoodon; species Hyperoodon ampullatus. The sequence continues at coordinate 18,093,150 of NC_136933.1, forward strand.
ATCTCATCTCTTTGCTTTTATCCTTGCTCCATTATAGTCTATTCTCAGCATAGCTCACATTACTCTTCTGCTCAAAACTTACCTATTAAGGCTTCCCATGTGACTCAGAGTAAAATCTAAGGCCTCACCAATACACTGACCTTTCTGTTCCCTGAACACATTTCTACCTTAAGGCCTTCGCGCCGGCCATGATTTCCCCCTGCCTGGTGTGTGCTTCCCTCAAAATCAGTATCGCTAATACTGTTCTCTGTATACAATTAATTTTATATTATTTATATATACATATATGTATTATGTACTTATGTTGTTGTTTTGTCTTTCTCTGGCTCTCTCCCCCAACACACACATATGTGCACAAACACTAGACTGTAAACCCCATGAGGCCAGGGATGTTTGCTCTGTTCACTCTTATGCCAAGTGCCTAGAAATGTACCTATCACATACTGGACATTCAGTAAATACCAGTTGAATAAATAAATATAACAACAATAGCCAACACTTAATTAAGGCTTACTTCAGGTAAGCTTTTCTAAAAGCTTACTTCATGTAAGCTTTTCTAAAGCTTTAAATTATTACAACATCCTTGCTTTACTGATACGGAAACTGAACCACAGGTCGGTTAAGTAACACGCCCCATCTCACACCGCTAGCAGCCTGGTTTCTAGCCAGAGTTCCCAGCCATCAGTGTGGTACTTCTGTTGAAGATGATTGCTGTGTTTGGTGCTATAAAGTTTGTATGGAAGAACCAGAAGTTGTATATTAGCCTCTACATGCAATATACTTCTCATATACCTGGATTCACATTGTTAGTATACTGATTAAATATACAGATGAATGCCGTTAATTTGAAGCCTTCAAATATTAAGCTTAAAGAAATAGAGAATCACACCAAGAATTTGACGTCTCATTTGCCAGATTAGCAGGCTCAACCAGTAGCATCCATCATTAGTTAAAGCCAATCTGAAGGCCTGCAGAGCCGTGGTACTGTCAACAGTGTTATATGGATCTAATATCTGAATCCTTATCAGCATCATTTTCATTTTTTAGACAGGTTTCATTTATCATACCATTGTGCTATATTTCACATCAAATGTCAAGATAAAGTCTCTGATGTCAAAGATATAGAGGCAGTGATTTTCCAGACTTGCTCATCAGAATGCAGTGATCCTGGACATTCAGAGAAAATGGATGACACTGGACTTTTAAAGCAGTTGGCATTAGGTGAACTTTAGAGAGAGTATCATTCTTAAGACAATATAAGAGAAGTTTCAAGGACTAAAGCTATCTGAAGAACTGGACTAGAAAAACTGTCATAGCAGGTAGTCCAGCATGATGTAATGGGACCCAGACTGAGCAGTGTTTTACTCATGTTTCAATCAGTGAGGCGGTGACAGGAAAAAATACCAAGTACAGTGATCAAAGGATGATCTAATAGATATGCTAAAAGATTCATAATTAAGGAAAAAATGCCTAGCCACCCAGGGTACTTTCATCCATGTGAAGATGCTTCCATATATAGGATTATCAAAGATTATCATGTGAGCCCTGATAGTGAAGATGTGAATGTCCATTTTCACAGATAAGCCAAAAAAGAGGAAAAATATAAGAGACTATGCTTCAAAAGACAGTGGTCCTTTTCTTGTTTATTTTTTGTTTAAATGCATTTTATAGATTTTTCTTGATAATACCATCTTTTTGTCACCTAGTAGCCCCATTAGTAACAAAAAAGATCTGTACCAGGGAAATGAATTAAAGAGAGGTTAAATGGCTTTCCTGGGGGAAAACATTTAATTTATTTGCAAAGCTAGAATAGGGCAAAAGAAACTCTGTTCCTAATGCATTTCTTACACCAATCACAGATGCAAAATATTCAGTGATATGAAATGAGTGATTTTATTTTTAACACAGAATCATGTAAATTTTAAGCTATATTAGTTGTTTTGTTGTTGTTCTTGCATTTTAGATTACATTTACAATAATGACATGAGAATAGTAATGTTCCTTGATGGTTGATTTTTTCCCCAAGGATAAAAAGGAAAAAAGCCCACATATTTTTATTAAATTATACTTTTCATATATATCTGATATGACAGAGTTACCAAAACTTTTGCATTGTAGATTTACATATTCAGTTCACCTCACATCAAAAGCTGTTCTGTTGGATTTTAAAATGAAGAATATAACATAACTTTTCATTTTGAACTTACTACTTTAGTTACCAAAAAACTTCTATGAGAGTAATTATACTGTGCATTTCAAGTTTTCTTTCATTAGTGAATAAAAGAAAATCTATAATCAGGCTAGAAATATGTTCTCAGGAAAATATTAATTACTAAAATTGCTTAGAAGCTGAGTCATAGGCCCTTTTAAGTTTTTGCCGTACACTTGGAAGAAACTTAGTCTTACTGCGTTGTCACATTTTTTACCTCTCAGCATTTTGAAAGCACAGTGAATATGAGAAGCTGTCTCATCAGTCATATTATCAGTTTTGTTCAAAAAGTAAAAGGTGCTTCTCCAAACATAGTTTATCCCCAGTAGCTGTCTTACTAGTGTCTGGGGCTTAGGGTTGTTTTGTAGTATCTGCAGAGTCTTCCAGCCCTGCACTCTGTGTTCTCATTGGCTGACCTCCTAGGGAGGGCCAGTTATAATGAACGATCTCAGCATGTTCTGCTGAGGATTTCCTCAGCATTGACTGGAGCTTTTTGGTTTTGGTGGCTCTGTTTTGTTCCTTTTTCTCCCCCTCCCCTCCCCCCTTTACAGTATGTGAACTACCAGTCTTATTGGCACTGTAATTCAGGTAAAGCTCATAAGGACAGCCAGTTCTTCACTGTACTAGCAGGGCTGACAACGTTTTGTAGAGAAGCGTGTGATTAAGACCAATCATACCCTTCCTAGCCTGGGGAAATCAAACACAGTGGCATTCTTTGCCACCTGGATATAGATAATACCTATTTATATCTCTTAGGTAAATCCAGGAGGACTTTGCCTAGCTATTGTATGATCTGTATCACATCTGCCATTTGGGGTAGCAGCCTAGCAAGAACTAGTGCTACCTCAGAGAAGTTTATGTAGTTTGATGAATAAAAAGAGGAACCCTGAGGAAAGGGCTAGGAATATGTAACTGTCAAGAAATGGAGAAATCTTTTATTAGGATGTCAGAGTGCTAAGTACCTCGGGATTTCCACTTGTTTTGTGCACCAGCAGGTGACCCGGATACTCCCATTTGCCAGCAGAAGCCCACCTGCCTGCCCGTCTGCCTACCTGCCTGCTCTCACACTTTGTTTTTACTATAAGACTCAAGCAATTGGTTCCATCTTAAGCAAGATTGTAGTATCATACAGTGGGAAGATCATAGAATGCCTTTAAGTACTTCTATTAAATTTAACACTAAATAAGATAGTATATCTTAATAGTTCAAAAGAATCTCTTCCTGGATGTTAGTATTCTCCGAAAGAAACTGAGAAGGAAATAATAAAGATGATTTCATTTTAGTTCTGGGTACCTGGGCATACCAAGGAGACTCAGGCCTAGGGTGTCATTACTGCATTCCTACTAACTAATATATCTTAAAATAGCATCTTCTTTATTTAGAGTTACATGGTTAAAAAAAAGAAAAAAAGGATTGATTCTATCATATATAGAAAACAGATCCCTCATTGTCTATAGGCTTTGATCAGGAAAGCAGTGGCTCTTCTACTGGCAAATCTTAAATAGCCAAGATTAACTTTTTTTCTTTCTTTCTTTTTAAAAGACTTTGTTTTTTTAAGATCAGTTTTAGGTTTACAACAAACTTGAGAGGAAGTTACTGAGATTGCTCATATATCCCCTGACCTCACACATTTATAGTCTCTCCCATTATCAATATCACTCACCAAAATGGTTTTGTTTTTTTGTTTGGTTGGTTTTTTTTTTACCAAGGACAAACCTACACTGACACATCATAATCACCCAAAGTGTATAGTTTACCTGAGAGTTCACTCTTGGTGGCGTACATTCTATGGGTGGAAACTTAGATTACTGATTTCAGATCTTTCTTCTTTTCTAATATATGCATTCAATGCTATGAATATCCCCCAAGCACTGTTTTTACATTCCACAATTTTGATAAGTTGTTTTTCATTTTCATTTAGTCAAAATATTTTAAAATATCTCTTGAGATTTCTTCTTTAACCCATTTGTTATTTAGAAGTGTTTTTTTTGTGTGGGAGGGATGAGAATTAATTACTTAACCTTAAAGACGTAAGTTTATTTAAGAGCAATGAGGCAACTCTTTTGACTTCTTGGAAGTGTTGCCAAAGACAATACAAGATTTTCCTCCTACATTCTGATTTTATGTTGATAATAAATCATCATGTTTTCTTCTTTTTGCTATTGCAGTACTTCTGTTGCAAAGAATGAGAGTCATATGCTAGACAAGTGAGAGATTATCACTTAAATATTTTCTTAAATACTGGGAGTAACTGGGAGTATAGTAAATAAGGGACTGAAAAAAGCTGAAAGGATTCACACAGGTAATTTTTCATGATGTATGCAAGAAGGGGGAAAGAAAATGAGCAAATAAAATTTCATAACTAATTTGAGTCAAACTGCATGAAAAGACTGAACAGAAAGAATTCATGTAGATGGTAAATTATAATCACAACAGCATTTCCTTTAGCTGTTGACAAGCTCTTGGTTCATTCTGCAACCACGTACTTTAAAAATGAAAGAAGGGACCAAAAGTGCTTTTGTGGATTTGACCTTGAACTGAAACTGTCATTTGGGTAACAGCAGGCACTATCAAACCTTAGTTTTCATTTGCCATTTTCTTGGTGTCATAAATGCTTCTTTTTAAATAAGTTACATTTTTTTCAGTGATCAGAATTGAGAATCACATCTCTGGGATTGGTGTGAGCACTTTTTTTTCTTGTAAGGAACTTATGCCAAAGCATACCTACTTTGTTACAGTTATTAGAATTAAATGAGATATTGCATGTAGAGCTTGTGTTAAACACAAACTGAGTGCTTGATAAATGGTAGTTGTTATTAGTACTTGGTATGGTTGTATTTGTTATTATCTATGCTGTTACAGTTATTAGAATAATAAAACCTTCATTTCTTAGTTCTGAAGATCTTAGTTTCTAATCAGATGAAGTAATGTCAAGCACATGGCTTATAGTATTTGCATTTGTCTTGCTACACTACTGTCATTCATTGGTAAATATTTAATAGAATAAAAAGAAAAAACACATAATAGGATTCCTCAGAAGCTATAATGTGAATAAACCAGAAATGGCTATTTTTTAGTCAGTTTGCTTGAAGCTGTGATTTTAAAATATATCCAAACACACCTTTGGATGAGGCAGCTGTACTACAAATGACTGAGAAATTAGAGATGGAAACAAAGACAGTTTAGATCAGAGTATCAAGAGCAGCCTTTGCACGGAAATACCAGGACAGAATTGATGACAATATACACAAGGCTGTATATGCTTCCACAAGACCGTAGGAATCATCTAATCCAGTTCCTAGTTTTCTAGATGAGGGGATACTGAATATCTGAGAGATTTGGTGACATGCCCAGGGTTGAGGACAAGATGGAATAACTTTCTGACTCCTAGTTAAATACTCTTTCCATTAAAGCAGAAATACTGTGGGAATCAGCAAAATATCCTGGATGGAGATTTTTGTCAAATTTCTATAACTGACTGGTATCAACTAATAGAGTTCTTACTAGGTATAGGACACTGTACATTTCTCAATGGGGTTAAACGATTACAGTAATTATATTTTGAAAAAAATCAGTTGAAATTCTCTAATAAAATGAATGCATTGATAAAGCTATCTCCTTATTTTTAAAACTTTGATAATGTGGAAAAGAGTCATATAACTTTGGATAGGTCATTTTCTACTTACTTTGAAGGATGGAGTCATTAAACTTAGTTGCTCTAATTTGTACCTTATGCTTATATTAAGTACATTTTACAGTAACTCTGCAAGAATCATTACATTGTGCGTATGTGTTTGTGGTAAAACCTTTTAACAAATTATATTAAGTTTACTTCTGATGTTAGGTTGCTTTCTACAGTTTACAGTTACATCAGCCACCAACATTTTCATCTGTTATTTCTAGTTAACTAATAATTATTTTATTCAAAAACTATAAATAAGGGCTTAATTCATAGATTCATCCATTGTTTACCTTCAAGGCATAAAACTATACAATACAAAGAAAAAAAACTACCCAACATCTGCTTTTGCCCGGATTGTAATTTTCGCTTCTTTGTCTTGTTTTATAGAGCTACATCCATGGGAGCAGCCAGGCTCAATTCGTGGCAGAGTCACACATAATTCTGCTACTAAGTATCCTTTAAAACACAGATGGACTGAAAAGGACAAAGCAAAGCTGCATGCTATCAAATTGATTTTTTTCTAATATCAAGACTTTCAAGACATTAAATTTTAAACTTTACCATTTGACTAATTTTCTAATTCCTATGCTGATTATTTTTTCTTGCATTGTAATTTTTAAAATTCTGAATCATTAATAGACTGTAATTTTCTCTCTTTTTTTTTGAACTGACTGCTGAATTTTGAAGAATAGCTTTTGCTCTGCATTGATTATCTCTGGCTAGAGTTTTTTGTGACGTTTGTATGGTTTTCCCCTTTAGGATCTTAATGGGGAGAAAAAAGTGTCCTATGATATAAAAAGCAGGATAAAAAAATTATCTTAGTACTGGTTCCCTTAAATATTATAGTAAGTGAGAACAGGGAGATTTAGGATAATTCGACATCTTTTTGGAACATGGCAGACTAAATGTTATGAATCAGATAACACAGTACAATTTATGGTTTAGAGGTAGAAGGGTAAAGAAGATAGCAGGATAGGAAGGAGGTAAGGTTCATGTATCTAAAAACAAACTAAATTTTACTAGAATGAAGTAAGGTTACTTTTGGGGCAAAAAACTGTACTTTGGGGGAACACTGACATTTGTGTGAGTCCCGTGGAGATATTTGTATGTTAAATTTAGTGTTGAAAGTATTGAGTCATTATCGGGATTTAGAGTGTGCCTTATAATATCATTTATAAAATTTGATTACTCTCCTGGTTACTGAGATTCATATTCAAATGAAGCATCTAGACCAAATTTTTCAGTATTTGATGTAACCATAACTATTTAAACCTTTAAGGATTCTTAGAACTCACCTAGGCCAAAACTTTATTTTATAGCTAGGAAAACTAAAACCCACAAGATTTAATGGACTTGCCTTAGCTTGGAGGAAGAACTAGGATTCAAATTGTTTTGTTTTGTTTTTAACAGTCTACTGGTTATACAGGTTTTATATATTATATTATTGTATTATTATTTATAGGATTTCATGAATAAGTGTCAGTCATGACATCTTGAAGTTTTAAATTTTATTCTGGATGGAAAAGACTATCTTTTAATAGCATTAAAGCTTTGTATTTTATTACTTTGTTGTGCTATAACAGTGCACTCTTTAATCCACCTAGCAAATATGTATATGCCACCTTTAGTTCTCTTTTACTTGCATAATATGTTCTGGACAGTGCATCAGGTGCCAGGATATACTGAGACTTGTATTAACTATAGTGGAGGAAAGGAGTGGGAGGTTCTTAAAAGCACTCCCAATTCTCAAGAAACTCACAAACTTCCTCATTTGTAAAACCAGGGTTAGTAAACTAACCACATGGCACTTCTCTGTGGAATATGAGATAGCTAGCACAAAGAAAACATCTAGTACTCACTAAAGGCTTCGGGTTTTCCTGTTGTATTTTCCCATCTTTCTCACTCAAAACTTTGCTGGTCATAGATACCATGCATAAACAGTTACTGGCTGATTCTTTTAACATTTGGCAAAGGTGCAGATGACCAGAAACAAAACAAACAAAACAAAAACATAGTCCTATGGTATTTATCAGAATTCTAAAGGTTACACTGGGAACATAATGGATTAATTTTTCTGGAGTGTGATTCACTGAGCCCATTAATCATGTGTACTTAACAAGATAGTAAAATGGTACCTTTGGAAGATTTGACCTTGGAAATGAAGCTTTAAATGAGATTATAAGACTCCATTTTTTATTAGAGGGGAACTAAACACTATCTTTTTGAAACTCACCAAACAACATCGACCATCTTCTTCCTCTGTATCAGTTCTCAACATTTTTATTCCTTTCATCCTTGGCTACTCATACTTGAGTGCATTTCATGGAACTGTGCATATCTGTAACCCATTCCTTGCATTTACTTAATTACCTATGAAGCTTTGTGGCTTCACCATTAAGAAGGTACTATGATGAGTATTTTTTGCTCTAGTCTGTCTCAGATTGTTTACTTAAATGTAGGTATTTCCAATTCCATTCTCAAATTTTGTGATCTTGATAAGTTAACTACTTGGTTTCTCTTTTCCAGCTTTCATGTGATAAGAGATTAATACTTTCTGCATATTTAGAGGGAATTTAGGTGAGAAAATAAAATATTTGCAAATACATTTCTAGGAACATCTCATCCTTATTAAAAAAAATTAAGGGTAATGCCATATTTGCTCTTAATTTATCTTTTAATTATATAAGTTAATTTATGAGGTAAAACACATTTGTGTTAAAACACAGTACAGTAATCCCCCCCCCAAGTCCATAGGAAATACGTTCCAAGACCACCCCCAGTGGATACCTGAAACTGGATAGTATCAAACCCTACATATACTATATTTTTTCCTATACATACATACCTATGATAAAGGTTAATTTATAGATCAGGCACAGTAAGAGAATATCCAAACTGCCAGCATCACTACTCTTGTGCTTTGAAGCCATTATTAAGTAAAAAGGGTCACTTGAACACAAGCACTGTGATCCCACGACAGTTTATCTGGTAACAAGATGGCTACTAAGTGACTAGTGAATGGGTAGTGAATACAGCATGGATACTCTGGACAAAGGGATGATTGACATCTGGGTGGGACAGGGCAGGAAGGTGTGAGGTTGCATCATGCTACTCAGAATGACATTTAAATCTCAATTTAAAACTTACGAATTATTTTGGCATTTTCCATATTATGTTATTGGACTTTTGGGCTGTGGGTAACTGAAACCACAGAAGAGAACCTGCAGAAAAGGGGGAATATGTATTGGAGGTAACTTTTTGGTACTTATTTGTATGGACTTTTTTTTCTTTTCTATCTGATTTCAATCCATGATGTGGCATTTTAGCAGTATACTTTATTCCAAACAGTTAGCCTATAAATACATCAGGAGTACCTAGTAAAAGGAATGAAAAGGTGTGTTGAGACCATCATTCCATTGTATAGCAGGAATTCCCCAAGGTTTCATTTCCTGGCTCATTGACATCAAGCTGAGATTTAGGATGCAAAGAAATTTCCCAAACATTATGAAGTCTTCCATGTAGATTTTTTTTTAACATCCTTATTGGATGGAGTATACTTGCTTTAACAGTAATACATAGAATTAAAAGCCCCTATTTTCTTTCTGCTACTAGTAACTATTTGTTACTTTATCGCTCCTGTTATTTTTATTTACAGATATCTATGAAAAGAGAAAATGTCTTTTAAAATGGTGGACTCATTAAAATTATCAGTAAAAGTTTAGTAGAAGCCAGTATCTAATAATTTTTTATATATAATTTATGATTTTACTTTTCTTTGGCAGAGTCTACCGATATTTTTTAAACTTATCATGTAATTTTTTTGTAATTTGCATGTATATTTTTTCTCTTTAAACAAAAACAAAAAAGGTAAATTCCAGGTGGTTGCTTTTTGTTTAGAGAACATTTATGCCTTTAGGTTTTCTCTTCCTAATTTAGTAAGCGAGATCATTAGATGTAATTACTATATACAAAATTTTATTGAAAAAAAACCTGAGAAAGAACAGATGGGGTCATTTGATGTCATAGGTTATTGATTCACATTTAGTAAAAGTAAGATTTTTCTCCCTTTTAGTAGTGTTTTATTTCAGTACCTTATGGGGGGGGGGGAGAACAGTCCTAAGTAGTCTTTGAGAGAAAACTATTTTAAAAAGGAATAAAAAATGTTATGACATTTTAATAAGGAATATACGAACTAAGACTAACTCATATAATCCTTTATATTTTTCCGAGTAAAATATTTTTTTAATTTAGTTACATAATGAAAATATAAGGTATTTGCTGTTTGCAAGAAGGTAGACTGATAGAGAAATAATTTTAATCTGGTATGACAGATCCTATAATCAGTGCTTGGAAGGAGCAACTTGATGCCTGGAGAAGTTGAACAGACTTTTCAGCTGGGTTTTGATACAGCAGAAAAAGAGTTTCTCCCCAGGTGGAGAATGAGTGAGCGAGAATATTCCAGTGGAAGGTGCAGCAGGTACAAAAACATAAAATGAGAGAGTATTCTCAAACTGTGAAGGGCAGATTGATGAAAGGTTAGTTGGCTGGATAATGAATATCTTCCCATACCTTGCTAAGAAATTTCAATCACCAAGATATGTTATATGTGCTAGGTGAAACAAGACACATGAGTTCCAGGATTGGCTTTATTGTCAAGTATACAAATTCTGACCTGTCCCTTAATTCTGCATATCCTCTAAGTTCTGTAATCTCAAGAATATGACATGAGATTAGTGTCAATTGGAAGTAAAAGTTCTGAGATAAAAGACAAAGGTTTTACTAGCAATAATAACAGTTTTAAAATATTTAAAAACATATGTATTCTTACACGGTTCATATTTGCTTTTCCTATGAGAAAAATATTTGTTTTCCATTTATTATGAAAGAGTATGATTTTACTCTGATTTGTTTTCAATCTATGATAGAGAGCAAATATTTCTTTTATTTTAATGTGTTATATCCAAGGAGAAACATACTATAGAAGAAAATTAATGACAGATGCAAGTTGATAGTTTAGATTTAGATAGAAGACCAAGTCTTCTATAATGTGCTGACTTTTTTTCAACATTTGTTTGCATTTATCTTTAAATTGACAGTCCTGATTCTCTTCCTAGGAGCAACAGTAAACACAACATCATGTGCAATTGAGATTGGATTATAATGTAATGCAAATGTATGTGTTACCAGTTCAGTAGGATGCTCATTGCCTCTGGGTTTTGTATATAATTTACACAAACAGCAGCTTCTGTTTTATGTAGGATCATAGCAATAGTTTGACTTTTTTCGTGGTAAGAAGGTGATTGACAGGATAAAGAGAGAAACTGGAGAGTACACAGTAGTTGAGTGTATATTGCTATGATATTAATCAATGCAAATGTGCAAAGTAATACATGAAGTAGAACAAGGGCGTGTGTGTGTGTGTGTGTGTGTGTGTGTGTGTGTGTGTGTGTGTGTGTGTGTAGGCATAGGCATTAACAATCTCAGAACAACAGAAAAAGTCTCAGGAACATTATAATTTATCTAGTGTATATTTACATCTCTTTTATTCTCTTTTAATGTTGAGACTCTTTAATAAGGCATAGTCAAATGGTTACACCCATCAGTTTAATGACAGAAAAGCATCTGTTATTCCAGAGTCAGACACAGAATCCCTTAGAGATCTGTAGGACCTTTCGTTAGTCATTCAGCCTTCCACCCAATGAAGGAAGACCTACACATTAACTCTGACAGATAATCTTCAAGCTTCTTCCTCTGTCTATAAATCAGTCCTTTATCTAAGAATGTTTATGTTACCAATGTGATTTTTTTCCCAAAATGATAAGTATTATGTAGGCTCTCTTTTAGCCAAAACTGTTTTCAGTGATACAGTAGAACTTAAATAATTCTCAATACTCTAAGTCCTTAAGTTTAAAAGTATCTTTAAATAAAAGAGGAGGGTTGGCAAGTTTAAAGCCATTTTAGTTTAATTCTTGTATCTTAATTACAGCCATCAAGTTTAAAGTAGGTTCACAGCTCATTCCTTGTTAAAGTCTAGAAAACTCACTTTTGCAGGAAACATTCTGAGTACAAACTCACACTTGGTTCCTGACCCTGCTGCTTTCTAATAAAATATTTTAGCTTGGAGTTGAACATAACACCTGTATCTAGTAATCCCTTTGCTTTAAAATTCCTACTTCAAGATCATAACACAAGGGTTTACTAAGTTTTTCATTTCTTTATTTTCACATAAGAGCAAAGCTAACTTCCTCTCAGACATAATAGTTTACAGTATCTTTGGCATGGTCTTTTAGATCCTCTATAGCAAGGGTTGGCATACTAGGACCAGCAAGGGCCAAATCCAGCCTGTCTACTATTTTTATAAATAAAGTTTTATGGGAACACAGCCACACCTTTTCATTTGTGTATTGTCTATGATTACTTTGCACTACAGTAGCAGAGTTGAGTAGTAACAATACACCATACAGCTTGCATAGCCCAAAATATTTACTTTCTGGCCCTTTAGATAAAAAGTTTGCAAACTACTGCTATGTAGAATATGAATAGTAGAAAACAAAAACCCACAACAACCTCATTACCCCAAGACAGTTGCTTTCAACTTTTTATTATCTTTCTTTCCCTGCATTTCTCTTATTATTTGTTTTTAAAGAGATGAGATTATATTTTTGTACATTTTCACTTGACATAAAATTTTATGCTTACACATTATGTTAAAATAGATTTAGCTCTTTTGTTCCTTTGCTTCTCCCTCATCGTTTTCATCTAACCCTCTCATCATCCTTACTTCATTCCTTCTATGTTCTTTTGGTTGGCAAATTTTAGTCACTAGCTTTGTGGCTTTGCACAAGTTATTTGGACCTCTCTGCTGCCTTCAGTTTCCTTATTTGTAAACTGAGGATAATAATGATATTCCAGTATCTACATCAAAGAGTAGTTCAAAGAGTAGTTGGTACTGGGTAAGACAGTGAACAAAACAAAGTTCCTACCCTTTGGGGGCTAACATTTGTAGTGACAGGACAGAAACAATAAGTAAATAAAAAAGATACAGAATCTAAAATTTCTTTAAAAAACAATGTTAATAGAGAAAAACATAGCAGGATAAAGAAGTACAGAGTTCAAGGGAGGCTTCTCTGATGTCATTGGAGCAAAAACCTGAAGGAAGTGAGGGAGTGAGTTACATGGACATTGTGGGGAAAGAGTATTCAAGCAGTGGGAAAGCAATTGCAATGATCCTGAGGCAGAGGGGTTCCTCTTGTTGGAAGAATACCAAGGACATGAGTCAGAGCAATCAAGGGCAGAGAAGTATAGGAAGTGGGTCAGGATATAAATCAGGTACAGCCTTGGTGTCATTTTGAGGTCTTTAGATTTTACTCAGAGTGAGATGGAAAGCTATTAGAGTGCTCTGAGGAGAAGAATGGCATTACCTGACTGACTTTAATGATATATTAGAAAGTCCATACTACCTAAGGCAATCTACAGATTCAATGCAATTCCTTTCAAAATACTAATGGCATTTTTTCACAGAACTAGAACAAAGAATCCTAAAATTTGCATGGAACTGCAAAAGACCTTGATTAGCCAAAGTGACCTTGAGAAAGAATAACAAAGCTGGAGGTATCATGCTCCCTGATTTCAAACTATATTAAACATCTTTGGTAATATTATAAAAACAGTATGGTATGAGCACAAAAACGGACACATAGATCAATGGAACAGAGAGCCCAGAAATAAACCTGTGCACTTATGGTCAGTTAATCTACAAAGGAGGCAAGAATATACAATGGGGAAAAGACTATCCCTTTAATAAATGGTGTTGGGAAAACTGGACAGCTACATGCAAAAAAATGAAACTGGACCACTTTCTCACACGATATACAAAAATAGATTCAAAATGGATTAAAGACCTGAAACTATAAAACTCCTAGAAGAAAACCTAGGCAGTATGCTCTGTGACATCGGTCTTAGTGATAAGTTTTTGGATCTATCTCCTCAGGCAAGGGAAACAAAAGCAAACAAGTGGGACTACATCAAACTAAAAATCTTTTGCACATTGAAAAAAACCATCAACAAATGAAAAGGTAGCCTACTGAATGGGAGAAGGAGAAGATATTTGCAAATCATATATCCAATAAGGGGTTAATATCATAATAACTCATACAACTCAGTATCAAAAAGCAAACAAACTACTTAAAAAATGGGCAGAGGACTTGAAGAGGACTTCCTCTTTTCTAAGGAAGACATATGATGGCAACAGACACATGTAAAGATGCTCTACATCGCTAATCATCAAGAAACCGCAAATAAAATCCACAATAAGATATCACCTCACACCCATCAGAATGGCTATCATCAAGAAGTTAATAAATAACAAGTGTTGGCGAGGATGTGGAGAAAAGGGAACACTTGTGCACTGCTGGTGGGAATCTAATTTGGCACAGCCACTATGGAAAACAGTATGGAAGTTCCTCAAAAAAATTAAAAATAGAACCAGCATATGATTCAGCAATTTTACTTCTGGATATTTTATTTACCTGAAGAAAACAAAAACACTAATTCTGAAATATATATGCACCTCTGTGTTCATTGTAGCATTATTTACAATAAGCAAGATATGGAAGCAACCAAAGTGACCATCAATCGATGAATGGATAAAGATATGTGTATATACACACACACACACACCATATATATATGCGCATATATATATATACATATATATACACAATGGCATATTACTCAACCATTAAATAAAAAGAAATCTTGCCATTTGCAACAACATGGATGGATCTGAAGAGTATCACACTAAGTGAAATAAGTCAGAGAAAGACAAAAACCTTATGATCTCATTTGTATGCAGAATCTAAAAAACAAATGAACAAAACAGAACAAATCAAAAACAGACTCATAGATATGGAGAACAAGGTGGTTGCCAGAGGGCAGGTGGGTGATGGGTTGTGCAAAACAGGTGAAGGAGATTAGGAGGTGCAAGCTTACAGTTTTAAAATAGTCATGGGGATGTAATACACAACATAAGGAGTATGGTTGATAATACTCTAGTAACTTTGTATGGGAGAGATGGTTACTAGACTTACTGGTGGCAATCATTTCCTAGTGTATTTAAATGTCCAGACACTATGTTGTATACCTGAAACTAACATAATATTGTATATTTCAATTAAGAAAAGCTAGAGAATATTTCTAAGACTTAGGGGTAGGAATTAATTTCATAAGCAAGAAACAATAACCAAAGCTCATAAAAGAATAATAATTTTGACCATACTAAAATGAAAACCTGCATAACTAAACAATTTAGAAGACAAGTAGAAGAATCTAAATGCAACACTTTAATCAATTCATATCCAGAAAAAAAGTGAAGCATTTTCTAAGTTAATAAGGCAAGTATGCTTATGGAAAAATGGACAAATAAATAAGCACTATACAAACGATTAAACAAAAAAGAATTAACATGTCGAAAGATACTCAGACTCACTATTGATACAGATCCCCACTCAACAATTTGATAAAATCAATAGTTCAGCAATACCAACGTAACGTTTCTTCGGCAACGTAAGAAAAATGGAAACTCTTAACAGTACTTGTTTTACAGAATATGATCATACCTAGTAAATTTGAAAATACACATATCAGCCTCTCAAAAACTCTACCTCTAGGTGTAGACCCTAGGAAAAAATATTGCACGTGTACATGTAAAAAGACAGTCTTTGTAGGAGTATTTGAAATAGCAAACATTTGGAAACAAATGCCCATCAATAAGATGAAGCAATAACATGTGGTACACTCTTATGGAAATCTTACAATTTTGTAACAACATTGTTTGAATTTGTGTGAAGTTCAAAAGCAATCAGATGAGCAGCATGTAGGTCACATAGTTTACAACATAATAATGCAGCAATTTACAGAGAGACAGTAGTAAAAATAACACGTATGAAGATATATTAACAGGTATATGTTACACTTGAGTGACCATAGTTAATATCCAATAAAATATCATTTGCTTAATAACTTCTCGCTAAGTGCATATTGATGTCTATGTGTGCTAATAATACACACACATTTATTATGTACACATGGGTGTTCATGTATTCAGTTTTATCTTGAGAATATTGAATATATGGCTTTACTCTCATTAAAATTTTAAAGCATTTAGTTTTTAAAACTTGTTTTCCCCAGAAATAAAAGTAGTGTGATTTTCCCCAGTTTTATAAAGGAATTTTGGAAGCTACTGAGCAGATGGTGTCATAAAAGAAATATTCATTTTGTTTATATTATCTATATAAAATCATTTTTAAGTGTCATTTATATTTTGAATATTTATAAAAAATGTTTTTGTGATAGTTAAAATAATCCAGAACTATGAATTTTCAGTAGATCAAATATGTACATAAATGTATAGATTAGAATTTTACATGAATATAAAAGGGTGTTGCCAAAGAAAGATGAAAGGAGAACCCTAATTTAATTCCTTATTAAGGATCTACATCAGTCCTATCAGTCTGCTCCAGAGAACTAAGTTAAGCAGTTGAAATTCCCTGTGTATCAGCAGTTTGAGTGATACAAGCTTTTAATTTTTCGATCATTTTATTATTGGCAACCTCCTATGACTCTGGACTCGAGGGAGTTTATATCAGTTAATTGTCCAAAACACCTTAAGAATAATGAATCCTTAAAGTCCACAAACTAACATACTGCTAGTGCAAAACATTCATTCTGTTACCTTGTCCTTTCAGGCCATGACAACATGATTGAAACACAAAGAACTTAGTAATTATCTAAATTTCAGAGGTTTTCAAACTGTGTTATTGTGGATTTCCTAAAAGTTTAGTGGTATACATGTGTGTCCGGCAGGGAGATGGTATTGCATGGGGCTGGTAGTGGCTTTTTCTCTTGGATGCATTAGGCATCCAACAGAGGTTGGTTGGTTGGACCCATGCTGAATATATTCTAATTTTCTATGATTGCCAATAAATTGTCATTCTAATTGTAACTGGTGTATACCTTTATGTATAATGTGAAATACCATTATTGGTTTTGAGAGTTTATAATTCATATGCACTATGAAAGTTCTGGAATTTAAGGGCATTTAGAATTAGACCTTTAAAATCTCAAAGCTTCAGGTTATACAGTCTAAAAATTAAGGCATATTTAAATACACAAACAGCGGTAATCTTATATTATATAAAGAGAATAAATTGCATTTACCTCTGTGCGTTTGTAATTTAATCATTCTGGGACAGAACACATTGTGTTCAGATCCAGAAAAATTAATAGATTTTATTTGCATCTATTTCTGCTGTTTCCTTGACAACTACTATAGATGCTGCTATCACCATGGGGATGGTTCTTCTAAATGAAGCGGCAACATCCAAAGGCGATGTTGGAAAAAGACGGAGTAAGTCTCTGTGTTGGTATTTTTCTAAGTTTGTTTTAGTCTTAAGCTTCATTTAAATCAAATGGGAAATAGATAAAAGTCCTTTGTAAATGAACTTCTAAAGAAATGTTCTGGTTTGAAGACACTTGTGGTGTTTCTTACTTTTTTCTGTTTCTTGGATGTGTGTGTGGCAAATACTTAAAAATACATTTCTTCTAAAATGGGACTGGGTGATTTTCTGTGGAACTGGATAGAAAGAAGAGCTCTTATTCACCCTTGGTTGGGGTGCTCTGACTCATCTCTGCTAAAGCCGTAGTCTCTGTAGTCATGTCCACCCTACAGGAAGAGGTGGAAAATTCTGCGGGCAGAGTCTTCAGAGGTTTTACTGGCTAATGATATGTTTCCCTGTGCCACAAGAATCAGGTATGCATTCAAGGACTGACTCAGAGAGAGAAGAGTTTGCATAGGTCTTGTACCCTGAAATATTATACTTCCGATTACCTCCAAAACCTTTTAGCAACATTTAGAAAGGGGGCATTTCGTGATACCATGTTTTCCAGTGTCTTTGCCTTTTCCAATGATATTCCAAGATTTACAACTCTACCAAGTTCCAGCACTATGTCTTAACAAGGTGACTACATTCTATCCTTTGACAGAACTGTTCCTCTCAGGGAGTTGTAGAAAAAGAATACATGTTTATAAAGTAACATATTTTTGGCAGAAAAAGGGAAAAAACACATGGGAAAGATCTTCTGCCCTGCGGAGCAGAGGTTAGGAAAGGACACTCAGCCTTACGTTCAGTATTTCCCACCACAGATCTTTCTCTAATTAATATAAAGTCCCCATGTGAGCTTACAATTATGCTTCCAGAAACCTATAATTAAGATTTTTCTCAATATGCTTTGCATTTCTGAACGCTTTTTAAAACCCAGAATGTATGTGTGCGGAACACAGGCATCTGGAAAAGACTCATAATTTATTAAGAAGTTTAAAATAAAAATCCAGACATTTTTTAATGGGAATTCTAGTTATGGTGACATATATGTAAGTCAGTCATAGTGATTTCTAAATATAATTCTTAGGTATCTTAAGTGTTGAAATGTTTTGGACGTTAACAGACACTTTAGTCTACCCTCTCTTTTCCCATGATGCCATCTATACACTGTTAGAAAGAAACTACACAAGCGACGAACGCATTACTTTCTTTAGTTAATCATTGTTCAGAATATCATTTTATGATTTATGTTTTGAATTAAGAATGTGACGTTCTGGGCTTCCCTGGTGGCGCAGTGGTTGAGAGTCCGCCTGCCGATGCAGGGGACACAGGTTCGTGCCCCGGTGCGGGAAGATCCCACATGCCGCGGAGCGGCTGGGCCCGTGAGCCATGGCCGCTGAGCCTGCGCGTCCGGAGCCTGTACTCCGCAACGGGAGAGGCCACAACAGTGAGAGGCCCGCATACCGCAAAAAAAAAAAAAAAAAAAAAGAATGTGACGTTCTTGGGACTGGCAAGTAATATTTATAAGGACAAATTCTTATGTGTTTATATATTTATCATGTATCCTTCATATTAAAATAGAAATACGTAATTTTTTAATTGCAGGTCTATAATTATATATATATAAATAATCACTCCAGCCCCCACCCACTGCCAGTTTATTTATTCGTGTCTGTGTGTGTGTGTGTGTGTGTGTGTGTGTGTGAGTGAGTGTGTGTGCATTGCGTGTG
The DNA here is from genome assembly GCF_949752795.1 of Hyperoodon ampullatus. Taxonomy (NCBI): domain Eukaryota; kingdom Metazoa; phylum Chordata; class Mammalia; order Artiodactyla; family Ziphiidae; genus Hyperoodon; species Hyperoodon ampullatus. The sequence goes on from NC_136933.1 coordinate 18,112,152, forward strand.
TGTGTGCGTGAGTGTGGGGGGGGCGAGAGACAGACAGAAGGGGTGGAGGATGGGAAATATATTTTTAAATTATCCCTTTTGATTCCAGTGTGATTTTTATTTTTGATATAATACAAGTACTGTGATTATTATTGCCCAGGTCAGAATGCGTCTGTGTCGTCATAGCATTTTCTTCTCACAAGTACGTTATCTCGTATGGGCTGCAGTGGTTTGTTGGGTCATTACTGACTCCTGTCTCGGGTCCTCTCCCCGACGTGCGAGTACTTGAGTAGCATTATTTTGTTCCACTGCATAGAATCAAGTAATATACTCTGTCTTACTTGATCACATTTTGAGGCTTGTTACCCATCAAACACTATCAGATGAGGCTACTGAAAGCGGCAAAGGGAGTGAAAAAGTGTTTTACTCAGCTTCTGGAGAAAAAGACAGAGGAAAGGAAGAAGTATTTGGTAATGCCAAATGTAGAAGTAGAAGGTAAAGCATCATGTCATTAATTCTGGGTTTACTAAGATTATTGTAAGCACAGTTGCTATGTCTAGTGGCTAGTGTCTTCAGACTTGGACATTCCACAATTTAAGGAAAAAAAGGTGTTTTTCATTTTTGCGGTATTCACCAACTGTTTTTGCTTTGCTTTCTGCCAATATTCATTTGAAGTTCACCTTCATGAGTGTTACCTGAAATGAAATGCCACAGAGGCTGCAGCTCAACGCTACTAAGCACTTAGGACTTTTCGCAATTTGTTCTCAAAACTGAGAGAATGGTATTCCTACAGAGTTGAAAGAAAACTGACAGATTTCGAGACCATGTTTTAACAATGCCATACCTTATCTACTCCCTGATTTCCAGGATTGTAATTAAACCTGATCTAATTTATGTGCTAGAATAATTTAAAAATCGTATTTCATCACTATAGCAGCACACAGAACCGTTTAATCTTCCTTGTTTCCTTCTCTCTTAGTGTGTTTAATCTCTTTTGTCTTCCCCTTTCTTTTATAATTAATTGTATTAGATATTTCAGTGTTTTTAAAGAATTCCCTCAAACTAACGAAAGGATACAAGTATCGCACAAATGTTTTATTCTTAAGAAATGGTTAGCTATTTCTTATTAAGAGAACTAATTTCTACTTATTTACAGAACAGATTTAAATAAATTGCTATTTCTCTAAATATACCTATGTTTTCTTTTATACTAAACATACCTGCATTTAATTGTCTCAGATTTTTAAGCATTTATGTTTTGTTTATTTTACTAATAGCAATGTATCTTATTTAATTAAAATCCAATATATGTATTTGCATACATTTTTATTATATATATTATATATATTTGATTAGTCATCTACTTTAGAGTAAAATCTTCCTAACCATAACAGAAAGGAAAAGAAATTTCCCTGTTGTCAACTTGCCTTGGACAAAGTGATACTGAAAACCTAGACCACAGCCTAAGCACGTTCTGCTGTAACATACACCATCTGTTCCTTTGTAAAACAAACAAACAGTAATACCGTGACACTATTACCAGCTATTTAGGGGGATTTTATCCTGCTTTGACTGTCACAGAGTTCATATTTTCTCACTCCCCAAGCTTTTGTTCCTAGCCTTCAGTGCGCTGGGACGAACTGTTATTTGTAAGTAACAGGCTTTTACTGAGGCAATAATCTAGCCAATAACCTAAAATTACATTTCTCTGTAAATATTCCATGGCATCTGAAAATAAAATTATATTGCACATTCTAATAATGCAAATGTCTCTGCTAATATAGCCAGTACTTCACAATGCAGGGGCTGATAATCTTGTTTGCGGTTTATCACATATTTTGTTGTGTTTTGTTTTGATCCCTCTGGGGGCATTTTAGTACTTGTAGGAATTCTGTAAGAGAAGAAAACCACCAGAAGACTTAGATCACTTTTGTTGTTTTCATACCCCAAATAGTACATTTTCATTGAGAAGAATGTGGAAAATAATGATTATCTGGTTTGTTGTACCTGTATGTGCCATGAACTGTTACATGTAAGTATACTGTAATTAACTGAATGCATTTTAAAAATATAAACATTTGGGTTGTGTGTATCCAGACCAACGGAGTTTTCTGTCTCTTTCTAGTCATTTGTCTAGTGGGATTAGGCCTGGTGGTCTTCTTCTTCAGTTTTCTACTTTCAATATTTCGTTCCAAGTACCACGGCTACCCTTACAGGTAATATCATTAAACTAATGTGACTGCTTTCATTTTTAACTAACAGAATAAATAGAACTTCAACGGTTAATATATATTTAAGGATTAATATAAAGTAGCTAACTTATTTGCCAAATGACTTTAAACTCTGTTAAGCAAGTTTTTGAGCACCTGCCATGTGTTCCACATAGACCATATGAAGGAGATATAAGGCATGGTTCCTGCTGCCTAGCATAGTATAGTTTTATTTTAGAGATACATGTTATATGCATATTACATATGTACATAAACAGATAACAAAATGTTTTAAATTCTGTGGAATTTATCACAATTTCTTCTTGTCTTGGTTTGCCTGTCCATCATGATTTTTACTTCATTTGCAAAATTTTTTTCTCATAAAACCTACTATTCAGTGTCCAATAAACTGCATCATCTTTTGAATTCTGCAAAGTTTTAGCTTTTTTTCAAATAAAAGCAAACTTGAAAGGGAAAACTAAATGATAAAATAATGTCTGGTCACTGGAAGTTGTATAATGAATATCTCCTAAGATTTTTACCAACATTTTCATAATTGGGGATGGAAAGATGTTGAAAATTCATTCCAAAATGATGTTATTATAACCAAACTATACTTTTCACTAAAGCAGAATACAACTGATGTGCCAGATTAGAGTTGTCCAGGTCATGAATTAGGCAGATTCATTTCTTGACCACATTCCTCCCTCAGCTTCTCTCAAAGGAATAAATATTCCATTTTCTCTTTCTCTAGGGAGTCCTTCTAATAACCCATCCTTCTCTCTAATTAATAAGTAAAGGTTCTGTATTTCCTTTCTCAGAGATTTTGAAAACTCTTTTCTGTTCAGATAGTAGAACTAATGATATATTGATAGAAAATAAAATCTCATACCTTACATCCCCTTTGCATGTGAACTGAGCAATTATATTAAGAGAATGTTTCTACATAGGTGATGGCAGCAATGTATAGCTTTTTCTGGGGCACAGAACTATTCCCGTGACAGAGATCTGATTATGGGCTTACAATGTAGAGTAAGACGCTTCAGCACCCCCCCTCTGTTTTCTCATACAGACAGAGGCACTTCTCACACCCATTAAAAATAAATGTACTAAAGGCGTAGAAGAAATGTGAGTATCAGATCTGAGCTGTGAGGCAGTCTACCTGTAATCCTGCCTGCAGCATAAGTGAATTTTTTAAAAAAACATTAGCTCTGAGGGCAAGAAGAGTAATAAGAAAGGCAATTAAAGCCTCCAGTTTCTTGATTTTATTCTTGACATTGGCTATCTAATTTTGGTTTTGAAAATGTGAAATCAGACTAATCAAATCTCAGATTAAGTACGCCCAAGAAAGATGAAGTTTATGTTCTTCTTTTTCCCCCTACCCTAAGATTGAGAATCACAGTTCTGTATGACTGGAGGCTTAGTTTTGACTTGCATGTTTTCTGTTGATGGAATCTGTAGAAGAGTATTTCTATTTCTATTTCTCTTAAGTTTTTATTCAGGGTGTCAAAAACAGTTAAATTAATTCATTTCAACCTACAGCATTTACAGTGTCCATGAAAGGTGTCTATTTTAATAAAAGGTACAGTACAGTAAGGGATGTTGTGTGATTCTTAAAACCTATTTAGTTGACGGTCAGAAAATAGGGGGAGGTAAAGAGCAAATTCCAGCTTTCCTTCTACATCAGAGCATCAAAATCTAACAAGAATATCATCCCCTATCTAGATTTTCCTAGTCATGATATTGCTATGCTAGAACAAGTCGAGAAAAGTTGTTTTTCTCGTTCCATAGAATAATGTTACATTTGACAGCACTATTTTGTTATGATATGAAGAGTTTAAGTTTGTACTTTTTTTCCCAAGAAGTAATTGTCATTTAGAAGTATAAGTCTCTAACCCTCTGATTCTTTACCAGGAGTGGACATGTAAATCACCTGGGAGGCTTTTCAAAATACATATTCCAGGCCTCACGCTAGATACTCATAGTAAGCATTTCTGAACCAGAGTATATGCTTATTTCTTTATGAGTGTGGCATCAACCATTCTTATTGTGTCACAGTCACACTCCCTTTTCAAGGGCCCACCAGGCTAAACAAGGACTGGGCTTGCTGTTAACTGGCCTCACGGGGCTGGAAGTGGAGATGTAAGAAGTCAGATGGAAATCACGCCCAGGAGTGGTTTGTGAATATGAAGTTTGACATAGTTTAGATGAAGACCCCTAAAAGGAGCTGCCAAGAAACAGAATCAGAACAGAGCTCAGCAAAAAAGCCTGGGAAACCCAGTGCACTGAAAAACTGTGACATGTCATTACAGAGACGTGAAGGCAGGATCCTGGCTTTGGCCTCCACTCTTGCAAACTCCACTGTTGGCTGCGCTGTTGCAGGACTTAGCCATCCAGCTCTTCCACTGCCCACTTTAAATCATTCTTTTAGTTTATTCATCTCTTCCCATATCACTTCAAAGCTTTCTAATATTTCTCTTCAGCCTCTTGAGAACTTCTGTTTGTATCTGCTTTTCTGCATTCTGTCTTTTCCATGGATACAGTGATGCATCGTTCATCAAGCTTCCATACATCCTTCTAGCCCTCCTACTTCATACCTCTCCAGTCATTCATCATCAAATTCTCTTGCCTTGTCAGGTTGATAGAATAGGTTATATGTGTTCCCTTCATTACATTTACCGCATCCCTCTGAGCTAACAAAATATGGTAGAGGGGAGCATTCTGAGCAAAAAATACCAACTTTGCCTCTGAAAAGCTTTATTCTCTTATTATCTAACACGTGGATATATGCCAGAGTTACTTTAGTAAGGGTAGGTATTGCTTTGGGGTTTGTTTTTAATCCACTGCATCATTTTCCTTCAGAATAAGGTTTTACTCAGAAATTGTATCAGTTCTCTTGCAAATGATTATGATAATAAATAGATGATTAACCTCAAGAGCAAGTGTTGCCAAAAGGACTGGAGAGAGTATATATACCAGAGATTTGGATAAATCCTCAGCTAAGTTCTAAAAACCTGGCAGTATAGTGAAAACAATTTCTGTCCAACTAGTTCACTGGAGAGAAAGCAAAGGTGATAGCAAAAGCCAGAGTGAGAGAGGGAATAAATGAAAGAAAGGACAAGAGAAATAATTCTGGGAACAGTTGAGAGATGACATGTTAATAAAAAAAGAAAAAGAGACGATTTCCCGCTGAATTATCCTATGGGAGAGGCTCGGTCAGTTATGAACATAGTACCACATTCTGAAGGAACACTTTGCATTCTCAGAAGCACGCGTCTGTGGCATCAGCATTATAGTATTTGATAAATAAAAAACAAACCAAATCTTGCTCCTATCGGATAAAGGTAGTTTGTAGGGAATGAGAAAATGAGATACTCGACACCATCATTATAGCAAGAGGAAAGGTATTCCATATTCCAGAGGTATGTCTTGGCCTGGGTACTTCTGAAAAGACACTGTGGATGTCCATCTTCAATGACAGCTAGTGCCTAGTATAATGAATCATAAACCCTGGTGACCAAGAGCTAAATCAGTCCAATCCTTTGAAGTAGGCTTGCAAAAAAAAAAAAACTTTCTCAACCAAGACCATTTCCTTGACTTTGAGATGAGCTGCCAGGACAAATAAACAGTTTTCTTCAAAAAGAATGGGAAAACCTCCCACTTCTACCTACTTTAGATAATACCAGTACTTTGGATAAGACGAGAGATGTCCTTTACTGAAAATGCATATTTGAACATAACACCATCTACTAACTGAAAAACACCTTTAGCCAGGGGCTTTGGCTCCAGTGCCAAAGTACTCTCTTGGGTGTAATGCCCCAGCCTTTGGTAGCCTTTGATATCTGTGTTTTAGGTTTGTGAATTATAACTTTTGTACCAAGAAATGCCTCTGATGCACAGAACTATGTCCAGAATTATTTTAAAACTAATTTTTTATTTCCTCACAATTTTGAATTGTCTGATATACAACCTTTAATTTCTTCTATAAGGAATGATCTTTTTGCTTTTCATTTTTATTTTAATTTTAAACCTCACAAAACCTTAGACATTCATGCGCTTCCTATTTTCTGAGTACTTCACACTGCTATTTTTTTTTGTTTTTGGTCTGTGTACTTGCTGAAAGGGATAAAAGTCTGTTACATGTTTACTCTATTTCCTTAAATCTTCCCCACATTTTAGTCTTAAGGGTTTTTTCCCCACAGTATCAACATGTTTCATGCCATCACTAAATTCTCCCAGATCATCTTTAAGTTTCAATAAGCAAACTTCCCTCATTTAAACCCCTGATCTACCTGTTACTAGCTCAGTGACTTTGGGAAAGTTAAGTAACTTTTCTAAACCTTGGTTTTCTCATTTGTAAATGGGAAATGTTTACATGCTTTGACATTTGTAAAGATTACATGATATAAATCACTTAGCACATTGCCTGGTACTTAGTATATGGCACATAGTATTAATTACTCAATAAGTCTTTGATGCTAATTATTCTCATTAGTTCTGATATAAAGATTTTACACATTTATATTTAATTTTTCCTAAGCAGGATTTTTTTACACTAAAGATTAAGCAACTGTTGTTTTGGGGTTTTTTTTTTCCACTTTCTTTTTCATGTATAGTTGACGTACAATATCATATAAGTTACAGGTGTACAATATAGTGATTTACAATTATTTTTTGGGTTTTTTTTGTTGTTGTTAGGGAGTTTGGGATTGGTAACTGTTGTTTTTATTTGCATGATTCAGTTGGGTGAAGAACAGATTTTCCCTGAACCTTTTGATGAACTTAATTGGTCTCTCGAATCCCTTGAAATTATCAGTGAAATATCAAAGATTATTAAGAATTTGATGTAATTACCATCTGAGCCATAGTTCAGAAAAAGAAGGAATTTTATTCTAGTGATAGCACTGAATTCATCTTGTGTATTAAATAAAGATTAACTTTAGGGCTTATTCCATTTTCTAAGAAGAGTAAAGTGCTAGTGGTCATACATGAGAGTCTTCCATTATGGGTAATTACTTTCCCACTGTTTTCCACTGACACACTTTGATTCAAACTTTTCTTCAAAAAATTTCTATAAAACTATTTGACATATCAAGTCTCTGTTTTAGTAGGAAAACAGCATGAAACATCCTCTACTAATTCTATCACTTTGCTTCCTGTTTACGAATCTTTGGTTGTCTTTGAGAGGCAGTATGGTATAATGGAAAAATAATGTTTAGAATCACAAGATCTGAGTTCAAATTCAGTATATAATTTTGTATGTTAGTTAAGAACTCTGGCTCTGCAGTCACACGGATCCAAGTTTGAATCTTCCATTCTCTCTTCACTAACTTTGGGACTTGGAGTTACTTAACTTTTGAGTCTCATTTTTCATCACCTCTAAAAGTAGTGTTTTTTTTGTTTGTTTGTTTTTTTTTTGCGATACGCGGGCCTCTCACTGTTGTGGCCTCTCCCGTTGCGGAGCACAGGCTCCGGACGCACAGGCTCAGCAGCCATGGCTCACGGGCCCAGCCGCTCCGCGGCATGTGGGATCTTCCCAGATCAGGGCACGAACCCGTGTCCCCTGCATCGGCAGGCGGACTCTCAACCACTGCGCCACCAGGGAAGCCCTAAAAGTAGTGTTTTTATGGGGTTGGATAACAGCTTTGTTAAGCTTGTTTCTTCATCTGTAAACTTGGCATAATAATTAATACCTATCTGAGAATTTTGAGGGGATAAATTATACAATCAATTTGTAGTGCCTGAAAGGTAGTGGGTTCTCAGCACTTGGTTATTCAGTAGCACCTTACCACGTTACATTTTTCATTAAGTATTCATATGTAACTTTTGTGTGTTGCAGTTCTTTTCATTCTAGAGTATCGTAAGGTATTTTAGAGAAGGTCCTTGGAAATGCCTTTTTTGTATCTCCAAAGTGTTGTGCACATAGTAGGTGCTCATCATATACTTGTTAATTGAATATGTTTATTCAAAAACATTTTTTATTTATTCCTTATCTAACTGCAACAGGAACCATTAAGATAAAAACATAGTGGAGAGGAGAGTATTGGTTTGCCACATTGCACAACTCCAGAAGGTGGAATTCACATCACATGATACGCCGTGGAGTTGTTGGGTTGTTCCACACACCCAGAGGGGTGTGTGGAGTGTGTGAACATTATTCCAGAAACCTGGGCTCTAAAGATACTTATTGCAACCTCAAAATGATCCTGAGCTGGCTGGCATCAAAAGTAAATATAAAAATATGTATTAATTAAGCTTACAATGGACATAGAAACTATTCCATTGTCTTAACAAGATACTTGTAATTCATGATGGCTTTGGTTGCTTTGAGAGATGATGAATAACCAAAAAAAGGATTGACATTCAGTAAGAGAAAGTACAGAATAATAGGTAGACATGAAAGATATTCCTAATGAATTTTGAGAAAAGTATGCTAGTGAACAAGCACAGCAAGGCAAAAAATCCCAGGACGTACACTATGTAACAATATCACTTTCCTTTCTACATCTTACTTAGATGTAGATCTTTCATCTGTAGGGAAAATATAAAACACAATTTGAGCCGTACAAAAATAAAACACAGAAATGGTGTGGTGATCAATCCACAATATGTATTATTGATAAGAGTTTCACTGGGATTGCCTTTCTGATGCTGAGTTCCAGCTTTGAAGAATGACGTAAAGGTCCAAAGACTTAGAGGTGGTTCAGAGAAGAGCTGGAGTGCTATAGCGGCACCGCTCTGTGTGTCCTATCTTAGCTACATAAAGAATACAGTGCTAAATCTTTGTAATACTCTTGTACAAATGGAAATCGAATCTTAAGGACTATTCTCTCCATATTGTTGTATCTCACTGTGGTGTATTGGGAAGTGATCTGGACTTTGAGTGAGAAGATGTGATTTGGACCATGGCCCTTTAAAACTGTAACCTCAGGCAAGTCTTTTCATCTTCTCTGAGCCTCAGTTTTCCTCATCTTTCGGATAACCACCATAATATTTATCTCATAAGTAAGACAAGTTGTGGCCAACTATTGTTTTACAAATGCAAGATAACTTAGAACTACGAGAGCTCGTATCCCAGCCTTACACTGTTGTACTTAGCTGCTACGGGGACAAACCCTCAGATACAAATTTCCAGCAGTAGACTTTGACCCATGGAATTAACCACTGACACACACAGTATGTTTTTTTAGACAATAATATTCATATGCATGCGTATGCCCACCACTTCAAACAAAATGTAATTCGATTTGGTTACTTCTGTTTTATTACTTGAGGGAGGAACGCAGAACAATTGACAGAAATACGTTTAATTCTGCTGAGGAAAAGTATAGTCAAATGCCTTTTCCCACTAACAAACAATATAAGCCTTAATATCCAGAATAATAAAATACAAGTCTTCTAAACAGGTACTGATTTTTTAATCAATACTTGATATTTCAGAAATAGATACTAGGAACCTGTATATAAATCCAAAGTAATTTTTATAGAAAACTCAGAGTCCAGGTTTTTTGATTTTGCACTGCAGTCCCTCAAACCTCAGAACACGTGGTCTGAGCAGAGACACACACAGCAAAGGAAGCTCAAGAGGGTTATTTCCATTGTGCAAACACAACTTTCTTACGCCGGCAGAAACTCCACCATTCAGCAACCCCCGAAAGGAGGGAGAGTAGGAAGCTCCTGTGATCTAGAAGTTCTGTTGTTCACCTGTCCCCCAACCTTACCCCACATACTAGCTTTATTGGTCTTTTCCCCCCCAGACCTAGCATCCACGTCTCTGACCACACCTAGTTATAATAACAGTAATGTTATCCAGACTCTTCCGAAGTGCCCCGCTCTGTAGGCTGCAGAGAAGAGGCCTTGGCAGTCGTTAAACTTGACAGCTCTCACCGTGCGTAACTGTAGGTTTATCAGTAGAAAGGTTTCCATTCCCAAAGATCCCTTTCCCAACTCCTAATAAAGTCCTGAATTTCTTTAGGGCTTTATTTTAGATCATGTACTTCAGACCTGAAGACTTTTCTGGACTTGGTAATTTTCTGTTACAAAGAAGAGAGCCCCAGGGCTTTTGGCCGAAGAGGCCTGGCTGACAGCCGTAACTACTTCTCCCTCGCATCCCCTTAGAACACCTGTCAATATAAAGGTTAGAAAATCCTGAGAACAGTGACTCATTAAGTTCTAGTAGCTACAAGGCCAGGGGAACAGGAGTGAGTTCACTTCTTTGGCTCCAAGATGAAATCAGAGCAGCTGCCCCTTAACCACAGAAGTGATTTCTGTGCGACCGAGTGCCATTATGTAACCATGAGGTCTGACTTCCTTCCCAGTTTGACAACAGGAAGTGAGAACATTAGACAAGAAAATTCCATCCAGCTTAAGATCTTGGTAGAGAACTTAACCTGCTCCCAATTGGACAGAATTCATTCATTCAAGAGCACCGCATACATTATGTTTTTTTAAAACACTGGGGAACAGTTAAATTAATTAAGAGAAGTCAAAACAAAATGCAAACCACTATTTGGTGCCTGTTCAGATATTTCACAGGAAGAGAAAAGGAAATACATTACACATTACATGTAATATGGGTCTCCAGTAGCCACCCAATAACCAGATCCAGATGTTTCTTCTCATTCTGCAACCCGTGTAACCTTTCTAGGACTTTAGTTAACTAGCTCCTCTTGGTCATGTTATGCCCTGGATTTTGTAACATGGCACGCTTGGACCTTCCTTTTTCCTTTTAGATTACTTCTCAGTCCCCAATATACATGTTAAATCCTGATCTTTCTCCTGAGATTTAGAAACAGACCTTAATACCACGTTAACACCTCACCCTCAACCCCAAAGCCAAGCTCATCTCTGCTCCAAACCTGTGTCTCCTGCCCTGCCCATTTTCCCTACAACACTGTTATTCTCATAATCATACAAAATAGAAACCTTGGAGTTGGTTTGGTCCCCATCACTTTGTATTCCCACTGCTGCTGTCTTAATTTATATACCTAGTATCTTTTTCAGAATATCACCCAGCCTCCTAATTTATCTCCGTGTTTAGTCGTTATCATCGATAAGCCATCACTTACTCGAGAATAATGCAAAATTTTTTTTAAGATATGCACAGATTATGCTGCTGCTTCATCAAAATCCATTGATGGCTAACCAGAAAGAAGGAAAAGTTAATACATGTTCCTTCTAGAAAATATCAAGAAACTGAATAAAATAAAATTTTTTATAATCCCAACATTCAAGTTGGGATGTCAGCAGTTTGACTTGTATATATTTTGAACCTAGGGAAGGGTTATATTAAAAGTTTGGCTCCATCTGTTTCATCTTACAGCACAGTCTTCACTGTACCTTGTGGTTTAGAGCAGGGTTAGCAACTACTGCCTTTGGGCCAAATCTAGCCCACTGCCAATTTTTGTGTGCCATGTAAACTAAGAAAGGTTTAAATCACTGGAAAAAAGGGAATATTGTGATGTGACAATTATATAAAATTCAAACTTCAGTGTCCATGAATAGAGTTTTATTGGCACACAGCCAGATTCATTTGTTTATGCCTTGACTTAGGCTGCTTTTGCCCTACAGCAGCTTAGTTTAGTAGTTCCGAGAGAGACCTACGGCCCGCATAGCTTAAAATATTGACTTTCAGGCCTTTCACAGTGTGCCGACTCCTGGTTTAGCCGTAAGGCACACACGGAATCTGTTCTTATAATTTGTCTTTCTTCCATCAGCTCCTTTCACTTAGGCTGTTATCCCTTCATTTCACTTGTTCCCAGTTTTTTCCTTTGTTTGCTTGTTTAAATTCTTCTTTGCCATCTTATCAAATGTGTCACTGTGTTATACTTTATTGTATCCAGGTCTCTCTCCTCTAGAGAAGAAACATAACGGCCATGACTTTCAATCATTCTTTTTCTTGCAACACCCTTCTATTCATAATATTCTTCTACACAGTAGATGATCAGTAAGTCCTGTTGAATACTGACTGAAGCTGACTTCTGGGGGCCCTGAATTTGAGGAAATAGTTACTACTTTAAATAATCTTTCTCTAGAAAAACTTGATTTCAAATAATAAGCTTGTTTATGAACTTGTGGAATATCACTCTCCAGCAAGTCAGGGACTGCAGTTTTATCTAAATCCTGAATATTTGCTATTGTGAGGGAGCATTAGCAGAGAGCCAGACTTAAAGGGAGAAGTGCTTTGACTTTGTATATACAAGGCCCCTCGGCATCCCTGATGTACTTTAAGTAATAATAAAGTTACACACTAGAAGGGAATATTTGCATCCCTTTAGGCTAGGAGAAGGGGAGCTTCTGGGGCATATTTGCTGGTCCCAGCCTCTACCTGTTCTTCCTGGGTACAGGTCAATACCCTTGCCAAGTAGCATCCATCTTATACTGCTTCCTGAGTTAGGGTTGACCAGGCATGTATTCACTTGAGAATAAGCCAGCCACGGTAGTCAGTGTTACGCATGTATAGACTACCATGAATTGTCATGAGATTCATTCATGACAGCGGGGGGACAGAAGTCCAGACAGAAGTCCGGACAGAAGTTGATTGTGGCACCCAAGGCAGCTTCTCCCGCTGAGGAAACAGACTGCAACACTGAAGAATACATTCCAAATAAGAGGAATATATTCAGTTTTCAGCATTCAGCAGTTTTTAAGTATGATACAAAAGCACTGTATATGTTTTATAATAAGCCTTATTAGGAAAGTTAATATCCAAACAGTATTAGAAGCATGAATCTATGAGAACCATTAGATGATATATCAACACTAGATAGGTAAATGTGAGAAGAGCAAAAAGTATGTCAGACCCTGATACATAGAAATGAAGGAACTTATTTCTTGAGTGATGAAATCAGTATAAAACATTCATACTGGAACACAACTAGGACATTTATATAATAAAAAAATAAAACCAGACATGAACTATTGAATGATTACCTGGAGAATAATAGTTCATACTTTTCTAAGAAACATTTTAACAAAATATTTGACACTTTTGTGCCTCAGGTATTTCCGGTGTCTTGAACAAATGCTTATAACTCTTTATGAAAAAGATTATTTTAAATATAAATTAGGTAGTACTCTGCTAGATTAAACTTTTATTTTAGTACAATAGAATGATCAGTTCAAGATTAAATATATATTTCTTATTTCATAATAATATATAAAAAAAGATTATTTTAAGTTTTCTAGAAATATTTTAGTTTGGAAAAAACCCTGGCGTAAACAAATACCTTGGTAACTATGGATTCTTAGTCTATTTCAATATTAAGAAAATACAAAGATCCTTTTACCCTGTGAATGTAGCAACATTTAAAAGTTGTAGAACCTTTTTAACCTTTCCAGCACCAGAAAGTTAGCAAGTATAAAATGACCATAAAGGTCATATTACTATTCTTGCTTTTATGATGGTAATACTTTTAGCAGTGCTAAAAGGTGATTTTTAGTATTCCATCTCTGGAAATGTGCGGACTATTTTTCACACAAAAAAAAGAAACTATAAATTCTCAGGTTTCTTTTAAGTTATAAGTTTTTCAACTTGAATTATAGTTTTAAATATTTTGTGATCAGGTTTTCTTTTTTCATTAACCCTTATTCTTCAGTCAGCTTTATCTTCAGGGCAGTCTTTTAATTGAGGACAGAGAAAGCCGAAGTGTTCATCTACACATGACATATATACCTGCTTTGCCATCAGTGTTGTTAAGGATTATGTGGCTTGAACAGCATCTGTATCTTAATGTTCTGAGGAATTTTACTTCCGACTCTTCATGGCATTGGTTACCCTTGCAGTACTTAAGTCATAACTTGTTATCTCAAAAAAGAGAAGCAATGTCTTGTTGCATCTAGCTATCAGCACAATGATTTCTGTCCTGTAATTTAGTAATTCCTCAGAAACAGATACAGAGTAATAAAAAGTTTAGTTTGTACTGCATAATTACTTTATTATATAATGTAAACCAATATAGATAACATATATTTAAAATATGTTTAAATGTTTCATATAATGTTTTATAATACATATATTTACTTTTAGCGTATAGTATCGCCAGGATTATAAACTATTAGCATATAGTATCACCAGGATTATAAAATATTAGCACGGGAAAGAACTTTAGAAATCATCCAAAACAACCGTTCTTTTCACTAATGAGGAAACCGAGGTTCAGAAAGACGAAGTAGCGTATGCCTAGGATGTTATCATTTAAATGTTCAACTATTAAACTTACTAGTTTGAACCCTTTCCCAACTACATGGCTTTCCAACCATAGTAACCATTAATTTTTTTTTTAATATTTAGTTAAGAATTGGTTTATCTCTGGTTGTCCTAAAGTTATGTTGTGAAGACTTTAGAAAAAAAAAGTTGCTACCTGTTAGCAGAAAGGTACAAATAAGCAACAAAAGCTTAAAGAATGTTATTTAAATTGACTCACGATTTTACAAACTTAAATTTCTTTTCATAGGTTAAAGTTTTGCTTAGGGAGGTTAAGAAAGGAAAAATAGTTACTTTTTACTTGTATTTCTATATGTACATATAGAAATACATATTTGTGTTGTTTCATCAGAATCTGATGTTATTTTTATTATGATTTATAATACATTATTTTTTGGCTGTTCAATATAATGAAATTATAAAATCCTCAAAAGTCTTTAGTTATTTTAAGAAATGCATTATAGATTAAATAACCAGAAAAAAACTATTTTGTTTAGGATGTTGAAATGGCCCACTCCAAATATGTGTTTCGATCCATTCCCTTTTCTTCCCCTACATTGTCAGTTTAAATGCCGATTTAACTAATGGTCTAGCTAACAATGAGAATGGCTCACAGAAACTACCCATTGGGAGATTAGGATTGACATGTACACACTGCTATATTTAAAATAGATAACCAACAAGGATCTACTGTATAGCACAGGGAACGCTGCTCAGTATTCTGTAATAACCTAAATGGGAAAAGAATTTGAAAAAGAAAAGATAGATGTATATGTATAATTGAACCACCTTGCTGTACACCTGAAACTAACACAACATTGTTAATCAACTATTAAAAAAAAAAAAAGTTACTCAAATTTAAACACCACAAGTTCAAGTTCTTATCAACAACTGCTTCCACCCCTAACCTATTCTTACCACAAGCCTGATCCCATTACAGGAACTAGTTCAGAGAAATTGCCCTGATATAAAAATTAGAATGAGGTGAAATAATGTATGTAACTATGACATTTTTATTTTATATTTACATGTACTAATTTAGAATGGAATAAAAAGCACTTGGTGTTTTCTTATTTTCAGCCCAGAATTTTCTTTCTTTTTCAGCTTTTTAATTAAATGAAGCCGAGTGGGATTTGCATAAAGTGAATGTTTACCATGAAGACAAAGTGTTCCTGACATACTAGTTCAAATTCTTGAGTTCATTTCCTTGCTGATTGTGATAATCCAGCTGTTTCTTGTACAATTTTTTTAAACGTGAGTTTTCCTAGTAAACTGAATTCATAGACATGGATGGTTAAATTTAATATGGAAAGAACAGAGGCGTCACTGAAGTGTTTTTCAAGCATATTATGTTCACTGTATGCAATAGGTGGAAATAAATGACAAAGCAGTTATGAATTCATGCTTTTAAACTGTTCACTCACTAGTAAAGAAAACCACAATGTTAGTAAAGGAAAACTATGAAATGTATTTTCATTCTTGGGATTGTACACACATAGGTGTATGCATGAAAATATGTCATGTACTGAAAAATTATACTTTCTGCAGTTTCAGTATAAAGGACATGTATGGTTACAAATAGCGTTTTGTTCTTATTCATCATAACTACATAAAGGAAATAGGACAGGGAGCTGGATGAATAGTACTCAGATACCTACCCTGGGACATGGAGGTCCTGCCCAGAATATAAATGTAAAGCCAACATGACTAAATCAACATGCCTCAAGGCATCAGGCAACGAAAGCAACACACCACAACTAGGAATTAATTCTTCTCCAACTTTAGAAGTGTCACCCAAGAATCCAGACTTACAACCACAAAACTAACCCACTACGGACATTTTGCCCTTGTGTTATATGGAAGAAGCTTGCCATCAAAACCTTATTCCTAGACCTAGATATAGATTAGTTATCCTAATATGAGGGACTCAATGATGCTTTCTTGAAAATCAAATATAGGAGTGTAACCATTATTATGTTTGTATATTGTATTTTAGTTTATAAAGCACTTTCCCATATGTTACGGTATTTTTTTCTTCACATCAACCCTGTAAATTAGACAGGAATTTAGACAGGAAATGTAAATTTTATCTGACTTATTTAAGTACTGGAAGCTGAAAGCCACAAAGAAAAAATAGAGCTTGTAACTGGGCTTTCAAACTCTCAAACCTGAATTTCTATTTTCTGTGGTGCTTCCTAAAGAAGGATTTAGAAACACAGTTATTGTGTCAGCTCAATAAACTTTTTTTTTAGGCTCTGTTATCTAATTTTCATTAAGATCTTAGTAATAACCATGGTGAACTTTGTTAGTTGAGAGTTCCACCTATGTAGTCTCAAACCAGGACCCAGGTGTGTATCCAGTGACCCTACCCGTTTGGTATCTATGAAATTCAGTAAAGAATGGGAGATATAAAAGCTTACAAGGGTATATGAAGTTAAATCCCACGGCAGTATGTGTGCTAGCAGGAAGAAAGCTATGTTTTCAAAACACAATTATATTCAGCAAAAATTACGAAGTAAATTCTGAACTATGTTAACATTATTACATATTCCCAAAATCTGTTATTAAAAATCACATTCATTCCCCTAGTTCCTGTTCACAGATTGATAAATTCAGTATTGCAGTGGCATTTATGGAAGAGCCATTAAGTGATCATAATAATTTTTTTAATGTCTACACCTAGGTAGCATTTGACCTATAAATCTTAATCCATTTAGTACTTTTCTGTTTTCTAAAGTTTATTCAGTACAAACATCAAAATTGGACTTTGAGGCCAAGCTTTACATCGAATAAATGTTTATTAATTACTGTTGCTTATGTTTGTCCCCTTAAAGCTCAAAATGCTTCTTAACAACAAACATCTAATCTCTCTGTATAAAGCCTAATAATGTTTAATCATGACCACAGTCAGAGAGTTCTCAGACACTGTGACTGAGGTAAGGAAAACTTCCCTATCTCAGATTAGTAAAAAAAAAAAAAATTCTAGCCTATATTCCGTAATTTTCTCCAAATATTAAAAATATGCCAACTATGAAAACAGTTTTTTTTCAGAATTTCAGTTTTAAAAAATGTGGCTTCTCTATAGACAATTATTGCTTTAGGGAAAGGGAAAAATCTGCCTTAAAATGAGTTGTTACTGGAAAGTGCTACAGAGAGTGGCTCAAAAGTAGTTTGCTTTCAGAATGTAGCATGTGGAAAATCACATACAAAATATATTATCTTTACCTTTCCCAAATATTTTAAACTGAAAAATTAATTTGTATGTGCTGTTATATCCTCCAATGTCACTTCAACTAGATTCACTGCATGCAAGACTCCCTTAAAAATGTATTATATGGGGGCTTCCCTGGTGGTGCAGTAGTTGAGAGTCAGCCTGCCGATGCAGGGGACACGGGTTCGTGCCCCAGTCCAGGAAGATCCCACATGCCGCGGAGCGACTAGGCCCATGAGCCATGGCCGCTGAGCCTGTGCGTCCGGAGCCTGTGCTCCGCAACGGGAGAGGCCACAACAGTGAGAGGCCCGTGTACCGCAAAAAAAAAAAAAAACAAACAAACAAGTATTATATGCTTAATGATCTCCAGTTAGAATAAGAGGAATTAACTTTCCTATTCAGTTGGAGAGAAAAATCTTAATATAAAATTCCATCTAAAGGAGTAAAATTCCATTTAAATCTTAATATAAAAATCTCATCTATAATAACATCTGATGAATAAAGTGTCCCATTTTCCTTAGCACACTCTTCCTTGCATTAAATATTCACAAGAGTAAGCCCAATAGTGTTGTGTGTTTACTGTAATTTTTTTTTTTTTAGCACATGAAGTAATATCCTTGTCAGTTACAATTCAACAAGCATGGTAATTTGGGGAGATGAGATCTTGTAACCAAAGAGCTTGCCAAGTATTCCCTTTCTTGCTGTCATGAGAACCTCTCTAAGGGTACATGAAGGGAGTGGTTACTCTAAATAAGGCATGACATACCAAAGACGTTAAACATCATGTTTTAAGAAGGACTGGTGACAGGGGCAAACACATTAGCTGTAGCACCTAGGGACAAAATATTTGAGTGGCCTCTCGGAAACTTAATGAACTCCGTGGACTCTGAGGAACATTAAGTTTAAAACATTAAAACAAGATGCTTTTCATATGCCAGCAGGAAGCTATACCGGGTCTGACCAATAATCTAATAGTACTTTTTCTAATAGTGGGAAAGGATGAGCATAGTAGCTAGTTACACTCAAAGGGTATAAGTAGGTACATATAGCCCCTAAATTCCCTTATATAATTCATGAGCATCTGTCATTTTTTAAATTTTCCATATTCTTTATCTACTTATATTTCTGAAATATATGCAAACGTTTATATCTTAACTAGAGTGTAAGTACACAAAGTCTTAATAAAGATCACATATTCAGACTATAATAGGAAAATCATGTCACATTCACCCAAATGTTGGTGCATTACTTCCATTAAAAATATGCATATATGTCAACAAAAATGGCAAAATGAAGAACTCCAGGGACCTACCCCCTCCATAGAAACACTAAAAAAACTAGCAAAAACTGATACAAGTCAGTTTTGTTCAAAGTCTGGAAAATAGTTAAAGGCTTACAGAAACCAAATAAATGCTAAAAAACAAACAAACGTAAAACAACAACTGAAACCCAGGAGGATAGCTTAATGGCATTTCATCTTACTCTTCCTCCACCCTCCTCCTCAGTCAGCATCTTAAAAATGGCAGCCTGTGTTCCTAGTGTGTGTGCCTGGTTCTGGAGGAAACAGAACAGACCTTGTTCCCAAAGAACAGTGTTTGTTTTGACCTGTCTGGAGGGTCCTGGGAGAACTGATGCAAGGGTCTTGCCTTTGTTTCACCCAACTCAGAAGTTACTCGGGGTAGCAAAAAGGATACACACAGAGGGTGTTTCTCTAAAACTCTGAAGGTAAATGAACATGCTGCTGCCTGGGCAAAAGATAATAGCTGGGACAAACAAACAACAGACACAGAGCTGAAAGCCTGAGAGGAAAATTGCAGAGTGACATACTTTGGGGAATAAGGGCTTTGAAAAGCACCCACATATTCTAAGGAATCTAAAAGGACCTGCCAATAACCCAGGACAGGATGCATCCTCATAAAAAATCTGGAAAGACCTTAAGCTTTTACCTCTTGCTGATCTTTACACCCAAGCCCAAGCAGGAAGTGAAGGCTAAAGCAGAACTGTAAACACCCTAGGTAAGTGTTGAAGGGGCACCACAACACAGAGTCCATCTGCAAAGACCAGGATAGTATTTTCTTTTGTTTCCTTTTATTTCCTTTTGTCTCTAGGCATTTAAGGAAAGCTGTCACACCACTATCTGACCAATAAGCTAATGAAATAGAAACTTCATAGGCCACACATGATAAAGAATAGAGTTTTTACAAAAACAATTTTGTAAAGTCACCAAACAACTACCACCCACAACAAGCAACAAAAACTCTGAAGAGGGAGCAGAATTTAATTTCCAGAGTTGCCATACTGTAGTATTAAGAATGACCAGTTTCAAAAAATAAAAGCATACAACAAGAAAACATAGTCTGTTCACAGGAAAGAAAAAAATTAGCAGAAACTATCCCTGCGGAAGCATAGACACTGGACTTACTAGATAAAGACTATAACTGTCTTTAATATACTCAAAGAGGTAAATAAAACCATAAACAACTAAAGGAAACTATTTGAAACAATGTCTCAAATAGAGACCATCAAAAAAGAAATAGAAATTATAAAAGAAATCAAATACAAACTCTGAAGCTAAAAAATGCCATAATTGAATTGAAAAATTCATTAGTGGGAATCAACAGCAGAAAAGACAAATGTAAGAATCAGTGAACTTGAAACTACATCAATTGAAATGATCCAGTCTGAGGAACAAAAACAAAACAAAAAGAACAAAGGAAAAATGGGCAATGCCTATGAGACCTAAGAGACCTGTCAGACATCATGAAGTAAAAAGTACTGATTCTCAGATATAGCCAGAGGCAGATCAGGTAAAAGAAACAAGTAACTTGTGCTATAGGGCCACCTACTGGAAAACAAAGAAAGGCCTCTAACTACCAACCTGTTAAATTGTTAGAATCAAGGTAAAAGACAAGCTTTACCTAAAGAAGAAAGGTATTTGCTACTTCAAAGTGTGCCAGCAGAGGAACAACTCATCAAGCACCATGAAAAACCATGGTAACAGAGTCACAAAAAGAAAATGACAAATCTTCAGAAACCAAACTTCAAGTCACAAAACACTGCAACTGGAGAGAATTCAAAATAGCTGTCATGAAGAAACAAGCTACAAAAAAAAGCTAAGAGAACACCTCATTATCTCAACACAAAAAAAGACCTTCTCTGATACACACTACAACTGGCAAAAGTCAATGACATAGAAAAAAATTTTAAAGCAGCCAGAGAAAAAAAGACAGTAACCTATGAAGGAATCCCCATTAGGCTATTAGCTGATTTCCCAGCAGAAACTCTACAGGCCAGGAGAGGATGGAATGACAGTCTTGAAGTATCGAAAGAAAAACCCGTCAGCCAATAATACTCTGTCCAGCAAAGTTATCCTTCAGATGTGAAGGGGAAATAGAGGATTTCCCAGACGAACAAAAGCTGAAGTAGTTAATCTCCACTAGACCTGTCCTATAAAGAAGTATTGAAAGCAGTTCTACCTGAAATGAAAAGGCAAAAGTACATAAAACTTTGAGTAAAGTCATAGATGGACAGATTCCGAAAATTGAAACTCTGTATCAGGATAGGCTGTTAAACAGTTATAGCATAAAAATTAAAGAAAAAAAGCTATAAAAATAACAATAGCTACTTCAATTTGGTAACAAACTCACAAAATAAAAAGGGATCATTTGAAACAACAAAAACATAAGGGGAAGAAAAGGACTGAAGTCATATAGGCAAATGAATATGCTATCAGCAGACAAAGGACTAGTTTATCATTTTATACAAACCTCTTAATAACCACAAAACACACTTAGAGCAGAGGCACAACATATTAAAAAAAGAAGAAACTGACAAAAAACAGAAAACCACCAAACTAAAATCACAGAAACACAATGAAAAACAATGGAGTTTTAGAGCAAACATAAAATAAAAAGTAAAATGACAGTACTAAGTCCTCATTTATCAGTAATCACCCTAAATGTACATGAGTTGAACTTGCCAATCAAAAGACACAGGGTGTCTTTATGGATTTAAAAAAAAATTAGACCCAACTATAAGCTGCCTCTACAAGACTAATCTTAGCTCTAAAGACAAACATTGGCTCAAAGTAAAAGGATGGAAGATGATCCTCCGAACAAATAGCAGCCAAAAGAAAGCAGGTAGGTGTAGCCATACGCATATCAGACAAGATAGGCTTCAAGCCAGAAACAGTAACAATAGAC
This sequence comes from Hyperoodon ampullatus, assembly GCF_949752795.1. NCBI lineage: Eukaryota > Metazoa > Chordata > Mammalia > Artiodactyla > Ziphiidae > Hyperoodon > Hyperoodon ampullatus. The sequence continues at coordinate 18,133,959 of NC_136933.1, forward strand.
AAAGATGGACATTATATAATGATAAAAGGGACCATTTATCAAGAAAATGTAGCATTTATTACCATATATGCACCTAACATAGGCACATCAAAATATATAAAGCAATTATTAGCAGTCTTAAAGGAGACATTGGCAGCAACAAAATAATAGTAGGGGACTTTGACACCCCACTTAAATCAATGGACAGATGATCCAGACAGAAAGTCAAGAAGGAAACAGTGGCCTTAAACGAAACATTAGGCCAGACTGACTTAATAGACTTATACACAACATTCTGTCCAAATGCAGTAGAATACACATTCTTCTCAAGTGCACATGGAACATTCAAGGATAGACCATATGTTGAGACACAAAACAAGTCTCAATAAATTTAATATGATTGAAATTATATCAAGCATCTTTTCCAATAAAACTAGAAATCAACTGCATAAAGAAAGCTGGGAAAAAATTACAAATCTGTGGAAACTGAACAGTACACTACTGAACAACTATGGGCTCAAAGAAGTCAAAGCAGAATTTAAAAAGTACCAGAAGACAAGTGAAAATGACAATGTGGTACCAAAATCTATGAGATACAGCATAAGTGGCACTAAGAGGGAAACTTATAGCTATACAGACGTACCTCATGAAACAAGAAGATCTCAACAATCTAACCTTACACCTAAAGGAAACAGAAAAAGAACCAACAACAACAACAAAAAGCCCAGAGTTACTAGAAGAAGGAAATAAAGATCAAAGCAGAAAAGAATGAAATAGAGACTAAACATATAATATAAAAGATCAGTGAAACTAAGTGCTGGTTCTTTGAAAATATAAAATTGACAAAGTTTTAGCTAGACTCACTAAGAAAAAAATGAGAGAAGGCTCAGATAAATAAAAGTCAGAAATGGTAGAGGAGAAGTTATAGTGGTTAAAAAAGTAACATGAAAGATGATGAGGAATACTATGAACTCTACGCCAACAAATTGGACAACCTGAAAGAAATGGATAAATTCTTAGAATCATACAAACTTCCAAAACTAAATCAAGAAGTAATAGAAAACCTGACTAGACCAATTACTACTAAAGAGATTGAAAGAGTAATCAAAAACCTCCCCAAGGGCTTCCCTGGTGGCGCAGTGGTTGAGAGTCTGCCTGCCGATGCAGGGGACACGGGTTTGTGTCCCGGTCCGGGAAGATCCCATATGCAGTGGAGCGGCTGGGTCCGTGAGCCATGGCCGCTGAGCCTGCGCATCCGGAGCCTGTGCTCCACAACGTGAGAGGCCACAACAGTGAGAGGCCCACGTACTGCAAAAAAAAAAAAAAACCTCCCCAAACATTAAAGTCCAAGATCAGACAGCTTCACAGGTGAATTCTAGCAAACATTCAAAGAAGATTTACTACCTACCCTTCTCAAATGCTTTCAAAAAATTGAAAAGGAGGGAATGCTTCCTACTCATCTTACAAGGCCAACATTACCTTGTACCAAAACCAAACAAGGACAACACAGACATCAACACCGATGCAAAAATACTCAAAAAAAAATTAGCAAACAAAACACAACAATAAATTTAAAAGATCATATACCATGATCAAGTGGGAAATATTCCAGTGATGTAAGAATGGTTCAACATTTGCAAATCAACCGACATGATATATCACAAAATGAAACAAAAGCGTATGATCATCTCAGTAATGCAGAAAAAGCTTTTGACAAGATTCAACACTTATTTATGATTAAAAGACTCACAATAGGTATAGAAGAATACCTAAACATAATAAAGGCTATATAGGACAAACCCACAGCTATCACACTCAACAGTGAAAAACTGAAAGCTGTCCCTCTAAGATCAGGGACAAGACAAGGATGCCCACTCTTGCCACTCTTACTCAACATAGTATTGGAAGTACTAGCCAGGCCAATTAGGCAAGACAGAGAAATAAACATTGAAATTGGAAAGAAAGTAGTAAAACTGTCACTAAAGATGACATGATCTTATATATAGAAAACCATAAAGATGCCACCAAAAAACCAATAAAAATAATAAAAGGATACAAAGTTTCAAGGTATAAAAATCAATATACAGAAAGATGTTGCTCTTCTATACACTAAAAATGAACTCACTGGAAGAGAAACTAAGAAAACAATCCAATTTACAGTCACAGCACAGAAGAATAAAATAAATTGGACAAAGGTGGTAAAAGACCTGTCCACTAAAAACTCTAAGATACTGTTGAAAGAAACTGAAGACACAAAGAAGCAGGAAAATATTTTGTGTTCATGGATTGGAAGAATTAACATTACTAAAATGTCCATATTACCTGAAGCAATCTACAAATTCTGTGAAATTGCTATCAAAATCCCGATGACATATTTTTTTTTTACAGATCTAAAACAAAAAAATCCTAAAATTTGTATGGAACCACAAAAGAACTTGAATAGCTAAAGGAATTCTGAGAAAAAAGAAAGCTGGAGATATCACACTCCCTGATTGCAAATTATACTACAAAGCTATAGCAATCAACACAGCATTGTATTAGCAAAAAAAAAAAAAAAAAAAACAGACATAAAGATCAATGGAACAGAATTGAGAGCTCAGAAATAAGCCCAGACATACAGCAGGACAATTAATTTACAACAGAAGAACAAAGAACATACAGTGTAGAAAGGATTACCTCTTCAATAAATGGTGTTGAAAAACTGGACAGCCACATGAAAAAGAAGGAAAATACATTTTTTGTACCATACACAAAAATTAACTCAAAATGGATTAAAGGTGAATATAAGACCTAAAACCATATAAAATTCCTAGAAGAAAACAGGCAGTATGCTCTTTGACTTAGGTCTCAGCAATATCTTTCTGGATATGTCTCCTCAGGCAAGGGAAGCAAAAGCAAAAATAAACAAATGGACTACATCAAATTAAAAACTTCTGCACAGTAAAGGGAATCATCAACAAAATTAAAAGATCTACCAAATGGGAGAAGATATTTACAAGTCATATCTGATAAGGAGTTAATATTCCAAATATATAAAGAACCCATAACAAAAAATAATTCAATCCAAAAAATGGGCAGAAGATCTGAATAAACATTTTTCCAAACACACAGATGGCTAACAGGCACATGAAAAGATGTTCAGCACTAAGTATTAGGAAAATGCAAATCAGAACCACAATGAGATATCACCACACACCCATCAGAGTGGCTATTATCAAAAACGCAAGAAATAACAAGTGTTGGCAAGAACATGGAGAAAAGGGAACCCTCATAAACATACTGTTAGTGGGAATGTAAATTGGTGCAGCTGCTATGGAAAACATTATGGAGGTCCCTCAAAAAAGTAAGAATAGAACTACTATATGATCAAGGTATTCAACTTTTGGGTATTTATCCAAAGATACAAAACCTCTAACTTGAAAAGATATAAGCACCTCTATGTTCATTGAAGCATTATTTACAACAGCCAAAATATGGAAAGATATGGACACAATCCAAGTACCCACTGATGGATGAATGGATAAAGATGTGTGTGTGTGTTTGTGTGTGTATACACACACACATATATATACATGCCTATATACAATAGAATACTAATCAACCATAAAAAGCATAAAATCTTGACATTTATGACATGGAGCTTGAGACTATTATGCTAAGTGAAATAAGTCCAACAGAGTAAGGCAAATACCATATAATTTCACTCATACGTGGAATATAAAAAATAAATGTATAAACAAAACAAACACATAGATACAGAGAACAGATTAATGCTTCCCAGAGGAAAAGAGGGAGCAGGGTGGGGGAGGGTGAAATGGGGTCAACTGTATGGTGATGGATGGAAACTAAACTTTTGGTGGTAACCACGCTGCAGTGTATATAGAAGTTGATATAAGTTTCTTGTGTACGTTATATAATGTTACAAACCAATGTTACCTTGTTTTTTTTTTTTTAAAAAAAAGGTATGGTACATGCAGAAAAGTACTTTTCTGAGACTGATATCTAATATTCTTCTACTTAGAGGCACCAAGTTTATATATATAACCCAATATATTCAGAAAGCTTTGAGAGACATAAAAATGTTGTTCATTCATGTATACCTTTGTCCATAAAATGTTTTTAATATTTAAAAAATATATCCAACTATATGCTGTCTATAAGAAACTTACTTTATATCCAAAGACACAAATAAACTAAAATGAATACGTTGAAAAAGATATTCCATGCAAATGGTAACCAAAGAGTAAAAGGCAAATAGAGGACAAAATCAATGCTATAAGCCAGTAAATTCTAACATATATACAACACTCCACCAATACCAGCATGATACACATTCTTCACCAGTTCACATGTTAACATTCTCCAGTACGGACTATTTTAGAAAGTCTCAGTAACTTTTAAAATATCAAAATAATACGAAGTATCTTCTCCAACCACAATGGAATGAAACTAAAAAAAAAAAATTCAGTAACAGAAGGAAAACTAGAAAGCTCACAAGTACAGTTGACACTTAAACAAGGCAGTGTTAATCTGCATATAACTTATAGTTAGCTCTCTGTATCCACGGTTCCCCTACATCCATGGATTCAACCAACCACAGGCCATGTAGTACACTGTTTACTATTTACTATGGAAAAATCTGTGTATAAGTCGATTTGTGCAGTTCAAACCTACATTGTTCAAGGGTCAACTCTGTGGAATTAAACGGCACACTGTTAAGCAACCAATGGGTCAAAGGAAAAAAATATTACAAGGGAAATTAGAGAATACCTGGAGATGAAAAGAAGAAAAAAACACTTTATGCCAAAACTTATGGGATGCAGTGAAAACAATACTCAGAGGAATATTTATAGCGATAATGCCTATATTTTTAAAATCTCAAATCAGTATCGTAACTTTACATCTTAAGGAACTAGAGAAAGAAGAGCAATCTAAGTCCAAATGTAGCAGAAGGAAGGAAATAATTAAAAAAACTAGAGGAGAAACAAACAAAATAGAGAATAGAGAAACAATGGAAAAAGTCAAGGAAACCAAAGCTTGATTCTTTAGCTAAAGGTTTGTCAATTTTGATGACATTTTCAGACTCACTAAGTAAAAACAAAACAAAACAAAACAAAAAACAATTCTAATTACTAAAATCATAAATGAAATTGGGAGTGTTAACACCCTACAGAAATTATAGAGTACTATAAACAACTGTACAACTACAAATTAGACAACCTAGATGATATAAATAAATTTGTAGAAACATAACTACCAAAAGTGAATCAAGAAGATAACAGAAAATCTGAACAGACCTATAACAAGAAAATCAAATCAGTTTTTAAAAAGCTCCCAATAAATAAAAACGCAATACCAGGTGGCTTCAAACATTTGGTAGAATTCACCAATGAAGAAGAATGAACACTAATCCTTCTTAAACTCTTCCCCAAAAAATGGATGATGGAATACTTCCTAACTAATTTTATGTGGCCAGCGTTTACTCTGATACTAAAACCAGGAAAAGACACTATAATAAAATTATAGACCAGTATCCCTTATGACTGCATGCAGAAATCCTCAACAAAATATGAGCAAATCTAATCCAACAGCATATTAAAAGTTTTATACAGCATGACCAAGTGGGGTTTATTCCAGCAATGTAAAGGTGGTTTAACTGATTAAAAAAAAATTCAGTGTAATAGAATACATTAATTGAATGAAGACAGGAAAGCTACATAGTATTATTAGTTGATGAAGAAAAATCATTTGGCAAAATTCAATACACTTTCATTCTTAAAAAGTCTCAACAAACTACAAGTTAGAAGAGAACTTCTTCAGCTTGATAAAGGACATTTGTGAAAAATATACAGTAGCATCATACTGAATAGTGAAAGACTTAAAGCTTTCCCCTTAAGGAACATGAGAATACCCGCTTTCACCACTTCTATTTCACCACTTCTATGTACTAGATGTTCTAGCCAGAACAATTCAGCAAGAAAAAGAAATGAGACAACAAAATTTGAAATGCAGACATAAAACTATTAACAGATGACATGATTTTTATATATTAAAAATATCATAAAGAATTTTAAAAAAGTAAATGATTTCAGAGTTACAGGATACATGATCAACATGCAAAAATCAGCTGTATTTCTATACATTAACAATGAACAATCTGAAATGGAAATTAATAAAAGTTCCATTTAAGGTAGTATCAAGGAGAGTAAGATACTTTCGAATAAATTTTAATCAAGGACCTAAAAATATAAAACTTTGCTGCAACAAATTAAAGAAGACCTAAATAATGGAAAAACATCCTGTGCTCATATATTGGAAAACAATATTGTTAAGACAGCAATATTCTCCAAAGCAATCTGCAGATTTAATACAATCCCTATTAAAGTCCAGTGGCCTTTTTGCAAAAATAAGCAATCTGATTCCAAAATTCACATGGAATTGCAAGGGGTCCTCAATAGCCAAAACAATGTTGAAAAAGAGGAACAAAGTTGGAAGACTCACATGTCCCAATTTTGAAACTTACTTCAATGCTTCAGTAATGGAAATATCGGTACTGACAACTACAAGGTCCCCAAAATAGGCACTGGCATAAGGATAAACATGCAGATGAACAGAATAAAATTGAGAGCCCCAAAATATAACTCTAGTCTCTGTTCTTGTAACTTTTGACAAGGGTGCCAAAATCTTTCAATGAAGAAAGAATAGTCTCTTCAAGAAGTGATAATGGGACAGCTGGATTCCTACAGGCAAAAGAATGAAGTTGGACACTTACCTCATGCCATTTACGAAAAACTAACTCAAAATGGATCAAAGACCTAAATATAAGAGCTAAAACTTGAAACTCTTAGAAGAAAGCATAGGCATTAAATCTTCATGATCTTAGATTTGGCAATGGTTTCTTGGATATGAGACCAAAAACACAAGCAAGAAAAATAAATTGGACTTCAGCAAAATTAAAAACTTTTGTGCAAAAGACATTTTCAAGAGAGTGAAGACACAATCCACAGAATTGGAGAAAATATCTGCATATCAAATTTAATAAGGATCTAATATCTAGAATAAAGACTTTTACAAGTCAATAACAAAAAGTTAAAGTCCCAAATAAAAATGGATGTTGTGGGTTGAACTGTGTTCCACCCAAGAAAGATACATGAAAGTCCTAAGAACAGTACCTTGGAAGGGCTGGTTTGGAAATAGAGTTTCTGCAGATGTAATTTGTTAATATGAAGTCATACTGTAATAGGGTGGACCCCTAATACAATAAGACTGGTGTCCTTAGACAAAGGCAACTATGTGAAGACAAAGGGAGAATTCCATATGGAGGATTGGCAGGATGCAGCTACAAGTCAAAGAATGCTAAGCATTGCCAGCAAACCACCAGAAGCTAAGAAGAGACAAGGATGGATTCCCCTGAAGATTTCGGGGGGAACATGCCCCTGCCAACACCTTCACTTTAGACTTCTAAACTCCAGAACATGGAGGCCATGAATTTCTGTCATTTTTTGTCATCCAGTTTGTGGTACTTTGTTGCAAGAGCCCTAAGAATCTAATACAGTAGGCAAAGACTTGAGTAAACATTAGGACAAAGATACAAAACCAGCCAACAAACACATGAAAAGATGCTCAATGTCATTAGTTATTAGGCAAATGCTAAATCAAAATCAAAATGAGATACCATTTCACACCTACCAGAAAGGCTGCAATTTAAAAAGAAAAAGAACAAGTGTTAGCAAGCATGTGGAAAAGTGGGAGCGCACATTCACACATTACTAGTGTGAATGTCAAATGAATAAGCTGCTTTGGAAACAATTTAATCGTTTCTCAATGAATTAAACATATAATTACCATATGACCCAGCAATTCCACTCCTAAGTATATACCCCAAAGAATTGAAAACAGATGTTCAAACAAAAATGTGTACATGAAGATACATAGCAGCACTATTTATAACTGTCAACAGATGGAACAACCCAAATGGCCATTAGCTGATGAACGAATAAACAAAATGGGTGTATCCATGCAATGAAATATTACTCAGCCATAAAAAGGAATGAATTGCTGATATATGCTAAAACATATGAACCTTGAAAACATTATGTTAAGTGAAAGGATCCAGACACAAAAAGCCAATTCCATTTATATGAAATGCCAACAATAGAAAAATCTATAGAGATAGAGAGCAGATTAGTGGTAGCCAGAAGCCAGAGGGCAGGAGAAACATGAGGCATGACTACATAATGGGTTTAGGGTTTTCTTTTGGGGTGACAAATATTCTGGAACTAGATAGTGATGATTGTTGAACAACATTGTGATGTAATTAATACACTGGATATACTCATTAAAATGGTTAAAAGGTTAAATTTTATTGGTTTTTTTTTTCACCACCACAAAGAAATTACACATGTAACTATTAAAAAAAAATTTTTTTTGACAACCTAAAACCAGTGCTATTCAAGAAGACATGGTCCCATCATCTGGACTTTCAGAGTCTAAATTAGGTACATAATGACCAAAAAGGTAGATTTACAGATATACACATACGTATATATAAATAAAATATCCTTAATGGTAAAAAGGCAAAATTCTTTTATACAAAAGAGGCATTGCTTCTGAATGTATCTTCTTTTCCCTGTTGTATTGTGCCTTTGTATAGGAGTAAAGAGGTTGATCAGTGTGGAAAACATGAGAAAAATGGGCAGAAAACAAGATAATCAAACCAATGTAGAAAAAGGAAATCAAGTTAAATGGTGGGGAGGGGTGTGAGATTGTTTTTCAATTCTTTTTCTTTAATTCTTCTGAAATTTTACTATACAGTTTTTAGATATAGAAAAGATGTGCCTGTCTAATTCGCTGCTTTTCAAATGCCTGGTAGTTTCTGTATTGTACAACACATTTAGTGTATCACTATGCAAGGGAGAGTAGCCTTGAAGAATATCTTTACTGGTGATTGCTTTTATATCAGCATCTTTTCAGCTGATTATGAAAAAAATTCATTCTCATAAAGAGAAGCTCTTGAAAGTTCTCATAAAGCTTTTTAATTTCTGGTGCCTCATTTTCACCTATGATCATGTAACTATACTTTTTTCTATGACCCCTAAGGAAGAAGGCACTTCTATATTTAGCACATGTTTTTATATTTCTTTATGAAAGGACGAATTCCTGAAAGTGTGAGCATGTGGCTTGCCATTCCTCTGGGAGAGAAGGCTGTTGCTTGATACTTAGGGAATACTATTTCTGAACCATCTTTGCAATACTTGGTATGTCAATATACTGTTTTCAAATTTCAGTCCTAACTCAAAACGCATGGATTTAGATTTGTTATTTGCCAATGTATTCATATTTGCAAGGTTCAATGCAGCTTTTTAACCTTCTCTGTATTATCATTATTTGGTGTTTAAGAAATTTTAACATTTAGTGTCACTGTGCTAGATATTCAAATCCATTTTTAACATTCTTCAGGGGCCTTTTAGGAGTATTTTTTGCCACATTCTTATTGTCTCTAATTGGCAATGAGCTACATTATCATTTAAGTATTTCTTCTTAATGGTCTTACACTCTACCATTGCAAAATACATTATTTTAAGGCCTTCTTTGGATATTATAATCATTTAAAGTGATGTCTTCCAAAAGAATTCTATAACTCTCTGTGAGATTAAGCCTTTATTATGTGAAAAAAATCAAGGTAACAGGATTACCATCACACCCTTACTGGGGGGTGAGAGGTGTTACCAAGCTGTTCCCAACATGAAAAAAGGCATAACTTGCCCCTATGGCTTTCCCATAGTCCCTATTCCCTTTACTTCAATCCTCATTACTTATGAAGGGAGATTTAATTTTATCCTATCTTGGTGACAGGGCACAAAAATTAATGGGTAGAAGATCTTATATCTCTACGTATGCTCCTTAAATATAAGCTTGAATATCTAAATTCAGTCTTGTGCTGTGCTAGATGTTAGTGGGTCAAGGAGGAAACACAGAATCCCACAACTCGAGCAGATTCAAAGTATATAAATAATACTAACTTTCGGGACTTCCCTGGTGGCACAGTGGCTAAGAATATGCCTGCCAATGCAGGGACACAGGTTCGAGCCCTGGTCCGCGAAGATCCCACATGCTGCGGAGCAAATAAGGCCGTGGGCCACAACTACTGAGCCCACATGCTGCAACTATTGAAGCCCGCACACCTAGAGCCTGTGCTCTGCAACAGAAGCCACCACAATGAGAAGCCCACACACCACAATGATAAGTAGCCCCCACTCGCCGCAACTAGAGAAAGCCCGTGTGCAGCAATGAAGACCCAACACAGCCCAAAATAAATAAATATATTTATAATAAATAAATAATACTAACTTTTTATATGGCAACTCTAACTCTGAAATTTTTGCACATATATTATCTTATTTGAGGCTTACAGCTTCTTATAGTTGATAAGGCAAGTATAACTACAGATTCTGTGTTGATAGTTGCCTACAGCACAGAGGAAAATAAATGCTCCAAGATTGATGGGCTGTGATGCCTACTGGCTAACTGTTCCCAATTCATCCTCTTTTCTTCTCTCTGAAATTCCCTTTTAAAGTATCACATACACACATATATAGGGACACAGGAAGTGTAAATTCATGAAAGTTCTGAAAAAGTAAAGCTACTGATGTACAGTTTTGTCAGTTTCCTGAAGGAATTCACCTAACTTCAGTGTAGATGGACCAGATTAGAAATGATCAGCAAGGAGTCTGTGCTTAAATCTCAAACAAAAAGAGCATTTGAAGAACACCATTTCCTTCTCCTTCACCCACCAATCCCAATGTGTCCTCACTTCGGAGATTCAGAGCCCAATACAATAAGGCAAAAAAAACTGGCTAACAAAATTCTTGCTCCCACCCAATTAAGAGTCACTGCTCAGGTACCAAAGCTACTGACTTCCATTCAAAAGAGTTGGTTTATTGTATTCATTCTGGAAACTATAATTAGCGCTAAGGTAACAACCTTAAGTGAGAAAGAGAAAGCGTTGCCAGTAACAAACCATCTTCCTCGATAATGGTGTCTTTTTAGGGTTCTGGAAATAACAGACAAAAAGATAAGGCAGAAATCTTTGGGCTCTAATATTGTATTAGATGTTACTGACTAATTATCTACTACACCAAGGGACTAAATTCAGGTCTGACTCAAAGAAGAAAACTATGAACAAAGATTTTATAAATTCAACCATCTTTTCTCTTTTATTCTGCTACCAACATTTATCGTTACCACACTGAGCACAGTATAGAAGGTACCCTATGCCATTCTCCTAAAAAATCATTATTTACCTAGATTTTTATACTAAATAAGAGACATGTGTATTTCCAAAAGTACTTTTCCCAAAATATACCTTTACCTTATAGAAAGGGGACTATAAGTGGCCTCAAAAAGGTGATTATCTGGGAATGCAAGTTACAGCAAGAAACTTTTTATGCATGCTATTCTGCTTTGGGTTGTTAGATATCAAACAATGAATACAGAGTGAGGCATTTAAAAGTTTTGTCTTTCTAAGTTTACATTACTTCTATTTGAATATTAAAACCCCAGGGCTCTAGAATATTACCTCTCCAAAAAGCTACCTTTAATAATGTTTCAGGATTAGGGCTGGGGTTGGGATATTCTGTTTCAGTTATGCTCATATGCATCCTGGGAAGTTACTAGGAGTAGTCCACCCTTAGCATTATCTTTTTTCCATAATACTTGTAGAAAAAGAGTAATGGTATATACTATTTGAGATTTTCCATAAAGAAATACCATGATCCATGGGATCAAGGAAAAAAAACCCATATATCTCCAGTGTGAGAAACCAGGACCTTGAATAAAGGCTATATCCTTGGAGTGTGAAAAGGATGAAGAAGAATAGGGTAGCAATCCTAGCAAAACCCTTTAATTAGAAAATGTACTGCCAATAAAGAACCTTGATTTCTATTATTAAATCAGTAGAAATTTAATAATATTTAATAATATGGAGCCTATGAATAGTTTCTGTTACATAGAAAGAACTATTACATCAAATTTACAAGGAAAAACCGTCCATTAAGAAGTATACTATCACAAAAAAGCGAAAAGGCTATATTGAAACACTGGGAGTAGTAGTTTATATAAAGTATTACTACTCACCTTTAGATAAGCAATTCCAAACACATACAACTATCATCTATTTTTAAAGTTATTCAGAAGAGTCACTTTTATATTTGAAAGATGTAATAAAAGCCACACATAAAAAAGTATGTTGCAATATTTAAACAAAACATTTTATTCCCTAAGCCAATTTCATTTACCCTTGTTCTCAAAGGCAAGGGAGAATAAATCATTTCTTTCTAATTATTATATTCCCTTCCAGCCTTTTCTTATCCATGTGCAATCAATTTTCCTTAATAAAGTTTGCTTTCCAGATGCTAAAAATTGTTAAGAATGCTCTGTCTTTTGTCTCCTATTCCTATTTATACTTGAATGCAAGTGTCTAGTGAGCACCATCTTTGCTTTGGAATTCACAGTCTCTATGGGTCCAAGAATTTCTCTCAGGTGTTGGGAAGGAACATTTCTGGAAGAGTTTCAAGAGACAGAAGAAGTATCTTTGCCTTCCATATATTTCCACCAATCTTGGCCTTTTGCCACTCTTCTTGGTACACCAACAGGTATAAACTACTCTGAACCTGGAATCTCAGCATCCCCTAGACAGATTGTGAGACAGATTAGAGGCATAAAGAATGGAAGTAGTGGTGCAGATTCTTGAATAGGGGATGCATTATTTCAGTGACATGCTGATGGATCTTCTGTAATTTAAGAGTGGTAGTAAAAACTTTCATGATATTGTTGTAGATTACACTCTGACACTAGCTAGATCCTGATTGTTGCCTTGTCACTACCCCCAATAGGGCAATGATCACCATGATATCAAAGCAGAAGCCCTGACTTGCAACAGGTTCCGGTTCTAGCCCCTATGGCTAGAACAATACAATAACTGAAATGAAAACTACACTAGAAGGAATCAATAGCAGAATAACTGAGGCAGAAGAACGGGTAAGTGACCTGGAAGACAGGATGGTGGAATTCACTGCTGTGGAACAGAATAAAGAAAAAAGAATGAAAAGAATGAAAAGAAATGAAGACAGCATAAGAGACCTCTGGGATAACATTAAACACAACAACATTCACATTATATGGGTCCCAGAAGGAGAAGAGAGAGAGAAAGGACCTGAGAAAATATTAGAAGAGATTACAGATGAAAAAGTCCCTAACATGGGAAAGGAAATAGCCATCCAAGCGCAGGAAGCACAGAGAGTCCCAGGCAGGATAAACCCAAGGAGAAACATGCCAAGACACATAGTAATCAAATTGGCAAAAATTAAAGACAACGAAAAATTATTGAAAGCAGCAAGGGAAAAATGACCAATAATATACAAGGGAACTCCCATAAGGTTAACAGTTGATCTTTAAGCAGAAACTCTGCAAGCCAGAAGGGAGTGGCATGATATAGTTAAACTGATGAAAGGGAGGAATCTACAACCAAGATTACTCTACCTGGCAAATATCTCATTCAGATTCAATGGAGAAATTAAAACATTTACACACAAGCAAAAGCTAAGAGAATTCAGCACCACCAAACCAGCTCTACAACAAATGCTAAAAGAACTTCTCTAAGTGGGAAACACAAGAGAAGAAAAGGCCTACAAAAACAAAACCATAGCAATTAAGAAAATACTAATAGGAACATACATATCAATAATTACCTTAAACGTGAATGGTTTAAATACTCCAACCAAAAGACACAGGTTCACTGAATGGATACAAAAACAACACCCATATGTATGCTGTCTAAAGAGACCCACTTCAGACCTAGGGACACATAGAGACTGAAAGTGAGGGGATGGAAAAAGATATTCCATGCAAATGGAAATCAAAAGAAAGCTGGAGTAGCAATACTCATATCAGACAAAATAGACTTTGAAATAAAGAATGTTACAAGAAACAAGGAACGACACTATATAATGATCAAGGGATCAATCCAAGAAGATGATATAACACTTATAAATATATACGCACCCAACATAGGAGCACCTCAATACATAAGGCAACTGCTAATGGCTCTAAAAGAGGAAATCGACAGTAACACAATAATAGTGGAGGACTTTAACAACTCATTTACACCAATGGACAGATCATCCAAACAGAAAATTAATAAGGAAACACAAGCTTTAAATGACACAATAGACCAGATAGATTTAATTGATATTTATAGGACACTGTATCCAAAAACAGCAGATTACACTTTCTCCTCAAGTGCACATGGAACATTCTCCAGGACAGATCGCATCGTGGGTCACAAATCAAGCCTCAGTAAATTTAAGAAAACAGAAATCCTGTCAAGCATCTTTTCTGACCAAAATGCTATGAGATTAGAAATTACACAGAAAAAAAACGTAAAAAACACAAACACATGGAGGCTAAACAATATGTTACTAAATAACCAAGAGATCACTGAAGAAATCGAAGAGGAAATTTAAAAATACCTAGAGGACTTCCCTGGTGGCACAGTGGTTAAGAATCTGCCTTCCAATGCAAGGGACATGGGTTCGATCCCTGGTCCAGGAAGATCCCACAAGCCGCACAGCAACTAAGCCCATGCGCCACAACTACAGAGCCTGTGCTCTAGAGCCTGTAAGCCACAACTTCTGAGCCCACGTGCCACACCTACTAAAGCCCACGCACTGAGAGCCCATGCTCTGCAACAAGAGAAGCCACAGAAATGAGAAGCCTGCACACCAAAACAAAGAGGAGTCCCCACTCACCACAACTAGAGAAAGCCCATGCGCAGCAAGAAAGACCCACCACAGCCAAAAATAAATAAATTTTAAAAAATAAAATATAAAAAATACCTAGAGACAAATGACAAAAAAAAAAAACATGACGATCCAAAACCTATGAGATGCAGCAAAAGCAATCCTAACGGGGAAGTTTATAGCAATACAAGCCTACCTCAAGAAACAAGAAAAATCTCAAATAAACAATCTAATCTTATACCTAAAGGAAGTAGAGAAAGAAGAACAAACAAAACCCAAAGTTAGTAGAAGAAAAGAAATCATAAAGATCAGAGCAGAAATAAATGAAATAGAAACAAAGAAAACAATAGCAAAGATAAATAAAACTAAAAGCTGGTTCATCGAAAAGATACAAAAAATTGATAAACCATTAGCCAGACTCATCAAGAAAAAGAAGGAGAGGACTCAAAGTAATAAAATTAAAAACGAAAAAGGAGAAGTAACAACAGACACCACAGAAATACAAAGCATCCTAAGAGACTACTACAAGCAACTCTATGCCAATAAAATGGTCAACCTGGAAGAAATGGACAAATTCTTAGAAAGGTATAACCTTCCAATACTGAACCAGGAAGAAACAGAAAATATGAACAGACCAACCACAAGTAATGAAATTGAAACTGTGATTAAAAATCTTCCAACAAACAAAAGCCCAGGACCAGATGGCTTCACAGGTGAATTCTATCAAACATTTAGAGAAGAGCTAACACCCATCCTTCTCAAACTCTTCCAAAAAACTGCAGAGGAAGGAACACTCCCAAACTCATTCTATAAGGACACCATCACCCTGATACCAAAACCAGACAAAGATATTACAAAAGAAGAAAATTACAGACCAATATCACTGATGAATATAAATGCAAAAATCCTCAACAAAATACTAGCAAACAGAATCCAACAACACATTAAAAGGATCATACACCACAATCAAGTGGGATTTATCCCAGGGATGCAAGGATTCTTCAGTATATACAAGTCAATCAATGTGATACACCATATTAACAAACTGAAGAATAAAAACCATATGATCATCTCAAGAGATGCAGAAAAAGCTTTTGACAAAATTCAACACCCATTTATGATAAAAACTCTCCAGAAAGTGGGCATAAAGGGAACCTACCTCAACATAATAAAGGCCATATCAACAAATCCACAACAAACATCATTCTCAATGGTGAAAAACTGAAAGCATTTCCTCTAACGTCAGGAAGAAAACAAGGATGTCCACTCTCACCACTATTATTCAACATAGTTTTGGAAGTCCTAGCCATGGCAATCAGAGAAGAAAAAAGAAATAAAAGGAATACAAATTGGAAAAGAAAAAGTAAAATTCTCACTGTTTGCAGAGAATCCTAAAGATGCTATCAGAAAACTACTAGAGCTAATCAATGAATTTGGTAAAGTTGCAGGATTCAAAATTAATGCACAGAAATCTCTTGCATTCCTATACACTAATGATGAAAAATCTGAAAGAGAAATTAAGGAAACACTTCCATTTACCACTGCAACAAAAAGAATAAAATACCTAGGAATAAACCTGCCTAAGGAAACAAAAGACCTGTATGCAGAAAATTATAAGACACTAATGAAAGAAATTAAAGATGATACCAACAGATGGAGAGATATACCATGTTCTTGGATTGGAAGAATCAATATTGTGAAAATGACTATACTACCCAAAGCAATATACAGATTCAATGCAATACTTATCAAGTTACCAATGGCATTTTTTTTACAGAACTAGAACAAAATCTTAAAATCTGTATGGAGACACAAAAGACCCTGAAGAGCCAAAGCAGTCTTGAGGGACAAAAATGAAGCTGGAGAAATCAGACTCCTTGACTTCAGACTATACTACAAAGCTACAGTAATCGAGACAATATGGTACTGGCACAAAAACAGAAATATAGATCAATGGAATAGAATAGAAAGCCCAGAGATAAACCCACCCACCTATGGTCAACTAATCTATGGCAAAAGAGGCAAGGATATACAATGGAGAAAAGACAGTCTCTTCAATAAGTGATGCTGGGAAAACTGGACAGCCACATGTAAAAGAATGAAATTAGAATACTCCCTAACACTATACCGAAAATAAACTCAAAATGGATTAGAGAACTAAATATAAAACTGGACACTATAAAACTCTTAGAGGAAACATAGGAAGAACACTCTTTGACATAAATCACAGCAAGATCGTTTTTGATTCACCTCCTAGAGTAATGGAAATAAAACCAAAAATAAACAAATGGGACCTAATGAAACTTAAAAGCTTTTGCAAAGCAACGGAAACCTCAAACAAGACGAAAAGACAACCCTCAGAATGGGAGAAAATATTTGCAAACCAATCAATGGACAAAGGATTAATCTCCAAAATATATAAACAGCTCATGCATCTCAATATTAAAAAAACAAAGAACCAAATCCAAAACTGGGCAGAAGACCTAAATAGACATTTCTCCACAAAAGAGATACAGATGGCCAAGAAGCACATGAAAAGCTGCTCAACATCACTAATTATTAGAGAAATGCAAATCAAAACTACAATGAGGTATCACCTCACACCAGTTAGAATGGGCATCATCAGAAAATCTACAAACAACAAATGCTGGAGAGGGTGTAGAGAAAAGGGAACACCCTTGCACTGTTGGTGGGAATGCAAATTGATACAGCCACTATGGAGAACAGTATGGAGGTTCCTTAAAAAACTAAAAATACTACCACATAACCCAGCAATTCCACTACTGGGCATATACCCTGAGAAAACCATAATTCAAAAAGACACATGCACCCCAATGTTCATTGCAGCACTATTTACAATAGCCAGGTCATGGAAGCAACCTAAATGTCAATCGACAGACGAATGGATAAAGAAGTGGTGGTACATATATGCAATGGAGTATTACTCAGCCATAAAAAGGAATGAAATTCGGTCATTTGTTGAGATGTGGATGGATCTAGAGACTGTCATACAGAGGGAAGTAAGTCAGAAAGAGAAAAACAAATATTATATATTAACACATGTACGTTGGACCTAGAAAAATGGTACAGATGAACTGGTTTGCAGGGCACAAATAGAGACACAGATGTAGAGAACGTATGGACACCAAGGGGGGGAAAAGCCGTGTGGGGGGGTGATGAATTGGGAGATTGGGATTGACGTGTATACACTGATGTGTATAAAATTGATGACTATTAAGAACCTGCTGTATAAAAAAATAAAATAAAATTCAAAAAAAAATAACCTGCAAGGATATACTGTACAATACAGGGTAAATAGCCAATATTTTATAATACCTATAAATGGAGTACAGACTTTAAAAATTGTGAATCACTAAATTGTATACCTGTAACTTACATAATATTGTACATCAACCATACTTCAATAAAAGAAATTTATCCATGCCAAATTAAAATTTAAAAGAACACTTGGACTTGATCCTAAACAGAATTATGTGGGTCCTTTGTAAGGAGAAATTATAGGAGAATAAATGGAGAGCCCTTGTTCCTGGCTAGGAAGAGTAGGCAATATAGAGAAGTCAGTTATTCCTAATTCCAACTAAAATTATAATTAGATTATTTTTAATATAAAGGATAATAGAACATTCACTTCGATTAATATTTAAGAATTTCTTTAAAGCATTTAACAAGAGAGTTGTCCATATGCATATATGCAAAAAAAGGAAATAGATGAAAATGTTAAATAATTGTCACAGAGTAATGGAATTAGGATGATTTTTTGTTCTCTTTTATTATACATTTTTTACTTAGTTTTTTTTTTAAGATGCTCAAGGTCACAATACTATTTAATGATAAAAGGATTACTTCAATCATACCACAAAATACCAATTTTTTTTTTTGCGGTACACGGGCCTCTCACTGTTGGGGCCTCTCCCATTGCGGAGCACAGGTTCCGGACACGCAGGCTCAGCGGCCATGGCTCACGGGCCCAGCCACTCCACGGCATGTGGGATCTTCCCAGACCGGGGCACGAACCCGTGTCCCCTGCATTGGCAGGCAGACTCTCAACCACTGTGCCACCAGGGAAGCCCCCAAAATACCAATTTTTATAGAACAACTTTTTAGACCACAGTCTCTCAAAATCAGCCCTTGAATTATTTTGGCTCAGATGTACTGGGGACTAAAAGAGCCAAGTGTCAAAGGCCACAGACACATAGAGCTAAAGCAAGCAGTACTCTGGTGAAGACCCAATGACACTGAGTTTTACTGAAAGGAAAAGACCGTGTTCTTCTGCATCTCATCCACACAGGCTTCAACTGTCATATGAGTGCAAGGC
This sequence comes from Hyperoodon ampullatus, assembly GCF_949752795.1. Classification (NCBI taxonomy): domain Eukaryota; kingdom Metazoa; phylum Chordata; class Mammalia; order Artiodactyla; family Ziphiidae; genus Hyperoodon; species Hyperoodon ampullatus. Next base: position 18,153,072 of record NC_136933.1, read on the forward strand.
AACATACCCAAAGCGGATTTTAACAATGCCTCAGAGAGGCAAATAGAATAAATGAGAATGCAGTCAAGGAAGAGATCATGTGTTTGGAAAGAAGCAAAGCCATGACTATGAAGGATAAGAAATAAAGACACAGTGACTTTTAGATCCTGGGTTTGTTGTTGCAACTGAGTAAGACATTTTATTACAGAAACTCTTTAAACAAAGTTCTGTTATAGTCATTGATCTACAGAGTAGTAATTCCTCTGTTTTAAGGTGCTTCAATAGATCTAGTAGATGCTGTTTCTAAAAGGCACCTAAATTATTGACTTCAAAATTAGTATATGGCAAAAATTTAATGTAAAACCCAAAATAATCTCCATGGCTTAACAAGAAAGTAAACATCCTGACACAGTTTAGAATGATTCTCTTCTAAATAAAAGGATATGTGTTAATATAAATATTGTATATATTAAATATAATATACCTTGAAGTATTTAAAATATATATATTAATCTGTGAGCCCTTGTGATTATATCTCACTAAATATCACCATTTGCCAGGTATAAAAGCAGACGGGTCGGCCACATCCAGTCAGTCACCTAGTCCCTGATAAATGGCTCCCTAATCTATATACTATTGTCCATCCCTAACTCTCTCTACAGATATTTTTATTTATCATTGTAGTATATACCCAGTAAATCTCATGTGCCTGGCATACAGTAGGTACTTCAACATTTAATGACTAAATTAATTACAACTCCTAGAATTCAGGTTGTTCAATTTTATTGTCTACATCTTTTTTTGGCATTCTAGTATTAGAATAAAAGAACAGGTGAAAAGTTGATACTAAAATATGAGGATCTGAATTTTTATAAGGAATTTTTCTAATTCAAATATAAAATTTTGCTTATGACACTAATGCTGCTTGGCATTTTTACTGTGAACTTCAACCATTCCTCTACCCCAAATATTGCACAAGCAGAAGTGTTTAATTATAATTACCATTTTATGGAATTTCCCTTTAATTATACTCATTTTTATCCTACTATCAAAGAAAGCTGCATTCTCAAGTGGCATAACCAAGATGAAAGAAAATTCTGACTAATAAACTTATCTGGTACTATTTCCATAGAAAAATGTAAAGAGTTACAATATTTCAATTTTAGTGAATGTTTGTTGTGATTAACATTATAAAGAGCATAGTTTCTACCTTCTAAGGAGAGAACATGGAACAACTAAGGAACATTATTTTTAGAGGGTAAATTTGGATTTTCTAAAGACAACAATAACAACAACTACCACCACCACCATCTGCCCCTGGGGTGGGGGGAGGGACCCCAAACCCTCAACGTTCCTTGAATTCTCTTCATTTTACTACCTCACACCAAATTAGCACTAGTTTATACCATTCCAAAAAAGCGATAATGTTGTGTTAATCTAGTAAAGATCTGATTTCCAACGCCAGTAGCTAAAATATTTAATGTTACTACATGAATTACAATCTAATTTCAGTGGTAATTAAGTGTTAATTCTTTACATATTCCTGAGCTTTTAAAAAATTAATATATGTATTTTAATTAACACATAATTATTTCTGTATTAATTATTTCTGTAATTACACTGGCCACCAGCACTAATAAGCTTTTTATACAATAAAATGGTTATAGTTTAAAAAATTAATATTGTACTCCAGTTTATGATGGTGGACTAAGCACATGCCTTTCACACCTCTCAAAAGACCCCTGAAACTTCATTACATGCAGAAAAAAATAAATCTGAAACAGGCTTGATAACCAGAAATGATGTCACCAACAGTAGAGAAATATTTAAAAATTGATTTCAGTAAGACAGAAAGTTGTCAGGATCTTACTAGATTAACAAGAGCAGAGACAGTTCAGAAGTGGGGGAGCTTTTCTCTTGATACTACCTCAAGATGACCAATCAGTAACTGAAAAATAAACTTGTTTAGAAACATGGTGGTAATCAGGGAAAAAAAAATTCAACAGGCAATAATTAAAGGATTTAATGGGAATGATACTTGGGACACAGGGTGAAGGTTGACAGGGGAAGGAGAGGAGGAGAAATTTTACATTTTTTAATACTATTCATTGTCTGAATGGGTTTTTGCCAAATTCTTTTGCTACTCTAAAGTAATAAGTGAAATATTACACCTAAATATATTTTTCAAAGGTTTGGGAAGGTGTATACCTACCAGGTAGTTGATAATGGTTAGTTGCGTCCATTTTTGAATTGACTGAAATTGTTACAAGGAGAATAATTTTTGTGTGTTTACCTAGCTATCTTTCTATTTGCAAATGTACTAAATTCTCATGTAGAGTCCCGTCAATGCAGAGCAACTTGTAGCGAGGAGTGAAATCCTCTCCCGCTTACTACTCGCCTTCACTAGGTAACCCTTGTTGATAGTTTGGTGGGTATCCTACCTGATTTTTTTTGAATGTACATTCATATTACTTTTACAATGCTTATAGAAATAGATTTTCATTAAACAAGAGAAAACCTCATAAAGATATAAAGATGTGAAATATGTTCAATAGCTCTGCTAGATGAAAAAGGATTAAAGTAAAAAATTATATGTGCATAATTATTACAACCAAGTAAACAGAAATAACAAAGCGTCTATGCAAAGAGAACCTATAAAGATAATTCCAAAATGCTAAGTGTGTTTTACTGGACAGTGTCTTTAGAATAGTAATAATAAGAAGATCCACCACCACCAATTCAACTCTAGACTAGAGGTTAAAACACTTTAATCATATTTCTACCATAACCAGACACATGTGACCTTGGGAAAAAAAATCAGATAGACATTTGAGAAGCCATTGATCTAATCTGTAAAAGGAAAGATTTCATTGGGTAATAGTGAAGGTCCATTCTAGCTCTAAACTTGCTTCCTCATATGATTCAGAATAAGCTTCCAAAAAATTTTAATGCATTATTAAATGGAATGAGAAGACAGCACACAGTCTAGCTCTGCTGGACTCCTGAAACTTTTTTGGAAAAATGATACTGTTCTATTTTTAAATTCCTGACTGGTATTTACCCAGCACATTTATCTGGTACTTCAAGTTATTCTCATACTATTTATAACATCTCATTTATATCCTAAATTGAAAACATCTCTGTCTTCATACCATGTCTGAAATGTTTCTTCATGCATATCATATTTTTGATCCAGGTTTTATCAAGAGCCAATGTAGGCCCTGATAAAAGTGAACTATCTTTGGAAACAAAACTTACTCAGACCTTACGACACTATCTTAATGAAAGAGTAAGTTACTAAATGTTACCCCCAAAATGTTTATGAATTGGAAACATTTATCTTAAAGGCATACTATGTCCCTGTGCAGACCACTTTTAGGGAAAAATATTTTAATGTCTTTAAGATGAAAGATAATAGAATGTAGAAGTTAAACATGGATGGAAGATATTCAGAAGGATGATAAGAAAATAGGTGATTCCTGTTTCATCACAAGGATTTCCAAGAGTAACAATTTCTTCTTTCTTTTGTTGATTTATAAATAGAGAAAAAAGCATGATATATTTCTATATATATCATGAATAGACTAGTCTTCACACACACAAACACATATAAATACACTCAAAATATACTAGAAACCAGTTAGAGATTAGACTAGGGTAGAATGATATGCTATGGAATTCAAAGAAGGTGGAAGAGGAGTCACGAAGCTTAATGGACTTTGGTCTCTTGTTATTTGCTGCATTCTTATGTTCTGCTTGTCTTTTTATCCAGTCACCCCACCACACTGCATCTCAAGATTTAGAACTTTGGCATTCTCCAGATATTTCAGATTTCATGTAATTTTTATTTCATTCTTCTGTGGCTTAATTTATTATTTTCCTGAGGTAAAATTAGGCTATCAGTTATGTCTCAGAAAAATAAATTACCTTAGAAATTATTGTTTTAATTCAGGTAATGTTAAATTCTGAGATATTTTTTCAACATGGTTTTAAAAGTAAGATAAGCAAGTTTGCATTATCAGCATCATACACACTAATTATAGAATAATGAAACATCAGTGCACTGGTCAATAATGGATTAGAACCAATCCTTGACAATGAAGCTAGGCAAGAAATATGAAAGGCAATGGGCAAAGTAGATGGTGATTTGGTTCTGTGTGAAATCCTGCCAGATTATATATTTATCATTGATTATACTTCCTGTTGTATTGGGGTCAAAGTCTTGTAAAAACTGTCGAGAAAAGACATTAAAGGATTTTATACTGCCAATGAAAACCTTTCTTAGAATAATGAGACCAGTATCAGTGACTGCTGTGTATTTTTCTCTCTATAACCAATCACTTCTTTCTCCTGTAATATGTCTTTCCAAAATATTAGAATTTGATGCTTTCACCTCGTAAGAGCTGCTTCCTGAATTGGATCTTAACACACAACAAAAATCAATCTGACCTAAAAATGTCACTCTCTAGACTGGTCATTCCCCTTTATCCCAGACTGAGAGTGTCTGAAAATAGAACCCACTTCCCAGGTTTAATACTAAAAACACAGTTCATATAATTCCTTCTCATTCTTCCAAGAATTAATGCTTGCTAGGTTGAATTTTACTCATAAGCCCTAGCATTTGTTAAGGAAGGTCACCATTTACCATTCAGAGAGATGAATGGAGCTATATAGTCACAACAGGTAAATCACTGTTCCTCGAATGTTCCTTTTCTCTCTTTTATAAAGCGTAACTCAGGAGGGGTACGTACCTTCCGGGAGAACGCTTCCAAACTCCCCTGAACCCTCTGACCTGTCCCCTTCTGCCCTACCCAGTACCTGCCTTCACAGGATGATCAGGACTTGAACAGACCATGGCTGCAGGGACCTTTGAAAACCCGCCGAGAATACGTGGGAGAAAATTCTGATTTGAAATAACTTAGTCTAAACTAACTCCACTAAATCCGTATAAACTAGACGCTAACCTAAATCATGATGACTTTACATCAGGCCTCCTTCCACTCTCGTGGGGAGGCAAATGCTTACCTAGGAGTTAAATTTTAAAGCTGGTTAAAAGCAAATCAGCTCTTACCCAGGCCGCCTATCTGGAAACGGATAGTAATCTTCACTGACGTTTCTACCAGGTCAAAGGTTCATTTCTCTCAGATGCCTGTTGTTTAATTAAATTGATTTCAGAGTGTGCCAAGAATGCTGTAGGCACCCAGGAAACGCTGAGATATAGGCATCCTCATTTTAAAGCAAATAAGTAAGTTAGAAAGTCAGTCTCCTACAAGAGAGTGAGAGGCCTGAAAGAAGTTGTTGTTGGGTGTTTCTACAATTTTCAGCTATTTGGGGAGACGAGATGAGTCTTACTGGCAGGTGTTAGATTATTAGGAAAATTAAGTAGATGGCATTGGCAAACCAAGCCTCCTCTTTTCTTCAGCTGCCAGGAATTCCTACCCTCAGGCTTAGCTTCACATATGCTTGTCTAATAAAGCTCCTGCCATTTCAAGGAAACAGAATCGGTGTCATTCAGGCACTCCGGGAACTATGAATAGCATCACCTCCATCTTCCCAGAGTGTTCGGCAAAAACCTCTTTGTGTTTCATGTGTCACTCATACCTGCCACCATGGATTTCACTGAGGTGCCTCGTGTCACTGGCTCAGAGAAGGAAAGTACCTGTGTCTCAGGGGTTGTCTTCAGTATTTAGCACACTGTAAAATGGACCTGGTACCCTATATGATCACATGACCAAGAACAGCCAAGCCTTAGGTCTCTGCACAAGGAAGTAACAGAAAATACCACTTCCACGCACAGTGTTTCCTATTGTCTAAACCTATCCACTTTGGTGACGTTATGTTTGCCTTTTAATTCTAGACTCATTTGATTTATCAGCCAGTCTTAAGAGACAGCTCACAAGTTTGCTGATAGAGAATCTCATGCAGATGCCTAATTAAGGCCATTAACATAATGAAGCCATGAAATTTTATGAATTAAAAACATTCTGAAAATGCAAATCATCCTAACAAAACGAAAATAAAGATCACCTGTGACAGTATCATATATTAGATATGCAGATATATAATTAAAACATAATCAATTTCAAATCTATTACCATGAGCAAAAATGCATTCATTCAACAAAGGTACACTGCGCATTTACCGTGAGCCTCTGCTATGACAGACACTGAGGCTACAATAAGGAACGTGACAAATACAGTCCCTGCTCTTGATGAGCTTAAAAATGACAAGGAAAAAGAAAAGCAGATGGCAATGAAAAAGAAAATTATAGGCCTACGTGAGTACATGAGAAGGACACCCAGCATGTAGAAGGACAGAGGTGCTGGTGAAATGCCTTGTGATTCCTGAAGGATGGTGGGAGTTTTCCAGGCATAAATGAGAACTCCTGGAAGAAACCCAAACCTGAGGAGAATCAAGGTATACTTGAGGATATGAAATTAGTTGAACATAGAGGAGATCTCATGGGTGAGAAGAGGAGGGGCCAGGGATGTGAGTGGAGACATCTGTAGTGTTCATATCATGAGGGAGTCTGAAAGCCTTTCGGAAGGACTTGATACCGAGTCTGTTGGCACATCACTGGAGGTTCTTAAGCAGGAGAGTAGCACAGTTAGATGTGTATTTTAGAAACAGTTCTTTAACTACCATGTGGAGAATCGATCAGGTTGGGGCAGGCATGATGGAAGCTACAATACTCAAGGCAAAAATATGAACTAAAATCAAGGTGATGGAAGCGGGGGTGCAAAGAACAGTGCGTTTATCTTAGAAAAAAGATCCACAACCTTCCCCCAACCCAGTACTTTATGAGAATCAACAGCAGAACTACCTTCACACACACAAAAAAAAGAACTACCTTCACCAAATCCATTTGCCCTTTTCTTTGTCCATTTGCTAGTATAGATGCTAATTTAATGATAAAAACATGCAAACTGGGTAACTAGCCCTTTCTCTGTTACACACATGTACATACACACACAAACTTGCCTTTAAATGTATGATTATATGTAATGGTGAGTAGTGGTAATCCTATCATTTATGTATAAAGTAGTAGAACATACCTTTTGAGTTGTTTTTACATTAATATATATACAGATCTGCCCACCTGAATACCTGGCAAGGATTTAACTGTAAACCTGGACAAGATCACCTCATCTGGTTCGTGTTTGGATAACAGGACCGGGAAGCCCAGTATTTTGAGAAATACCGTTCCGTTGTTGACCAGCTGTTAGAAATTCTTTCCCCTTTATATTAGGCCTAATTTTATCCCAATAACTTTCACACCATTGCTAATGCTAAAATATACCACCATTCCCTTTCCTCTTGTCCTACACATAGGAAAAAAAAAATGAAGGTACTAAATCAAGGAAGCTCATTTAAGCCCCACCATTCACAGTCTAACAAATTTACTAGTTTGACCTCTTGATAAAGTCATGGGTCTTCTTTAGCTATGTTTTTTTCTTACCTTCACCGTAAGTAAGATCCATCCACCCTGTTCTACCACTCTATAAACTACTTTAAACAACAAATCTGGTTCTATGACATCACCTATGTGGCCAACCTTCATAACCTCTTGTTTACTAGTATGAAAACTCACCTACTGAATGAAAATATTAAATACTGAATTGTGTTGTCCAAGACTTTCCTTTCTTGAAAGCTATAGAGGTTTTCCATTTGTGTTATCAATCCTGTTTGGATGAGGAGAGTTGTGGGTCATGGACTAGATGTCTACGTTCCAGCTTGGACTTATGATTCAGAAAACAAGTGGATCTGCTATTAGCCAACCTCTAACGCACACACATGCACACCTTTAAAGCAAGTGGCCGTTTATTCAATATTTATTGAACACGATATATACCAAGTAATGTTTAATACTTGGCAGTGAATGAGGAAGAAAATAAGTCTGCTTTCACATTTTCCTATGAGAAATAGGTAACACCCAAGCAACTAAATCAACAAGAAAAAGACACAGTGGCACATGCTATGCAGAGAATTCAAATAGGCTGACATCACTGAGTGGACAATATCGAGTGGGGAAGAGAGACTTCTCTGAGGAAGTAACATTGAAGTTGAGGTTAAAACTATGACTAGACTACTTCACATCTGTACCTACAGCTTAATTTAGCCTGGAGCAAGACAGGACCATGTGTAGGCATCTCATTTGAAATTCATGATCACAGCCCTCTATGGGGCCCTTATATTACTGCAATCGTATGACCTTTCCCTATTCCATTTCATACCTACTGTGTCTTCAAATCCCCAATACGTCCTTTTCTTACTCTCTGCTGAGGCCCCTGCTGCTTATTCACTGAGAAATTAGAAACTATCACAAGAGATATTCCCTAGGCCCCCAGCTTCTGTGTCCACCCATTCAGGCTGTCCTTTCTCCTGTTGCTCTGGATGAAACTTCTGGGCTCCTATGTAAGGCTACTCCACCCCCCCGTAGGAGATCTGTTGCCCTCAACTTTACCCTAAGACGTGCCTTCAGCCCACCCCATCTCTGCTCCATCTGCCACATTTCCTTCTCTCCCTGATCAGTCATCATCCCAATCTGCCACATGTGGAAACGCTGCTTCACACCATACAGAGGAACAGCCCATGTCCTCACGCTGACTGTAAAGCCCACCAAGATCTGGCTGTGGCACTTTTATGACTTTCTTTCTCCTCCATCCCCCTCTCGTGCTGCTCCAGCCACAACGGCCTCTTTGCTGTTCTTTGAACCCGGCACAGCACACTTCCACCTCCAGGTCTTTGCACTTCTTTTTTTTTTCTGCCTTGACCTAGCTTTCTCCAGATCTCTATGTGACTCACTCTCTCACTTCCCAAGTTCTCTGTCCCAATGTTTCTTGTGAGATGTTCCCTACACCCTATTTAGAACTCTGTCACCCACCACCTCCCTTGCAACTTTCATTTTTCTCATTTCAAATTTGTCATTTGAAACACCAAATATTTCATTTATTTATATAGTATATAGTCTGCCCTTACACACTCCACTAGAATACAACTTCCACAAGGACAGAACCGTTTTAAACAGTTTCCTGTTTTCTGTTTGGTTTGGCTTTATTATTGCTATATCATCACAATGTAGGGAAAAAACTGGCACATACAGAGTGTCACTAAATGTTGGTTGAATGAACGGAATGCAGGCAAGAAGGAGCTAGTTTTACAAAGGTCATGGGAAGGAATATTCCAGGCAGAAGGAATAGTTCGTACAAAGGCCCCTCTAAAGAAGAAATGCTTGGTGTGTTAGAGGAAACCAGAGAAGACCAGCGTGGCTAGAGCCGAGGGGGAGGGGGAGGATGGTCCAGGATACTTCCTCCTGAGGAAGTAAGAGTCAGAGAAGGGACAATGGTCTTTCCCAGCCCCTGAGTGATGCCTGCCATATCCAGATGCTTCTCTCCCTCTGCTAGATACTCAATGAACAGTGTGTTTCCACTGCAGCTCTTCTGAAACACTCTTCTTTCTGCTGCATAAAGGCTCTTACAGACTCTGTGTGGCACCTCAACACTGGCTTGGTCCTTTAGAATCACACTCTCCTTTGTTCTGGTCTTTTTCCCCCCCATCTTGGCCCATCACATTTTTCTGAGGACCCAGCCTTTTTGTTGAGAGTAAATTTTTTCTATTTAACAACACTGCCAGTATAAAAGTTTTGTTTCTTCTAACAAACTCTGTTCTAGAGAGTTAACTATTGGGTCTTCCATTTTTCCTCTCTAACTGGAAAATCCGGTTACATTTTTATTATATAAAATTGATGATTCCTCTCAAATAAAGGAATAGGTCTAACACATAATCTGAGTTCACTGGAATGTACTGTTAAGAACTGTGAAGATATGGGGATATATGTATAGCTGATTCACTTTGTTATAAAGCAGAAACTAACACATCATTGTAAAGCAATTATACTCCAATAAAGATGTTTAAAAAAAAAAAAGAATTGTGAAGGATTTGGAATTTTAGCCTGCCTGCAAGCTAACAAGTTAGCCTGCCACAGTGTCAGGGATGTAGAAGAAGACGTCAGATGCCTCAACATAGATAAAGGATAGTTTATTAATCAAAGCAATAGCAGTAGCCAGAAGAGCTGGATTTTGCTGCTGGTTTCCTGAGCTTCAATTCCCAGAAAGCAACACAAAGATGGCCAGAGGATGCCTGTACATGCAGTGGGTTAAATTACAGGAGAAGAACTCTAAACTTTGGAACCCAGTTTTAAAAAAAAAAAGCAGTAAGCACGTTTGCCCTTTGCTGCAAATGGGATCATCACCTTTATTATACTGGTCAGGAAATATGCCCGCCCTTTGCTCCAGAGAGACAAACTGTATCTTCCATAGCTGCTTTCTGTACAAACACCCTTTAAAGAATCCAGAATGAAAGGAGGTCAGTGCCTGAGTCACAAGATGTGCAGAAATGAGACAGACCGATGAGGAGTTCTCTCCCAACAATACCTGCCCCTCATTTCTATACCACCCTGGCTTCTGATGAATTTTCCATATGCCTCTCTGATAGCCACTCTGCTATGTGACTGACAGGCTGGGACAACCCCTTTCATGCATCTTAGGCAGCATTTAACTGAGACTATTAGCAACAGAACTCTAAGTGACAGTCATGACCTTGACCATGGCCCCCAGAATCCCAGACCCAACCATCTGAACAAATCCCACAGGCCATCAGGGTTTACATTAGAACATCAGGTAGCTTTCTAAGTTTCTGTATTGACCTTTCCACTTGGTCCAAGACATTAAGCCAAGTACAATGAGTTGCATTAGAATTGGCACAAACTCTGCTTTGATCTATGAACAGAAAAGTACAGGGCAATTTGGTCTTTTGTAACAACCCAGGCCAGTGAGCTGAAACTGACGTAGGGTCTTCCAGGGTCAAGTTTGCAAAACTGGTCACTTCAGCTAAAATCAGAGACAAATTCTCCTATTACTAAATGGAAGATCCCCAATGTACAGTTAACTCCCTGCAGGTTGCATATAAATAATGTGTCAGTTACCCCTCCAGGAAGCTCCTTGGATTAACCAAGAGAAGCCTAATTTTGACAAGACCTGAGGTCATATGAGAGGTCTCATGTCCACTTTTAAGGTGTGAGTCCACCTCTAAGGTGTGTCTTCAGGAAGGAGGTAAGAAATTCTTGTCTTCACCCAAGAAGCATAGACCTGGGAGGACACGGTACCTCTAGAAGGGAAGTGTGTTACATTACTCGGAATGTTGCTGAGTGGTACCGACTCCAGTTTGGGGGCAAAGGTTACCAGGGTCCGCAATGGGGACGCCCAGCTGGCTGGTGGACACTAGGGTTTCCAAACCATCCTTGTTTTGGAGGGACTGCTTGAGGTCATGAAACCAAGTGGGACCCTGCGGGCCCTCCTGGGTACAAAAGCCTTTCTGTGTCCTCCATTTCTAGTTTGTAGAAAAAGCCTTTAGGCTTCTAGACCTTCCCTGAGTTCCAAAGGGCAGATTTAAGCAGTTACTAATTAGGGAAGTGAGGGAATGTGGGAAGAAAGGAAAAGCAGTCAAGAACCATAGTTTGGCTATAAAACACAGTCCTAGCTCCTCTTCAAGGGATACACGTGGCAGTCTTTGAGTTCTGCAGGAACTAAGACCTTGACCCACATGGCGGATGGTGGCTATATGCTGACCACAAGCACTAGACCCCAGTCTGGTTGGAACCAGGTTGATGATGGTGACTCCCAAAACATGCATCAATCAGAACTGTGCACAAGCTGATCATGCACCCCAAGCCCCCCCTCCCTTTTACTCCTTTTGCCTTTACAAACCTTACACCCCAGCCAGCCTGTAAGATGGATCTGAGACAAACCTACGTGTCCCATCTTCTCGGTCCGATGCCCTCTCAATTAATAAACCTTTCTCTAGTCCAAACTCTGACGTATTGGTGTGTTGGGCCTCACTATGCGTCAGACACATGAACTTGGGTTTAACAGTGAGTTCAACCTGTTGAGTGAAAAAATGTTGCCTGCCATATCAATAAACAAAGGATGTTGCAGCCATCAAGCCATCACATTACAGCCATCCCAACTGTGAGGCCTGATGGAACTCAGGATAGAAACAGGATGCCCACCAAGCCATCAGCCACTGCAGGCATCCCCTTCCCCCCGCACACACACGTTGCACCCTGAGGACACTCAGGATGAGAAAACACACGATCCTGGCCCCCAGAGAGCTGAGGTGCCTATCAAAGGAATGATTTCAATGAGCCCAGACTTTTGCATGTTCCCATACATAGAAAAGCACTAAATTCATTAACTTGATGTCGGGTTTTCTTTACCAGTAATCTTTGAAGTTCTGACTACCTGATCTTCGTTGCCAAAACTCCTATATATCCTGCTCCCCCCACCTCTTCAGATCAGCCCCTCAGAGCCATCTGAAAAACTGTGTCGCCGGCTTAAGTCCTCAGTTTTGTCCACCAAATAAAACATAATTCTCACCTTTTAGGTTGTGCATTTTTTTTTCAGGTAACAAACCTGTCCCTTAGGTTTATACCACCAACTGAGTGGCACCTTTCTACCCTACAGGGTTAGAAGAACAGACTGCAACAGCAACAATGCAACCTGAAAATGTATCAGCAGTACTGAAGCACCACCCATAGTCCCAAGAGGTCCAGAGTTCAGTGTAGTCAGTCTTTCAGGAGTGGATTGGAGCAACACACCAAAAATGTGACCTCCCGGGCTTCCCTGGTGGCGCAGTGGTTGGGAGTCCGCCTGCCGATGCAGGGGACGTGGGTTCGTGCCCCAGTCCGGGAAGATCCCACATGCCGCGGAGTGGCTGGGCCCGTGAGCCGTGGCCACTGAGCCTGCGTGTCCGGAGCCTGTGCTCCGCAGCGGGAGAGGCCACAATAGTGAGAGGCCCACATACCGCAAAAAAAAAAAAAAAAAAAAAAATGTGACCTCCCTCGAGACAAACTGTTTAAGTTCTGGAAGTCATGAGTCTGGCTCCTATTACTTGCCTCTGCATCAGAAAAGTGTTCTTTCCCTGATACCCAGTCTACACTGATGGCTGTGTTATCATGCCTGGTATCATAACGGATCTAGGAAGCAAGGGTGACAATCTGGTGCTTGATTGCTGTTGGTCTCATTAGAGAACAAGCTGTACTGTGTTTCTGTATGAGTGACCCAGAAGGTCTGATGAGCAGCAGCTATGAATTATTTCCTCAGTTCTTGAGCTCAAAAGGGCTATCTTTAATCTACTAGTCTATAGTTTTCCAAGTGGCATACCCAACGGCTATGTCATTGGCAACAGCCTAAGAGTCAGTAAAAATATAACAAAGTTCACTAAGTATTAGAGCAGCCAGAGCTCTAAGAACGGCCTTAAGTTATGCCCACTGACCACAGTGGCCACACCCATTTTCTGCATAATTGTTACTGAGATTAAACAGCCGCAGCAGCCTAGTTATACTAATGGGTTTCAGCTCAGCAAAACCATCAGTAAACCAGGCCTAGACATTTAGTGGACAGGATGCACCAAGAGCTACCAATCTGTGTAAAGGATTCAACTACTCTCCCAAAGCCAGCAACTGCCCAGCCTAGAGGAGGAACAGCTGAATTCAATGGGTGATCATTGGCCAATTATTGTCTCGCTTTCTGCAGACAGTGTAAGGCTCTTGTATGGAGCCATTGCATCTCTCTCTACCCTTGTTTGCTTTTAAGTCCTGGGTCAAGCCTACGATTTTCCTTTGTCTTTCTGAAATGCCATCCTATGTCTCCTAGAGCCGGGGAGGACAAGGATGAAGGCTGGGGTCAGTTTTTAGGTTGCACTTTCAGTCCTCTACCTGTGAAGCTGCCAGTCAAGCGCATTTTGCCCCCAGCCCTGCGGGACAGGAAGTACAGTGCTCACCCATGAGTGACTAGACATTCAGACGCAGAACCATCCACAGCACAGAACAGGCTGGCAAGTTCACAGTAGCTTCCCTTTCCCACCCTGAACTCTTCCCGGACCTGATGTGCCAACTCTAAGCACCTTTTCCTTCCATGGGTCTGGGGAGAACAGTACCTGAGGCACCTTTATCCAAAACCTAGTAAAAGTTTGAATTCCTCCCCTTTCAACACCCCCAAGCACACTCAGGTGGGCAGAGTCTTTGCTTCCCCCTTGGGGGCAGGGAGACCCTCAAGTCTACGTCTACGTCTAACCTTCTTTCTGCTTAAAGGAACTGAGGTCAGGGCGGAACGGCGAGCAGAGAAAGAGGCCCCGAGCCATTACTCGAGGCCTCGTACTCACCTTCAGGTCCCAGCAGTGCAGCCGCCGCTCTGCTTCGACACCGTGAACCTCGGGTGTCCTCGGCCGGCCCGGTGCCCTGTATCGGGGGGCGAGACCCCCGGACGCAGCCTGGCCGGCAACCTGCCTTCCAGCCGGGACCGCCGGTCTGCGCGCTTGCTTCCCGCCGCGGCGGCCTTTAAGGGCTCCAGCTTTAACACGAGGCACCTGCGGCCCCGCTGCTACGCGAACATCTCGGCCTCTTGCCTCATTTCAAAGTAAGGGCAAGTTTTCCTTGGTGGTGAGATGACCGCAAGAATTTTCCTAAATTTCCTGGGGTCAGTTTCTCATTCTCCAGCGGGGCTCATTTATCAGTATCAGAAAGCCAATCCAGGGCAGTAAGATCCAGAATCCTAGTCAGCGTCGCTTGTACGGTTTCCCCAGGAAGTTTCATTGTCTCAGAGAAATCTGCCCGGGGTGGGGGTGGCTAACATTTCCTCATCTCAGCGAGAATCCGCGGCAAAAAGACAAAAAGCAAACCTCTGAGTCCTCGCACGGTTGTGCTCAAGCAGACCTGCGGTTGCCCTGAAGGGTTTCAGAGGTGATTGAGCTTTAAGAGGCCCAGCTGCTGCCTTTCTGCCTTAACGAGCTCCACCCCGTCAGGTTCCACGGGAAGCGGCTCAGGTTTTAGCAGTTAGCAGTCTCTCGAGTAGTCTTAAATCTCTCCTTTCACACTCAGCGTAGTCATACTCCTCTGTAACTATTTTACGAAAGGGTCAGGAAACTCGGCCTGCCAGGATGACTCCTAGCTGCCCTTGTTACAATGCAGTGGGCCTAAGCCGACCACCAGATTCTCAAGGAAGTTCCTCTGTCTGCAGGAAAGTTAACTACAAAACGACATACCACTCGGGCAGCGGTTTTTTTTTGTTTGTTTGTGGTACGCGGGCCTCTCACTGTTGTGGCCTCTCCCGTTGCGGAGCACAGGCTCCGGACGCGCAGGCTCAGCGGCCATGGCTCACGGGCCCAGCCGCTCTGCGGCATGTGGGATCTTCCCGGAACGGGGCACGAACCTGTGTCCCCTGCGTCGGCAGGTGGACTCTCAACCGCTGCGCCACCAGGGAAGCCCTCGGCCAGCGCTTGTTAAAGCTGCTTTCTGGTACTCATCCTGTGACCATCTCTCATTAATAAACAATGGGGGAAGGGCCATTTATTGTCCAGTTACTCATAAGATTTGGTCAACAATCTCACTACCAATTCCCACAGACCCCCGTTGAATCTTGTTAATCAGCCCGTGAGGTCCTCACTCTTTATCTGCTAGAAAGGCATCTATTTCTCAGCATCCCCCCCTCATCACCAGAACTGTCGAGGACTGTGAAGGGTCTGAAATGTTACCCTACTTGCAAGTTAACAAGTTAGCCAGCCACAGTGTCATAGAGGTTGGTGGTTGCCCTGAAACTCTCAGCCAGAGATGAAAGACAATGTATTATGCAAAGCAACAGCTGTAGCCAGACTCTACATTTTCATGCCAGTTCCCTTCCAGTTCCCACAGGGCAACACAAAGAGGGTCAGATGACACTCCAAGTGCTGTGGGTTGTACTACAGGAGAGGACCCCCAAACCCGAATTCTGTATAACGGGCAGTAAGCATGTCTGCCCTTGGCTCCAAGGGACAGACTCCACTACCTGCCAAGGTTGTAAGCAAACGTCCTTTGCTGCAGACAGACCCTACCTCTATCTCTAAGGCTGTTCCTTGAATAGATGGTACAAAACAATCCGTGCCTTGCTCACAAGACTTACAGAAATGCAAGAGTCATGGCACATTAGCTCTTTGTAGCTTTGTAGCTTTTCCCTGACAACACCACTTGGAAACTGCACAACAAATGCTTTCTCCTGGGGATGAGGCTACTTCAGAGCAATGCTGCTTTTATGACTACTTATCCCCAGCCTGTGCTACCTGCTCCCTTGCCAGCCTGCTCTATAGAAGGTAGAAATTGGAAAGGTGCCTTCTCGGTAATTCATGGGCACTCAGAATTCATGCACAGCTAGTAATGATGCTCATGCACAGTAGTAATACCATTCTTTTCAAACACAAGAAACATGTAAAATCTTGTTCTTAATTTGATACGGTTTTCCTTAGCTGCTGTTGGTCTCCCTCCACATCCAAGGGTTCCTGCACGCCTGGTCTAAAGCCTGCAAACAATCTGGCCAGGGACTGTCCCTGTCATTCAATCATCCAGATAACATTTATTGAGCTCCTACTAGATGCCTAGCACTGGTCTAGACATTGAGGATGAACATGAAAACCAGCAAAACTTTTACCCTCATGGAGCGTATATTCTATGGGGGGAAAGGTTCAAATAAACAAGTAAACAAGTAAGCGTAGGACTAACCAAAAAAATAAGACAAGATAAGGGAAACAGGAGGTGCTGACTTGGAGTGGTGGTGCTATTTCACATGATGGTCAGGACGGCTGTCTAGGGTGAGGTGATGCTTGAGTGCAGACCGAAAGTAACCCACAGTGATCCAGGCAGAGGAAGGCAGGGAGTGAAGGACCTTAGGACCTGAGCTTGCTTGGTGTTCTTGAGCCACAATAGATAGATGAGTGTGGCGGGAGCAGAATGAGAAGTGGGATGAGTGGTAGGAAGTGCAGTCTGAGAGGAAGCGGGAGAGCAGAGAAGCCAGTCCTGAAAGCCACTGTCAAGGCCTTTGAATTTTCTTCTGAGTGAAAAGAAAAGTCAACAGAGGGTTTTGATCCTGACATGATCAGGCATATTTTAAACGAGTAAGGGGACAGACTAAGCAGGTGACGGGAGAAATAAGAGGGATAGAAGCAGAGAATCCAGTGAAGAGCATTTCATGGAACTAGCGGGGAGGTGATGGTGGCTTGAACGGGAAGGAGGCCCTGGACGTGCAGAGGTAGACGGTTTGCTGAGGCTTGGATAAGAGACGAAGAGGATATCATGGGTAACTGCAGAGGGTTTTTATTTCCCCTGATAAACTGCATGGAAAGAGTTTTCATATACTGAGCTGGGGGTGACTGCCGGAACTGGAAGCAGGTGGGATGGGGTGGGTGAGGAATCACGACCTTGGTTTTAGGCATGCTGATTTTAACTTTCCTAGTTGGTATTCAAGTGGGACATCCGTTAGGCAGTGAGTGTGTGAATCTGGAGATCAGAGGAGATGTTATCGGGCCAGAAAACTCTTTACTTGTTCCCTTCTAGGTTCTTTGACTAATAATTAAATTGGCATAAGACATATTCATAGGAGAAAAAAATGGTGAAGAAGTAACAAGGTATGTTTATCTAGCCTTCCCAGCCCCAGATGCCCTGTCTCTGGAGATAAGGATGCCTTCTACCCTCCTGGTACAAGGAGGGTATCTTCACATGGGAGATTTATCTCCTGCTTTCAGGGAGAAAAGGGTGAGTCAGAAGGTCCTTCTTGCACCAGCTGTTTCTCAAGCACCTTTAATTCAAAATAATCAATATGCCCAAATGGCATATTTCAGGGTGGTAAAATCTGCTAGAGATGTAAATTTGGGAGCTGTCAGTTTACATATGTATCAAAAGCCATGAAAATGGAAGAGATCACCTAGTAAAGGTGTGTAGATGTTTGCAGAGACTCCCAAGGGCATTCAACCCCGAGTCTTCAGGAGACGAGGAATCATCCATCAGCCATGCAGACTGAGAATGGGGCTGGGTGATGAAGCAGGAGAACCAAAGAGATGGTGTTCTGCAAGCCACATGGAAGAAAAGTTTCAAAAAGGAGAGAGTCATAAGCTGAATCAAAGGCTGCTCTTGTCCAGAAGACAAGGACTCAGAGCTTCTCACTGGATTTGCCAACGTGAGGGTTCTTGGTCACCTCGACAAGAGCAAGTTCAGTCAAGTGGCTTGGATGAAACCTTGACTGAAATCAGTTCCAGAGACAATGCAAGAGTATTTGGAAACAGTGATATTGGACAACCCTTGAGCATGTTTTCTGTTAAACTCTTGAGCATTTTTTTCTGTACAAAGAAACAGGTGGTGCCTAGAAGAGCATGTGCTCTATTATATTTTTGGTGGATGTTAAAAATGGTACAAGAGAAAAAGGACATTAATGGAGAACATGGTGAAACTGGAATAAAGTCTGTAGTTTAGTTAATTTAAAAGAATGATACAAGAGATATCTCGGGCACTGATGAGGCAGGAGAGGTAGAATTGTGGGACAATGTCCTGCGTAGGTGAGAGCACAGGATCGAGTGGAGAGGTGGGCCTGGGGGAGAAGCAGAGAGGAACAGTCCTCCCATGAGGAAAGGCGGTGAAAATGGGACGATGTTTAGTGGTGGGTGCTGGTGGGGGGCATTCTCTTCTGACTGATATGCTTTCCTTCATGAGATAGGGAGTGAGACAGGACAGAAGGAGAAGGCTGAAGGTTAGAGGCGAAAAGAGAAGATGTGAAATAGTCACCTGGGGGGTGGAACAATCGTGGGAAGAGGCAAATAGGCTGTGGGCACAACTGAGTGTGCAGGTGACAAACTGGATCGATGCCACTCAGAATGGCCTCGTGTATGTCTGCTCAGCCAACTCCAGCTGCGAGGGTGCAGTAGAATAAGCAAAGAATTTCTAATTGGGGGGTTTGATTTGGTGTATTTCAGAGTATGTTTTTTTTTTTTTTTGCGGTACGCGGGCCTCTCACTGTTGTGGCCTCTCCCGTTGCGGAGCACAGGCTCCGGACGCGCAGGCTCAGCGGCCATGGCTCACGGGCCCAGCTGCTCCGCGGCACATGAGATCTTCCCGGACCGGGGCACGAACCCGTGTCCCCTGCATCGGCAGGCGGACTCTCAACCACTGTACCACCAGGGAAGCCCTCAGGGTATGTTTTTAAAGGACCATGGAATCTAGAATGTTGGGAGGCAAGGGAAGGCCTGAGGGAGCAGTCCAGCAGGACCTTGGGCTAAGATGAGAAAGAAAACAAGCCGTGCGCTGCAGGTTTTGATGTATTAATATTTAGTTTCTTCCTTGCTGGGAATAAATAATTCCCGCTCCATTACCCCCTCAGTAATGCTAATGGCCTTCTCAGACTGAATTCAACCTCTCTTGAAGGGAGCACTCACCCTGCTGCCTTTTCCTGGGTCAGGGAAAACCATCCCCAGTGTGAGCCGGTGCTAAGCACTCTGCATCTTTCATCAACTCAATTCCCACAAAGGCCTGAGAGGTGGACATGTGTACTGCCATTTCCATTTAACAGATAAACAACCACCAAAACGACACGGAGAAAAGGGGAAACCACTCACCCTGTGTCGTACCTGTGCAACCAGCTCTCTCTCTTTCAAATCTATGGCTTGAAACGCTACACTTTTTTAAAAAAACAAAATTCAACTTGAGTAAGTTTTAAAGATTGTATTGGCTTTGTTCAACGATTCATGAATTGAGCAGCCTTCAACCTAGCAGTGAGAAAGGAGCTCCGAAGAGCTACACAGGGCAAGAGATTTTATAGGGAGAGAGCAGCAGGCAAAAAAGCAGGTCGGTTATTGCAAGGTTACTTTCCTTCCAGGACATGGCAGGGGTCTCTCCGGCAGGTGGCCTCACTAGAACGGATCAGGTAATCAGCATAGATCAGTCCTGATTGGTATAAGATTCCATTTCCCGGAGATCTGAGACTGTAATTAAGTCTCCGTTTGGTGACATGGGGCTTAGCAGACTCCATTTTGGGCCTGTTATCTTGTTTTGAACAATTTTGAGTCCTTCCAAAATACTAATGTCAATAACAAGTTCGACTTAAGCCACAGCTTATTTTTAGAAGCCTCTAAGTCTGGTATATCTCATCCTTCTAATATACAACTAGTTTGATTTCAGTACTGATTCACAGTCAGGTTGTCCCGATAATAAAGATGGGGTTGCATTTACGTGTCACAGAAAAGACATAGTTTGCTTCTGCTCTGCCAGGAAACACCATTCCCACATTAAAAATTTACTTCCATTCCCACATGAGGCTTCGGTGTCTTTTAAAAATCCCGGTGCTAAGCTGTGACAAAGCGAGAGAGGCATGGACATATATACACTACCAAACGTAAGGTAGATAGGTAGTGGGAAGCAGCCGCATAGCACAGGGAGATCAGCTCGGTGCTTTGTGACCGCCTGGAGGGGTGGGATAGGGAGGGTGGGAGGGAGACGCAAGAGGGAGGGGATATGGGAACATATGTGTATGTATAACTGATTCATTTTGTTATAAAGTAGAAACTAACACACCATTGTTAAACAATTATACTCCAATAAAGATGTAAAAAATAAAATAAAATAAAATAAAATAAAAATAAAAATCCCGGTGCTTGAGAGATGTTTAAGGTATGCCGTTCCCATGCTCACCATCTAACCTGGAGGCTCCAGGATGAAGGAGGAAGACTCGCAGGTAAGGAAAGAGGAAGACAGAGGAAGTTAATGGCAACAAAGACACACTTGCCAAATTCACAAATTTGAAATGCACAGCTTTGCGGGTGTTTGCGGGTGTTCGTTCTAAGTAAGAATGTTTCTGTCTTTTCAAGTTACGTCTCCTGGATGAAGGGAATAAAAAACTTAAATAAATGTAAATATTTGCATTGAAGGGTATGGCTAAAAAAGGTCTGTTAAGGGCTTCCCTGGTGGCGCAGTGGTTGAGAATCTGCCTGCTAATGCAGGGGACACGGGTTCGTGCCCCGGTCCAGGAAGATCCCACATGCCGCGGAGCAACTAGGCCCGTGAGCCACAACTACTGAGCCTGCGCGTCTGGAGCCTGTGCTCCATAACAAGAGAGGCCGCGATAGTGAGAGGCCCGCGCACCGCGATGAAGAGTGGCCCCCGCTTGCCACAACTAGAGAAAGCCCTCGCACAGAAACGAAGACCCAACACTGCTCTAAATAAAACAAATAAATTAATTTAAAAAAAAAGTCTGTTAAGTCTGGCTGGTAAGATCCTGAAAGCACAGAGCAAGAATGAAGCATTTCCTTAAATAATGCCTAACAGACTAGTGTGTACCATTAGTGCAGGATGGCAAATGTGTGCTCTGAGCTCATTTCCTAGATTAAGATGCAGAAAAGTCCACAGCAAAGTTGCCTGAAAATGAAGGTGGGGGATATATAGCTCTAACCCCCAGCTACTAATAAAATTGTAGTTACGGTTATTCCTGATGGTTCACAAAGCTGTGGTAGACTCCCCCATTGCTGCAAAGAGGCATTTAGTGAAGACAGCAGGTCCATCTGTCCATTAAACCCTTCAGTGAGTCTGATACCTGTGGTGTTTCTTAACTTTTCAGGGATACACTTTTACTATGTTGTTTATGCTCTAAATCCTGGTGGTAGGGAGTTTGGGGGAGTGAGAGAAACAGTTTAAAGAAAAATGCCACAAAGCATGTGGTGGCCAAAAGCGTATTTACTGAAGAAATAATAGTTGTGTGATGAAACAGCTTCACAAGTTTTATTGTAGGAATTGTTGAGCTCTGCTATGATTTCTTGTTAAGTCCTTTTAACTCGCCTTCATCAGGAGACCAAACAAAATGACCCGTCCATTTTGGGATCTTGTAGCTTTTAATAAATATGACAGCTCGGGAGGTGTAGATGGCAGGGTAAATTGGAGGCAGGCCACTTGGTCACAAACCCAGAGAAAGTCAAGTACTTAAAACGACAACGAGGGCCCCGAGAGAGGTGTGGAAGGCTGGGTGCAGTGGTCCGTGAAGGGTGAACGCTCTTCCTGCCTCACAGTGGTCAAGAGCTACAAGAGAACCTCCAGGTGAAAAGGGGGGTGGCTCCATGAGGAGCCTGGAAAGACATGGCCAACTGAAGGTACATTTGCTTTTAGTCTCTTAGCAATTCCCATCTGTCCCCTAAGCCTTCAGCTCTGATCAAATGTTCTCCCTGGGGAAAAATCTTGAATAATGTCTGCATGAGAAGGTATGAGAGCCTGAAAACTACAGTGCTATTAAATGTGATTCTCACCCATCCACATAGTTTTTGTTTTTTTGTGTTTTTTTGCGGTACGCGGGCCTCTCACTGTTGTGGCCCCCCATTGCGGAGCACAGGCTCTGGACGCGCAGGCTCAGCGGCCATGGCTCACGGGCCCAGCCGCTCCGTGGCATGTGGGATCTTCCCGGACCGGGGCACGAACCCGTGTCCCCTGCATCGGCAGGCGGACTCTCAACCACTGTGACACCAGGAAAGCCCTATCCACATAGTTTTTTGAAGACACATCACATAGGAGTAGAATGAGGAATGCCTGCGACCTCAGTTTAATTTTAAGCACAACATTCATTAAACGTATTTAAATCTGCAATAGAAAGAGGCATGCAATTATGGGAGACACTGGGTAAAGCCCCATACTCTACTCATGAAGAGCCCCAGAAATCACCAGGCATTTAACACGTTTCTTCTTTCTTGTCTGTGGTTCTCAAGCCAATTCCACTAAGATTCAGGTGCCCCTTCTCATAGATGAATTATACATATTGTAATATGGAAAACAATATGAATAATGTGAAATTACTATAAAACATTTTCCTTCCCCAGAAATTATACTTGTTTATTGAATACTTACTATCTCTGTTAGACTATAAAGAGGAACTAATCCCTCATGCTTTGAACGAGGTTAAAAGAAAGTGTTTAGAATTAGGAATCTTCACTGAACTTCAAATTTGTTAAGAGAGTTGGGATTGGATGGTGTCTTAGTCTGCTTGGGCTGCCATAACAAAATACCATAGAAAGGGGGCCTTAAACAAGAGACATTTTTTTTCTCATTGTTCTGGAGGCTGCAAGGCTGAGACCAGGGAGTCAGCATGCATGGGGTCTGGTGAGAGCTCTCGTCCTCACTTGTAGACGGCCACCTTCTTGCTGTGTCCTCACATGGCCTCTCCTTGAATGGAATTGTTTAAAGGAATAGTGAACTTTTATAGAGCAGAAGCCCCAAGCTGAGTTGGACATCTAGAGATGCTGAGGAGGGGAAGAAGGGAAGATCATGGCCCTGCAGCAGGAAACATGCTGGTTTTCCTGCACCATGTAGATTGAAGTCCATGTGGTTCCCTGGATGAGAAGAGAGTGATGGGACATTCTTGTAAATGGTGTTCCCTCTATTTGGAGGCCTATGTGGAAAATCCTGTTTTTCCTCATTTGAAGCATGGCTATGATTGCATCTATTGAATAAACACAGGGTTAATCACTTTTTTTTTTGATCCAGAAATATATCTCCACTGGTCAGATAATCCACCCTGTCGTCAGTCTGAGAAACACTAATCAGATAGCAGATATACTTCTTAGGTAACTCAAATGAAGCATAGCTTCTCCAAAGAAAAGCTATTTGTATAACCACATAACCAGGATTTGGCTAAACGTTGCAGAAAATTGCTAATCACAGTCATGCTCAGTAGTCATTCAGCATTATTTTTTTTTTAAAAAATTAATAAGCGCAAGTAAGTATTATGTGTGTACTATGTCACCTGTAAGTAATTGCTGGATTAAAAACAATATTCACTTTATCTTTAGGTAAATAGGTGACCCTTAAAAACAACTCATGGAAATATTGGCTGGGAAAAGACAGAGAAAAATTAAATAAAAGATCAAGGTCACTGTTGATGTTCACTCCTTTCTTCCAAAATTTACGCTCATTAGATCCTCATAAACATGGCAGCAAGTGAACAATGAGGGATTAGTCATTTTCAAATTGTGCAAAAAGTGCTTCGTTTTTAAAAATAAGATTTCTCTTTCAGGCTATGCACTTTTTGTGGCTATTTTTAATCATTCTTTTCCAGGAAAGAGAAGTAAAGCCTAATAAGAAATATTTCATTGAAATGATTTATGTCTTAGTAAACTGAATATTAGTATCTAATATATAGGCACATACAAGGCAGTTTAAAAGACTATGAAATCTGTTATTGTTACTAGGCTATTAAATAACTTTATAAGCCTATATACGACTGTAAAAATCTGTGACTTCTTTCAACATACATTGTAACTTCTGAAATCAAGTAAAACATTTCTAATTAAAGAAAGGTCACATTCAGCCATGAGGACTGAAGAATTAAATATGACAATACAATATATTTTCCTTTATTTATAATGAAATCTTTGATCTCAGTGGAGGCTGGCAAAGACTGAGTGTTCAAGCTACTGTACATTTCTTTTCCAAATGCTAAAAAAAAATTAAACCCAGCAGCTTAAATATAAGCAAATAATAAAAACCGAAATAAAAATTGGCAGGAAATTTCAGTAGCACAAAAAAATAGATAAGTTTAAAAAATGTTTAGAGTAGTATCATGTTAAAGCCTCCTACATACACTAGCTTACCCACATACTATTACAGTACTAGCCCATATTTCATTGTAGAGATTAAGGATGCTTTATTTTCTGACCTGCATTAGAAAAGAAGCGAGCACATAACAATTATCTACTATCTTTAGTGTAAACTTCCTCTACCTAGTAAACCATGCCCCCTAAGGAACTTAATAGCTTTGCACAGGATTCTTGTCACAAATTTTGTCCCATTATCATTTTAATACTGAATTTTATCTTTAAATATTAATCATAAAAAGAACATAATCATTTTGAAAAAATGCTGTATCATGAGCAGCAGGGGATAAAATGGATACATTTATTCAGATATTTAAGGCTTTCTTGATAGTCTTTTATGGTTTATTCCTATAAATAAGAGTTTTTGACATTGGACAAAGAAAAATCAAAGGGATAGAAAACATCTTTCTATATAGACCTTTCCTTGGTCATTTCTTCCCCCAGCCTGAGTTCAGATTGTTGAGAAATATTCTTTAACTTATCATTTTCAGACATGCCATTATTACTTCTTTCATGCAACTAAGAACATGGAAAACAGAAGCAGTCCATGCAGAAGTCTTTTAAATCCCCCAAGAGATAGAATGCCAGAGATGGAGATGGAAGTTTGCCAGAGCTTCTCATTTGTAACACCTTCTAGGCATGTGGGTGTTGGTGTTGGCTGGCTACTGCCCCTAGGATCTCTTCCTTGTTTCTGGTTTGCCTGTCGCAGGGGTTGCTGATTGTGCTTTCATGGACGCTGAAGCTCCTCCCACCTGCAGCACATTGTCTTTTTAAATGATGTTTTTGTAGACTACAAAAAAAATGTGTGTGTGTATAAAACTTAGAGATTTGCACCATTCAGGTTTCTTTACAACTGGCAGTGCTGGACTTTGCCCAGCCTTCGGGAAAACATTCAACCCTATGCCCCTCCTATTCTTTAGAACTTTAATGTTTTTCTAAACTCTAATATGAATAAGGATCATCTGGAGAATGCACCTTGTTAAAGTCATCTAGTTAAAATGCAAATCCTTATTAAATGGTACTGGGATACAGGCCGGGCTTCTGAATTTCTAACGTGCTCCCAGGTGATGCCTATACTGCTGGTTCATGGATCACATTTTTAGTAGCAAGCCTTAGAACAGTATTCTCAAGGTGTGATCCCTGGACCAGCAGCAGTAGCATCACCTGAGAACCTGTTAGAAATGCAAATTTTCAGGTCAGGTCTCAGAACTACTGAATCAGAAATTCTGGGAAGGGGGCCCAGAAACCTGTGTTTTAATAGGTTCTCCAGATGATTCTGATGCACACTATGGTTTGAGGGCCTCTGGCTTACAGTATTATCTTTTGAAATATTTCTCCCATACCAAGTCATTATATAGAAGATGTTGAATATCATGGCAAAAACTTACTTTGCAGAGCATGAAACCAAAATACACCTCATATTCAACCACTAAGCTACCATGTGGAATAGATAAAAGTAATCTGCAGGGCTTCCCTGGTGGCACAGTGGTTAAGAATCCACCTGCCAGTGCAGGGGACACGGGTTCCATCCCTGATCCAGGAAGATCCCACATGCTGCGGAGCAACTAAGCCTGTGCGCCACAACTACTGAGCCCACATGCCACAGCTACTGAAGCCCGCGTGCCTAGAGCCCGTGCTCCCCAGCAGGAGAAGCCCCGACAATGAGAAGCCCGCGCTCCACAATGAAGGGTAGCCCCTGCTTGCCGCAACTAGAGAAAGCCTGTGCACAGCAACAAAGACCCAACAAGGCAAAAATAAAAACAAACAAATAAATAAGTTTATGAAAAAGCAATATGCAATCTTCATTTTCTCCTTGGAGAATTGATACATGAATATTTAGCTATGCTCCAATGTCATGAAAACAGATCATTATGTTCTGGAATATCTCACTCAACACAAACAGGTTGTACAGTTGACCCTTGAACAACACGGGGATTAGAGGCACCAACCCTCTGCGCAGTAGAAAATCTGCATATGACTTATAGTCAGCCCTCTGTATCTGTGGTTTTGCATCCTTGGATTCAATCCGGTGCAGATTGTGTAGCACTGTAATATTTACTATTGAAAAAAATCCATGTGTAAGTGGACCCACGCAGTTCAAACCTGTGTTTTTCAAGTCAACTGTGTAAGGTACCTAAGCAATGGAGTATTCAGAGAACACAAGAAGTGTTTTTCCATCCACTAGGGTATGATAGTAACCAAAAGACAAAAATGCCTCATGACCATCATATTGTAGAGGGGGTAGACATAAAATACATAAATTACAATAGAATATATATTACATAATTTATGTATATAATGGCATATATATGGTTGGTCCTGAGTTAGAAGCAGGTGGGTGACAAATAGGGAACTTCTCCGTCCTTGACCAAGTCCTGACTATTCTGATCCAATTGCTACAGAGGCTGTGGTATGGCTTCTTGGATGGGTTACTGCAGAGCCTGTGGTTTGGGCTCCCTGGGCAGTTGCTACAGAGTTTTCAGGTCAGAGTTCCATCATCATACATGGTCTACCCATTGTCCTCTTATATATTCAGCCTCTCACTCTGAGAGAGATGGAGAGCCATCTTAGAGTTTTGAACCCTACAATGAAGGGTTCAATGAAGAGAATTTGGTAATTTTATTTATATATTAAAATGGTCACTCTGGCTCTTATTTGGGGAATAGATGGTTGGGAGGTAAGGATGAAAGTAGGGAAACCTGCTCTAAGGGTATTAAAATAATCCAGGCAGATGTGATCCTTACTGGTATCAGAGGGTTATAGGTGGAGGGTGAGAAGCAGAATGAATTCAGAGAAAGAAGAACCAACAGGATTTCCTGAGAGACTGAACATGAGGTAATAGAAAAAGAGAGGCATCAAGAATGGCTACAGGGCTTCCCTGGTGGCGCAGTGGTTGAGAGTCTGCTTGCCGATGCAGGGGACATGGGTTCGTGCCCCGGTCCGGGAAGATCCCACATGCCACGGAGCGGCTGGGCCCGTGAGCCATGGCCGCTGAGCCTGCGCATCCGGAGCCTGTGCTCCACAAGGGGAGAGGCCACAACAGTGAGAGGCCCGCATACCGCAAAAAAAAAAAAAAAAAAGAATGACTACAAAATTTGCCTTGAATGAGTGGAAAAGATGGAAGTGTCATCAACTGAGGAGAAAGGCTGTGTGTGGAGGAGGTTAATGGTATGGAAGATATGAAGTTCAGTTTGCACGTACTCAGTTTAAGATGTTTACAAAGCATTCAAGTAAACATGGCAAGTAGGGAGTTGGATAAAAAGAGTTCAGGATAGAAGTCTAGATGGCATGTAAACTTGGGATGTGTCAGTAAAGTTATGGCTGTATTGGACTTCCAAGCGTGTGAGTGTAGACAGAGATAAGGATCAAAGACTGTGCCCCCAAGTGACCCACAATAAGAAATCGGAGTGATGAGGCAGATCTAGGAAGGAAGGCAGTAAGGTAGAGAGAAAACCACGAAATTGCAGGGGCCTGGAAGCCAAGAGGAGGAACCAACCAACCATGTCACATGCTGCTCCTTTTCCAGTTAAGTGGAGAGAACTAACCACAGGTTACAACGTGGGGATCAGAGAAGAGCAGCTTCAGTGAAGCAGAGGGGAAAAAACAGTGACTGGAGAAACTTTGAGAAAATCTGAAAGAAGAAGAATTGGACGTTGAAAGCATAAGTACCTACATTTAGGAGTTTTCCCGTCAATATGAGAGAAAGAATAGCATGTTATATGGTTAAGAAAAAACTAATAGAAAGAAATTGATTTTGCGAGAGAGATGGGAGACTCTCACCTCCTTGGGCAGGTGACAGGGCACTGGGGCCAGTGCACACTGGAGGGAGATCTCAAATGTGAGCACGGACTCTAGGGAAAGCAGCTGAATACAGATGCTGGTAAGCAGGTCAGTGTGATAGGGTGAGCTTAATTCTCCTTTGATCGCTCCTACTTTCTCAGACAAATGGGAAGCAAGATCATCAGCAGAGAATGAAGGGAGAGGCGTACTGGAGATTTGAGGAAAGAGGAAAAGGTATAAAAGAATCATTTCGAAGACTGGAAGTGTAGGCAGTCTGGGAAGAGTAGCTTGGTTGTCTTGAGCCATTAAGGACCTGTTGTTTGTGGTAATGGTATTAAGGGTAAGCAGATGGCTCTAACAAACAGCTCCCTAATCTAAGAACTAAATAAAAGCCTTTTGTTTTCCTCTATCTTATCACATTCCAGAGAGGTCAAAGAGCAGGGGGCGGGGTGGGGGAAAAGAGGTGCTTTGTTTTATGGATCTTTCTAGCTTGTGTCTTCAACCACTCCCCCTCCCCAACCCACTTCCAACTTCGAAGTCCTTCACTAAAATTTCTTCATGTATCTGGCAGAGGAGAGAAGAAAGAGGACCTGGGCAATTCCTAGGTTTTTAGGAGTCAGACCTGTAAGTGGTTTACATAACATGTGCTCACATTCCACCAGCTAGAAATCACCCCCAAATCTTCTGCTAGCTGCAAAGGAGATTAGGAGATGTGGTCAAGCTATGTGCCCGGGAGAAAAAGAAAAAGGAAACTGTGATCTGGTGAACACATAAAGTGTTGGCTGTAGACATGGATTTAGAGTGATACCAGACAGCATAGTTGTGTGTTTCTCTCCAGATACATTCATTCAGCTGCATGGTGTGAAGAATGTGCAAAGAGCTGGATTTGACCAATACTTGGGGTTTGCAGAGAAGCCCAAGAAAGTAAGTGAGGCAAGGAAGTAGAGGGTGTGAGCCACCAGGTGAATATCATTATTGACCTTTGAATTTAAGCATGAAAAGAAAGCAAGTGACAAGGTGGGGGGTGGAGGAAGTGAACACACAGCTCAATGAACTTTTTTTTTTTAAGCATATAGTTCTTCGATGATCTTGTAAAGGTTGTTAAAAGAACTATCTGGGGTAAACTATGTTTTCAAGTTTCATTGAGGGATGTCACATATGTCTAGCAAAAGCCTTCATAAAATGGCCAAACCTGTTCTCCAGTTACTGATTTCAGCAAGATTAAAAATAAAAAGAGAAAAAACAGCAATAGGTATTTGAAGAACAAAGGATTTTATGTTCTCTTTGATGATGATCCATTAAAATATTTTGCCCATGGTTTCTCATTGACTTAATTTGCATTCCTTTTATTCTCCAAAGAAATAGGACATAAGATGCAAGACTACTTTTATTGGTTTTCTTGTCAAGGTTTTGGGGACATCCAACTTAGATGAGAAGTTTTAATTGTATTGTCAGCAGGCATTAAAGTGTATCTTAAGTTGAAATGTATTTGCTGCCATGAATATAAATCTTATAAACAAATAAGTACTCAGTGTAAATTATCTGAGTTCCTTCAGCTAGAGGATTATAGAAGAAAAGTTTCCAAGGAGTCACAAACAGCAAAAGCACTTAGAGGGTGTTGTAGAAAGTAGCAACATTCAGAAGACTTTTTAATGTCTGTTTTACGATGTCTATAGAAATCAAAATCTGAAAGAAATGAGAATGTACACATTGACATAACTACTAGTGGCACAATTTTATAAAATAGTTTTTTATTCTAATATATCTATTTTTTGTTAAAGAAATAGACTCAGAGCTAGCAATAGGTAGATTTGTGACTGCTGTCATTTCCGTGAAGTACTTAGAACAGTGCCTGGACATAGATGCCTTTGTTTTATTTTAGTCCTATATTAGGAAACTATGTGCATAGTATCTGTACCTTTGGTACTTCTTTTAAAGAATTTACTCTTCAATTTTATTTAGTTTAATATAGCATTAGTTGGTTTCTCTTGCCAGAATTGAGATTAAGAACTCAATTTACTTTTTGACTGACCTGTGGTTATGTTTAGTTTTTCTGTGACAGAGTACGTGTGTGGTATTTTTGAGTTTCATGATAAAAGCATCTTTCTTTTAGACACAAGTCCACCAGAATAAATGTTTTTGTGTTACCTGACCCTCTGCAGGAACAAATTCACATTTGAACATGAGTAGCAAATTGGAGAAGTGATAAGATGCAGTTTTCAATCAACTAAGATGTTGATACCAATGCCTCATTTTTAACCACCCCCATGCAATGCATCATTAATAAATATACTTTTTAAGGCAAAAGTTAGTCGATTTTCAGGGGATTTTGATGCTGATGGACTTTAAGTGATTGAATTTATTCAAGTCCACAAATATCCATTTGCCCAGAAGCTGAATGAAAATTTTACACATGAACACCCACATAATTTGTCTTTTCTGTTAGTTTCAGTTATCTGAAGAGTTGCCTTAGTCAATTTTTCCCTGAGCAAAGCCACAATTCTAGATGACCTTTGGACTTAGAATTTCAACAGTGTTAAATACAAAGAATGGGAAATTTTGTCAGAGAAGTGATTGCACAAAAATATTCATGAATACCTAGAGATGTGCTGAAAACCCAATGGCCCAGAATTTGAATATATATTGCGTATTTACTATAAACTTAATGATAACAGTAAAGTTAGCTCTGTGCTAAGGATTACTGAGTAGGAGAGAGATATAAGACATATTGGTTACCCACAAATTATCATTTAGTTGATAAAAAAGTACATCATGAAACAAATGGTATATAAAAACACAAATTAAATGCTGCTACAATTAAAGAACTATTGCTATAAATAATGAGACAATGTGGTATACTAAAATAGTGTTAATTGAATAATAAACTGTCAATAAATGCTTTGTACATAAAAATCTCAGGAGGAAAGTGATTGTGAAACTTCAAGCAAGATATCATGCAGGAGGTGGATCTGAAGGATGGATAGAATATTAATAACTCGAGAGATAGTAGAGAGAATTCGCATGGGGGAAGGGAAGAGCAGGACCAAATCCAGAGACATAATCATGGAGGGTTCCTGGAGGTGAAGGGGAAGGGATGGTAAAAAAGTCAGCATCCTGAATCAAATGGAGTTTCTGGAGGGACTAATAAGAAATAATATTTAATAGGAAAGATTGAATCAGATTCCAGAGAGCCTTAAAAGAGGTAGGTGTGCTTTCCCTGAGCACAGTAGACCATTAGGGACTATTATAAACTTTTGAATGGAACAATAGTTTAAAAAACTTGTGTTTGAAGCTTAAGCCAATAGCAAAATATAGGAGAAATTCAAGCAGGGAAAAGGAAGGCCATAGGAAGAGCAAGTAGAACCAGTATCTGTCAGCCATCTCTGCAGGTTAATCTGTAACTATCCCCGAAGCAAACCTTAGAGTTATCTTTCTAATGTTCAGTGAAGCCCACTTCTTTTGGCATTCTGCCTTTCTTTTCCCTGTCCTTTGAACAACAGTTCAAATCCCTTGGTTCAGATAAATTGCATCTCAGCCCCTTATTAAAGAACTTGCAGACAGTATCGCTAAATGTTTTTTAAAGGTGAGCACTACAAATTATAGAATAGCAAATTTGGCATTGTTTACAGGGAAAACTCCAGAATAAATGGTCTTATAGAGTGTTTAATGTGGAAGAAGTGCTCTTTAAGTGCCAACACTGGCCCATAAATATCAAGTCATGGGACAAACCTCATTGCCTCTTCTGGCAAAGTTGTCACAATAAAGAGAAAGAGGGACTAGATATACTGAACCCAAATTTCAGTGAGGCAATTCACCCAGTGTATCTGGTGAGCTTACAACGTGAATGGCAGTTAGGAAGAATGACTGCATTTCCCCAGTTAGCCGCCATCTTTGGATAAATATAACCTGGAGGGAGGTCTGTGAGAGCTTCCATAAACTTGTCTAGTTCATGAGTCAGATTCCAAAATTATCTCAACAGATTTAGATCATGGAGAGGATTGAAGATGAGTTTTAAGAGGCATAATGGAAAGTTTCAATCCTTGATATGGGCCAACCATCACTCAAGGACAGGCTGGGAATACTCGAATAATGAGAATATCATGGAAAAGATAGCAATACATTTTATTTTAACTATTCTCCTGAGAACAAATCCTCAATTTATGTCATCTGATAACTTATAATTCTCACAGTGAATATTCAGATAATAAATTCAGAAGGGAGATATGATAGGACAAGATAGATCTGGGGAGCACCCCGGCATAGCTAGCTACTGGCAATGAGCACTGGAAGGGCTGACTCTTCTATCCCAAGGGTGATTTTCCCCAAACAGTTCACTCGTACAACTCTTTTAAGTGAAGGATTTTATCTGCATTTTAACCCCTCATGCCTGGAAAATGACATACTTATTCACACACTTGCAATTCCCACTAACTAAAAGCCCTCACAGAGTAGCTGCATGTTTTGATGCTCAGTGTGTAATTCCATGCCATTCGAATGATATATAAGGAACTTAGAACCGTAGTTTAGACTAAGTTTGTGCTTCCAGCAGAACTGGAGATTTACAGTACCTAGCAGCACCAGCTCTCTGATGTTATATATGAAAAGGAAAAATTAAATTTTTTGTTTCTGTTTTTGTTGCTCCAAAATGTTCTTCTCATTTATTTTGCTGGAGAATAAAATCTAAGAGGTGAAGACCAGAAACTGAAGTTACTAATTAGTAATTTGGAACTGTTTTATAATTTCCATATAATCTTGTTATTAACTGAAAGGAACCCTCAGTCGCTGCAGACTATCTCTTTTAAAAACTCAGTCAGGCTTTTCTCTGTTTGTTTTTTGGAAGCATGAGGTAGTGGAATAAGCACAACTGTGAAAACATTAAACAGGATTTAGGTTGTTCACGGTATTGGGTGACTGGCTCACCTACTTTCTCCACAGCATTAGCACTTTGGTTTCCACACAACCAGAGAACAAAGAAACGAAGTCTTGAAATGTACACACTCAAAGATAACAATATGATACATTTAGCAAACACATAATATGAGCAGAGTCATACACTGTATGTACTGTAGTCAGAATTTTGGGTAAGTCTTA
The DNA here is from genome assembly GCF_949752795.1 of Hyperoodon ampullatus. Classification (NCBI taxonomy): domain Eukaryota; kingdom Metazoa; phylum Chordata; class Mammalia; order Artiodactyla; family Ziphiidae; genus Hyperoodon; species Hyperoodon ampullatus. Next base: position 18,186,396 of record NC_136933.1, read on the forward strand.
CTTATTATTGTAGATTCTTCCAGATAAAAGATACCATGATGTGTTTGAAGTATATGCTTTATAAAAATCTGAATTTACAAAATTCTTAGGCATATATCTAGAGTACAAAAGAAGACTTTTCCAATGTAAACTGCTTGGAACGCTTCTATTATTTAGAGAGAATAATAACTTCTATGTAAACACTTCTATTATTTAGAGAGAATTAACAATCAGATCTGAAATAACAGTGCAGAAATCAGGTTTCTAATCCTACAGCCAAATCCAACTGAAACTGGAAAGTTCAGCTCATTAAAGAATAAGCCACCCCACGTTATTGGTATATGAGCAGTAAATAACCAGAATCTTTCTATTACAAATCTTTTCTGTACCGTGTTATTTATTATTGTGGTTTCCATTAAGGGAGAGTATAATCTAGAACTGAATATGGTGCCCTTCTCATACTGACTCAGGATTAAGAAAAAGTAGATGTAAGAAGCAATGTTTTCTAAAGTTATAAAGTTTTGGTTCTCAAAGAATTTAAAATTATAGAGCAAGAAAAGGTTTTTGCAATCAACTAGTGTTACCCTGTGTTTTAGAAGGGGGAGAATGGGGTTCAATAGTACATGGTGGCCCTAACTCATGGCAGAGCGAAATTGAGAATTGATCTGTTGTCTCATAGAACTAAATAAACCACAGGAGCAAATGATATCTAGTTATTATTAGTGTTCAACTATTATCTGTTACATGAATCACCCCACAGTCTCCCGAGTAAAGTACTTTCCATACGTCTGTTCATACAGTGAGTGCAAGCGAACATACTTAACTCGCAGCAATGTTTTCCTAAAGAAGGTAAATCCGTCAACAAGGCATGAGGGTAAACTAAAAGGCTTCATAGGTATAATCTTTGCTCTGGGGCACTTTAAAAATCTACGGAGATGTTCACTGATTTTATTTATTTATTTATATCTTTCCTATGTAATTATCATAAGATTTCCAACACAATTTTAAGCCAATCTCTTAATTCTCCCAAGGTGTAGCATTTCCTGCCTCTCTTAAATGGAAATGAAAAATTTTAGTACCTGTTGGTGAAATGCACTTAGATTGCCATTTCTGCCGCGCTCAACTACAAGTTTGACTCTCACTATATGAACTAAAAACTTGAAACACAACTCAACCTCTTTGCAGTTTATTCACTTAAAGTTTCAAGGCTAATAGTCACTGGACTGGGAACTCAGCTTTTACCAAACAAATAGCCATGCTATTATGTTCTCTCAGGCACCCCTTGTATCTACTGCCAGAAATTATAGTCAGTACCAAGGGAGGGGAGTAAAGACAATGACCATTTCATTCATTCATTCACTCACTCTTTCATTCCACATTTATTAAGAACCTACTATGTTTAGTCTGGCAGCCAATTGCTGGGATACTCAAGCACTCATAAGACACGGTCTTTATTCTTAAGGAAATTAAGGTCCACTAGAAAAAGGAAGACATGCATACAGATATGTGCCTTGAAGTATTACAGATTCTGTGAGATACACACACATCAAGTTTACAAGGCAGAAAGAACCTCTTATGTATCATTTGCCCAACTGTTTTATTGGTAAAACCCTAGCTATTTTACCTTAAGCTCACTGTCTTTAATGTATAATGATTCTGATGAAATGATTCATAGTGATCAATTACTCAATCATTTAATAGTTTTTATTTTTAACTCTTCAGAAAAGATTGAACAGATTTAAAGAATTCTTTGCCTGGGAAAATTCACTTACAAACTTGAACACATTAAAATGAAAATGTGACCCAGTTTTAGCTGCTAAGGAAATGTCATCAGTGTGATGTTTTCCACTTCACAGTGTATTTCTAGGTCCAGGTACGTTGGCTTGTGAATGGAGCTCAGAGTCTACAGTGCATAAACATGATGCATGACTCTGATTAATTTAAACAGAGTTCATGTACCTTTTTGAAAAGTTTTAGGGATCACTTAAGCATGTAGTTCTGTAAGATTACATTTTTGGCAGCAGTGGGCATTTGGAATTTATGGAGTCACTCCAGATCACTGGGATTTTTTTGAGCACAAATAGGATTTGACCCGTCACACTTCAACCACAGTCATTCTTCAGCTTCCAAATAGTAAATACGTGACAAGTGAATACTTCTAAAATATTCTCATTGCTTTTTCAGTATGTTCTTTCCTGAAAAAGCAAACAACAAAATAAGGATCTTTTAGTTTTGTAATTGTGCACAAGACATAAATATAATGGCGCTGCTTAGAGAACACTGCTCATTTGTGTGGGGAGGGGAGGTGTGTCCTGCTGCTCTCAAGAGTAAAGGATCCCAGGTCTGGATTTTTATCTGAGCCATTTTCCCCTGCTTATAAGGTGAAGTGTTCTGTGGAAATAAGTGAAGACCACTCAAATGAAAACAGGCAGGGGCTATGTATTCAGAGATTGCCACAGCACAGAAGTCAACCACTTGCATTCGGCAGAGATTCAAAGGCAGGCAGAGCAGTGAAAAAGCTTTGTGGTGAAAAGAGGGAAGGCTTTGGGTACCCTGTGACTGAAAGCTGTTGGCCTGGGGAAGTTGGACATGGGCTAACTAGAAAGGGCACATCTTACGTGATTGGTTGAGGAACTACTTGGCTTTCTCTAGTTGGTCCTGAGTAGGAAGTAGTGGTGAAAAATAGAAAAGTCCAAGTCTTTGATCAGGTCCTGACCATTCTGGGCTGACAGCTGCAGGGCTTGTGGTCCGAGTCCTGTTGTTATTATGGCCTGGTCTGGCCGTCGTCCATTTGTCTATTCAGTCTCTCCCTTTTAATTTCTCCCCACACTTCTGACACTAGCATGCTACTGTCTCTTGTCTCTTCCTGATACAAAGGCAAATGAGGCACCCTGAATACACCCCTCTGTACGATCATAACTGAGGGAATACCACTGGGCTTTAGGGTGAACATTTGTAAAATGAGCATGAGATCTTGTGTGTAATACTGAATTCTTTAATTCTCACTTATGTAAGACTAAAAAAAATACTGTTTATGGAAGAACAGTGTTTACTTAAGACAGATTAGAAAAATATTTATCAAATTATATTCCACCAAACTCTAATGTGATACCTGATATTCACGGATATTCTATTTTTAAAAAGGAGAAGGGAATTTCCTCTACAAGAAAGCTTGAAGACCACTGAGTGCAAGTTTGAAACAGCCTGGATGGGGTGGATTGAGAGGGGCTCAGTGAATATTGCTAAGAGTTGAAGGTGGGTTTTGCTGTGTGATACTAAGACAGATGACATTTTTCTCATTGATCTCATTGATTAGTATACAGATAAAACCTTGTTTCTAGGTTAATATGAGTAAAAAAATGGCCTCTGAAAACTAGAACATGATAGGTTTCATCTTGATGAAAAGAGCTTAGGCTTGAAATTGTTGCTATGGCTTCACCACTGCAGCACTTAAAACATATTTTTTTACCCCCAGATTTTGCTAATTTGTACATTTGGTTTTAGGTTTAGTTCTTCTCTAAGCCAGACTGTCCTTCATAAGTTTTATTAGTAAACTTAATCATTTGCCTCAGGATCAGTCACACCCTGATTCTCACCCATACCTGATTTGGATAATATAGATGATGAAATTTGGGACTTTGAGCTGATGATGTTGATAAAGTTTAGATATGAGTTGATGCTGGAATGATGGAGACTTTCAGGATGCTGGAGTTGAGTAAATGTATTTTGCACATGGGAAGGACATGAATTTTGGGGGTGGGGTGGGTAGACTATTAGAGATTGAATGGTATCCCCCAAAATATATAGTTAAGTCCTAGAACCCAGTACCTCAGAATGAGACTTAATTTGGAAACCGGGTCTTTAGAGAATTAATCAAGTTTAAATGAGGTCTTTAGGGTAGGCTCTCATCCAGTGTGACTGTTGTCCTTACAGAAAAGGAGGAAATTTGGACACAGAGGCAGACAGGTACTCCAGGAAGGATGATGTGAAGAGACACAGGGAGAAGACAGCCACCTACAAGTTAAGGAGCACCCGAGGCTACTAGAAACCAGACAAGAAGCCTGGAGCAGATCCTTCCCTGGTGCCTCAGAGGGAGCAGGTCCCGGCTGTCAATTTGACTTCTGGTCCCCAGAAGTTCTGTTGTCCTAAGCCACCTAGTTTGTGATCTTTTGTTAGAGTAGCCCTCCTGGAAACGAATACAGATTTTGATACCATTTTTGGATCTACAATTCAAAATCAGTAGGTGCCCATAGACTCTTAAACCTTTTAGTTAAAGTCCTGGTTTCCTTTACCATTTCACAGAATGCTATTTGACCCTGAGCTGCTGACTAGATTTTTTTTTCCCCCAAATGCTGCTCTTGCAACTTTTCCAATTGCTGAATTATGCTACCAAGCTTTCATTTTATTAAATAGTGAACAAATGAGAACTGTATATTTTTACTTATTTCCTAGAGAACCTAAATTACACAGGCATGCATTTACCATTGCTTTGGGATCAAAAAAAGAATAAGACGTTAGCAAACAAGAAATATTTTCCTTAGAAAAATTTAGGAAAACAAAGCATAAGATACTATCTGATATCTGACTTTTCAGTTCAACTGTGATACCAGAGGCAGAAAGCTTGGCCCACTCACTTGTCACTTATTCTGTCTTGTCCTGTCCCACTCTTTCCCACTACCACTAATCCAGATTTCCTCTTGAAAACTTTGAAGACTCTTTTGCTTGACTTTGCAGGGCATATTAAAGTTTTAAGGTTTTAAAACTCTTTTAGTTGACTTCTTATGGCATATTAATATATTTACTTATATTCTCCTTCCACCATTTAAATAATCACATTTTATTTCATTTTATAGTCCCAAGTATTTACATTTTTATTGTCACATTTACTTCCACCTTTATTACTTGATTTACTAACTGTAAATAATCTATTTTTCATTCCAGTTGTAAAAGATTAATAAATTTGTATATTTATATTGACTCTCACTTTCTCTCTCTTCCCCACCCCATTTTTTATCTACACCACTTCTAGATCAAACAAGTTTATAAGATATGCATTCTGTTATGTAACTGTAATCTACATTTATTCGAATCTTAGAACTGAATTTATTTAATATTAACAATTAGCTTTTGTCATAGTTTCTCCATCCATTTCTTGATTCTGGGAGAAAGAAGGGTACACAGAAACAACTTTTTTTCTATGTTCAATAACTTAGGTCTTATTTTTTTCATTCATTTATCATTGTTTCTCTGAGTCTATGAGGAATTTTCTTGAGAAATACTTAGGAGCTATTGTTCTCTTGCCTTCTAGCATTGAATGCTGTGATGGATAAGTCTGAGGATGGCAATACAATTTTTTATTGTTAGTAACTTTGATTTTAACTGAGATTTGAAAAAGGATTATATCTTTTGTTAATTAAGTAACTTATTATGATATTTATTGAAGTCATTTTTCTCATTCACTTTTTCCTTAGGGCATAATAGGCTTTTCCAAACTGTAAATTTAAGCCTTCTTCTTTTTTTCTTTTTTTGGAGAGTTTTATTGTACTACATATTTAAATATATAGTCTTTATTATTGTCCTTATTTCTTTTTATCAGATCAATTATATATACATTGTATTTCATTTGCCTATCTTCCAAATCTATCATTTTCTTTTACCCTCTTAAATTCTTTATTAAATTCTACTTAATTTTGCTGATTCTCTCCTTTTTCCCTTCATGCTCCTTACTGTGTTCAGCAGTGTCAATTATCCTTTGGTTGCTTCCAATTTCTCCCTTAGTTCTGTGATTTTTTTTTCCTTTTCTACTTCTTTTCTGAGATCTGCCAGCCCAGCCTACATTTAATCTTTTTCTGGTGTCCTGTTATCATTTACTTGAATTACTGTTTTTACTTGGTACTTTTGCATCAGAGATATTGTTTTTAAATTCATGAGAAACATTTTATTGCAATTTTTATCTGCTCAGTAAAAACCATTTTTTTGTGAGTGTTCTTTGCCTGCCGTTTGTTTTTGCTTTTTCAACCCTCTTCTTTTTCTGTAGTATCTTGGTTGCTATCTTATTTGGGGTTCATTTTATTGTTCATCTTTGAATAAAATCAGTGTTTCTTTAGCCAAATCTTTATCAGAAGTTTGTATAAAAGAAGAGTCTAGGGTTGTGTTCCAGACTAGTGGGAATTTTAATCATGACCTGCTATTCTTTTATGTGTTACTTCTTTGCCAGTGGATAGATTTAGTCAATTCTATAGTTGTTCATGATGAAAAGTCTCTACCTCTGTCTCTTGCCTCATCAACAGACTACCTCCTGCAAATGTGGATTGTCTAAAAAAACCCATTGTTTGTGCTCTGAAAATATTTTGTTGGCCTTTGCACTCTTGTCTATTATTATAAACAAAGAATTTGGTTTAGCACCTCAGAGTGCATTACTTACCTCTGAGACTTATACACTTTCATGCATTTGTAGGTACATACAACCAGTGTGTCCTCTCTTTGATCATATAACCCCATTTAGATTATCAGCACCTGAAGCCATCTCAGATATTTCGTGGTTCAGAATTTTAGATGATTTCTATGTTAATCAAAGCCACAATTATAATGCCAAGATAGTTCAGTTTCCAGACTCAGCTGTATATAATGACCATGAACAACTTCCTTCTATCACCTCTCTTCAGATTTTTGAGTGATAAAGTCACCTCCACATTCAGACCCAAATTTTGACCCATTTACAGCTTCAGGAAGTTGACATGTCGTTCAATGGGAACCTTTACTTAAAAACAAAATTCAGGAGAGCAGAAGCAAAGAATGAAAAATGTTAGAGATTTGGTAAGAGATAAGCTCTAAGTTCAGTAGTAAAGAGCATAGAATTTTTTTTTTTTTTTTTTTTTGCAGTACGTGGGCCTCTCACTGCTGTGGCCTCTCCCGTTGCGGAGCACAGGCTCCGGACGCGCAGGCTCAGCGGCCATGGCTCACGGGCCCAGCCGCTCCGCGGCATGTGGGACCTTCCCGGACCGGGGCACGAGCCCGTGTCCCCTGCGTCGGCAGGCGGACTCTCAACCACTGCGCCACCAGAGAAGCCCGAGCATAGAAATTTGATACACAGAATTATTGAAAAATGTAATTACAGTGAAAGCAGAAGATTGTAACAAGGCACAGAAGAGGAGAAAGGTAGAAGAGGTTTCTAATTTTTAAAGTCTCGTAAGGTTATTTTTAGTTAACACTCAATAGCTTTACAATCTGGATTGAATTACAATCTGGAATTAAGAAACAGATCCAGCTCAAATAGAATCAGAATAAATGTGATAATAATTTTAGAATGTTTATCCAGAGAAAATCCCATCATGCCCATGATTTTCACTATTTGAAAGAAGCAATAATGGCTCTGTCTTTCTAAATTAATCATACATACAACTGGATGCCAATGCTAAAGTGATCATTAAAAATGTATGTAGGTCCCTGAGCTTGGTTAAGGATGTAATTAACAAGAAGTAAGTTTACTAATGCAAATACAGTGGGCATATATGGATTAGGTTGAAGAAAAAAATTCTTTTTGGTCTACTGTTTTATTGAAAGTGGTTGCTAGAAGACATTTATTTTGTGTGTTTCAAGATCCATTACTAACAGCGCTAGGAGTCCCTTTAGTACAATTAAAACCTCTGTTTATATTTTTCATTAGCTGCAGTTGTTCCCTAGTTTAATTATCACAGCCATGTAGCCAGTGTCCCACTTTATTGTTCATCTGCTCTTCAGCTGCTGTAAATCTTAAAATTGCATGGAGCTATACCTTATTATTCAAAAAATTTTAAAATCCATTTGTTTCAGTTTCTATATGTCCAGAGATATGGTTCCAAACTCAGGATTCTATAGGTTGACTAGACTGGGGATTGGATTACACATTTTAACACAATTCATTGTAGTAATTAATGGATTTACATGGAAATATGCAGTAAATAAATTTACTACCCAAGGTCCAAATCCTCCCTTTAATTCTATTTGTATGTAAATTCTGTTCATGTAAGTTTTATTCTAATATAATCAGCCAAACTGAACTAAATTTTATTACTTTTAGAAAACTGTTATACTGATTATGATGAAAAGAAATTAATCTTTACTCTGTTATGAGACAACATTGTTCTTTGGTGTGTAATGCAAATGCTTTTTCTTTACTCCATTTGGAATGAATTCTGTTTACACATAAGCCATGTACACCAAATCTAAGTGTTTTCTACCTGTGGCTTATTTTAAGGTCTTAAACATTTTCCTAATCTTTTCTTAGAAAACTGTAAAAGAGTGTGCATAGTTAAATTAAATCATTATCCCGTAGGATGGCTGTAAGCGAATTGCCACCTGAAATTTCGCTTTTCAAGAATGTTACCCCCATTCCTAACTCCTGACAGCAATGGAGCAATCATTCAACAGATGTTTCTTGAGTATGCACTGAGTGCCTAGCACTCTTCTAGGCATTGGCAATACATGTATGAACAAAACAGATAAAACTCCTGCTCTCAAGAAGCTACATCCTAACAGAGTGATTAAGCGTCAGTGTGACTTAAGTTCATCCCAATTAATTAAGAGCAGAGTGACCTTAGGCTGATTACTTATTAGTTCTGATCCTCAATCTTTTCATCTGTAAATCATTCCTAATACTTACCTCATATGGTTACTGTGAAGATTAAATACAATATTGTATACATAGATCACTTAGCCCAGTACTGTGACATAATAAAGGTTTGATACCTTTTATTATCTATATTTACTTACTTTATCTTGACAGTAACCACAAGCTTCCTGGATCAGAGGCAGGCTGATTATTTACTTATTGGTAATCCTAGCATTGGTTTCCTGTGCTCCAGTCTTCCATAGGTCAACATGATGAGGGCAGATATTGTGTGTGCAAAAGCAGGATTTGCACACAGGAGAGAAGCCCCGAAATGATCAATCTCAGAATTTATGTAGGAACTAGATGCCCTCCTAAGAGACGGAGAAAACCTGTGCTCTAGAAAGTAAACAGACCCCCTCTAGGAAGAAAAGAGGGAAAGTCCTTAAGAGATTACAACCCTTTGCAATGTAAACAAATGGCTCCAAGAGAGATAAACCTGTACCTCTCCCTAGGGGACTTAACTGTCTTGAATTTTCAGGGCTTTTGTCATTTACTTGTCCCTTTAGCCAGGTTGCCAGCAACGTGTGATCAGAAGGCCCTGACCAAGCAGAAACAAGAAAAGATTCATACTGTTTTTTGACACTGTTCATAAGCTCTAATGGCTATTCTTGTTAACATTATTAGCAGTCACTGCAGCATAGGGACATTGGTATATGTCCCAGGAGAGAGGGCTTAGGAGAAATGATCCATCCTCGGCAAAATGATGGCATTTATCCTCATGATATTTTTCTTTCCTTTCCTTTCCTTTCACTATTTCAAGTACATCATTATGTGGTTTCTCTACATACTAGGCACTCTCCTGTCCCAACCTTGTTACAGACATAAAACCATAAAACGTTAGAGTGAATTAGTTCATAGTATCCATGACCAAGGGGGATTCTGTACAAACTAGTCAAATAAATAAGTTTCTTGAAAAATGATTCTGGGTCAAATAAACCTGGAGAAAGCTAAGGCACATATCTTCACTCTTAGACAGTCACGAGACAAAACCATGCTACACGTGCTAAGTTTTTCAGGATTATTTTTTTAACTAATTATTAAAAAAACATTATGAGTGCAAGAAGCAAAACTTATAAGAATGAACGAATAGCAGTGGAGTCTCAGATTCTGAGGGGCAGTTGCGTAGAAGAGATAGGGCCTTCTCAGCACCCCTCCAAAATCACCTGACATAGGTAAACACCAACTCAACACCATATACACATACATATATATCTATCTAACTATATCTATCTATCTATATCTATCTATATCTATCTATCTATATCTATCTATCTATATATATATATATCTCACCTATTAGGTGCCAGACTTCACACTGAACATTGAGGATACCAAAATGTCTTATGAGAGACTGCTTTACCTTTGAATATCTGAGGTACTCGTAAGATCTGTCTTAAACTGTTACTCAAATCTCCCATAAACACTGCGTAAAGTCTCAGGATAATCCTCTCTTAAGCACTACTTATGTCGTTTGTGTTTAGTAAATAAATTTCTTTGTTTTATTGGGGGGGTAGAAGGGACATCTAATTTCTAGTATATCTTCTCAAATGTCCTAATCAATTTCAAGGAATCTGTAAATGTTTCATCTTCCCAATGTATTCTATTTCTAAAGGAGCAATGCTCTCTCTTTTTTTTTTTTTTCTTTTTCTTTTTCCCAACTTAGCAGAATCCTCCATGATCGGGATAAAACAGGGGAGGTGCGATGAACCCAGCTGTTGTCCGACAAAGAGCATGAGAGAGGAAGGAAGTTGGAGGAAGGCAGACCACATGTCCATAACTCAGAACTCTATCTCTTTTTCCTGCTCATTGATGCTGCTAAACTAGCAGAGATTATGGCTACATATTATTATATTGATAATCTCCATTATTTAAATGATTTCTAACTTTATAGCCTCCAGTTGTCTACTGGTCCTAGGAGAGTCATTCCTTAACTCTGTCTGTTAAGATAAGCACACCTGCCTCATCAGAAAACCTGACAACATCAACTTTAGATCAGCATCCTATGAATTTCAATAGAAGTGATATCAGCTCAGATAGTTTGAAGCCTATTTATTCTAGAATCTCATTTTACTTTAAAGCAATAACAGAGCAGTATGAATACCGAAAACCCTGAGAACTATCCCTGGAGTGATCATGAGTGGTCTTAAAGAGATATATTACCTTAAGGAGATATATTATCTTGACATTTCAAAATAACCAAAAATAAAATAAAATAAAAAATACAAGGCAAACAGCAGATCAGAATATCTAACTTAGAAAATGGAAATCAGTGCAACTAATTAAAACTCTCTTGAAATTTGAACTCGTCTAGAAGGTTAAAATGGTGCCAGTAGGGCATAGTCTTGAATTACAAGAAGAAGAAAAAGTCTGATGGTTAATTTATGAGACAATTTTACATCCCTCAGACACTGCCTTCCCGTCATCTGCGTGGTAGCTCTAATTAGATGTGCGCTAAGTATTAGGTTACCCTGCCCTTGTCCTCCTCCAGCACCAGTTACCTGGTAACCCTGGGAAAGGCACTTGAGCTCTGAAAAGTGAGGGGTTCTAAGTTAACTGAGGGTTCCACTAGCTCAGGAATTCTGCCTCTGGTAACAAGGGCTAAAGAAATCCCTGAGCTCCCCGAAATTGCATGCAAACTGAATGAATGTGCATTTGTGGGGTTTTTTTTCCCTCAGGGAGTTCCCAATTTTTATCAGATTCTCTTCTTCCCCTGCAAGGTTAATAACCACTGCAGCAGATAATCTCTAAATCTGCCTTTCTGTCTAAACTGCTTGAAGCTTCTGTGATTTTTACAGTTTCATATTTTAGTCACATTTTCTCAGGGCACAGGACGTGTTTGGAGTAAACTGGATCCCTTGAAATAACTGATCCATTTGAAGTCTTGACTTGTCATTGTTTAGTGGGAAGCAGTATTTTGTTCTGCTCTAGGAGTCTGGAAAAGTGGACACAGTAGCCATTAACCCTCTACTCTTTTCCATTTTCCTTCTTTCTCTACACGAATGCATATATTTGAACATTATAGGCCAGTGTTTCAGTTCTCATCTGAGAGAGTTACACAACTGCCTTCAGGACAAGACTCCTTTTTCATGGTGGTTCTTATAGACACAACAGTTGAAACCCTTGCATTGACATCCGACACAAGTTCACAAGCCTCAGCTTTTAAAAAGAGTGCCTCACCTAAGCATAGGAAACATCAGCAGACAGCCTGTGCACTCACAAATTTAAGCTGGGCTGGGGGGGTGGGAATGATGTAATATGTGCTTTTTTCCTCCACAGTCCACAGACCTGCTTAATTCTCAGACTGACAGGAGAAGGCCCTGACCCCTAAGAGGAACTGCTGGGGTTCCCCAGTGTAAGCCCCAGTGTAGACCAAGCGCAGAATAAGGCCCATGATTTTTGAAAGTCCGTATATCCTCATATCTCATTCTATCCCATGCATTTCAAAGAGATTTCTAGACAGGTTTGCCAGGCATTGAAGGTAGGACGGAGAAACAGGAAGAACTGTGAATCGCCGGGTTCTGGCATATATGTATGAGACAGGGGAGAAGAGAGTGTGTTTTTATATCAATTTTGCAGCAAAGAAAAAGTTGCCTTGGGTATGCTTGCTTCACTTCTCTTATTTTGGGGCTGCTAGAAATAGTATCCATTGCTCGCCCAGCCGCTTCTCATTTTCCAACCTTCTCTCTTTGGGTACAGATGTCTCACTGAAGGTGCTCAGGTCTGAGTCCTTTTAAACAGCTGTCCCTATGTCCTTGTCCTGGACACAGTATGTATACAGGCTACTTCTTCCTGTCCTCTGTGCTCCTGTCCCCACTGACTTCTGTTCTTCTCAACTGCATTTTCTAACACAAACTGATTCTATCTGCTGCACTTTCACAGGGCACGCTCTGAGTAGTAACAGAAGGAGCAGGAATTTTAAAGTATTTTGTTAAAGCTCTGATTTGGAAAGCTAACTTCCACTTTTAAGCTCTGTGACCTTGAAAATGTTACATAACTTCTCTGAGTTTGTCAGAATAAAGCTCCGAAGCAGAGTGTACACACAACTCTTGAAGTTCACTCTCCAATATGTCTGCTTTCTCATCAAGTAGGGATTGAGGTGGTGGTTCGGTCTCTCTGTACCACTGTGTTTCACACAAGCTCTGGTACTCCGGAGACTACGAGCAAACGCTGCTGACTGAGCAAATGGCCTCAACGTCCGTACTGAAGCTAGGAATGAACACACTTCGCAGGATTGTTGTGAGAAATACATGAGATCATTGATTCTTTCATTCAGCAAATAGTAATGGCTGCAGTATAAACCATGGATGAGTACGGTGGGTCACAGAGCACAGATAATACTTGTAAACTGGCTTTTTCCTTCCTTTCCCTTTCTAGGACTCAGTGCAGGTGGCTGCTGGGAGCACACCTCTTACTTTCCTTGCCGACACTGGCCTGTTGTAAGGTCATCCTCAGCTACTCTACAAGTGAAGGAAGTGCAAGTTCTCTGTCTCTGGTGAACCAGAGGATGCCAACATATCGAGCAAGGCTGGGGTCAGGAGCTCTCACCCTGGAGTTAGGACAAATCGGTTTGAATAGGTTTCCATGTCCATGCGGAGACGATTTCTCTGGGACGAAATTTATATTCCATAAAACAAGGAGGTTGAAATATTTGGTCTCTAAGGTACTTCCTGTTTTAAATTCTAGAACTTACCTAGCACTTAACCTCACAGAGTACCACATAGTATTTTCTTTTATATCAAGTCTTACTTCTTTACCTAAATGGAAAGCTTCTTATAAGCAGAGATGATGACAGGTATTTCTATATCCCTCCCATGCCCAGAACACTCTTTAATGAAGTAACAGGTCAAATCTTTATTCTTTAGTTAGCAATAGGAATACAGAATATTTCAGATTTGTGTAACAGCCTCCAGGGCTTAAAAATCAAAGATATTCCATTTGGTCAAGAATCAAACATTCAGTTTGGGACATTTTAGAAACTGTAATATAACTTATTCTACTTCTAGCAAAATATTTGGGGTTGATTATATTGCATATATCATTTTATCTCTAAAATCATACATTGAGAATAACATTTGTTTCACAGAGGGGACTTGTACAAGCATAAACTTTATCACCTTGGAATTCATTTTATGAAAGACATACACCTTTCTTTGAAAGGTCTGTTAGTTTCCAAACAAGAAAGTTTCTGCATGGTGAACCTGACAATTCAATGTGCTTGGCTCTGGGAAAAGGAACTGTGTTAAGTTTGTAGGAGATAAAGTACAATAAAATAAAAAATATAACGCCTCAGAAATCCATGAGGAGGTACAATCTCCCCTGCAACAAAGTGTGATTACAACTGGGCATCCTTGACTAGGGTCTTCTGCATCTTTGAGTCTCCTTGTCACACTTGCAAACGCTGTTGGAGAGCCCGGAGGATGAGGACAAAGAGGGTTGTAATGAACGGGGCTTTGCAGAGCCCAGCGTGGTGTCCATCAGCTGAGTGACTCTGCCCTCTGCCTTGAAACAATGAACTGTTCCATAGCCTTCTCTTGGTCGAAGCCTTCAAACAGAAAGCAAAACACCTTGGAAAATAGACTTTGTGTGGCTTCCCTCCGTGTTGAGCTCCAGAGCGGTGGGGTACAGACTGGTGCATCGGTCTGAAAGTGGTGAAGGAGAGCAAGACAAGGGTTTCAAGGAAGTTGCAATAAAGCAACCAGAGTGCTTAAAGCATTCCGTCCAGGTTGTTTTCCATTAAAGGTAACATTTGATACCATTCATCTTCAGTGTCCCCTGTCTCCTTGGGGCCTCTACTTCTACATCTTCTATCTTTGTCCTATTGGAGCGGTGACAGTGATTTATCCATCTGTTAGATCTTGTTTATCCTTGGCCATAGCTTGTTTTTCAAACATTCCATCCCTGAAATGTCCAAATTAACCTGCCTCTTTCAGTAAGGTTTATGGTGCTCTGAAACTATGAAATTAAATAGTAAATCAATTTGTTAATATAATGTTAGTATCCATCCAAAATGTATTATTTCACTCAGAAATGTTGACGCAGTGCCTTTAACCTCAAAGTGAATATTTGTTCTCAGTAAATCTCTCCATTTTGGGTTTGTTCTCCCCCGGTTGATTATGTAAGTGGCTGTTTCAGTTTAGTTATATTATTCAATGTATAACACACGTTACTTGCTGATATTTATGTAATTATTTCCTACTTATTTCACTCACTAGTGATATTTTTCTATTAGCATACTCATTGCTTAAATATTATTTTGATTTGCTCATTTCTCATATATTGTTTTCAGCCTTATCACTATATGAAAAGGTTCAGGCTTATCAAATCTTTCCCACTATTTCAATTAAATAGCCACGAATTATTATTGGCTTTTAAAAAATTCTATTTGTCTGACCTGAATTGTCAACCAACCTTAATTAAAAGAATGGAATGAAGCAATTCAGGAAGAAATGAGGGAGTGATAACCAACTAACTTGAAAAGGTTATGGTAAAAAAATTTTTTAAACAAACATCTTGAGATAATATTGAAACAAAAAAAAAATTGTAAGTGACAGAAAGGGGCAGATACTCTTCAGAAGGAGGTCAGCTTTATTTCTATGAAACTAGCTCCTGTGAACTGAAACCCTCGAATTCCTGTTCTGTGTTCTCACTGTTATCAAATCCTGCATACACTGAGGAAGCTCTGCCCTTTCTGAGAGATGGCAAGCACATTCTTTCCCACATTCTGGTGACACTGGAAGGTTCCCTGATTGTTCCTGGTAAACAGATGTAACATTTATAAGGCAATGGATGGTGCTTACTGGAAGGTAATGCTTTCACAACAGCTCAAAATTAATTATCTAAAAATATGTTTCATCGTCTGACCTCCAAAGTAGTTTCCTCTTTCGACTTCTCTATTTTGACCAAAGTCCTGTTATTTTTCCAATTCCCAACGTCATATCATAAAGGTAATTCATTCAACTCATTATTTATTTAGTATCTGCTTTGTGCTTGACACTATTCTAGGTGCTGGGTGCTTTGTGCATTGATGACAAAAATCCCTGCACTTGTGGCTCTTACATTCTAGAGAAAAAAGACAATATACCACAGGTCATTATTTTGTGGACATTACAGTGACGTGATGATAAATATTTGTTGAGCAATTTACTGTAATCAGGGATCATAGTGAATTAATTCTACATATTACTTTTATACACAAACACACACACACACAAACAACTGTGAGGTGCATGTTGCTAGACTCATTTTACAGATAAAGAAACTGCGCTCAGAGAAGTTTAAGTAATTTTCTACGGACAAAGGACAGGTGAGCAGCCTGACCAAGGATTGAACCTTGATCACTCTAACCTCAAATCCTGGAGCTATAAATATAGTTCTTCACCACCTCTCAGTTCAAGGTTAACTGACTTCTTCATTTCTATGTTTCTCTGACCCCTTGGGTTGACCCTTGCTCTCCATTTTTACAGTTAGCATTTCAATATTAGCTTCCTGATTGCTCCTTCAATACACGTATTTCTAGCATCTTCTGCCTCTGATCTAACCTCCCCATTGCATTGAAAGTAATATCCTATGGCAGTGCTAATTTGAACAGTTGCTAATTTATGATTATGATTTCTTCAGATTTCAGCAGCTTTCCATGTATACGGATTGTCTTTTGAAACTTTCATCTTGCAGTTCAAAGTTCTTTTCAATGTCACCTGCGTCTATTTTTCCTATCTTATCTTCACCATATTCGGAATTTCCACTCAATATTTACCATTCTCAGTTCTCCCAAATACAACACGAAAATCCTAGCTCTTGAGTCTGGTTCACACATATAGAATTCTTTTGTTTAAAACCTAGTTTAAGCACCATTGCTCCACAAACACTTTAACCATCTTGGTTCACTTTAACTTTGACAGTCTCTCTCAGCTCAAAGTTTATTACATAACTCATTTTACATGGTGACTTATTTGTAAGATATCATTTTAGGAGCAATAAGTTCCAAAATTTTATAAGCCAGACTTAGGTATGATGCTCCTGAATAAAAGGCCAACCTGAATAGTGGATAGCTATAGCATCGTCCTCTTTGCCCTTTACCACACTCTTCAAATTTCTTGGCCTCTGAATAGTGACTCTCTTCTTATCGCTATACTATCATTTTTTTAAAAAAATATGTGACACTTTGGGCTTCCCTGGTGGCACAGTGGTTGAGAGTCCGCCTGCTGATGCAGGGGACACAGGTTCGTGCCCCGGTCCGGGAAGATCCCACATGCCGCGGAGCGGCTGGGCCCGTGAGCCTGCGTGTCCGGAGCCTGTGCTCCGCAACCGGAGAGGCCACAACAGTGAGAGGCCTGCGTACCGCAAAGGAAAAAAAAAAAAAGTGACACTCTATGCCTCCCCTTGCTCCCTGCCTTACTTTGTCTTGGATCTCACCACCTGATTTTCCTACTTCTCATCTCACCCTAGCACTGGTCCGAAGAAGCTGTGCTTACCCTGCAACTCTGTCACTGCTTCTTTACTTCCTGTCATGATCCCCAGACCCATCCTATCTACTCTCCCTCCTTCTCCTGATCCCGGGCTTGACTCAAATCTGATTCACTGCACCAAACCTGCCAGTACTCTAGCCCAAGTCTCATTTTCTTGCCTTGTGGGAGAAGAGCATACAGACATAGCTAAGAGGACAGTGAAATTGTTTTTAAAAATCCACGTATGACCTTGATTTTATCTACCGTTTTAAAAAGCAAAGAGAAGTAAACATTTGTTTCTGGTATCGATTGAGGTGGCAAGATGGGAAGGTGATAACACTTACTGAGTGCTAACAATATGACAATGTTCTAAGCATTTATAGGTATTAACTCAATCATTGCAATAACCTGCTGAAGTAGGTGTTATTATTATTCCTTTTTTATAGATGCAGAAACTGAGGCATAGAGGGATTAAGAAACTTGCCTCATATTACATACATATTAAACAACACGATAAAACCTCAGACAATCTGGCCCAAAGCCAGTACCCTGGTCCTCTGTGCTATGGCTCTCCATGCTACAATCACCAGAAAAAAGGGAGGAAGACAAGTCCATCCCTGGAATTATGAGAAAAAGGCTGTCTAGGACAAGCAACGTTCCCAGGTGTTTCTACAACTTCTCACTCTTTGATCCTCTGAGGGATCCATCCCATACCCTCCCCCCATCAGAGTCCTCACCTCAGGCCATGGGAGTCACCATTATGCCTGGGGGAACAGAGCTCCACTTCCGTTAAAAACAAACAAACAAAAAACCTCACTCCATGTTTTATCTGTGATAGGTGGAGTTTCTAGTACTTTTTGTCTAGAAATTTATTTCAGGAAATTCATGGGCCAAATATTTTTGTTATGTCACAAGACATCTACAGAAAATGCCCTTTGGGGTCCAAACAAGTTTATGAAAAATAAAGTCAAAGTCTTCTCTCCCATTAAACAACTTTAAATACCACAGACCTTCAGTGACCCATGCTGGTGCTTATTGGATTTGATGGAGAGATGTCTCCCCCATGCTTTAGCTGACTTCTCTCTGCCCTCTCACCTGGCCATCATTTGACAAACAGATGCCATAGGTTATTAGGGGGTCAAGTCACAGCCTGTCCTCACATGCACAGAAGAAAGATAGACATGTATGTGAGATTCTGAATTTGCTCTCAAGCTGATGCACAGGAAACAGTCATGTCAATGCAGTTCAGCCCCCTTTCATTTAGTGCCAGTGAAGTCGAGCAGGACCCTGTGGGGGTCCTGGGCCAGAAGCCTTTCTGTGTCCCCTGTTCCTTGTTTGTAGGGAACAGATTCCAGCCTCCATTACCTTCCTTGAGTTCCAAAGGGCAGAATCGAACCGTTGCTAATCAGGGGAGGGAAGGGATGCAGAGACAAGGGAGGAGCAGCCAAGAAACAATAGTGCAGCCTTGGGGCAGGGTCCTGGTTCCCCCTCAAGGGATACACATAACAATCTCTTTGAGCTCTTTACAGATCTAAAACCCAACAAATGGAAGATGTCAGCTTCCTCATTTCAGAGAAGACAACCTGAGACCAGATTAAAGGAGTGCAGGCCCTGCACAGACCCTAAATTTATCAGCAACCCCACCCTTCAACCATTGCCATAAAACTCCTCACCAAACTCCCCTGGGTTGGGACACACAGTTTTTGAGAAGTAGGAGCCCCCTGTGTCCCCCTTTCCCTGGCAAAGCAATAAAGCTATTCTATTCTACTTTACGTAAACCTCTGTCTCCGAGGTTCGATTTGACACTGGTGCACAGAGGCCGAGTTTCCGGCATCACCACCACGTCCAAGATGCCAGAGCTGGCAGGAGAAGGAAAGAGGAGCGAGTGAGACACAGCCTCCTCCTCAGCACAGTTATAATTGTTTACCTCTTCATTTTAGGATATAAAACTATAAATCCATTTAAAATATTTTCATAGCCTTTTTCTCAAGTAGTTAACAAGCAACTGAATTGTCATCTAACAACAGATGTTTCAGTAAGAAAATAAAAATAAATCCAGTAAAGGACCTTGAAACAAAGTCATGCAGCCACCTCTATTTTTCAGATAGGGAAAAATAATTTTATTCATACATATTCACTGGTGAACAAAATTATTTTTTAATAAATATAATGGTGAGAATTAGAAAACATCAAATTACTTTTGTTGGAATTTGCATAACCAAAAGAAAAGATATATAATGTAGTTCTCCTCTCAAACAAAATGTCACTTGCTAATATAGCAATAGATCATGTAAATGTTACCTTTATAAAGAGAAATGGACACCGACAAATTTAGTACAAATTTCCCCAATGAACAAAAAGGACAAAATAATAGTATATGTATTCATTTTTTTCAATTTATTGCTGTACATGGTCTTCATTTAAAGTAATCACATCATTATAATAAGAAAGGGATTGCAGAAAACATCATCTTAAAACAAATGAGATAGCTTTAAACAAATATATGAACAGCTTGAGCACTACCCTACTTCTTTGTTTTACACAGTCTAATGCAAATTTCTGTGGCATTTTTAGGTAGATCAGAAGAAAAATTAATTTGAAATTTACCTCAACTTTATACTGACTGCCTTCATGGGGTGGCAGGGTGAATTTGGGATTCAGAAATGCCTACCTGCCCCATCTGCTTTGCTCCATGAGAAAAGATGTCCCTGACACTCTCATCTTTGATTCTTGGACCCTGCTGAATTAAACTGGCTCAAGGAAATCCTCTGAATCATCTTAAAATATAAATTATATGAAAAGGAATGAAGTTATTGAACTGCTTCAGGTTTTTTAATGCTATAGGAGAACCCAAAGGCAAAAATTATTTGGCAGCGTCCACAAATAGATTTCTGTGCAAGATTTATTTCCCTCCTCCAATCTGAAGAGGGCTTCCAAGCAGGCTCAACTCCAGAGAACAGCCAGGTGCTAGGGAAGCTCACATTCTTTTTCTTGACAGACTACTTCATCAGTAAACATAAGAAACAACCATTCCTACCAAATGTCCTTGGATGTGAATAAGCTGAGTCATGGTTCACAAGTTTCCTTTCATCTACCTCTCTGAGTCCCAGATTTTGATCTTTCAAACATTCTCTATGAGCTTTGCAACTGTGGCCCCTACCCAGACTGGCAATTAAAACAAAATAAGACAAACTGTCCCTTCATGTATAAACTACAAATCATTATTAAAGAAGGAAAATTAAAGGATTACTCAAAACTGCATACAAATTTATTTGCTGTTAGCAGTTGTGCTATTTGTGATAACTGGCTTAAATATTGATCTGTAGAATTTTTACTGTAGTGAATGAGGGAATGTAATACAGTGGAAAGAATATACACTTTGGAATCTAACAGTGTGTGGGATCTGTCAGTTAGTGGCTCTGTAATCTTGAACAAAATGCTTAATCTTTCCAAACCTTATCTAAATCACCTAAAAGAGTTAAGCAATACATTATTCTTCATAAGACTACAAAGGTGCATTGGCATCAGACACTCAAGATGACACTGATTTTTAGATATTCATGGATGGTTAGTTGGCTTTACTATGAAAAACGTATGCCATTGGAATAAAGTCAATTCGGCAGCGTTTCTATTGACAAGTGCATGGAAACGTAGAAGGCTGGCAATGGCATTGACAAAGATGGTTTATTTGTCATCAGATTTCACAGATTTCTGGCAGATTTACTGCCACTTTGGAGGCAATATGGTGCCAAGGTCCTGGAAAGAGGCTTTTGGGCAGACTCCCCTGCTTTCAGTTCTAGCTTTGTCCTTGCCACTTGTTTAATCTGTGTCACTTCCAAATTATTTTTATTGTTTAAATGATGCTTTCCTTTCTGTACCATTGAAATAATGGTATCAAACCTACATGGACATTGTAGAGTTTAAAAGCGATGATGTATGTGCACTGTCTGTTTCTCCCCCACTTCTCTCTCTCCTTTCCAGTTTTTTTGTTTATTTTTTGATGACCAAGAAAAAGCTGTAACTGAGATGAAAATCAATGCATAAAAATCTCACTCCTGGCTCCATCAGCATCTTTGGGTGTGATTCTGAGCAGTACCCTCATCAGATGTTCTGAGCCCTCAGAACTGAGTGGCTTTGAGCAAAGCTTCTCTGCTCATTTATGATTAGAACACCTAATAAAATCCCCAGGGTTTGAGGAATTGGCCAGTAATAACATTTGTAGGTATAAGCATTTTGGGAAAAATTACATAAATTATCTCCAAATTCACCAGAGATTTAAACATTGTCTGCAGAATATAATATTTAATAATTTAATGTACTTAAAATATCTGTCTAGTAATTTGGCTTTCAGAAAGAACTCAGAGCATAAGAGGGCTAGAATTAGATGCCAAAGGCAGAAGGAGAAAGCACAATTTTGTGAAGGTAAAATTTTCTCTAACGTTCTCACTCCTACCCAGGAAGTATTAATCCCTCCATCTTGTACATTCCCATATATAGAGAAAGCATATTCTGTTCAGTATATACTACCGGTATTATGCCTTATACTGATTTTTTTCGTAACTACTTCCTGCCAGTAGACTGTTAGCCACCTGATGTCAGGGTCTCTTTGGCTTCTAAATTTCCAAGGCCTAGCATATAAAAAGGTTTCTAAAACAAAATGAATGGATGGATGGTCAAGAATCCTGCAAAAGTGAGGCATTATTTAACTCATTATTATTATCATTTAGCACATTGATAGTCATGTATTACAAGCCAAGAAAAGAGAAAGAAGAACGTTTCAAACAGCACTTCTTAGAAAAAGAAAGTTTTTCTTAGAGAAACTAAAATCACAGACTTGAGTATTGCTGAATTTTACTTCCTCTTTCAATACATAGTCTATGTTATCTGAGGAGCAATCACCTGGCCACCATAATAATAGGCTTTTTCAAGCAATGAGATTTGAGCTTTTTACAAATTACCATCACCCATTACTTTAAAAACTATCATAATAAACCTTGTTGCTTTTACTTTTGTTAATCATAGAAAATAGTTCTCTTGTTAAATTAGAACTTTTTCACTCCTTTCCCACACATGGGCTCCCATATTCTGATTATTTCAATAGCTACTTTGTTGAGAATTAGGAACTACCCATCAAAAGCTGACATATCTCCTTTGTTACTCTCATTCATGCTGGTTTTATAAAAATATTGATGACACTTTTCTTGAAGAGCTACTTCATATTTATGAAAATGGTCAATTCATATTTAATCAAGTTGATATATTAGTATCATATTGTAAAATGTGAAATTGTCTACCATCAGTAAACATTAGTTAGGCAGTATCACAGTGAACTAACTGTTCCAACAAACAGGCCCCCCAAAATCAATGGGTGAAAAACAACAAAGTATTATTTCTAGTTTACATAAAGTCCAATATGATCAAGCAAGATCTAAAAGCTAGAAAAAGTAAATATGTTTTTAGACTACAATACATATAACCAGGAAAGCAAGCTTGATTTTCTTATATTTGACATTTGATTAATAATCACTTACATACCTTTTTATTTTTATTTTGCTATAGTAGAATAAATAACCAGGTTCAACTTGAATAAATTTAATAATTTATTAATGTGTAATAAATATTAGTATAACAAGATTAAAGTTATGTGTTTCCTTACTGAAATTTATTCTATCCTCTACTTTATTCTCAGAAGAGAATTGGTAACTAGTGTTCCTTTTACAGATGTATGTAGCATCCATTTTTCATGTCTCTTTCTTAGGGAGATAATTTTACTTTGAAGCTGAACATCTGGTCTGTGCAAATCTGATTTGTAGAAACATATCAATGGTCAAATTAAAATTTCCTTGTACTTAGGGCTAGAGTAGATCAGAATCTTCCATTTCTACTTTCTCAAATTTTAAGGATCAGAACGTGACTTCTCTGGAAAGCTGTGTAGTGTAGCCGGTGGGTTTCATAACAGTGTATTAGTGGCAGCTTTTCTACTTAGATGGTAACAGTGAGGGGAAGGGTTGTTGCCAGAAGAAATACACAATTACAAATGTGTGCATAGAATAAAACATTGCTGCTACAATGTGGGTAGAAAAGCACTAACTGCTTATCACTGATCTAATACTCATAGCAGACCACCACTGTATTGATATAAATGTGAACTGGGTACCAATTTCCTATTTCAGAGTTCCGTGACTGGGTTTAAAGTCTACCATCTTGCTATTTGTTCCCAATTTGTCTCATCCGCTCTTTTTCCCTTTATTCTTTCTTTCCTGACTTCTTTTAAACAAGTGTTTTTTATTCTAATATTCAATTTTTTTCTTTTCTATTGGATTTTTAGTTATTCCTTTTTTTTTTAACAATCTTGGTGGTTTCTTTAGGGATTAAAATATGCCTCAACTTATCACAGTCCACAGTAAAAACTGTACAATATAACTTCATTTATTTCCTTTTGTCATTTACCTATTCAATATGTATTTTCTCTATATATATAAACCCTGCCATTTATTGTTATTTTTGCTTCAAACAGTTAATAACAGTATTTTAAAGAAACTTTAAAAATAATTTTTTTGTTACAGTTATTAACATATTTGCGGTTTATGCTGCTCTCCACACCTTCCTGAAGATATGAACTTCACCTGGGATCATTCACCTTAAGCCTAAAGAATTTTACTTAGTAATATGGGCACGTAAGGTTTTAAAGACATTAGGTCTCTATGACCTTATTCTGTATTGTTTTCAAGATAAACTTATCAAAGACCTATCCATTACCTCTGTTTAAGAATTTTCAAAAAGATCTGGAATCACAAATATTTTTTTCTTAAAATCTAGTCTGCACTTTTCAGAAAGTTTGAAGGAAGTAGAGTCTTTCTGAGCTTTCTGTGGAATTGAGAGGATTGCACAAGTGCAGGAGACCTATTATCACATCATATACATCCCATAAGCTTTTCATATCACATTTTCCCAAGAGATTGACAGGCTTCAGACAGCTTCATATCTAATAGCACAGCCAAGAAAAACACTTTATATTCCTTTTCAAGACCCATATAGGCAAAAGTATTTCCATTCTATAATGAAGTCAGTTAAAATGTAGGAAGATAAAAGACTGACTTCCTATCATGTAGTGACTATAGGATATCATAAAATGATCTTTGTTAGGACTCTCAAATAAGATATAAATAAGATATCTGCTCATTGGGATGGTCAAGATATTGCCCTTTTGGGAAGTAGAAACTATGCAAGATGGATTTCTTTATTTTTGTCTTGTTTGTATATGTGTTTGTTTCTGTTTTGTTTTGTGATTTGGAAATATTTCCTGAATGCCAACATTAGAACAGTAATGAGGTTGTACTGTGCTATCAGAGGAAATGTTAGAATTCTCTTGTGAAGAACTTTAAAGATTAGGAAAACACTTGGAACAAATGAAGTGTAATACAATGAATTATGAGGTGATGGGCCAGATTTTGCTTAGAATTCCTGTCTTTGTGCTTTTAATATAAAGTAAAAAATGTAAATATGTAACAGAACAGAAAATTGAAGTCATTTAGTGAGCCAGATCATGGAGCTAATTTATTGCTACTTTTCACACTTTTTTAGTAATGCCATTT
Organism: Hyperoodon ampullatus; assembly: GCF_949752795.1. Lineage (NCBI taxonomy): Eukaryota > Metazoa > Chordata > Mammalia > Artiodactyla > Ziphiidae > Hyperoodon > Hyperoodon ampullatus. The sequence continues at coordinate 18,211,064 of NC_136933.1, forward strand.
GTAAAGTGATTTTATCCTTTAGGATGCTTCTGTTTCCATATTATAGAAAACTCATATTTAAACTGGCTTAAGCGATAAAGAAGAATTACTATTCCATATTATAAAAGTTCCTAATGTACAGACTATTCAGAATAGGTGAAGTTAGCAGCTTAAGAATATCATTAAGGACTGAACCTTCTTTCTGGATGTGTGACGGCTACCACATGCTGTAAATCACAGGCTGGCGTGAAAATGTCCAGTGAAAGAAAATAGTGACTTTCCATATATCTCGTTTATTCACGGAGAATACCTTTCCAAGCAACCTCTGTGCCCCTCAGCAAATTTCTCTCAGGTCTTTTTTTGGTCAGAAACGTGTCATATGCTCATACTTGAGCCAATCTCTGAGAGGAAGGAAAGCAGACGTGACTGAATCAAACAACTCGTGTTTCAGTCACCTATGGCTACTCTCAAACACATGGCCAAGCAATAGAAAGACTGGTAGAAAATATAGCCAAAAAAAGTCTGAGGTTGAATGAGTGGGTAGCTGTCACACTGGTGATGATGACTGAAACATACCAGCAGATACAGGCAAAAGGGACAGCCTCCTTCAATGTAGGACAAGAACATACCTACCATACACAGATGAGAGGCATGGCAGCAATGACAAGCAGGGGCACAAATTTCTCTGGCTATCATGGCCCCAGGAAGTACCAAGGTGCCAATGATAATACCTGATCTGGGTGACACCCACCCTGATAAGGTTTTTGTTTTTGTTTTTTAATACCCTACTTGTCCCTCCCTTTTCCTCTGAAGATTCTGGCTACATTGCTGCTAGCCCACCAGGTGCAACTCACAGAGGAAAACCCCAGCAATTTCTTCATTGTAAGAATGGGTGAACTGAAAGCTAACCTTTCCAATTTACTGTCTCCTGGCACAATGGTTCTCATTCTTATCTTTGTATTAGAATCAGCTGAAGGTCTTTTAAAACTTCCAGTGTTCAGGCTACACTCTAGATCAATTAAATTAGAATCTCCACAGATAGGGCTCAAGCATGAGTAATTTTTAAACCTCTCAGAGCAAGTCCAGTGTCCAGCCAATGTTAAGAACTGCTCTACTGGCACAGAGTTTAGGCTCTCTGAGAAATCCATTCTGCCAAGGGTCAAAGAATCCTGGATAGGTGACAGTTCAGAAAAGTGAGGAAGATTGAAGATAACTGGGAAAGAATATTGATTGGTTGATTATCATTCAACCTCAAAATGCATTTATTCATACATTGGGCTGGCCAAAAATTTCCTTTGGGGTTTTCTTTAAGATGTTATGGAAAAACCCAAACAAACTTTTTGACCAACCCAATATATGTTGTATATATTAGCACAATATATGTTTGCTATTATGAGTTTATATTGATCATGACAATAATGTTGACAATAGTTTTTATAAAGGGAAAAATTTGAATTTATGAGAACTCAAAGACTCTGAGAAATGGATAGCAGGGAGGTTTATTTTTTTGAAAAATTAATAATTGATTTTCTTCAGATAAGAGTCTTTCAATTGTTACTGCTTGGTTTCTTAGCAATCAATTTTTTTCTCCACCTATTTTAATTCATTTTATCCTTTAAATATAATATTGGGGGGGATGGAGAGATGATCGAATGGTTTATTTTAAAGTAGTGTTTTATTTTCAAGTGTGCTAATATTGGTATTTCCTATGACTATACAATATGATCTATTTTTAAAAGTTTTTTAGTTCAGTATATTAAAATATAAATGAATATATTTTTCAGAATATTTTAAAACTGGAAGTCAAACTTCATAAAAATTCTTGTGGATAACATTGTATTTATTTTTTATTACTTGGGAGAATTAAATTGATTATAGAAGAACAAAGTAACTCTCTTACAAATAAACCACACATGTATTTTTTTCCCCTTGTTTGTGACTAAATTTACTATTGAGTCCATAGATTACAAAACAATAAAGCAGCTGGCAATGGAACTAAGGGATAATGAACATCACCTGGAAATCATAGACTCCAATAATAATTGTTCAATGACATCTCTGCTGGATGCAAAATATTAATGGCCTTTCTTTGTATTTTCTTGGGGAGGAGGCATGTGCATTTCTGTTTGTACATTGGAGAGGTGAATCATGATAAGTGAATGCACTTTTAGAATCACATGTGTAGAAAGAAGAGCCTACCTGTTTTGGATATCCAAGAAGTGAATTGTAGAAGATAATTTATTAAGACTATCTATTCAGCTCACTACTCTTCTCTGAAAATCATCCCCTACCTCCCATAGGAGTAGATATCAATAGTTATATTTGTGCTATCTTAATACTAATCTCTTAGCCAATACTCTTGGAAACTGAGGTAGACACAAGATGAGAAAATCAGATTCTTTCTCAAGAAAGTTTGAATTGAGAGGTACAGAGATTCACAACAAGGAGTCATGTTAATTGCAGAATAATAAAGATTTACAGGTTTCTTCTCCTGAGATTCTAGAACTCCCTGGTTCCCACCCTTCCTTAGTCCTGTTTTTCAACATTCCATTTGTTTTGTGATACACCAGAGTATACTTTCAATAAAATATATTTTTGTTTAAGCTAGATTTATGTGATTTTCTGTTTCAGGCAACCAAGAGAATGGTGATAAAGATTCTCAGCTTGCAAGCAGTTTGAAATACTCTTAAATAATCTTTCCATTTTTTTCAGATTAATGAACTGATACTTGAAGAGGAGTAGTCAATTGCACAAAGTTATGTAACTATCTAAAAAACATATTTCAAACTTGAAGATTATTATAATAGCCATAATATGTTTTAAAGTTAATATTTTTGTATAGTTAGAGAAAAAATAAAGCAAATTTGCCTTATGAGAGATAATACTGGGCATTAAATACCATTTGGAAAAAACTAGCATTAATTAGATATGAATTATGTATTATATGCATACATTATTTTATTAATGCTAAAAACAACCAAGATATTAGCTTCTACAAATTACAAAACTGAGGAAAATGTTACTAATTCTTTCAAAGTCCTACTGCTGGTAAGTCATGGTGGATTTGAGATATGATTCCAGCTCTTACTGACTCCAGTGTTTAAGTTTCATTTCCTCACTATGTATAGAATACATAGAAAACCAAGCTTGACAAAAAGTCAAAGCTTATTTACCTATTAATCATCTCTAACACTTGTTTATCAATGTATTTTTAAAATAAATTTATTTTTTTATTTTTGGCTGTGTTGGGTCTTTGTTGCTGAGCATGGGCTTTCTCTCGTTGCAGTGAGAGGAGGCTACTCTTCGTTGTGGTGCGTGGGCTTCTCATTGCAGTGGCTTCTCTTGTAGCGGAGTATAGGCTCTAGGCGTGTGAGCTGCAGTAGTTGTGGCGCACAGGCTTAGTTGCTCTGCGGCATGTGGGATCTTCCCGGGCCAGGGCTCGAAACTGTGTCCCCTTCACTGGCAGGCAGAGTCTTAACCACTGCATCACCAGGGAAGTCCCTATCAATGTATTTTTAAGTAACTCCAAGTATCTAGAGATTCTATACAAGTAGGCCTGAATATTTTCATGGATAAGTCTTACTTATATGTAAATAAATCATTTCTGATGACAACCTATGATTGACCAAATATCTTAGAGCCATGAATAGAAAATGAAAAAGTGAAAGTTACTTTTAAGAGGATTCTGAATAGCAAAACCAGACTCTGGACAAGTGAAAATTCTTTCTTCTTTTTACTTCCTGAGTATTGTTTTCTTAACCATTTTTCTGACACTGAATTTTTTTCATTGTACTAGAATTCCCTCTTTTAAAATTGATCATTGATATTTTGATCTAATTGTTCAAGACCCAGCTGTATGTTACTGCCTCAATGACACTATCAAGCCTCTACTGAGAACTCCAGCTAATATAGCTTTCCACTCCTTCACACTCAAAAGAATTAAATGTGTGCACATATCTGTATTTAGGGGAAGTTCTTAGATGACCAAGTTTAAACTAGGTATTAGGTATAAATTACTTACTATCAAAGATGTTTAGGATTTAGAAGCAAAGAGACATGCACATATAATACAAGGGATAGAATATGGGAGCAGGGAAATAAACAGGGATTTATTGGATGTAGAATGCGTATGCAAACAGCCACCTCAAAATTCCAAATAGGAAATTGGTGCTTTGACATGATAATGGCATCTTGACATTTTTATCTTTGCTTTGGTGTCCTTGTTTGAGAAGCTAGCTAAGATTAGGGAGTCCTAGAACTGACTGGAAGCAAAGGTAAACTATGTGCTGAGAACTATAGAACGTTCATAAAGGAAATTGAAGATGATTCAAAGAAATGGAAAGATATCCCATGCTCTTGGATTGGAAGAATTAATATTGTTAAAATGGCCATACTACCCAAAGCAATCTACAGATTTAATGCAATACCTATCAAATTACCCATGACTTTTTTCACAGAACTAGAACAAATAATCCTAAAATTCATATGGAAACATAAAAGACCCAGAATCTCCAAAGCAATCCTGAAGAAAAAGAACAAAGCAGAAGGCATAACCCTCCCAGATTTCAGACAATACTACAAAGCTACAGTAGTCAAAACAGCATGGTATTGGCACAAAAACAGACAAATAGATCAATGGAACAGAATAGACAGCCCAGAAATAAAGCCACACAACTACAGTCAATTAATCTTTGACAAAGGAGGCAGGTATATACAATAGGAAAAATACAGTCTCTTCAGCAAGTGGTGCTGGGAAAGTTGGACAGCTGCATGTAAATCAATGAAGTTAGAACACCCCCTCTCACAAAAATAAACTCAAAATGGCTTAAAGACTTAAACATAAGACATGACATGATAAAACTCCTAGAAGAGAACATAGGCAAAACATTTTCTGATATAAATTGTACAAATGTTCTCTTGGGTCAGTCTCCCAAGGCAACAGAAATAAAAAAAATAAACAAATGGGACCTAATAAAACTCACAGGCTTTTACACAGCAAAGGAAACCATAAACAAAATGTAAAGAAAACATACAGAATGGGAGAAAATATTTGCAAATGATGCAACCGACAAGGGCTTAATTTCCAAAATATACAAACAGCTCATACAACCCAACAACAACAAAAAACCCTATATAAAAATGTGCAGGAGACCTAAATAGACATTTCTCCAAAGAAGACATATGGATGGCCAATAGGCACATGAAAAGATGCTCAACATCACTGATTATTAGAGAAATGCAAAATCAAAACTGCAATGAGGTAGCACCTCACAGCAGTCAGAATGACCATCATTAAAAAGTCTACAAATGACAAATGCTGGAGAGGATGTGAAGGAAAGGGAACCCTCCTACACTGTTGGTGGGAATGTAAATTTGTACAACCACTATGGAAAACAGTATGGAGGTTCTTCAGAAAACTAAAAAATGGAATTACCATATGATCCAGCAATCCCACTTCTGGGCATATAACCAGACAAAACTATAATTCAAAAAGATACATGCATCCCTATGTTTATAGCAGTACTGTTTACAATAGCTAAGACATGGAAACAACCTAAATGTCTATCAACGGGTGGATAGATAAAGAAGATGTGGTACATATATACAATGGAATACTACTCAGCCATAAAAAAGCATGAAATAATGCCATTTGCAGCAACATGGACATAACTAGAGATTATCATATGATGTGAAGTAAGTCAGAAAGAGAAAGACAGATACCATGGGATATCACTTATATGTGGAATCCAAAATATGACACAAATGAACCTATCTATGAAACAGAAATAGAATCACAGACATAGAGAACAGATTGGTGGTTGCCAAGGGGAAGGGGGTTGGGGAAGGGATGGAGTGAGAGGTTGAGGTTAGCAGATGTAAGCTTTTATATATAGAATGGAGAAACAACAAGGTCCTACTGTATAGCACAGAGAACTATATTCAATATCCTATGATAAACTATAATGGAAAAGAATACTTAAAAAAAGAATGTACATATATATAACTGAATTGCTTTGCTGTACAGCAGAAATTAACATAATACTGTATATTACATATACTTCAATTAAAAATTTTTAAATAAATGGAGAATAAAGTATAATTAACCTTAAAAAATAAAAAAAGAAAATTAATAGTCCTACAACCATGGTAGGTATGAAAATCAGCAGTCTAGCAACCACAGGATGGAACAGAATAGGTCTGGAGTTTTCCAAAAAGCCCATATCCACAAATTTGTTACTATTTTCCCTGTCTGGGTGGCTCTCTGGAAAAGCCTGGAGTCTTTATTTGATCTGACTCAGGACTCACTCTGTGAGAACAGCCCTATCCTTAGAGCATTTGTTGAAAAATATCAGTGGCAATTGCTTAATATCACAGCTGCCTGAGGGAGCAATACCAACTGGGATTAACAGAAGACTGACCCAAAAAATCCTAAGAAGAAAGACTAGGGAATGAAATGTTGATAGGGGGCTTTGAAAAGCTCCATCATATTCCTGGAAATATTGAAGGCCATGCACATATGTAGGGCTGTGTGAATGCCAAGGGAAGACTTCATAAGGCATTAAAATCTCAGCTCTTTTTTACCATGAGACTCTGCACGGGTTGGATATGAAGGCTAAGACAGAGTTGTAAACTGCCTGCAGAAGCATGGAAGGCATGCCCCAACATATGCACACACACACATGCAGAGCCCCTTGGCAAGCCTGGGAGGCTTACGGGTTCAAGTCATTTACATAAATCGCTGTCCAATCATCAGATAACCATAAGCTAATTGAGCAGAGACTTTGGTGGATGCACATGATAAAGAATGCAGATTTTACAGAATTAATCCAGGAAAGTCACTGAACAAACAGACCCAAGAGCAACAACATCTGGTGGGGGCAGCCGAGGAGTCTGCTACAGAGTCCACACATTGTGTTATTTTAAATGTCTAGTTCTCAACAAAAGAATTATGAAGCACACAGGGAACAGGAAATTATGGCCCATACACAGTGAGGAAAAAAACAAAAACAAAAACAAAAACAGTCAATAGAAACTGAGTAATCATTTACTAGACAAAAGCTTTAAATCAGTTACTATAAATAAGTTCAAAGAACTAAACTAAACCATATTTAAAGATGTAAAAAAATAAGAATAATGTCTCACTAAGAAAATTTTCTATAAAAGGGTAAAAATTATAAAAAAATAAAACCAAAGAAAATTCTGTAGTTGAAAAGAACAATAATGAAATGAAAAAAAATCACTAGAAGGTCTTGGTATGGGTTAAATTATATCCCCTCATGCTCCCACCCCAAATTCATATGTTGTAGTTCTCACTCTTAGTACCTGAGAATGAAACCTTAATGGGAAATAAGGTCTTTACAGAGGTAATCAAGTTAAAATAAGAGACTTAGGGTGAGTCCTTATCCAATATGATTGGTTTCCTCATAGAAGGGGGAAATTTGGAGACAGACAGACATAATTATAGAAGCTGTGTGAACATCAAGGTAGAGATGGGGTGAGGTGTCTACAAGTCAAGGAAGATCAAAGCTTTCTGGAAAACTACCAGATGGGAAGAGAAGCATGGGAAAGATTCTTCTAACAGACCTCAGAAGGAACCAATCCTGCTAACATCTTGATCTCAGATCTCTAGTCCCCAGATTTGTGGACAATACATTTCTGTGGTCCAAGTCATTCAGTTTATGGTGCTTTGTACTAGCAACCCTAGCAAACTAATACAGGAAACAATGGCAGATTTGAGCAGGCAGAAGAAAGAATTGGCAAACCTGAACTTTACTTAATTGAAATTATCCAAGAAAAATGAACAGAGACTTAGAGACATCTGGGTTACCATCAAGCATACCAACATACACATAATGAAATCCAAGAAAGAGAGACTAGAAAGGGACAGAGAGAATATTTGGAGAAATAATGCCCCCAAACTTTCCAAATTGGATGAAAAAGCTTAATTTACACATCCAAGAAGATCAATAAATTCTAAGTAGGATAAACTCAAAGATAACAACTAGGCAAAAAGTCAAAGTATCAAAAGACACAGATAATCATAAAATTAGTTAAAAAAAAAAAAGACTCAGCATGTAAAAGGCATCCTTCATAACTGACCTTTCATCAGAAACTGTGGAGGCCAGAAACAATGAGATGACATAATCAAAATGCTGAAAGAAAAAGACTGTCAACTAAGTATCCTATATTCAGCAAAATTATCCTTAAAAAATGAAGGAAGAAATTAAGATTCCCAGGTGACCAAAGACTTAAATAATCTGTTACCCATATTAAATGCCCTATAAGAAATATAAAGGGAGTACTTAAGCCTAAAGAAAAGGACAATGACCTTGGAATAGGCACTTTTTTTTTTTAGATATGATGTCAAACACCTAAGTAACAAAAGAAAACATAGATAAATGAACTTCATCAAAATTTAAAAAAAATTGTGCTTCAATGATATTACCAAGTAAGTGAAAAGATAACCCATGTAATGAAAGTAATTATAAATCATGTATTTGATAAGAAATCTATATTCAGAATATATAAAGATCTCCTACAACTCAACAATAAAAACACAAGTAACCCAATCTAAAAACAGGCAAAATATTAGAATACACATTCCTCTAAAAAAGATATGCAAATAGATAAAAGCATATAGAAAGATGATCAACGTCAATAGTTATTAGGGAAATGCATACCAAAACCACAATGAGATATCACCTCGTACCTGCTCTGATGATCAGAAAAAAAAAGATAGACAATAACAAGTGTTGGTGAGGATCTGGAGAAATTGTAACCCTCTTATATTGCTGTTGGGATTCCAAAATGACGTACCTATTTTGGAAAACAGTTTGGAAGTTTCTCAAAATGTTAAACATAGTGTTGCTATATGACCCAGTAATTCTACTTCTAGGTATATCCCTATCTCCTTGGAAATTGAACATATTTGTCTACATAAAATACATGAATGTTTATAGCACATGAATGTAGTACATGAATGTTTATAGCACTATTCATAATAGCCAAAATTGGAAATGACTCAAATGTCCATCAACAGGTAAATGGATAAATAAATGTAGTAATCAATACAATGCAATATTATTCAGCAATGAAAAGGAATGAAGTGCTGATACTTGCTACAATGAGAATAAACCTTGAAAACATTTTGCTAACTGAGAGAAGGCAAACACAGAAAGCCACATAATGTATGATTCCATTTGTATGAAATGTCAAAAATAGATAAATCCACAGAGATGGAAAGTAGATTAGCGGTTGCCTGGGAATTATATTTAAAGATAGATAATTTAATTTTTTTTGTTCTAATTGCTTAGGCATAATACATTTAATATTATAAATAGTAAAGCACCTTTCTTCTGTTTCAACATTTTATTTTCTATACTAGTACATTTACTTTTTTCAGAGGAAATTTCTTTCTAAAAATATCAAGGTCCATCCCACAAAAAATTATGTCATAGAGATTTATACTAAGATTGTATTTTAAATTAACATGAGGAATGTCAAAAATATTTATGATATTAAATATTTCCATCCATCCATCCATCCATCCATCTATCCATCTATCCATCCAAATTTCTGTTTAGTCAATGTAAAAAGTTTAAATCCCTATAGGAAATCCCTAAAAGAAAACCAACTTGATCAGTATAGTGAAAAACAGTGGGGGGGGAAAGGAATTGGCAGAGTCATTTACAAAAAACCAGAAGTGTTGAAATACAGCTAAGAAACTGGACTGAACTACTCACATGACTAGGCATGTTTATTAAATCTTAAACCACAAGGACCCAAATGTACTTGAACAAGTGAAACTGTATAGCTTAAAGAATTACTCCTGAAACAAAGGCTAAAGATAAAGGTATCTACAAATAGAAAATAGAAAAATATACAGTAAACTAAGCTGGGTTGGCAATAATAGTAAGAGATAAAATAGAATTTGTGGCCAAGCATTATAAAAGAGATATGATGATGTTGGTAAAATGTGCTATCCACAATAAAAACAGTCACAAATATTTATGTACCCAAAACTGTTTTTTAGCATCAAAATATATAAATCAAAGAAACATTGCTAAATAACTTAGTCTTGGAGTAGATCTAGTGATATAAAAATAATCAGATAAAAACAAAAAGAATTTTATAACACTGTTTCATTCAAAAACTTCAGTGGCTTCCCATAGAAAGAAGTTACATTGCTTGTCTGACAAATTCCTTTTATATATGTTCCTAATTTACCATGCCAATCATCTCTCTCCATTTTGTTCTTTTTGTTCTTTTCTGCCTTCATGCTTTTGCCCCTCTTCTGCTGTTTCTCTTAAAGGCCCAGTAAAAATCTCACATTCTCCACTAATTCTCTCTGCTTACCTCAGATAAGTCCTAGTAAAGCATATTTCCTTTATATTCACAACAGAATAATTATATCCTGGCTTCTGTGGTGGTTCACACTCTCTCTCTCTTTCTCTCTCTCATACACACATGTATCTCTGTATCCATTAGCATTTAGCATAGTGCTTTGTAGAGAGCAGATACTTAATAAATATTTAATTTCTTGATTGATACATGTTCTCGACAAGTTTTTCTGGATTTGCCTTATAAATTTCTTTTCAACATAATATCTTATTGCTGTGTTCTCCCATCTTCCTTTCATTGCGCACACAAGTTATGCTCTCCCTCTGGATGTGCCCGAAAATGTCTTCAGCCTCCATCACTTTTAACATTTCTATTTCTTTTGAATGTTCAATGACTGTGATATTCTCCTTCCTTTCCTTTCCCCCAAATGAAACCAGCTTATACTTCACATTTTCATGGTTATTTTCATTTGCATTCAGGAACTTTTTTTTTAACTCAGTTGGCATTTACTTAAAGGATTTGCCTTCATTGCAAGAAGCCTTCATGGAATCTATTCTCCAAGTTAAAATGCTAACTGTTCCTTTTTTTGAATGCCCACTTTCATTATAACATTAATTTATTGAATATATGACATATATTTATATATTTATAAAACATCAGGATAAACTGTAATATTTACTTTACTCATACTTGAACAAGTCTCAATTATAGTTGACTATGGTAAAGAAGATTTGTTTGTTTTCATTGAACTTTTGGCTAATTGATTATACACTTTGCTACAAATGGTTGTATTATATTTACTTCATTATTCCCACTCAATTTCCCACTGCTAAATTCTTCATCAAAATATAAAGACTCATTCAAGTATGTAGTTTTCCTGTTAATCACTAGTGTGTGTGTGTGTATTTAATATAGCTCACACATGGAATAGTTTACAAAACAAAAACTCATAACTCAATAGGTGACCACAAAGCAAACACTTGTGTTACAATGATAGATGAAAAAAGAGAATATTACCAGCATCAGACAAACTCCCTTCATGCCCTTTTGCAATCACTACCTACCTTCCTCAATGTTTGCTTTTCTTTACAGTTTTATCTCTCAAACATGTATCCCTAAATACTATAGTTAAATGGAGTCATGTAGTATGTGATCTTGATCTTTTGTAGCAGGCTTATTTTGCTCTCAGCATTATGATTGTGAGAGCCATTCATTTTGTTGAGCGTAATGGTAGTTCATTCATATGTAATTTTCTTCTATAATATTCTACTGATAAAAATAACACCATATATTAATCCATTCTACTGCTCAGGGACATCTTGAATGTTTTCTGCGTTTAGCTTACAAATAATATCATTATGAGAATTTTTATCGTTCTCCTTCAGGCACAAGCAACTTGCTGGATACATACCTAGGAACAGAGTTGCTGGATTATAAACTACACATATGTTCTGCTTTTGTAGATACTGCCAAACAACTTTGCAAGATAGTCGTACCAATTTATATAATCTTACCAACAGTGTAGGAAATTCCTTTTGTTCCAGATCCTTGTCAACATTTTTTGCTGTCATTCTTTTCATTTTTACTAATTCTGGGTGTGTAATGGTATCTCATGGAATTTGAATATGCATTTCTGGGGTGACTGGTGAAATTGGGCACCTATTCATATGTTTATTGACTGTTTGGATACCCACTGTTGTTAAGTGACTGAGTCTCTTATTCATTCTATTTGGTTGTTTGTCTTCTTCTGGACAGAGGTCATTTGTCAGTTATATGTGGCTTGCCCTTTAAATCTTACTTTGTCTTTTGATGAATACAAAGTCTTAGTTTTAATATGGCAAAGCTAACAATTTTTTCCATTCTGTTTATTGATTTTTTAATGTTTCTTTTAAGGAGCATGCTTATTTTATGAAGATATTCTTTATGATTTGTCTTTTTTATGAGGTTAAAAAATCCACCTGGAATTGATTTGTTTGGTATGTGATACACATTGATTTTCAAAATTTCCCACTTATGAATGTCCAATTATTCCAGGATCATTTATTTAAAAGTCCTCTCTATCCTACTACTCTGCAGTGCCACCTTTATCATAAATAAGTTGTTAATACACATTTGAGTTTGTTTCTGATCACTACTAAATTGGTCTAATTGTCTATCCTTCCATCAGTGCAATGTAATATTCATTCTTGTAACTTTATTGTATTTTAATATTCAGTGGAACAAATCTTCACACACTGCTATTCTATTTAAAGAGTGTCTCAGCTTTTTTGACCACACTCTTTTTCATATAATTTTTAGAATTAGTTTTTCAGTTTTTTGCAAAATTCCTGTTGGGAATTTGGGATTGCAATAAATATATTTGGAGGAGAACTGATATCTTTCAATATGACTTCTAATGTCTGAGTCTGGACTATCTCTCCATTTATTTTCTTCCTCTTCAATTCCTTTCAATGTTTCATAGTGTTTTGCAAAGAGGTCTGGCACATGTTTCTTTAGATTTATTGATAGTTATTTTATAAATTTGATACTACTTTAAAACATCTTTATTTTCTATTAGTTTCTAGTGCTTAAAATGCAATTAATTTTTGTATATCAACCACACATCCAACAATCATATTAAACTTTATAATAAACTCTTATAGTTTCTCTAAAAAATATTCTCTACATACGCAGTATAAACACAGTCATATTATCTCCAAATACAGTTTCATTCCTTTCTTTCTAATCTTTATGTTTTTTATTATCTTTTCTTTCCTTACCTTACTGATTAGGGCTGCCAGTATAATGTTGAAAAAACTGATTATAATGACCATCCTTGTTTCACTCCCAATCTAAAAGGAAATATTTTAGAATTCCAGCATTTAATACGTTTGTCAAATGTATCAAATTCAGGAAATTTAAACTTGGTCCAGAATGACTGGGCTTTGGCTTAGAGAACTAGAGCACAGCATTTAAAATATTAATCCTAGAGTAGAAAAGATTTCAGAATAAGAATTAAGTCTATGGTTGCAATGAAAATCCTGCCTGGGGATGGAAAAGGCTTTAAGGGAGAGGAGATACATGCAGAGAATAACTCTGAAAGGATTTTGTTCCTGCCTCCGAGCAGAGATGAATTAGAAGATGGAGGAGGCAAAGGTGATAGAAGTACGATGCTTGCAGATAAGGGGATAAAAAGAATTTTGCCTCGCTTCTCTGGTCATTTCCATGGTACTCTAAATCCATGGCATCACTTCAAATGAGCAAGAGCGGTGTCCAGAGAGCTCCCACAGAGAGAAGCCATGGGATAAATCTCTCTTCTCCAACTGGGGACTTGCGAGGTTCAGGGGGAAAGAGATGCAGTAAGAGATCCTCTTTGAATGGGGGTGAGACAGCGGTTGAGAAATGAGTCAACATTTTTTCCCCAGATGATGATGATGGCAGCCTGGAGCTAGAGGACCTGGAACACAGTCAAAGGAGCAGACCACTGAATGCCTAAGTCTACAGGATACTTCTGAGGTATAAGGTCACAGAGCCAGCAAGCGATAAAAGGGCTGAGTTGTTTGAAAGCAATCATCCTAACTGCCTGAGAAAGGATAAAGGGTTACATTAGGAGTGGAAGTCAGAGGAATGAGATATCACCATGGCAGCCAGAGGACAGCAGGAGGCCCATATGTTCTGTTTCCTTCCTAATGATGCCACATAAATTTCCCCTATGAACCCAGAGGCTGTTCTGGGGTGAGATGGAAGAGAGGGTTAGAAGAATACTTAAGCACCTTTAGTTGGGAGCTCAGTCTAGGGAAAAAAACAATATTTAGGGAGGACCACTTGAAGGAAAGAAACTTCGTGTGTTTTTCCAGATAATCTGGGCAAGTGCAGCAAGTTTATGAGCCATCTGTTAAATTATCTTTGCTGACTTATACTTCTGTGTGATGTCATCTACCCTTATTGAAAGATGCTATAATAAAAGATCTAAGAAATTTATTACTGTTTTTGTTGAGAGGACGTTGTTATGAACATTTTTTTGTTATTACCTTTCCCAGTGTTCTCTTTATGAGAACCCTCAGTAAAGATTTCTGTGTAGCCTTAAAACAAAGAATAATGTTTGAAAATTTTCTCTCCCCCCCATTTCTTTATTGACACTTTGAATTCTATAACTGGCTAGATTTTCTTTTATGTGTTTGCCACTGGAAAACTTAGAGATAATTTTGTGACCCATCACCGGCAAGGCATTAAAATTTTATAGTATCCATTTTAAAAAGCTTTTTATTATGGAAACTATCAATATATTCAAACATAAACAAAAGTAGGGAGAATACTTTCATCAACATCCATTTACCTAACACCCAGGTCCTCAATGCGATACCAACACTGGCTCATTTCACTTGCATCCCACTCACCTCCTACCTCACTGGGCTATTTTTCTTTTAAAGAATTTTGTGATGTAAACCATTTTTAAAGCTTTTATTGAATTTGTTACAATACTGCTTCTGTTTTAAGTTTTGGTTTTTTGACTGCGAGGCACGTGGGATCTTAACTCCCCAACCAGGGATTGAACCCGTGTCCTCTGCATTGGAAGGTGAAGTCTTAACCACTGGACCGCCAGGGAAGTCCCCTCACTGGACTATTTTAAAGCAATTCCCAGACATTATGACACTTCTTCCACATTTGTTTCAGTCTGTATCTCTAAAGAATAAAGATTCAACCAGGGAACTTCCACTTGTACTGGAGACACAGAAAGTTGTCAGACAATGTGGCTCTTATTCTAAAATGAAGAGCAAACTACATACTCTGTAAAACTATTTTAAAAGTTATATCTAAGGTTGCAAAGTAATCTAAATAAAATAAAAACTATAAAATGGATAAATGGTATTAAAATCTAAAATGGCCCCTTTAGAAGCCTAGAGATCCAAGGTTACTTTGATTTTTGGCAGAGCAGTGGGAGGAGGGAAAAAACAAAACCCGCCATAAATAGGATAAAAAGACATCAGCTGATGACTCAACTACATTATTAAAGGCAGAATGTAATCTTGCTTGATGGTTTACAATCCTTACGAGCCCAGTCAAACACCACAGAAATGCACATCAAAACTACAATGAGGTATCATCTCACACCGGTCAGAATGGCTATCATCAGTAAGTCTACAAACAGTAAATGCTGGAGAGGGTGTGGAGAAAAAGGGAACCCTCCTACACTGTTGGTGGGAATGTAAGTTGGTGCAGCCACTATGGGGAACAGTATGGAGGTTCCTTAAAAAGCTAAAAATAGAACTACCATATGATCCAGCAATCCCACTCCTGGGCATACATCCAGAGAAAACCATAATTTGAAAAGATACATGCACCCCAATATTCATAGAAGCACAATAGCCAAGACATAGAAGCAACCTAAATGTCCATCAACAGAGGAATGGATAAAGGAGATGTAGTACATATATACAATGGAATATTAGCCATAAAAAGAATGAAATAATGCCATTTGTAACAACATGGATGGACCTAGAGATTATCATACTAAGTGAAATAAGTCAGACAAAGACAAATATCATATATCACTTATATGTGGAATCTAAAAAAAATAAATAAAGTGAACTTATTTACAAAACAAAAACAGACTCACAGGCTTCAGGGGAAAAAAACCTTACAGTTACCAAAGGGGAAACGTGGGTCGGGGGGAGGGATAAATTAGGAGACTGGGATGAACATACAGACACTACTATATATGAAATAGATAATCAACAAGAACCTACTGTATAGCACAGGGAACTCTACTCAATATTCTATAATAACCTAAAAAGAATCTGAAAAAGAATGGATATATGTATAACTGAATGACTTAGATGTACACCTGAAACACATCGTAAATCAACTATATTCCAATATAAAATAAAAGTTTTTAAAAAAGGACTCACTTTTCAACTCTTTCCCATGGTTCTTCATCAAGGGCTCATTCAGGAGACTGGAGGCAGGACAGGTGAACTGAGAGAGAGCTTCCAAAGCAGGAGCTAGAGTTGCCATGACAGCGGGGCGCGGGACTGAGGTGGGGGAGAATGGGGGAGGAGAAGAGGAGCCGTGGTGCTGAGAGGGAGCCCTCTAAACCACACTGGGCCTGTGGAAAGCTGGGGGCAGAGCAGGAGCTGAGAGAATCCCTTCCGGTGTCTCTGACCCTTCGGAGTGACTGGGAGAGGGAAGGGAGAGCTGACTGGGACCCTCCCTCTACATCCTGGCTCTGCTGAAGGCTGAGGGCCGGGCAAACGGGCCGAGAAAAACTCCCTGGTCAATCAGATTTCAAGTCCTGCCTAAGAGAAGGTTCTGGCCCTGCCCACCAAACATCTGAAGCCAATGAGGAACTGAATCTAACCAGGACAACAGGAACGCCCAGACCCACTTCAACCACAGGTGAGATCAACTCAGCTGCGACTACACCCCCTCCACCCACACGGGCAAGCTTAACTCAAGACAGGGGATGCCTTTAAATCACTTTTTACTGCTATTTTATATACAGTGTCTAGCATACAATAAAACATTATGAGACATCATGAAGAAGCAATAAAAAGAGACCCATCCTCAAGAGAGGGTCTATGGAGCTACAGCCCAGCCTAGGATGGGTTGCCCAGATGTTGAAATTATCAGAGAGGGTTAAAAATGATAAATATATAAATCTTTATTAAATAATAAGGTAAATGGAGAGGATGGACACCATGTGTGAATGGTTGGGCAGTTTCAGCAAAGATAAAAAAAGAAACTATATATATACAGTTATATTTAAAGCCAAATGGAAATGCTACCAATAAGAAAATGCAGTGTCAGAAAAAAAATAAAGATAGCCAAGAAAACAATTATCATGCTAAAACAATAATTCCTTAGAAGCATCAAATACCCAGTCAACATTTCCATATTCCAACGTCTTAGATATTTTTCCCACAGGTTGTTCAAATAAGTTTCATACACTGAAATTGCTTGGTTTAGCTTTTAAGAATCTTGGTTCCTCCTTCATGTTTTCCCCTTGCAATTTACAAGACGAAGAAACTAGGTTCAATTGAGTCCCACAATCTGGACTTTGCTAATTCATCTCTATAGGTAGATATATTTAATACGGTCCTCGGCGTCTCCTATAAACTGGCAGTTGGATCTAGATTCCTGACCAGATTCAATTTCAGTTTTTTGAAGACTTTCTAAGTAGTGTTGCGTGCTTCATTGTGACTCTTAATTATTTTCCTAGGAGAGTCATTTGTGTTTCTTTCTTATTAGCTTGCCTTTATATGTCCCTAGCAAAAAGAAATAAGTTACCTATCTGAGTCCATCAACTTTAGTTTGTGGGTGTTTACATTTGTTTTTAAAAATTTATATGCCAGATGCTTTTTAGATTTGGGTTTTTTTTTCCCCCACTGAATTAGTTTGATTGATTTGATCAGATAAACTTGTGGCTGTGTTGGTTCCTGTTTAGATTTTCTTTTGAGATTACAGCTCCCTTTAAAATTTTCCATTACATTTTGAAAGAGAAATGGTCAGTCATCCTCACAAGCCATGCCTTGTAAACAGTTCTCCTTGAGCTCACAAAGTCTGTACTAAAAAGATGTCTGAAGAAGTTTAGCAAGGGTGAAATTCTGCTGAAGGTAGGGCAGGAGCGCTTCAGGATGTGCCACCCGGAGGCTACTGCTTCCCTGCAGGTAGGGCTTCTGAGGCAACCTGAGGGCCAGTGTGGAGTCAGCCTCCCTGTGAATAGCCCAGTCAGGGCATGGTCCTGCTTCTGGCCTTGGAGACCACTCACAGACAGGGGCACACTTTAAGATGGCAGTGGCATACCAGTAAAATGCTTTCTTCTTTAATCTCAGAGGAAAGAACCAGTAAAGCGATTTCAGCTGTGAAAACTTTTAATTTGCTCATTAGGGTCCCCAGTGCATTGAATAGAAAAACACGAAACAAAACATACTTCAGGTAAATGTGATTCTAAATTTTGGCACATAACAATGCTTTGTTTAACTTGTTTATGCCTTTGAGCTATATATACTGTAGTATGGCACAGATGGCAACGCTTTTCTAGCTGACTGGCATTTAGATGAGACTACAAACTTCTAGCCTGGTAAGATTAGCAGAGGAGAAAGAAGGGAGATTAAATAGCTACCTATTTACAGTGATTTCTGTTATTGATAAAGCCTCAGAATAAATTATTTGACCCAATGGTCTTAAATCTTGAATAAGTTTATACTTGCTGGCCATCCAGTCCATTCAGGCTTTGCAGCACCTTCGAATCACCAGCACTGATAGGGCTTAGGTGCAAATCTTCCAATTCTGTGAGCCAATAACCTTTCAAAATCCCTTCTGAAGCCTCATATCCAACAGGGACTTTTGGTTGTCATTTCTAATTATTTAGAATAAAAATGTCACAGAGCAGGAGAATGAGAATAAAAGGGAAGTGTGCAAAGCTAGGGGCTGGGAGAATGAGGTGACATAAACATGAAGAAACTAGCTTTTTTTTTTTTTGCGGTACGCGGGCCTCTCACTGCTGTGGCCTCTCCCGTTGCGGAGCACAGGCTCCGGACGCGCAGGCTTAGCGGCCATGGCTCACGGGCCCAGCCGCTCCACGGCATGTGGGATCTTCCCGGACCGGGGCACGAACCCGTGTCCCCTGCATCGGCAGGCGGACTCTCAACCACTGTGCCACCAGGGAAGCCCCATTAAAGAGTTTTTTGCCAAGGATTTATGGTCCTTTTCTCTTCAAATTTTTGAGATCAACATTTCCAAATTGTAGGTCTCACAGATGACTGGGTCCCATTCTTTGCTTTCACAAACTGAGGCACAGCCTGATGGCTTCTCCTCATGGTTCCTATGGAAGCTCTTCAGTAACCAGTTTCTCCCTGTTGACCACAATTAGGCCCAGAGTATTACCAGGTCCCTAGTTACTTGATTAAGTCCTATTGTCTCAAGCCTTTTTCCTGTGATTTTTGTTAGTTTTAAACTTTCACTCGTTTTGTGCCTACTCTGAAATCTTCAGTTCTTGTTTGACAAATAAGAAAGAAAATAGTACAATCTTTGAGTTCTTGGGGAAAACTGTATTTCTCTCTAAAGAGATTGCATCTTTTTATTGGCTGCAGAAAACAATGAGAGCTCCTCTCATAAGCATTTATCAACAGTACCAGCTTCTTGACATTTTATTGCCACGGGAATTGTATTCATTAGTTTTTGATCAATATTCTTTCTAGTATATTTATATGCTAGCTCTCTAGCATAAAACTATTATTAAAGTCTAGTTTTGCATTAAAATATATTTGTCTTTGAAAGGAGGAAAATAGAATATAGATTTTTATGGGGAAATGTACACCGTGCACTATGACATAAATAAAGGTACACTGGTAAAATTACACTGGTAAAATTTTAATTTCCATAATAATAATGCAAATTAGATTTAAAAGGAAACTTACAAAATTAGAAAATTTTCTTAAAGAGCTCTCTGATTTTATTATAATTGCATAGTTATATTTCAACCTTGGACAGAATTATATGTATATAAATAAATATATATGTCATGAGAAAGTCCACAGCACTATTGGAAATGTTTGTATATTGTCATGCTATATACATATTTTAAAATGCTAGGAATTTCACAGAAATTTGTCGGTGATTAATGGTAATAATGAGTGTTGAAGAAATGTCTCACAATACCAGACTTTGGGGACAATTGAATCAATCAGATAATGTATCCACCTCTAGACAGGCAATTTGGGGTGAAAACTTTTGACTGCATTAAATCCATGGCACAGCTTAGTTATATCTGGAAATCAGGGATGCTTTCCCAGATTTATGGCTCTGAAACCATTTTTCTTCTAATCCAAATGAATTCACTAAAACTCTTTAGTTTTGACCAATTCTGATTGTAGCTTCTTTGGCAAATCTGTGTCCAGCAGTGATGAGAGAAGCAGTGTTTTAGAGACAGAAGCTGTTAAAAATAGACTCAGCTCCTTCCAACATCTTCTTTTCCAATGGTGTGACCTGTTCATCTTACCAGCCACTTTTCTCTCCACTGAGTCTGATCTCTTTGTTGGCATTAGCAGATAGTTCATAAGTAAATGAGCAAAGCATGTCACCACTGTTCAGGATCTTTTACCTGGCCATTAAATCTTTGGTAAATAATGGTGCTGTAGGTATGAGTAAAAGGCACTTACCTGTAGCTCCATCTAGTAAAAGGTAACATGCCTTAGGACTCCTTTACTTTTGTGCCCAATCTCAGGACCATGTCATTTAGAATAATGAGAATTTTTGCTTCTTGAAAATGAAATGAGAACAACTTCTGTAGCTGTGTTATTTTGATGTAATTCCATTTTAGTATAAAGACACATTTAATGTATCCTAAGCTATGTCTTATAATGAAAGTAAATGGAAATGTACATTGTTTTTAGTGCAAGATGCATGAAACAATTTCGCTGGCAGAAATATTTTCAAGGCTAATGCCTTAAGAAAATTATAAACCTAATAGTCTTAGGAAAGTCTTGTAAAACAGAATAACCAACGGAAGCATGTACAGCTTTGAGGGTGATGGAACCCTCATTTCAGAGAAACCTGAAGATTTTCACAGAATGTGGTCAAGAGCTTAGTCCCTGGAGTCCAAATGCCTGGGTTTCTTTCTCTGCTTGTCATTTGAGGAGCTCTGGTGCTCAGGCTGTTCTTAATTCTCTTTCTATCTCAATTCCCTCAGGTCAAGTTAGGCTAAAATCTGTAGTGAGGATTAAATGGATTAAACCATTTTTCAAGGTTTAAATGGATTAAACCATATATTTAAAGACTGTGGTATAGTAATTGGCATCTGGTAATCACTCTGGATATGCCGGCCTTTATTACCGAGTAGGTTTTCAAACTTTGGGTCACGAGCCTCAGTGAAGATCAAAGGGGTTCTGAGCGAATCACACAGACAGGAGCAGGTGTGAATGGTGGACTGAGTGGTCGTGGAAAAAGCTGAGATTAGGTCCCTGGTACACTGATCCGCCCTGCTTTGCCCATCATTTCACCCCAGCACCTCATTCTATTCATTCTCTCTCTGTTTGTGTTCTTGGTCCACTCATTCATCCTGCTCCCTCTGCACTCAGACACACACATCACAGTCTGGTCAGTACTCAACTTGATTTAAAATCACTGAAGCCATACAAGGGAAACGATGTAACCATCAGTCTCTGTGACATCTTTCATTCAATTCCATAGACATTCCAGCTTCTGCTAGGGTTCCGTAAATGTGATTCAGGATGTGGAGGCTTAAAGATAAAAACCAAAACCTGAAGTCTGCCGGAGGTCAGCAAGTTGGCAGTACTGTTGAAATATTTTGGTTGCTCTTCTCTAACACCTCACCATACACTTACCTGTTCTGTCCAAAGAGTCTGCTGATGAGCGATGAAGTTTGGAGGAGCTGAGCTTAACATGCGAGCCAGAGCCCAGGGAGCTAGGAAAAAGCTAGGAAAAAGATTGACAGCTTAGTGCCCCATCACCCGGAGGACACAGGGCAAGCTGGTGGGGAGAGGGAGGAAGGGCAACGTGAAGGACAAGATGTGGCTATTGTGCAGCCCAAGTCTGTGTACTCCTCTGTCTCCTGGATATGGGATAGAATTTCGTATAGCCCAAACCTCACTAAAGTCTAAATGAAAAAAAAACATTGAACTAGGGCTTCTCTGGTGGTGCAATGGTTGAGAATGCGCCTGCCGATGCAGGGGACACGGGTTCGAGCCCTGGTCCGGGAAGAGCCCACATGCCGCGGAGCAACTAAGCGCACGCGCCACAACTACTGAGCCTGTGAGCCACAACCACTGAGCCTCTGCTCTAGAGCCCACAAGCCACAACTACCGAGCCCGCGTGCTACAACTTCTGAAGCCTGCATGCCCAGAGCCCATGCTCTGCAACAAGAGAAGCCACTTCAATGAGAAGCCCGCACACGCAATGAAGAGTAGCCCCTGCTCGCCGCAACTAGAGAAAACCCACGCGCAGCAACGGAGACCCAATGCAGCCAAAAATAAATTAAATTCATAAATTAAAAAAAAGAAGTTATTTTGTTGTTGTTTCATAAAAAACTCTCAAATACTTTTTTTCGTATATTTGCTATTTTAAAATTTCACGGATGTATATTTTTATACGTGTTATCTTGTTGCTTTGTATTTTAATAATGTAAGGTGTAACAAAATAAACAAATCCATATTATCATTTAAAAAATCTCTCAAAATTCCATAATCATTATAAGGATGTAATTCCTTTGTGATTTTCATCTTCTGTATTTCCTTCAGAATGGGCTACTGGCTTTGTGACTCATATTTTGCTTCTTGCCTGAGAAGTTTTAATCAACATACTTCTTCTGGTTTGAAAAATAAATGCTGCTTTCTTGGATATTTGAGGCAGAGTATGAGGAAGAGTGGATTTAATTTTTGCCTGGTCTACTGATAATACTATACACTGTTTTGCTTCAGTTCTGGCAATGTAAACTAGAAGAAATTCTCTCACATATTCCTTCTTTCACTTACGAAATCAGTCATTGGGGTGGTACACAACATACCATGCTGTGGCTCTTTGGGAGTCTTAGAAGTAAGTTTAACTTCATTTGGTTTCATCAATTCACAGGAAAGGCAAATGATACTTCCTATATTCAGAAAAAGAATGAGCTTCAAAATAAAAGCTCAGGTAAATTTTAAAATCATAAACTTAAGCCTATATAATTACATATAACCTTTGAAAGTAACCACTACTGAATACAAATTCAATATTTCTGTCTTTTCTATGCCAGAGGTGGTTGGTTACTTATAACCAGAGGTAATATTGTGTCTCTGCTATGACATCAGGAAGGAGCAAGTGTTTTACCCCGACAGTATATTTCTATTTGATAGTATTCCAGAAACTTCCACGTGGGAATATGGAAGGTACCAGATAAGGTTTATTGAGTACATTAGTGAAATTTAATGAATGAATAAGTATTCTAACTTCTCAAAACAGATTTAATATTTATAGGTATATGAATACAGATTTTTAATATATAGGCATGAAGGTACAGGCAGACCTCATTCTATTGTGCCTCTCTCTATTGCACTTTGCAGATATTGCAAATTTTTTACAAATTGAAGGTTTGTGGCAACCTTGCATCAAGCAAGTCTATCTGTGCCATTTTTTCCAACAGCACTTTCTCACTTCAGGTCTCTGTGTCACATTTTGGTAATTCTCGCGATTTTTCAAATCTTCCGCCAGCAAAAAGATTAAGACTTGCTGAAGGCTCAGATGATGGTTAGAATTTTAACAATAACATACCTTAAAATTAAGGTATATACATTTTTTTAGGCATAATGCTGTTGCTCACTTACTAGACTACAGTATAGTGTAAACATAACTTTTATATACACTGGGAAATACAAAAATTAATGTGACTTGGTTTTATTACAATGTTCACTTCATTGCGGTGGTCTGAAACAAAACCCTCAATATCTCTGAGGTCTGCCTGTGTTCCTTATCATTTGGTCTTGTGTGAATTTTGTTAGGTTTGGCTTTTACGGACTGTAACCAGTTACAGTGATGGGCAAGACATTTCTGAAGAGGTACTGGAAATAAATATTGCCTTAGGCATACTGCTGGCTTTTTCCCAGAGTAAGAATCTCAGGAAAGTAATCTCAACAGGAATTGAGTTTACAGATTGAGATCTTCTGGCCATGAAAATTAATTGCATTTCAGTCTATAATTGAATGCTTTTTGGTTTGTATCAAGCAAAGTATATATTATCAGAAGAGAGAGTATTAAGTAGTAGAAAGCATTTTAGACTTGGAATAAAAGGATTAGCTTTGAATTCCTAGACTTAACACTATCAATTGTAACATGGAAGTAAAAATATCTTCCTTTCCTGATTCCCTGTGCTGAATGCATGTGAAGAACACATGATACTGCTTTGGTAAACTTTGACGCAACTTTACAAATGTATGGTCTTATTAGGCATAACATCTTGAAATACACATTGTCCTGGGAATATGATCATACACAAAAGCCGTAGGAATAAAATTCATGATGCAGCAGTACTAAGCACACAAAGGAAAGATAAAAAATTAACGAGATATGAGAACACTAAATACGTAAGTGGTAAGTAGGTTTTTTTCTACTTGTTCAACATTGCACTCAAGTTAATAATAATATGTCCAAAATTCAGGGAAAGCTTTTTGTCCACTCATGCTGCTATCTATGACCCCATGGACGAGAAGGTAGGAACAAGTGTGCGGTCTGAGGAGGCAGATATGCTGCCAGAAATAGCACTCGAATTGTAAATGGAAGTATTAGGAAACTTTCTTGGAGAGGATTGAGCTGTAAGAAACTGAAAATGGGAAATATTTGCCCGAGAGATAAACTCTTCACACAATATTTAGTTTGCCCCCTCAGAGACATTCCTTTCAATTTTAGAGCAATACTGCTCACTGAGATTGTGAATTTAAATAGCTTTTCTTGAGCTAGTTGCAGACTCCATTCTAGCAAAGAGCAGAAGAAGCAAAACGTTTGTAAAAAGAGAAAACTACTGCCTGGCTTGAGGTACTTTTCTTGGCTTTTATTTTCTAGACCTCAGGTATGCTTAATGTATAGTGTATGTATTTTACTTTAACAGACACGCTAAACTCTAGTTAAATTTACCAACTTGCTAAAATGGCATCAATTCATATGTCTGGGATGTTACCAGGAATCTTCTGAGAGTTTCTTTAGACACTGCAATGAAAGCAAACATTGGTTGTGGGGAATACCTATAGTTTTAAAAGACAAAACAGACTATTTCAGAAGAATTAAATGAGCCCGTCCATAAAACCCAGAATACTTTTAAGTGTAGATATGCATATACATACATATGCACACATGATAGAAGGCTGAAATTTTCACTATCTGGTGTAATGGGAAGAGTCCTCAAGAAATAGACTTTACCTGTCATACAAGCTGAAAATGCATTACATTATATTCCACAGCCAGAAGCAACACATCTTAGTCATAGAGTAGATTGGTAAGTCACCAGAACAATACAGCAGAAACATGCTACCCCAAACTTCAGGTGGTAAAAACTTCAAAAGGTTAAAAAAAAGTCTCTCTCTAATCTTGATCTTATTACTGATTGGCAGTATTTCCTAGCCCAGGGTAATAAATAAATGCAATTCAAATTCATTTGAGTAGATTTCATGCCAGGGCATGTCAGTAAATAAAAAGAATAGTAAAGGACAACTGAAGAGAAAGTAGCACAGCTTAAGTCTGTTTTGATGAGTAGGAAGCATCTTTTCATCTCATCCTATATTTTTAGAGATGTCAGTATAACAATAACTGTAATTGTTTTGTCATATGACTATATACTTTTCCTTTTATGAGAGAGAAAATCTATTAATAGCTGTTCATGAGTTCTGTAGTTAATGCTCCAAACACTTACAGACCTGGCAGATAAGTGCTCAAAAGTCACCTCCAAATGTATTTTTTACAGTGGCATACTGGTTCTAACAAATGAGTCTGTTAGCATTAAGAAATGAAACAAGCAAGTTAACCATAGACTGTTTACAGCTGAAATCAATAACTCATCCAAAACAGCATGCATTTCTAGAAATGTATTAGCTAATAGGTTCACTTGACCTGTCCATTTCCAGTAACTATAGTGCTGATTATATTTTCTTTTCAACGGAGTATACTTGCTAAAAAATTGTAAACAGATATATGAATTTTTAATTGGGAGAAAACATGAAGAACCACAGGACTTCGGAGGAAAACTTCTGCAAGATGGTAGCTCCCATTATTGAATCTGGTGGGTTTGAGATGAAGGTACTAATTTTATATCTTTAAATACACAGGAAAGGGATTCTCAGTGATAGACAATGTGCCAAAAAAGAGAAGAAAAATCTGCTTGGGTCCTTCCAAAGTAAGTGTGTATTTACCAAAAGAAGGAGTTAGTTGTCAAATTGACAAGTTAGAGCCAACAGATTAACTTTTCTCTCAGTGAGCAATCTTCCCTAAAAATAAGTGCTGTGATTAGCTCTGGTCGCCTGGCGCTATCTGTTTGGAGTTAGTACTGAGCATGTGTTGGGCATGGTTTCATTGTATCCTGTCATAGCATATTAAAAAACCAGGTCTACACTCACAGAATACCAAACATTCAGTAATTTAGCTTTACCCAGCTAATTGACTAATTCTGTTTTCTTGCAGATATTTACCATACCTCAGAATTCACCTTTTTTGATGAATCATAACTAAAAAGAAGTCTTTGCTCAACTGTCACTTTTTATTGAGGCCTCCCCTCACCACCCTATTAAAAATTGTAACCTCCTCACCCTGAAGTCTGGATCCCTTTTAATTGGCCTTTCTTTTTCCTTTTGTTCATAGCCCTTTTTACCCTATAAAATGTTATATAATTTGCTTAATCATATTTCTTGTTCTTTATTTCTCTTGCTAAAATATATGGATGTAACAAATATTATGTTTGTGAGTTGAATAAGACAGATGACTAAAATAAATTTCACCCTATTGAAACAAAACAAAATGACCAAACAACCAACCAACAACAAAAAAATCTTGGTTTTGACCAATACCTGCTCCAGAAGGGCTACTTGGAACTGGAGCCTCGGCACCGAGACTTGCAAGAGAAAGTGTTTACAACAAGGTAAAGGGTTGTGAGGTGAGAGTCCAGGAAGTGTCTGGAGAACATAGTGAGGCCTGAACACTCCTGCCAACAGCAGGGAGGAGCCTGGTCTCTGTGTTCTATGCAGGATCCCCTGTTCCCCTTACTGCGATCTTGGAGCTTAGAAAAAAGAAAAAAGAGAAGACAGGAGAGTAGGAGCCATGAAGGTAAGTTTGTATTGGCTCTATGGGAACTGAATATAAAAGAGTTTTCAGTTTGAAGGTTATTCTAGATATTTCCATATCAGACCTTCCCAAATATTGATGAAACATCACAAACTTGTTGAGTTAATTTTTCACTCCATATATCTTAGGGTGAATAGTATTGGCATATATAAATATTTGTGGATCTTGAGAGACAGTAATGTTAAATGAAATGGCATGAAATGGTTTTATTTCTTCTACCATTACTATGTCAACAGTTAACAATTTGGAGAGCCCGATTCTGTCTCTAATAATTCATATACGAAGTAAAAATAATTACTAAGTATTTCTTTTGATAATGGGCATTATCACTAAATTCCTTAACATTTCTAAAATTTAACATGCTGCTGAAAGTTGAGCTAGCATTACCCTCTGAATACATGTTGTCACAAATATAACACATGAGTTTAAATGGCCTATGGTGATGCCCACCAGGGAAAACTTTAAAATAAAAAATAAAAATCCATACAAAACACAGGCAAATTTGTGTTTTAAAGAACCATATAATTAATTCGGTGTATTTCTTTTAAATTTACATAAACTCATGTGAAAAAAAATTCCACGTAATAAAATATACCATATTACATTTGAATTCAATAGAATTCTCCTCTTAACTGAGAGTACTTAGATGCACAGATGGAGAATGTGGGTGAATGTCACTGGCACACACTGATTTTATATGATGCAGGTTTTCTAAAGAAGGGTTGGCAACGTGAATTTTGCTGAATAAAATCTTGCACCAATCTTGAGAGAGCTTGAAAAATAACTTAGTAATGGTGGCCTGCATACGTGCCCTTATCACAATACTCATAGCTACAGATGATAGAAGGTGTGTTGAACTTATTTGGGGGAAGATGATACAATATGGCCATTGGCACTTTACTGACAATGTTTTCTGTCATATAATTGCTTTCAGACCACCAATTTTGGCAAAAAAATGTCAAATCTAATATTTATAAGTTTAAAACTTGGAATTAAAATACCTTTAGGAGAATGAGCCTATTCTACTTAATATATACTGAAGAGAGAAATGTGGGTAAAGAAAAAAGTTTAAAGAAAAGACAGCAAGCTCATATGTATCATGAGAAAGCAGAATTTTAAGGAGTCCAGAAAGTTTTATTTAAAAACTTGCCTTCAAATACAGCCCACTCCATTCTACAATAAGACAGAGTGATGCTTCAAATGTGAAAGGTATATCACTCCTGACATATTTGGGTCAGGTATGAAATTAGAGTATTTACACTCTCAGGGAGTCTTCCTAATTGTTAAAAAGTTATCCAACCTTCTGGTGTAATAAGGACTTCCCTTCCATTTAATTTGCCTGGTAGAGCTTAAGTAATAAGTTTACATTTTCCTTTTCTGGAATGTAATGAAGATTTATGCATTTTACCTTCTTAATTTGCTCACTTGAGAGCAAAAATAAAAAAGGAATTGGGTTTGATGTGGAGGGAAAAAACCACCCATGTGACAGGGGCAGCGGCAAATATCACTTCTGTACTGACAGCTTAAAGCTAATCATTAGAGTTCAACAGGGATGGGAAGATTAAGCAGGAGAGAAATTTCCCCAGTTCTCTAATTAAAATAATAGACAATTGAAAGGAGAAATGCAGAATATTGGTTTTTTTTATAAAAGAAGAAAATCATTCAGCCTAAAGAAAAACAATAAGAACCTGATATTTCCTATTTTTTTAATGTAACTGGATATATTATAGGGGCATCACCATGCCCAGCAGTGTCATTTCACATCAAGATGTTACTTTATACAACTTCTGTTTGGTCACTATGCCAAAGATGGAGGCTAATTTGGTGCTTGTGACCAATTGGAGACTTCAGTGGTTCGAAGGGCTCATACGCACCTGCGTATCCCTAAAGGGCTTCCTAGGTAGGGATTTGGTTCAAAACGTCTCCATTTTCTCTAGACTTCTTGTAAGTGGTGAGCAAGCTGCTAGGATTCTGGATGTCCTTTTAAAATCCATGGTTTAAAGAAAATGCTGCTTACGATTCTGTGGTAAGCTGTCACCAGTGACTGCTGATGGAGCCGCCTGGGTTAAGATTCACTGTGCTGGGCATGCCTGGCCATTGCGACTTAGGTAGGGACCAGATCTTTGCTCAGAGAGCTTAATATCTAATTCTACAATCAGAGTCCCAAATCCCTTCCAGATGTAGGTAGGAACAAAATTACTGTACAGATAGTAGTGCTTTGTGCAAGATGATGCTGTATTCTCCTTCAGCTTTTTTCTTTTCTGAGCATAAAAGTGGCCTGATTCCAGGGACGGGCTGGTGTTGGCTTCTTGGGGCAAACGGACCATACATGGTTGTCCCTGTGCAGCCTTTGATCACTCTCATGCTGCACTTACTGTTTACATTTGTTTCATTGCACACAGGTTTATAAACATTATTGCCTAAGATATTTGTATATAACTAGGGCTTCGTAGCTTTTATTTAATCAGAACTCATAGGGTACATTTATGACTTTTGATGGTGTCCTACTTTGGGCAGCTTTGCAGGATCATAGTGTGGTTAATGTAAAAAAAAATTCCCCTCAAAAAAATCTTTTAATGTGGAAATAATAAACTTTACAGAAAAAAAGGGGAAAATGGGAAACATAAAATCATTATTGCAATTTTTTTTTTGCAAAAGGAATGAATCTGAAGAAGGTTACCTATATCCAAGAAGATCAAACCCTGCTCCCCCCACCCCTCCCCCCAGACCCTGCTCCAAGAAGAGATTACTCACTTATACTCTGATTTTCTTTCCCTGGGAATAGCTATGTCCAAAGGGATCAAAGGGATTTGGGGCCACATATGATCTAACCCCCGGTGAGTCATTTCCTCAGGTGTAGGCAGGGAGAAATAAATGCTTAGTTTTGTTCGCGAGAAAAAAGTAAAAACTTGCATTTTGAATAAGAATTGAGGATAAACCTACCTTTGGCTTATTTTGAAGGCTGTTTGGGGAGGGGAGTGAGCACTGGCAGGATGACGGCAGAGATTTCCTTTTCTGCTTGTCAAACCCTCATCCCACGACAATCAGCAAGTCTAGAAGGTGGACAAAAGTGTTGGAACATTTATCAAAACAATTCCAGAAAGATAAAGAAAAAATGTTTAACACAGGAATTTTGAGCCTTTTTGTTATGAGCTACTATGTATAACGATTACTTAGCACAGGTCTTGGTTATTAGAAATGACAACAAAAATAGTAGCATTTATTCTCGGTATTATCCCCTCTTTCAGATGAAACATATGTACACCAACTCTATCATATGACAAACCTAAACTCAGTAGAATGACCAAATGGGGCCAACAGTGCCTGTGGGAAGAACCTGCGTGATTACTGAGAAACAAGTTCAGAAGAGGCGGGTTTGTAAACTGGAAGGAAGGAAAGACTTTCATATTTAAGGGCCCTACCATGAGTCAGCCGCTAGGCTGCACCTCACATCCTTATCTCATTTCACAGAGAACTGAAAAGGAAAAATTATCCAAAATGTCTTCTAAGGCTGTGTCTGTGCAAAGTATAATATGGCAGCAGATTGGCAGACTCTGGAGGCAGATTGGCTCAGTCTGAAGAGTCTGACATCCTCTTTCTAACTGGGTTTCTTTGGGCACATCACCCTCCGTGTGCCTCGGTGGGCTCACATACACAATGATGATGATGGTCATGCCGACCACATGTGGCTTCTGTGGGATTATCTGGGATAATGGATGTCAACACACAGAGAAGTTCCTAGAATATAAGAGGTCTTCCATGAGTGTTAGTCCTTCATGCTTCAACAGGAAAAATTCACTCTGATATTATAAGTACCTGTTGTCAAAGTATTTCTGTGTCTTGTATCTTATTTGATTTTCTCTTTATTCTTCTTTTACACATAAACACATACACACGCACATGCTAATACATGTACACACACTCAACTCTAATGGATCCAATGGTTATACTTACCATGCTCTGCTCTGTGAGGCCTAGTTTTGCATGGCTTACCAGGGTAATGTGTGGACCAGGGTCAGTATTTTGATTCTGAGTCCCATTCTCTCACCACTAAACATTCTGCCTTAGGAATCACTTGACTGGTTGACAATTTGGATAATATAGACAGCAAATCAAGATAAGACTGGTGTAATTATTCAGCTGAACAAGAGGCTTGAGTTAAGCCTTAAGGAGAATTGGGTTCAATGTTACTTAGACATGGGACTCTATCCCTTGCTGAGAGATGAAAATTTAATGAGGGAAAAGGCTCTGGTGGGTTTATAAAGTGCTTGTGACTATGTGATGTCAGGGAACTTGTCAAACCATTGAAGCCCACAGATTCCTAGAATGTGGGATAAGTTCGATGAACTGGTGCATTTCCTTTAATAATTCTCTTACATAATTTTATGTTAAACTATTCACATTCTGTATAATGTACATATGCTTCAAGTGGAGACCATCTTTAATTTGTTATTCAAACTAATGATGGTGAAATAACCCTATAACTATATTATTAAGGCATCATGTTACAAAATTTCAGACAAAGACGATTCATTTACTCATTTAAATGAATATTTATTAGAGCCATCACTATATACCAAATATTTTCTAGGCATTGAGGGTAAATGGGGACTAAGATAGACATCTTTTCTGCCCCTGTGGGGCTTTCATTTTGGTTACAAACACAGAAAACAGAAAGTAGATTGATAACTAAGAGATGTAATTTCAGGTGGTATTAAGTGTCATGAAGCAAAATAAAGCATAATAAAGGAATAAGGAGTGGTGGTTTGTGGTAGGGGAGAAGGGGCTTCGTCAGTGAGTGGCTAAATTAGGGGCAGCCTCTTTGAGGAGATAATATTAGAGCAGAGAGTGGATGGGGAGGTAAAGAACTGGATGAAGAACATTTTAAACAATGGAAACCAGTGAAAAATCTCCTGTGGCAGAGACATGGATGAAAGCCAGGATAGCTGGCGTGGGTTAAGCAGAAGTTAGAATAATGAGAGGGAATGTTGGACAGCTTGCAGGGACTAGAGCAAGTTCTTCTGTCCAATGTCAGGAGTTTACATTTTATCCCAACTAGCCTAGATAGAGACTTGTGTTTGAAAAAGATGATTCTAGCTGCTAAGTGGTGAGTAGACAATAAAGGATCAGGCGAGGGAGAAGGAAGAAGAGTTGTGAGGTGGTTAAGAAAATTTAGGTGAGGAATGATGGTGGCTCTTAGGATCCTCCAGAGACATAGAACCAATAGGATATATACATATACATAGCGAGAAGGAGGGAGGAAGGGAGGGGGGGAAGGCGGAGATTTACTTTAAGGAACTGACTGACGTGAGTATAGTAGCTGGCAATTCCAAAATCCTTAGGCTGGCAGGCTGGACATTCAGGTAAGAGTTGATGTTACACTCTTGAGTCCAAATTCTGAAGGGCAGGCCAGATCAAGTAGAAAATCAGGCAGGGTTTCTACATTATAGTCTTGAGGCAGAATTGCTTCTTCTTTGGGAAACTTCAGTTTTTGCTCTTAAGACCTTCACCGGATTGCATGAGGCCCACTCACAGTATGGAGGGTAATCTACTTTACTCAAAGTCAACTAATTTAAATCTTAACCATATCTAAAAAATACTTCCACAGCAATATCTACACTGGTGGTTGTCCAAATAACTGGGTACCATAGCTTAACCAAGTAGTCACATAACATTAACCATGACACGTGGCTAGGACTGGACTGGTAGCTGTCGAAGTGTCGGAATGTCATTAGTTTCTAGGTGTGTTTTTTTTTTTTTTCCTACGGTACACGGGCCTCTCACTGCTGTGGCCTCTCCCGCTGAGGAGCACAGGCTCCGGACGCGCAGGCTCAGCGGCCACGGCTCACGGGCCTAGCCGCTCCGCGGCATGTGGGATCCTCCCGGACCGGGGCACGAACCCATGTCCCCTACATCGGCAGGCGGACTCTCAACCACTGCACCACCAGGGAAGCCCTCTAGGTATTTTTTTAAGGTAGAGCCAACAGACATCTCCTCTACCCCAAAGGAGCCAGATGATTATACTCCCCTCAGCAGTAGGAGTTGTGGGGAGTATTACCTAGAGAAGATAAAACAGAAAGGTTCTTAACTCAGGGACACCAGGCACAAGGGGAAGCAGGGACAGTGGACTGAAAACAGGGGAGTAAGTGAAAAATGATGCACTGAATAGAGAGAGACCCTCACCATCTTCCCTCAATGGTCTTCCCAAAAGTGAAAGCCAGGCAGCCAATCTTCAAATCCTAAGAAGAGTAAACCATTTTCTCTAAATAGACTGAACTGTTCCACTTAGCTGAGCCTCACCCATTTGAATGACATGAAATCTACCACATATTCCACTCAACTTTCTGTGCACACAAAGCTCCCATGAACTCTTCTGAGACTCATTCTAGAGTCTGACTCCAACGCAAAAGACATGCCGGAAACAAAGAGGAAATGACTTCTGCTTTCAACCACGTTACAGGAACCAGTGTCAAACTAGTCCTCCATGGCAAAGAATTACAAAGAATGAAATACATAAAATAAGTGTTTCAAACACTGGACAATAGGCAATGCAGGACTGTGATCCCTAAGAGAAAGTAAACAAATGAGGCAAGTGCCACAACTGCCCTGACTTTCAGCCTGAGGTATTTTCTGGACCATAGTGTGTGCACGTGCACACACACACATACACAAAGCCAGGAGCTCAAAGCAACACAATGGACTTGCTGAGATAAGGAGACAGAGATGAGAGTTCAAGGTGACCAGAGATGTCTCAGCCTATCTTCCTCTCTCTGTGTAGATGAGTCCCTCCCTGTGAGTCGGTTTGTTAATGTCTCCAGATTGTTTTCTCCTTTCCCCCACCTCTTTCTCTCTCACCAAATTAATCAATATTTTCTCATGTCCTGCCTAATGAATCAGTAAAATTATCAGTTATTTCCAACCCATAATAAATATCATTAGTAGTAATAATCAACAAAAATTAAACTAAACATGGCTAAAACTACAAGTTTTAATACTTGTTATTGATGAAAAATAGAGGAAACAAATAATCCAGACAGCATTTAAATTGCTACATATGACGTAGAGGAATTGGACTTAGCAGAAGAAAATGGCCAACAAGTGTATAATAGAAAACTGTAATACTTTAAAATTTGATATGGACAGAAAATTGAATAAGAATCAAACATTAGTTAGAAACCTTCAGTGGGAAAAAATTGAAACTGATACAAATAATTTTAGTAAGATAATAAAAATGAAAAATCTGAGAAATTTGCATCAATTACTAAAAAATTAAATTGGCTAAATGGAGCTTATTTCCAGAAAATGACTTCAAGATGAAAGTTTATCAATGTCAATATAATTATCATTAAAATACCAGATTAAAAATGGTTTGAAAGTCCAAACCATGGAGCCAGATTATCTCATTGCACTGAATACAACGCCTAGCACATAGTAGAACTACAATACACATTTTCATGTTTTTCAAGCTTGCTTCATACTGGAAATATATTGGTGATTTTAAAAAAATCAAAAAGCAAGCCAAAAAACAAACAAAAACCTTTAGTTCCTTTAACTCTGGAAGTAGAATAAACAAATAAACACTCAGAAAAAATTGCAAAATGTAAAAAAACTATAAATGAACAAATAATAGTCAGGTTCTACCGAGTAAATGAATGGTTGTGGTGGGGTGAGTTAGGAAGGATAATCAAAAAATGCCTCCACGTGGCTTCAGAGCTGGGGAAAAGCATTCCTGCTACAGGATTTAGCCTGAGCAAGAGGTACTTTGTGGGAGGGAAAGTGCAGGGATTTCTCTCAAAGCTCAAGCCTAGGTAATGAAATGAGCAGTGGTGGTGAATACAGGTAAATCCACACTAAGGAAGAGTCAGATTGAAACAAGATGGCATTTAGACTTTAATCTGTAGCCAGTGGAGAATCCCTGAATGAGCTGTACTTCAGAGAGACTGTTTGGACAGCAGTTTAAAAGGGATTAAAGGAAGGAAGAGACTAAAAGGAGTCATTCTGACAACAATGCCTATAGATAAGAAATACTGAAGTCGGGAGCTATAGCACTGGTAGGTAGAGGAAATGAAAAGGAGGAAGTACATTGGGCGCAGATAGGATGCAGGAGGTTTAGATAGTGGGAGGAGTATGAGGCCACCCTGATCTGAGTCTGCTGCGGATGTCAAAGCCATTTACAGAATTGGAATAAGGCAAGAAGCAGGTTTTAGAAGGAAGTTTATGAATTTATTTTGTCATGTTCAGCTTGAGGCATTTCAGAGAATCCAAGTGTAAAAATCCAGCAGAGGAAAGGATATTAAGTCTGTAGCTTAAGAACTCAGAGGAAGGGTTGATAACAGCCAAGAAAATAAAAGTAGATGAGCTTTACTAAAGGGGAGAGAAAGCCAAGAGAGGAGAACCCAGATTTTGGGGATTGTCTATCTAGGGGGATTTTGTTTAGAAGTAGAATGTTGGTAAATATAATAATACATTCAGAAATTGGGAATAGAAAATAGTGAAGGAAACTAAAATGGATTGTCATATAAGGAGATTATGGTATCATGGTGGCCAAAGTAGAGAAAGTTTCTAGGAAGTCAATGAGTAGTGTAGCTGCAGTGGATTAAGGGATGGGTTAGCTGTGTAAGTTTTCATGGTACCATCCATAAGTGTCACTAAAGCAGTGTTGATGGAATACAACATCATTGGACTCTGGAGGTAGGAAAAAGGGTTTGCCAGGACTTTAGTTACAGTGCTGTATATACAGTGGGAAGGCATTCCTTGACAAGCTATGTGAGTAGGGAAGTAGAAGCAGAGTCTGGGGCAATGCTCAGATAAAAGGAGATGTTTGCTAACCTTTTTAAAGGGTGTGATTGGTTAACTCTCCTTGTTTTGCTAAGCTGTTGTATTCAAGTTTGAGGACCAGATCAGAGTGGCTGGGATTCTAGAGAGGATGAGTGTGGTTATCTTTAGTAGACGTCCTTCTTCCCCTCCCACCCCCAACTCTCCTCCTCCTCCTCTCCCTCCCCCTCCAGTCCTCCATGAGACCTCAGCTTCTCTTTTACAGAAATGTTGAAGAAATACTGAATAAATAACGGTTTGAAGAGAAACTAGTTCTGGAGAAGAACTGTACTTTTATATTCATTAAATGAAGGCTATAACCCTGATCATGACTAATTACTGTTAATAACTATAATTTTGGCATTTGGGAGTGAAGTGTTTGATAATTCTTTAGTGAAGACTTAAGGATGGAGAATGTCATCATCCCCTTAACCGTAATAATTCAAATACTCATTTGGGGTTAAATGTACTCTCTCTGAAAAGTAAAGATTTATTTGAATGAAAAATTAACTTTATTGAAGTTAAATGCTTGTCTTTTCTCCCACATTAACTAATTTAAAGATTAGGTAATATGTCATTAAAATAGCTTACAAAAAAATAGAAGATATTGACATAATTACATAATTAGATTTTTTTTCCTCTGGAAGCATATGAAAGATTTGTCAGCTTCTCTGAACTATGTGATCTAATGGATAAATAAAACTTTGTTATATAAAAGTTGAGAAGAAGGTACATTTCAGTTTAGGTATGGAACAATTTACATATGAAAGAGCTCTAAAGAACTTGTGAATTAGCAGGCCAAACCTTTAACTAAGGTTATAAAAAACATGTTTTTGAAGTTTAAAAGTGTGAAGAGAAACTATGATCTTTAAGAGCTGGAAAGGTAATTCCCCTAGAGAAAACATACAAGGGAAAGTCTAGATATTCTTATGTTAACCTTAGTAAGATTAATAAGAGCCAGTCTCTTTGTCTGAGGCTGCAAATCCTCATCTTACTTCTAATGAGCTCTCTAAACAGATAGCCATGGAGCTGGGATTTATTCCACTATACAAAGTAATTTTTTACAAAAATTAAAATTGATTTTCTATATTTCCCCCTTGCTAATAAAATGATCTAATCCATAAAGGTATTATTACTATAAACATATTAAAATTATAGAGCTTATCTGTTGAGGTGTCTATTTTTTTCAGTCTGACTTGTACCAAATGTGCCATCAAAGGTTGGAAGATTCACTCACAGGTTGTTGATTGACCTCATATTGAAAAAGTATCTTTGCAAAGTTTTTCTTAACTCCTTTTCTTCCCTAATCTAGCGTATATCTCTAATTGCTATTTTGTACCTATAGTTACAAAATAGTTATTCCTTTAAAAGTATGATGTGGTAGTTATTCCTTTAAAAGTATGATGGGGCCATCTGAAATATCTGTTCACTGAAGTTCTACTGACTTTAATCTGTTTTTTATATATATATATATATATATATATATATATATATATATATATATATATATATATCAG
Organism: Hyperoodon ampullatus; assembly: GCF_949752795.1. Classification (NCBI taxonomy): domain Eukaryota; kingdom Metazoa; phylum Chordata; class Mammalia; order Artiodactyla; family Ziphiidae; genus Hyperoodon; species Hyperoodon ampullatus. The sequence goes on from NC_136933.1 coordinate 18,248,509, forward strand.
ACTCCACTTTCATTAGTAGAGAAATTGTTAAAGTGAACAAAACATTTCATAACCGTTTCACTTGCCTCAGGTGAAAGTGGTTTTCTCTGTAAAGGTGTGCAGTCAATTTTGCAACCAAGTTTTCTTTTTCTTTTGCAGAATGAAAATAATCTTGATATGATTGTGGAGGTAGGATTTTATGATGAAACAAGCAGTATATATGCTATTAGGTATGCAGTCTCTTTAATCCTATATTTTCTTTCACAACAATTACTATATCATACTGAAATCTTAGCTTATAAATAACAACACTAATAGTAATAACTAGCCATTAATACATGTGTGCCCAGGCACTTTTCCAAGAGCTTCCTGCTCATTGGTTTATTGATCCTCATATTCATCCTACTTTACAGATGAGGAAACTGAGACTCAGAGAATTTATACAACTTTCTCAAGCTCATGTAAAAGTAACTGGTAGAATCTGGATTGGCTTTTGCTGATCTAATTACCCAGTTCTTTGATATTATTATGCTATGTCCTCTTACAGCTTCTTCATTATTCCTACTAAACTGTGAAGGATACTAAGGGTTTTACAGGATAACAGTCTATTCTATGTAGACGTTCTGTTGGGATTTAAGAAATCTTAATGCAGTTTCCTACTCCCCTGACATATGAAACAAATTAAGAAGCTATTTGCTGATACTATTTGTATACTGTAACCTTAAACGATTGAAATTATGAAGAGATAATTTATAATGAATAATTATGTATCAAAAAGCAGAACATGAAGTAGAGAACATTAGAAACAATATAATTTACCATTTCATAAATTAATAAAAAAGTGAAAATTATCAAATGTAGAACCTGATTCTTCCAATTTAATGATGGTAGGAGCATTAAGTATTTAATAAGTATTTATTAAGCACCCATAGGGACATAATTTAGTATTAGGATCATGGAAATATGATCCTGTATTTAAGGTGCTGTAAAATCTAATTATGGGAACACAAAATTATCAAAATTGCAAGTATATAAACATAACTATAAAGGTGAGTTGAAGATGTGGATATAAAGGTGTGGATAAGGGATGCTTGCTACATGGGCCTGCAACAGTAAGCAGAGCAAATGGAGGAATGTGGTTCTGGGGAAGGTTAGTGGAGTGATGTTTCAGGCAACCTCATTCCGGTGCTCAAATAGTACTTCCCTTGTGACAACTTCCTAAACAATTAATTGCCACTTGATCCTGTCATCTAGTTGAGTGCTTTTTTCACTGTACTTTCACAAGAATATGAGGAATAATGTCTCTATTAATTCATATATATATATTTTTAAATAATTACTTTGTAAGTATATTTTACTCTATCATGAGTTTCTCTATGGCAGTCTTACTCATCCTAGGGACCGTGGCATTTACCAACATCTGGCATACAGTAGGTGCTCAATAATGAATAAGGAATGAATCAGTACATCCATAAACAATGAGAAATAATTTGGATTGAGAGAATTCTACATCCTTTATGCATCCTTTTTTTTTCCAGCCCTGTTCCCTCGACATCCCCTATTGAGTATAGGTGGGTTACATTTCAAACTCTAAATGGCCTGTGCAAGATTACTCCAAATATAGAGGATCACAAAAATACTAGTTGGCTTCCCTGGTGGTGCAGTGGTTGAGAGTCCGCCTGCCGATGCAGGGGACACGGGTTCGTGCCCCGGTCCGGGAAGATCCCACATGCCGTGGAGTGGCTGGGCCCGTGAGCCATGGCCACTGAGCCTGCGTGTCCGGAGCCTGTGCTCCGCAATGGGAGAGACCACAATAGTGAGAGGCCCGTGTACTGCAAAAAAAAAAATAAATAAATACTAGTGGCACTTTTCTTATGTTAGCCTTGGATTTCTCCATGGAAAATGGAACAAAGGCTCAAATAAAACATTAGCATCTTTGCTCCTTCCCAATATCCTACACAGTATGGCTAGTTAAGTAGATTTGCTGGTTCGGACAAGTCTGCTTTCATTCATAAGCATTTACAGGATACCTATTATGTGTCCATCATTGTATTTGACATCATGAATATTGAGTGGAAAAGCAAAGACTCTGAACTCAAAAAACTCCTACTCTACTGGGAAGTAGAAAATTACAATAAAATTTATTACAAAAACTTGTTGTAAATATTATGATAGAACATGCATAGGGTACTCTAAAAGAATGTGGAATGTCACCGAATATAGATCCAAGAGTCAGTGAGGTTACTTGGAAAGAGTAAATATCGAGCTGAATCTCTAGTTTGTCAGATAAAAAAAGGTAGAAAGACAGAACCACCAGAGGAATCGGCATGAGCAAAACCTGTGAACAAAGGACAGCATGACTTCCTGGGGCAGGGGATGGGTGGTGGTAAAAAGTTTGGTGTGACTTGACAATGGATTTTTTTGAGGGGGAGAGGAGGTCTGGTTGAAGAGCAAGAAATGGGGGAACGTGGAGGAGGGTGAAGTGTGAGATGTGTGTAGTCAGACCAGATCATAAACAGCTTTGTATGCCTGCTTCTATCCTCGACACTTTGTAGTGCTCTTGAAAGAATACTACCTCATAAGATTTATGGTCTAGAAAAGCTGCAATGACAAAAGAGTGAAGAATTGATTAGAGGTAGTGAAACTGAAAGCAAGGAGAGAAGGTAGCAAGATATTGCAATGTTTGTCGACCATGAAGAGGGCATGGATAAAGGGGTAGCAATGAGAACACACAGGTACATTGGAGGAATAGTTAGAATGTTGGAAACGTGGATTCGATTTGAGAGGGAATAAAGAGATCATGACAGAGAGGTGAGAGCCCAAATTAATGTCAGGTTTTATTTATTTTCCTTTCTTTCAGTGTCTGAGCATGTAAAACTAACAGAGAATTTAGGGAAACAGCTGTGGGGTTACGAAGGATGATAATGAATTCAGTTGCAGAGAAGTTGAGTTGGAGATGTTGTGGTTTATCAAAGCATATGAGACTGCTAGAAGGAAACTGGATATATGTTCAGGAATTCAGGAAGGATGTTGCCTATGGAAGCCACAGGCAGAGAGTGACAGGATGAAATTATACTAGAGAGAGAATGGAAAGAGAAAAGGGTCAAGAAGGGGACACTTGGGGACACTGACACTTAAATGTCAGTCAGAAGAAGAGAAGCCTGAAATGAAGCTGTGGAGGAGCAGGTAGAGACGTGGTAAGAAATCCAAGACATCACGGTGTTATGGGTTCCAAAAGAGGGAAGACTATGAAAACTGTAAGGATAATCGACAGTGCCCAATAGGGCAGACAGGTTGAGCAAAAAAAGGACTGAAAATACACACTGTGTTTGGCTGCTAGGAAGTCTCTGGTGATAATGGAAAACAAACAAATTCCAGGGGTGGCTTGAGGAGTAAAACTCAAGTGAGGAGAGATGCAAAGAATGGTGTCTACTTTTGCAAGACAGGAAAGAAAGGCTGGATATAATTCACAAGCGAAGTAAAAGGGGAGGGGCTAAGGAAGGCAGAGACTCTAGCAAAGTTATGTAAGAGAAGGAGCCAGTAGAGTTGAAATTCTGTATATTGCTTAGTCCGTATAAATATGTGAGATAAAGGAACACTGATGGATCCAAGTGGCTGAGAAGCAAGGGAGGAGAGAATCCAGAGTATGAGGTGAAGAATTAGCTTGAAACTGGAAGAAGGAAAGATGACTCAACTTCTTTGACTAGAAGAGGAGAAAAAGCTGAGGCAGAGATATTTGTGGGTGGAAAAAATAAATCATTAGAACATCAGGCAGTTGAAAGTTTTATCCATTTGTCCTTCCATTTATTTAACACAGTATATGCCAAGCCCCATATCTAGTATGAAGGATACGATAAGAAATAGGATGACAGTCCTTCTTCTCAGGCAAATGTAAGAGTTGGAAGAGTAACAAATAAGTCATAATACTGTGTTATATATAATTAATGAAGCACTTAATGGGACAAGTTTTTGAAGCTGGAGAGTTATTAGAATTGCTTACTGGTTTTTTTTTTTCCTCTCTAGAAGTGGATAAATTATTGGAACAAAATTATTTTGAGAAAATTATAAGAAAGTGTTACCCAAACACATACAAAGATTTACTCATTATTTTTAGAAAACTGTGAAACCAGCAATGAAACAATGCAGATGCTTCAGATCACTTGAGAAGTTAAAAGTGAATCTTATGTAATAGTAACTAGGAGTTCCTGTGAAAGGATTAAAGCCTGTAGAGTTGGAGACTTCCTCTTTCCCTAAGTGTGAATTTAGGTGTGGTTATATCTGAAAATTTTTACTTGTTCTTGGGGGATGGGGGACGGTGAGCATATCTCTCATTCAAACATTTACTGACAGAAGAGGATGAGATGGCAACCATGTCTTAAAAGCTGTGCAGATATGACCTCCTTTTCCCTGACTAGAGGGAGGATTATGAACACAAATTGGTTCAGTGCCTTTGATTACACATATATTAATTTATTTCTGACTGTTTAACAAACAAACAAAAAAACTTCTGGAAATGACCATCAGACATTCTGATTGCCTTATTTGGACCACGGAGACTGTGTCACACAAAAAGGACATTTTAATCACAGTGGGGTGGAAATGAGCTGACCCTGGCTTGGAAAAAGAGGAAGGTCTTTTTCTCTGGAGCTGTGGGGAGGTGAGGCCTGAAATCAAAGGCAAGAAAGTCAGAGAGCCCTTTGGTGGTGGAATCTGAGCTGGCACCTCCCATGTAGACGCTGCGGCAGGCAAGAGAGTATCTCTGAGTTTGGATCTGGGCATGTGATCCCCAAAGGAAGTACAAGCAATCTGAGTATCTTTCTGACAAAGCATTTCTTTAATTCCCAAATATTTTGTAAAGTTTGTTAAACATAAATTACTCTTGACTCTATTTTAAAGGAGTTAAATGAGTGGCTTTTGACTACACTTAGAGCATCTTGAAGAAGTTGGTTAGAAGAAAACATGAGTTTCTTTGGTTTGGAGGAAGGATTTCTGGCAAAAGTATCAAGCAGTCACCAGGACTGCTTACAGACATGTAAGCCTTCCATGGAGAGTCTTGGAAATCACTTGGGTATTGAATCAGAATATTATATACCTGAAACTAATATAATATTGTCAATCAACTATACTTCAATTTAAAAAAAGTTACTTGGGGAGAGAATTCTAAAATTAGAAAGGCTATTTTGGCATATAGAAACTTGGAGAAATGGCACATCGAATATTAAAGGAAATACCTCCCTTTAAAATATTCCATGGCAGCATGTGGTGAAATAGAAGGAAGAGTCAGCCCAGCTTTAGGAAGATCAGAAAAGGTTTCCTAAAACAAGTAACATCTGAATAAAATCCTAAATAAGAGGCAGATGATTAGGGCAACTTGTTTTCATTTTTTGACAGACAGAGGAAGAGGTATGCTCAATGTCTTGAAGGCAAAAGAAGAAAGAAAGAAAGAAAGAAATTGATGGCGTATCTGGGAACTGCAGGTAACTTAGAGAATTCTTCACATCCTAGAAAACTTGGATTTTTATCACCATAGCAATGGAGAATCACTGAGCAATTTTAAATCTGATCCCACTGAAAATTTGGAAAAAATATGTTTGAAAGGAGACATGGCAGGAAGCCGTGGGACCAGTTAGGAAGTTCTTGAACTACAGATAAAAAAGGATTAGGGTCTATGCTGAACCAGGGCAAGAGAAAGGGGTTGTTGATGAGGATAGAGGGCCTGAGAAGAGGAGACAAGTTTTAAAATAGCCACTTTGGAGAGGAAGTTGAGTAGGAAAATATAGAAGGATTGATGGGAAGTGTAAAAAGCCCAGTTAGAGTTGTTGGCTTCAGTGGTACTAGATCTTGTGAATGTACAGTTTTTCAGCAGTGCCTGGAGACTAGGAGGAATGCACAGAAGGTAGATCTGTGATTGGAGTGTTTTTCTAGGCCAAGTTTTATGAAGGGCTCAGAAAACAAGGGAAATCAGGACATTGGGAAGGGTGTAGTTGAGGTGATAGATCAAATGGATTAGGAAGGAAGTGAAGATAAAAGGGAAATAATAGGATGAAAATGGAGGAATTGAGAAATTAAAAGTCTAATTAAAGTAGAAGAATAGCTGTAGTGGTAAGGAGGCAAAAATCTGGAAGGATGGAGGTTGGGATATTCATGTTAGCAACTCCTTTCTGGGTGATAACAAAGCTTAGGTTGTGCCTGTTAATTTGGGCTTCTGGGATGGAGTCAAGTATTCTTAAAACTGAAAGAGTCAAGGAACAATTAGCCTATAGAAACATGAGTTTCATTACCTTAAGATATGTCTTGTATCTTAATTAGAGAACAATACAACACTGATAGAGGCATACCTTGGAGATATTGTGGGTTCCATTCCAGACCACAGCAATAAAGTGAGTATAGCAGCAAAAGTGAGTCACATGAATTTTTTGGTTTCCCAGTGCACATAAAAGTTATGTTTACACTATACTATAATCTGTTAAGTGTGCAATAGCATTATGTCTAAATACATAATGTACATACCTTAATTTAACAATACTTTATTACTAAAAAATGCTAACGATTATCTGCGCCTTCAGCAAGTTGTAGCAGTAATATTAGGAGTATGGGATTAACAGATACAAACTACTATACATAAAATAGATAAGCAACAAGGATTTACTGTATAGCACAGGGAATTATATTCAATATCTTATAATAACCTATAATGGAATATAATCAGAAAAAAGCTGAATCACTGCTGTACACTTGAAACCAACACAATATTGTAAATCAATTATACTTCAATAAAAAAGATCACTCATCACAGATCACCATAACAAATATAATAATAATGAAAGTTTTGAAATATTATGAGGATTGCCAAAATGTGACACAGAGACACGAAGTGAGCAAATGCTGTTGGAAAAATGGTGCCGATTTTGTTGTAGACGCGCTCAACACAGTGTTGCCACAAACCTTCATTTCGTAAGAAAAACGCAGTATCTGCGAAGCGCAGTAAAGCAAACCACAATGAGGTATGCCTGCATATTATTTTTTAAATATGCTTTTAAACAAAAGCTGCTCAGTTTAAAACTTTCATTAATATTAGAAGTAAATATTCCCTGGAAAGCCTACCTAAAACTTATTTTTAAATAACTGGAGGGCTTCCCTGGTGGCGCAGTGGTTGAGAATCTGCCTGCCAATGCAAGGGACATGGGTTCGAGCCCTGGTCTGGGAAGATCCCACATGCCGCGGAGCAACTAGGCCCGTGAGCCACAACTACTGAGCCTGCGCGTCTGGAGCCTGTGCTCCGACAAGAGAGGCGGCGACAGCGAGAGGCCCGCGCACCCCAATGAAGATTGGCCCCCACTTGCCACAACTAGAGAAAGCCCTTGCACAGAAACAAAGACCCAACGCAGCCAAAAATAAAATAAATAAAAAATGATAATAAAAATAAAGGAATTCCTTTAAAAAAAAATAACTGGAGTTGATTTTTCATGACATTGTCGGGGAGGACGACATTTTCCTCTACCCTTCTAGGTTCTTCTGGCTGGTCTATGAATTAAATTGACATGAGACAGATTAACAGGAGAAAATCACACAAAAGCTTAATAACATGTATACACAGGAGAGGCCCAGGAAAACTGAGTAACTTGCCAAAATGGCTGAGGACTTCACCTTGAACACCATCTTCAGCTAAAGACAAAAGAGGATGTTGGGAGTAGTGATTTGGGACTTCAAAGGGGAGGAAGCAACTGACATGAAGATGGAAAAGCAAATGTTTGGTACATAAATGTTTGCTGGGCCTGTAGAGACAGTGGGACACAGGAATTTTAACAAGCAGACTTCGGTGGGTTCCTCCCTGTCTACACACCTAGTTCATACTATAGTTGTCTATGGTGATGCTCCCTTCCTGGAACAGGTCCTCTGTGTACATTCTTTAGGCAGTTAGGGGGAAGGTCAAAGTTTCTTCCTGAGTCTTTCAGGCCTTGATTGTTTTCGCTCAAAATAATCTGCATGCCAGAGAGACATTCTGGGGTGGCAAATTTTGTTCCCCTATATTAACCAGATACTTCTTTTCATCTGTCTTTTAATACAAAAAGTAACACTAACTGATAGTCCATATCAGTAACTTACACCACTGGTTCTATCTTCTTTCTCTGGGTCAAGCTTCTGTGAGGAGCCAGAGGTATTATATCCTTGGATATAATACTTTGCCTTCTCTCTCTTCTGAGAAATTTCCTTTGATGAACACTTACAGGCCCTGGGATATCCCTGATACATACATTTTGGCCAGTAACACAAGTCAGTCCTGGAGGGCAGGAGGCATTTGTCCAAATCTATCTTCTTCTGTATCTATGTTCTAATATTTGTTTAATCATTGTGTTTTTACTGACCATATGACTAAGATTAAAAGGAGGAAAAAAAGGTATCAATTTTTGGTTAATATCATCTAACTTTGGAAACAGTAGTCATAGCAACTGCTTGCTTCTTGAAATCACCTCATTGATTTTATTACCCTGTAAACAACTTGAGACTGAACACTTACTGAATATTGTTGATTATTATAAGATGGTCCTACAGACAGCGATTACGGCATTATCTTCAGGCACAGCTGAAAAAGAGCTGTGTATAAACAACAAAGTTGCATTGTGTCTCTGCGGTACAAAAATATAATGAGTCAATTACTGTAAACTTAGCTTTTAAACTAGGAATTCTCATGAAAACAGCTCATCATGGGAAAAGGAAGAAATACCATTTGTAAAATATATGGAACTTATATTTGTTCAGTTCTTTAAATAAGACAAAACTATGCATGATTAGAATATACCTGGGTTGTAACATGCTATATATTTCATTAGTGCTTATCCTAAATGAATCCATAGATGCAATATAATTTGTCCATGAGAAAGCAATCACAATTTAAGAAATAATCGACATAATTTAAGAAAAAGGAATTACTTTAGGTACATTTGCAAAATAGCTCTAATTCCTCACACCCCCAAATCTTGATCCTCCTCTGTCATGTTAACGCCTAGGAATATTCCTTTCTCTTTCCCATGTCCCACGAATGGAACACGGTCCAATGATCACAGCTTATCTGAAGAGCAAGGCCAACACCAAAGCCTCAGTACTGCCGACTGAGCATGAGACGCTGGATACCTCCTTCCATTAGGATGGAAATGAGTATAAATCCATTTTAGCATTTGACGTCACATTACATTATTTTCGTGAGAGATATTCTGGGTGGCCCATGTGGGACCTGAGGGAACTTAAGACAAACAGGTTGCCCCGCCTTATAAATTTATTTATTTATTTTTGGCTGTGTTGTGTCTTCGTTGCTGCGCACAGGCTTCCTCTAATTGCGGGGAGCAGGGGCTACTCTTCGTTGTGGTGCGCGGGCTTCTCATTGTGGTGGCTTCTCTTGTTGCGGAGCACGGGCTCTAGGCACGCAGGCTTCAATAGTTGTGGCTCACGGGCTCTAGAGCACAGGCTCAGTGGTTGTGGCGCTTGCGCTTAGTTGCTCTGCGGCATGTGGGATCTTCCTGGACCAGGGCTCGAACCCGTGTCCTCTGCATTGGCAGGCGGATTCTCAACCTCTGCACCTCCAGGGAAGACCTGTTCCGCCTTCTAAAACTAGGTGATGTTACTGTTGGCATGATTCTTTGTTGGTAACCATGGGCAAAGGGCATGTATTTCTCCCATTATCTCAGAGGGGATATCATACCATCAAGGAAGAGGGAAAAAAAGAACTTTATGCTTTGTAACATTTTACAGTCATCTCTCAGAATTAGTCCCTTTTTATCATGGAAAACTCATTTCTAAAACTGGTAAAGATGGCACATAAAAGGAACACAGATCCATGGCACTTGTGAACATTGATGCAAAAAATCCTAAATAGATTGTTAGCAAACAGAATTCAAAAGTGCGTAAAAATGTAACAAGAACATGTAGAATATATTCTGGGAATCTAAGGGTGTTTGAAATGTAGGAAATCTACTATAGAACATCATACGTTCGGATCTAAGGAGAAATAAGTGACCTGATCTCCTCCATCGATATTAAAAGGGAATTTCATATAGTTCAACCACACTTCATGAAAAAAGAAAAATTAATAAAATAACAGACAATGGATTTGGGAACAAAAAACATTGCCTGCCATTCCAGTAAACAATGAATGTTGCCTGGCATCAAGCCATCAGCCACTGTAGCCGCCCTGGATGTGCACCCTGAGGGGAATTCAGGATGGAGATAAGCAGGATACTGGAGAGTTAAGATGCACATCAAAGCAATAATTTCAATGAGCTCAGACCCCTGCCTTTACCCCTAGAAAGAAAAGCTCTAAAATAATAAACGAGATATCTTGGGGTTTTTCTGTGATTAGCAGTAATTTTTTGATGTTTGACTACTTTTTTTTTTTTTTTCCCGTAAAACCTCCTGTATCTCCTGGCTCTAACCTTACTTCTTTGGAACAGTTCCTCAGAGCTCTCTGAGAGGCTGCATAGTCCTCAGTAGGGTCCCGGAATAAAACTTACCTCACAACTTTTAGGTTATGCTTTTTTCTTCAGTTGACAGATAATAGCTCATGTTTATCTATCTATCTGTCTATCATAATAATCTATCTTTGTCAGTCTGAGGCCAGCATCTTCTTTAATGGGGAAACCCAGAGACATTTTCAGTATTACTACCCCACTATTTAACATCATATTGTAGGTATTAAAAAATGTAGTCAAATAAAGAAAAGAGGAAGATACTGGATTAAAGAATAAAACTATCTCTATATGCAGCTAATATAACGGTATACTTAGAAATACCAAGAAAATCATTAAGAATTGCTACAAGCATTAAAATAATTCAGTAAGGTAGCAGGATAATAAGTTGAAGTATACAAATCAATAATCATTTGATACATAAACTGTAATCGGAAGATAAAATGGAAAAAATTTCATCTATAAGATAGAGAAAAAAAAATATCTAGGAATAACCTTAATAAGAAATATGTAAAACTTGTATGAGGAAAACTTAAAAAAGGTATTGAAAAACTCAAAAGTACACCTGAAGAAATGGAAACACAACTTAAATTTTAAAATAGCACTCCTTTCTCTGTTAATATATCATTTCAGCATGGTCCACTGATAATTTATTTCTGGAGTTAGACAAGTTCATTTTAGAGTTCACATGAAAAAAATAAGTATGCAAAAATATCCAGGGAAATCCTGAAAAAGAAGAGAAGGGGGGGTCAGCCCCACCAGATATTAAATCATAATATAAAACCTTGATAATTACAACAATCTAGGATTGATGTGAGAATTAAACAGACCAATGAAACAGAAAAAAAAAGTTCCGAATTGACCCAGGTATAAATGAAAAATTGTTTCATCATAAAGATGGGGTCAGAAAGTACTTGAACAAAAGCTGTGCTTTTAAGAAAATTTTGTTTTAAAACACGGTAAAAAAAAAAAAAAAAAAAAAAAAAAAAAAAAAAAAAAAATAAAAAAAATAAAAAAAAAAAAAAAAAAAAAAAAAAAAAAAAACACGGTAAACATTTGGAAAATTATAATATTGGTTATTTATGTCAAAGAGTAAACAGAATATGATCCAAATGAATCAGAGACATACATGACAAAAACTAAACCATACAAGTTCCAGAAATTCCTTCATAATCTGAGTGGAGTATTTCTAATTATTAATAAAATCTAGGAGCAGCAACAACAACAAACAAGGACTGATAAATTTAACACATTGAATAAAAACTTTTACATGGAAACAACACGAGAGCAACAAAAAGTCAAAATGACAAGGTAGAGAAAAATATTTGAAATTTATAAGACAAAGGGCCAATTCCTGAAATACGTAAAGAATGTTTAAAATTAATAAGATTAAGGAACTTATAGAAAACTGGCAAAAGACATGAGTGCACTGTTCACTTTAAAAAGGTAAAAAAGATTCTCAACCTCACTTATATTACAAGTGCAAGTTAAATCTACAAAAAAAAATTTCTCACCTGTCCAATTAACCCCTGCCCCCTCCAAAAAGATAAAATATTCTGATGGTTAGAGAAACAGGTACTCATACATTGCTGGTGGTAGAGTACCACGTGGAAGGGAATTTGGTGGTATCTCACAAAATTATAGATGAGTTTATCCCTTGAGCCAGCAGTCTCATTTCTAGAAATCTACCCTGAAGACACACCTTTAAGAATACAAAAACTCTGTATGACTTATTGCATTATGATTCATAATACCATTACTAAGGCTGGACATGATCAAGGAGGCTTTTAGCCATATTAACAACTGCAGATACTTTTCCTCAGGCAATAGGAAGCCATTTAAGGCATTAACATGAGAACAATTTGCTTTTTAAAATGTCACCATGACTGTAATATAGAAAAGGAGTTGGAAGCGTAAGACTGCAGAGACCCAGTTAGATGGTTATTGCTGTCATTTGAGATGATCGTTAACACAGAATCCCACACTACCAGAAAACAGAGGGGCTTAAACTGCCACGTTCTTGGAAATTTTACTGATCACATTGCGAAAGGGGCACCAAAGGAATTAACCAATGTATTGATATTATGCCCAAACTGGCAGAGTGGACAAAGAAAGTTGCTTGCCATACCACTAAACAAAGGATGCTGTGGCCATCAAGCCATCAGCCACTGCAGCTGTCCTGACTGTGCAACCTGAGGGGATTCAGGATGGAAATAACAGGATACTGGCCCCAGATAGCTGAGGTACGTATCAAAGGAATGATTTCAATGGGCCCAGACTCTTGCATCTTCCCATATATAAAGTGCTAAATTCACTAACTTGAGATATCCTGTTTTTCTTTAATTAACAGTAATCTTATGATGTTCTGACTACTTGATTTTTGTTGCAAGAACTCCTATATATCCTGGCTTCTCCCTTACCTCTTTGGAACAGTCCCTCGAGCTATCTGAGAGGCTGTCTCCTGGGGTTAAGTCCTCAGTATGCATGCTAAATAAAACATAATTCTCAAATTTTAGGTTGTGTATTATTATTATTATTATTATTTTTTCACTCAACAGCAGGGAGAAAGACCGGATCTAGATGTTGTTCCAGTAATTCCTTCTTAGATTTGCTGTTGCTGTGAGCTGTCAGGGAGGAAAAACTTTTTCTCCACCCTCTAGGTTCAGAATTGGGAGCCTGTAAATTAAACTGACAAAGGCAGATTAACAAGAGAAAAAACAAAGTCTCTTCACCTATTTGTGTGGGAGCTCACAGACAATGTAGCTCAAAGAGGCAGTTAGATTTTAGAGCTTATGTACCTACCATCTTAATAGGGGAAGGGGAGTGTAAGAAAGAGCATTTATGGGGAAACAGGTGACTTCTAGGGAAGATAAATGGGTCCTTGGGAGAATAGATGGGAGTTATGATAGTTTTGAGAAACGAATATCTGTTTAGATGACTTTTTTTTTTTTTTTTGGCCGCGGCACCACGCAGCATGTGGGATCTTAGTTCCCCGACCAGGGATCGAACCCGCACCCCCTGCATTGGAAGCGCAGAGTCTTAACCACTGGACTGCCAGGAAAGTCCCTAGATGACTTCTTATTCAGTGATAGGAGACAATCTTCCTTGGTTGAGAAACTCCTGGGGAGGGGATTTACCACAGTTGAATTCTTTAGGGAGGCTCTGCTCTTAGGCAGATGGGGGGCGGCATTCAGAAAACAACAATAACAACCTTTTCCTGCAGCTGTTGATTTTCAAATGTCTTCAGCTCAAAATAATCCTTATGCCACAGTGGAATATTCTGGATCCTTCAGGGCCATAGCCACATTCCTTGCTGCCTCATGCCAAACATCGAATTCTAGATATTATATAATAGACAGTTGAAAACAGACATTTTCCTGCTTTTCCATTTATATTCTTGTTTAGAGGACCTATTACTAAGTGTATAGTTTAGGGCAAGGGTCAGCAAACTATGGCTCATAGCATGCTTTTGTAAAGCTTGAGAACTAAGAATAGCTTTTACATTTTTAAATAGTTGAAAAGAATATCAAGAATAATAGTTCATGACACAAGAAAATTATATGAAATTCAAATTTCATTCCATAAATGAAGTGGGTTTTTCTTTTTTCTTTTTTTTATAGCACACTCCTTCATTTATACATTGCTCATGGCTCCTTTGCACTACAACAGGATCGAGTAGTTGTGATAGAGGCAGCGTGGCTGCCAAGCCTGCAATATTTACTATACAGCCCTTAAAGAAAACGTTTGCCAAACCTGGGTCTAGGGCCATGTTTGTTTCAGAGACATTCTAACTTGAATACTGGGAAGGAAACAGACCAAAGTTAGTCATCATGCAGATGTCAATTTATTTAAAGACATACTACCTTAAGGTAAATATATGCATATAATATATATATGAGTATATGGTGTTATATGATAGACATATTGTATTGTATACTCCTTAGTAGATTTCCACTTTAGGCACTGCTTTTTCCTGATTGGGCTGTGGGAATCATGACATTCAGTTTCCCCACTTTTCCAGCCTTCCTTGCAGCCAGGGCTGGCAATATGACCTAATTTTTGCCAGTAAAAATAAGTGAAACTCTGTTGGAGAGTGCAAGTTCTGGGAAAGTTTTTTTGTCCTTGGAAAGTGCCCAATTTATCTCTGCTTTCTAAATGTACTACTTAGAAAGCCTATCCTCCTCCTTCCAGCTTTGAAGGCAGAAGTGATGGCTGAAGCTGTGGCAGCCACTCCATGAACATGGGGCAATGCCAAGTGAACAGTGGAGACACTGGCCCTGACATCCTGGAACTGCTGAACAAGCAGGACCTTGAGAAAAAAAGAGTGATCGAACTGGCTCCAATAAGTACAAAACTATATCATCTGAAACTGCACAAACTTCCTGAAAATATAAAGAATGTTCAGCCGTTCCCTTATTGAAACACCTAAGAATTCAAAGGCAGAAATCTCGTAGCATCACAAGCAAATTTATTTACCCATATCTAGTCAAGTACTGGCCTTAGAGGAAAACAAAGTTTTCTCTTACCTTCTTTCCTCTGTATGCCTTCTGGGTCTTTAGGTGCCTCTGTTTGAGCCCTACTTTTTTTTTTTTTTTTTTTTGCGGTAGGCGGGCCTCTCACTGTTGTGGCCTCTCCCCTTGCGGAGCACAGGCTCCGGAGCACAGGCTCAGTGGCCATGGCTCACGGGCCTAGCCGCTCTGCGGCATGTGGGATCTTCCCAGACCGGGGCACGAACCCGTGTCCCCTGCATCGGCAGGCGGACTCTCAACCACTGCGCCACCAGGGAAGCCCGAGCCCTACTTTTTGAATCTATTTCCTTTTCTCATTGTGTCATTGCTCAGTTTGTTGCCACAGGCAGTGCTAATGCTAATTCTTTCTCCTACATTTAATAGCATACAGCAATATCTATTAACCCTAACCAAATATCCCGTTGGCAAACTGCACACTGTTGTGTCAAAGTGATGCAGACAACCTCCTTTTATACTGCCTCAAAATCTATGCCAATTTATACTTCTAGGAATCTTTGTAAGAAATGGTTTAAAGATCTTTCTTTCACCCATAGGAAAAAGAGGTCCAAAATAAAATGCTTGTTCCCTGAGGATGCAAAAGAAGGATTAAGGAAAAAAAAAAAGAGACTTACTTCTGGAAATAACAGACCAGTCACAAATGGATTATTTTAGTATCTGAGTATATCCCGATTAACATTTTAACCTAATTCTAATTTCTCAGAGGACTTTGGGTATGTAGAAATACCTATTACCCCAATTTAATATTTTCTCTATTTCCCCAAAGCCAGTCAAGAATGTAATGAAACAGAATAAAATTAATACCAAAATATTTACCAAATTTACAAATGGATCACTCATATTCAGAAACTTCTGGGAGACAATGACAAGAGGCCCATGAAATCTTCACATAAAACCTGGGTCCCCAAGAATCAGTCAGTAGCCCAAAGACTGGTGGATCATTGGTGGATATTCCTGATTATAGCATCCTAATTACAGTGCCATATTACGTGCCCAATGTTATTAGAATTATTTCCCAACTATCTTTGTTACAACTCCAGAGTTGTTCAAACAAATACACTAACAAAACCCAAAAAGTTGCAGACATATTAATTTTAGTGAAAATGTACTAATTTTTTAATGGAATAAAATATCCACCTATGAAACAAATTGATGTATTTGCACAACCATTAAGGAAATAAACCATGTAGCCACTTAGATTTAAGGCTACAAAATAACAATGCACACATGATCCAGTGAATAATATCATGTAAGAAAATTTCAAAATTGTGAAGAATTAAACTCCCTATTATGAATATACCATTTATTTAAAAAACAAAACAAAACAAAAATTTGTTTGACAAACAATAAACCAAATGGAAAGTGCTAGTTCAGAGTATTTGAGGAACTGCCATGCCTGCCTCTCTGAAACTTTAGTAGTTGTAATCTGGGCTTTTGGCAGACTTTACTAACTGCCTCATCCTCTTAATATATAAGGAGGGGAAAAAGTCTCCCAGAGACAAATTCCTGCAAAACAAAACCAATTCCACAAAGGGGTAAATTGCCACAGAGACAGTATTGCATTTTTCTCAGCCTTATGCAAGGACAGAAAAATCAACAGTAAACAAGCATCTTTGAAACAAGGTATTCCACAGAAAGTTCTCAACAGCTGTAGATTTTGAGTGGGTACCATGAGACTCTGTGTCAACACAACTCTCCCGAAGACCTTGAAATGTACAGTGCAGGAGCTCTTTCCCAATTTAGAAAGGGAAAACACCAATTAAACGAAAATAGATTTAAGGACAGCCAGCCAATCACTCTCTCAGAAAGGAAAAATGTAGAAAATTTTTTTCACATTTAAAGCACACTGGCATGTCCATTATGTTACTCAGAGTAATTCCATTGCCTAGGAAAGAAATGAGACTTGAATTAGTTAAGCAAAATGGGGAATTTAATGTCTTATCTCATCAGAAACCAGATCACAGAAAAAGGTGGGGACAGATCTGGATATAGGAACCCCTGATCCAAGGACTCCAACAAGCCCTTCTCAGCATCTCCCACACCGGCTGCTTCTGTTCAGTTGGCTTCACTGTCATAGACTGTCTTCTCTAGAAGACCTCACAAGGAAGTGATCTTGAAATCTATCATTGTTATAGCTTAAGAAGACATGGATGGGGACTCTCTTTCCCTGGAATGTATTTCTCTTTGAATCAAAGAGACTGGGTAACAGATGGGTGCCATTTGGGTCTCATCCCTGTGGCACTTGGGTAAACTACTATGATGGGCAACCTGTATCAGAAGCACGTGTTCAAAGTCAGCATGGAGGAGTTACTTAAAAGAAGTTAAATGCATATCAAAATATTCATACACATATATTAAAATTCCTTAAAGTTTAAAGAGTTTGTGCTTTTTAATGTAGAACAATATTTGTTTAAAGCAGTATCCCTAAGGAAATTAACCACTTAAAAATCCTTGTGGTTTCTGTTTTTCAAGCAAACCATAATGACTAATTTTCAGGCGATACACAATGAGTTTTTTGTTGAGGTTGTTCTTCAAGTTATAAATGAAGCGAGATACACATTTGGAGAAAGACTTGAGAAAAATCCTAATATATGAGCCCAAAGTCTGGTCATACTTCCAGGGCATTTTTGGTATTCTTAAAAGAGCCTATTCTCTATTCATTTGCCATCCCATAAACCATGCAGTCCTTGCACTGGCCTTACTTCTGGCCATGCGTGCACGTCAAATTTTCAACCTCGTCTCAGTTTGCAATAAGCTGAGACTACCAAAAAAGCACCTGCCCTTTTAATGAAAGCAGACTAAAGGTGAGGGAATTAAAGGAGGATGCTTTCCCCTCTTCCAATTTTCCTGCCCGTTTAAACAACGCAGGCAAGAGCTAGGTTAATCAAAAAGAGAAGGTAGTTTCCAGTCTTCTAATTTTCCTAGAGGTTTGAGAACTTCATAATTAGTAAGTGCTATGTGAGAATAATGAGGGAAGCTGATTCTTCACCTGTTGCTTGTCCCCTGTTGTAGTAAGGAGACAGACATTCCCTCCTCCCCACACCTTTCACAGGAGAGCAGACTCTCCATCCAAACCCTAAAAGATCCAGGGGATCTTTTCTAAGCATCCCTGGCCCAAGATAAAAATTTGCAGGCCCTCCAATTTGCCCTCTGTTTTTAAAGGGCTTACCATGTAGTTGACTGCAAAAATGGTCACAAACTTTTCTCTTCCTTCTATTGATGCCCCGTGGTAGTGCTCACACATCCTCTCCAAACTATCCTTAATGATCTGCTCTGGAAAAGGAGCATTAGCAAATGTGACACAGAGAGGCTGGCCTGTGGATTTCCTTGGTACCCAAAGCTACCATAGGGATGAGCCCAAGTTAGTCTGCTGGACCATGAGAGGTATGTAGGCGAGTAACTCCTGTCACCTCACCTCACATGCAGACACATCCCAGAAGCAGAGAGCTCTCCATGACTATGGTCATGTGTGTGAGCCCAGCTGATCCAGTAGATAAAACCAACCAACGGAGCCAGCCTAAATCAACAATCTGTAGAACTGTGAAGGAAATACATGGTACTGTTTTAAGTTTCTAAGTTTGGGTGTGATTTTTACACAGTGATATCTAGCTGATAGACAGCACTGTCACAGCATTGACAAATGGGGCCCACAGATATAGCAAATCATGTAACAGTAAAAGCACGTCATTAAAATCAGGACACAGAAAGCACTAGTCTCTAACTCTATCAGTGAATTCAGCATGCCAGAAACAGAAAAATCAGAAGAGAGAAGTTTTGTTTTGCTGATGATATGTTTGCATATCCAGAACACACTTAGTTAGAAACAAACAGATAAAAGGACAACCCCCCCCCCAAATCTTCTATAATTAATAAGAGATTTTGATTAGCCAACATGCTGAAGCAGAGCTTCCCAGGTGCTGCAATCATGGTGGGAACACAGCTGGGCTCAGCAGGAGCTCCATTTAACTAAGCCCAGGCTAATTAATATGCAATGCTATAACACACAACATACAAATACCAATACATTTTATCCCTACTAACTGTAAGTATCTGAAAATGGAAATGCAATAAAATAAAATAAACCACCATTTTATTCACAATAGTTAACAGGATTCATAGGAAGAAAGCTATACATAAATAATAATACTGAAGTAAATAAGCAAATTCTGAAAGAACTGGAAAGATATATTTGTTTTCAGAGCAGAAGATTTAATCTTATGTTATGTTATTTCTTCCAAAATTAATCTCTAGGTTTAATGCGATTTCAATTAGAATTCCCCCAAAATGATTCTTTTTGGAATTGGACAATGCTATTTTAAAATTTATATGAAAAGGTAAATGCTGAATCATAGTGTTAAGAGAATTATGAAAGAAAAGAACAGTTTAAAGGACATTCATTACTAGGTATTTGAAAGAATTATGAATCTACCATAATGAAATCAATATATTACTAGCCTAGGGATAGATACTAGATTAACAGAATAGACAATTCAGCCTATTCCCCTATATGTGAAGGCAACATATAAAAATCATGTTACATTGATTCAGAGAGGATTAAACAGGTTATGTAATGATGATACCGACACAACTCTATCTCCATTTGGAAGAAAATAAATCTAGTTCTCTCTTACATTTAAATATTTAAATGCAAAATATAAAACAACAACAGCAAAACACTTTAGGAAAAAAAAATGAGACTCTACTTAAACAATCCTGGGAAGGAGGATTCTTCATAACTAAATCAGAAATTCAGAGGCTTGATTCACAGAAAGATAGGCAAGATGAAAAGGCAGAGGGCTATGTACCAGATGAAGGAACAAGATAAAACCCCAGAAAAACTACTAAATGAAATGGAGATAGGCAATCTTCCAGAAAAAGAATTCAGAATAATGATAGTGAAAATGATCCAGGACCTCGGAAAAGGAATGGAGGCAAAAATCGAGAAGATGCAAGAAATGTTTCACAAAGATCTAGAAGAATTAAAGAACAAACAAACAGAGATGAACAATACAATAGCTGAAATGAAAACTACACTAGAAGGAATCAATAGCAGAATAACTGAGGCAGAAGAAAGGATAAGTGACCTGGAAGACAGAATGGTGGAATTCACTGCTGCAGAACAGAATAAAGAAAAAAGGATGAAAAGAAATGAAGACAGCATAAGAGACCTCTGGGACAACATTAAACACAACAACAATCACATTATAGGGGTCCCAGAAGGAAAACAGAGAGAGAAAGGACCCGAGAAAATATTTGAAGAGATTATAGTCAAAAACTTCCCTAACATGGGAAAGGAAATAGCCACCCAAGTCCAGGAAGCACAGAGAGTCCCATACAGGATAAACCCAAGGAGAAACATGCCAAGACACACAATAATCAAACTGGCAAAAATTAAAGACAAAGAAAAATTACTGAAAGCAGCAAGGGAAAAATGACAAACAACATACAAGTGAACTCCCATAAGGTTAACAGCTGATTTCTCAGCAGAAACTCTACAAGCCAGAAGGGAGAGGCATGATATACTTAAAGTGATGAAACGGAAGAACCTACAACCAAGAGTACTCTACCCAGCAAGGATCGCATTCAGATTCGATGCAGAAATCATAAGGTATACAGACAAGCAAAAGCTAAGAGAATTCAGTACCACCAAACCAGATCTACAACAAATGCTAAAGGAACTTCCCTAAGTGGGAAACACCAGAGAAGAAAAGGACCTACAAAAACAAACCCCCCAAAATTAAGAAAATGGTCATAGAAACATACGTATTGATAATTACCTTAAATGTGAATGGATTAAATGCTCCAACCAAAAGACACAGGCTTGCTGAATGGATACAAAAACAAGACCCATTTATATGCTGTCTACAAGAGACCCACTTCAGACCTAGGGACACATACAGACTGAAAGTGAGGGGATGGAAAACAGATATTCCATGCAAATGGAAATCAAAAGAAAGCTGGTGTAGCAATACTCATATCAGATAAAATAGACTTTAAAATAAGGAATGTTACAAGAGACAAGGAAGGACACTATGTAATGATCAAGAGATCAATCCACGAAGAATATATAGCAATTATAAATATCTATGAACCCAACATAGGAGCACCTCAATACATAAGGCAACTGCTGACAGCTGTAAAACAGGAAATCGACAATAACACGATAATAGTGGGGGACGTTAACACCTCACTTACACCAATGGACAGATCATCCAAACAGAAAATTAATAAAGAAACACAAGCTTTAAATGACACAACAGACCAGATAGATTTAATTGATATTTATAGGACATTCCATCCAAAAACAGCAGATTACACTTTCTTCTCAAGTGCGCATGGAACAGTCGCCAGGATAGATCACACCTTGGGTCACAAATCAAGCCTCAGCAAATTTAAGAAAATTGAAATCATACCAAACATCTTTTCTGACCACAATGCTATGAGATTAGAAATCAGTTACAGGGGAAAAAATGTTAAAAACACAAACACAGGGCTTTCCTGGTGGTGCAATGGTTGAGAGTCCACCTGCTGATGCAGGGGATGCAGGTTCCTGCCCTGGTCCAAGAGGATCCTGCAAGCCGCGGAGCGGCTGGGCCTGTGAGCCATGGCCGCTGGTCCTGCACATTGGGAGCCTGTGCTCCGTGGCGGGAGAGGCCACAGCAGTGAGAGGCCCGCGTACCGCAAAAAAAAAACAAAAACACAAACACATGGAGGCTAAACAATACATTACTAAATAAACAAGAGATCACTAAAGAAATCAAAGAGGAAATGAAAAAATACCTCGAGACAAATGACAATGAAAACACAATGATCCAAAACCTATGGGATGCAGCAAAAGCAGTTCTAAGAGGGAATTTTATAGCTATACAAGCCTACCTCAAGAAACAAGAAAAATCTCAAATAAACAATCTAACCTTACACCTAAAGGAACTAGAGAAAGAAGAACAAACAAAACCCAAAGTTAGCCGAAGGAAAGAAATCATAAAGATCAGAGCAGAAATAAATGAAATAGAAACAAAGAAAACAATAGCAAAGATCAATAAAACTAAAAGCTGGTTCTTTGAGAAGATAAACAAAATTGATAAACCATTAGCCAGACTCATCAAGAAAAAGTGGAAGAGGACCCAAATCAATAATATTAGAAATGAAAAAGGAGAAGTTACAACAGAAACCGTAGAAATACAAAGCATCCTAAGAGACTACTACAAGCAACTCTATGCCAATAAAATGGACAACCTGGAAGAAATGGACAGGTTATACCTTAGAAATGGAAGGTTATACCTTAGAAAGGTATAACCTTCCAAGACTGAACCAGGAAGAAATAGAAAATATGAAAAGACCAATCACAAGTAATGAAATTGAAGCTGTGATTAAAAATTTTCCAACAAACAACAGTCCAGGATAAGATGGCTTCACAGGTGAAGTCTATCAAACATTTAGAGAAGAGCTAGCACCCATCCTTCTCAAACTCTTCCAAAAAATTGCAGAGGAAGGAAAACTCCCAAACTCATTCTATGAGGCCACCATCACCCTGATACCAAAATCAGGCAAAGATACTACAATAAAGAAAATTATAGACCAATATCACTCATGACTATAGATGCAAAAATCCTCAACAAAATACTAGCAAACAGAATCCAACAACACATTAAAAGGGTCATACACCATGATCAAGTGGGATTTATCCCAGAGATGCAAGGATTCTTCAATATATGCAAATCAATGAATGTGATACACCATATTAACACATTGAAGAATAAAATCCATATGATCACCTCAATAGATGCAGAAAAAGCTTTTGACAAAATTCAACACCCATTTATGATAAAAACTCTCCAGGAAGTGGGCACAGAGGGAACCTACTTCTACATAATAAAGGCCATATATGACAAACCCACAGCAAACATCATTCTCAATGGTGAAAAACTGAAAGTATTTCCTCTAAGATCAGGAAGAAGACAAGGATGTCCACTCTTACCACTATTATTCAACATAGTTTTGGAAGTCCTAGCCATGGCAATAAGAGCAGAAAAAGAAATAAAAGGAATCCAAATTGGAAAAGAAGAAGTAAAACTGTCACTATTTGCAGATGACATGATACTATACATAGAGAATCCTAAAGATGCCACCAGAAAACTACTAGAGCTAATCAATGAATGTCATAAAGTTGCAGGATACAAAATTAATGCACAGAAATCTCTTGCACTTCTATACACTAACAATGAGAGATCAGAAAGAGAAAGTAAGGAATCAAGCCCATTCACCATTGCAACAAAAAGAATAAAATACCTAGGAATAAACCTACCTAAGGAGGTAAAAGACCTGTACTCAGAAAACTATAAGACACTGAAGAAAGAAATTAAAGATGATACCAACAGATGGAGAGATATACCATGTTCTTGGATTGGAAGAATCAATACTGTGAAAATGACTATACTACTCAAAGCAATCTACAGATTCAATGCAATCCCTATCAAAATCCCTATCCCTGGCATTTTTCACAGATCTAGAGCAAAAAATTTCACAATTTGTATGGAAACACAAAAGACCCCGAATAGCCAAAGCAATCTTGAGAAAGAAAAATGGAGCTGGAGGAATCAGGCTCTCTGACTTCAGACTATACTACAAAGCTACAGTAATCAAGACAATATGGTACTGGCACAAAAACAGAAATATAGATCAATGGAACAGGATAGAAAACCCAGAGATAAACCCACACACCTATGGTCAACTAATCTATGACAAAGGAGGCAAGGATATACAATGGAGTAAAGACAGTCTCTTCAATAAGTGGTGCTGGGAAAACTGGACAGCTACATGTAAAAGAATGAAATTAGAACACTCCCTAACATGATACACAAAAATAAACTCAAAATAGATTAGAGGCCTAACCTAAATGTAAGACCGGGCACTATCAAACTCTTAGAGGAAAACATAGGAGGAACACTCTTTGACATAAATCACAGCAAGATATTTTTTGATCCACCTCCTTGAGTAATGGAAATAAAACCAAAAATAAACAAATGGGACCTAATGAAACTTAAAAGCTTTTGCACAGCAAAGGAAGCCATAAATAAGACGAAAAGACAACCCTCAGAAGGGGAGAAAATATTTGCCAATGAATCATTGGACAAAGGATTAATCTCCAAAATATATAAACAGCTCATGCAGCTCAATATTAAAAAAACAAACAACCCAATCGAAAAACGGGCAGAAGACCTAAATAGACATTTCTCCATAGAAGACATACAGATGGCCAAGAAGCACATGAGGAGATGCTCAACATCACTAATCAGAGAAATGCAAATCAAAACTACAATTAGGTATCGCCTCACACCAGTTAGAATGGGCATCATCAGAAAATCTACAAACAACAAATGCTGGAGAGGGTGTGGAGAAAAGGGAACACTCTTGCACTGTTGGTGGGAATGTAAATTGATACAGCCACTATGGAGAACAGTATGGAGGTTCCTTAACAAACTAAAAATAGAACTACCATATGACCCAGCAATCCCACTACTGGGCATATAATCAGAGAAAACCATAATTCAAAAAGACACATGCACCCCAATGTTCATTGCAGCAGTATTTACAATAGCCAGGTTGTGGAAGCAACCTAAATGCCCATCGACAGATGAATGGATAAAGAAGATGTGGTACATATATACAATGGGATATTACTCAGCCATAAAAAGGAATGAAATTGGGTCATTTGTAGAGACGTGTATGCATCCAGAGACTGTCATACAGAGTGAAGTTAGTCAGAAAGAGAAAAACAAATATCATATATTAATGCATAAATGTGGAACCTAGAAAATGGTACAGATGAACCGGTTTGCAGAGCAGAAGTTGAGACACAGATGTAGAGAACCAACGTATGGACACCAAGGGGGCAATGTGGCAGTGGTTGGGGGTGGTGGTGTGATGAATTGGGCAATTGGGATTGACATGTATACACTGATGTGTATAAAATGGATGACTAATAAGAAAAAAAAAAAAGAAATCCAGAGGCTCTAAAAGGTAAATAATTATAAAAAAAACCAATATGTAAAGTTTGTGTAGAGATAGATACTATATTTCTATACACAAATGGAGGTTTCCTACATACAAATGAAATTAAAGTTTGGAGAAAAAAGAGATTAAAAAAACTCTTGGAAATATATTTCCAATAATAAAAAATTTTAGACACTATATAGCACATCTGACATGTCAAGTAGTGTTCTAAGCTTTTCATATGTATTAAGTCCTTTATCCTCACAGCAACTCTTTTAGGAAGTTACTAATCTTCTTAAACCCACTAACAATATATTATTTTGTAATCACAAAACTTCAGTGGCTGGCATGGCTGGCTCTCCACTGCTCCACAATGAAATAGAAAGTTATTCTGAAATTCAAAGCCCTCCACAATGATTCAATTTCCTTTGTTGGTCTTACCTTCTACTAACCTGTCCCATGAACCTACTCTGAGTTTTCCTTTCTTTATGACCTTACTTAATGGGTAAATTCTGCTTGGGATGCTTTCTTTACATTGTTCACTTGAAATCTGATGATTTTCTCCTTGTAATCTTTCCTGATCTCAGATCCAGTGTAATCTCACCAATATTCAACTTCCTTGCAACTTTTCTGATGCTTTTCTTGTGTACACGGAATGAATTCTATGCTGTAGGATAAGCAATTTGATAACATAGAGTATGCTTTACTTATCTCTAAAGTGTTTAGAACAGAATAATTGCTTGAGCTATATCTACTGAACCCAATATATTAATGGAGGAAAAGGAGGTTTCTGCTAGGTTTACAGTTATTTTATTCAGAAAATTTTAGTGGCTCCTCATATATTCTAAACTTTCTAGCAAGGAATATGAAGCCTGAACCAACTTACAATTCCAGACTTTTACAGCTGTACTTTTAATTTGAATTCTTGCCAGTTTAATTATTTATAGTCCCTTAAATATATGTGCATTTATCAATTTTCTTCTATTTGTGATTCTGTCTCTTCTAATATTCTATGAATTCTTTGAGGGCAGGGACTATGTCTTATCCATTTCAGTATTTAAATGACTAAACACTGTAGGGACATAGTAGGTACTCAAAAGTACTTACTGAATGAATAAATGCTATTCCACCTACCTATAATGCTTTTCCAGCTGTTCTTCTCCTACCACAAGCCAAAGAGATCTTTGAAGCTTAATTCAAATGCTACACTGATCAGTCAAACCTTCTCTGGTCACTCCACCTGGAAGTAATATCACATTTCTTTCAACAATAAAGGCTTTCTATGTGTCACTTTAATTCAGAGATTTTCAACCCAACCTCACTTGATAGCTTAGTTTATATGATTTAGATATGTCTTCCAGATGGTAGACAAGCACCTTGAGAATCAAGCCACCATCTATACTTCTTCATTTTCCATGTCTGACCTCTGATGATGCCTTACCTAATTTCAGTTTTCCTCTCTTCCAATGACTAAACTGAGACACTACCATTACCAAAGTCACAGAGCGCGGTTTTTCTTATGATTTTCTGACACCTTAGTTTCTCATGTTTTCTCATCATTTACATGCATGCATCATCTCTACTATAAACCCAAAAGGTTCAAGAACACAGGAGAACCTGAATCCAATCCATCTCTATATCCCTTCAATACCTGTTATAGTGGATAAGGAAAGCATTACATAAACACTTATTCAGTAAATAATTATCTTTTAAAGGACATTTGCAGATAAAAGGTAACAACTAACCTTCCTAGATTTTTACAGCTGTACTTTTTAATTTGAACTCTTTTCAGTTTAATTACTTATAGTCCTCAAATACATGTGTTTTTCTCAACTTCCCTCTGTCTGTGGTTTAAATGCTAACTTTAGGTAGTTTTTATTATTATTTTAAATTTTTAAATTACATATTAAAATATCAAAAAGCCCATTTGTATATTTTCAGATTCTGTTTTAATTCCTGTATTAAAAAGTTCCACCATGTCCAAGGTTATATTTTTCAGTCGTACAGCTCTTTAGTCTTTTGGTCATAAAAGACATGACCTTGGTCATATTAGAATTTCTTAAATAGGAATTAAAATAGAATCCTAAGATATACAAATGAGGTTTTTAATATGTTTATCTTGTATAATTATAAAATAATAAGGAAAATTATATAAGGTGAGCATTTAAAATACATGTTACTAATACCTCTTAAGAATGTCAGGAACAAGGAGTCTATCATTCCATTTTCTAGACTTGCTTGTGTGGATTTTGTCAAGTCTCTAAACCTGTTAGTCTAGTTCCTCCATCTGTGAATGGAGATGAAAACGTGGGCACTGCCTTTGGTGTAAGTGTTTTATAAATGGAAAGTGATTTGAAAATACCAAAATTTTATAATAGATAAGGCTAGCTATTCCTACAAGCCATTTTCTAAGACCTAGTATTCTGCAAGATGTTCATGAATATTTTTTAAAATAAAAATAATTTGGTCATCTATATTTGAGAAGTGCTGCATAGTACATTTCATCTCTGGAAGATCACAATTCGTTGTATTCTAATAAACAGTACAGATTTGTTCATTAAAAAGACTTGCTTAACTTTTTGTAACATTGTGTTTGCCAAACTTATTTGACCAAGAGATGTCTTTCACTTTTCTTTTTCTAAATAATATCTTTACCTAGAGGAATTCATGTTTCTCCACATCCAGTTTAAGCAAGTTTGGCATCTAAAAACAATCCTTCGTTGATTAAAAAAAAGTAGCAAGCACATTCTATCTAATAAAACATTAAAAATGCAAACTAGCAACCCTGTCTGGATAAATTACTATTAGGGAGTTAGTTTCATAAGTAGGGAAATATTCTCCTTTTGGCCCTGGTGGTGCTGTACACCATCCCGGAGCAGGAATTTCCTCAACAACACCCTTGTGGCCAGAAGGAGTTAAAACTCTGCTCAAAGTACATAATTCACTCCCAGGATGTTATTTACACACTGGACTAATCTGGGTGAATATGTAGCTTTTCCTGGCTTTTCTTAAACTTTGAATGTTTCACAAAGGACAAATTATCAAGCTGTACAGACTAACAATCAACAATTTAGTGCAGACATTTTTTTTTTTAATTTTGAGGGTAAATAGTAATATGGCCTTGTAAAATGTGGCATACAAAAGTCTAACATGATTTAAATAAGATTTTGGAATTATTTGAGGAATTATCCCATTGTTTTTATTCTCTGACCCCAGGGGAAAGGACTGATGTTTGGAGTGCTATCTTAATGGTATTTGTACTTCAAGATTAGATTGGCTTCTCCCAGCTCACATACAGGAAGAACATTAGAAATCTGTTTGTTTATATGAAGTTGGATAGATTGAAGCATCAGGTCCTGTTCCCTACCTAAGGCTACAGGAAAAATATAAACACAGGAGAAAATTATATTTATGTGGAAAAATGATACAATAAAGTGTTTTATTTTATCTTATCCCTCCACTATACCAAAATATAAACTTTGAGTATTTGCTTTTTTTCAATTCTTCCCAAGGGATAATTACTTTTTAGTTCACATTCAGGAATAGTCTGTTAAAAGTGTAGTTCTGGGCTTCCCTGGTGGCGCAGTGGTTGAGAATCTGCTTGCCAATGCAGGGGACAGGGGTTCGAGCCCTGGTCCGGGAAGATCCCACATGCCATGGAGCAACTATGCCTGTGAGCAACAACTACTGAGCCTGCGTGTCTGGAGCCTGTGCTCCACAACAAGAGAGGCCGCGATAGTGAGAGGCCCGCACACCACGATGAAAAGTGGGCCCCACTTGCTGCAACTAGAGAAAACCCTCACACAGAAGCAAAGACCCAACACAGCCAAAAATAAATATAAAAATAAATAAATTAAATTAAAAAAAAGATCTAAAGAAGAAATACATGGCGAATATCTTAAAAAAACAAAACAAAACCCAAAGGCATCTTACTGTAAGGGATTCATAACTAAAGGATGAAGAGAAGAGAGATGGAGAAGCAATTTAGTTAGACTAAAATAATTTAAACCTTAGCAGAGTAACACTGTATTTGGAAAATTATACCTCGATACTACCAGACTGGAGTAAATTAAACCTATCATGATTTTAGCCTGGACATAAAATATTTCAGTCCTTGCTAGAGAAATGTTTGAGAGACTGCTAAATACTCCTTGAGTTGTCATTCTGACATAGTAAATATTCAAACTACAAACCCCTAACTACGCTCGATATATTTGAGTTACTAGTTGTTCATATTTATTACTTTTTATTTTCTACCACCAAAAAATATCTCCATTCTTCTAATACAAATATTTTCCTCAATAACTTCTTTCTTCCTTGCTCTACGCTAATTGTTCTTCTTTGTGTACTTGCTTTCATTAAAAAAGCAAAAACAAACAAAAACACCTTCAAGTCTCTATTTTGTTTTCCTCAAAGCGGAAAGTTCTACATTAGAGGTTACAAACTCAAATCCCTACAGAAGCTTGGCAGGTGATATAACTGAGAGGAATAGGCCAAGTATAGACCAGTGGGGAGAGTGGATTTGTGAGGACTGTTGGGTCAAGACAAGACGTACCACATCTAAAGTGGGTAGTTGCTACTTAGCTCTTGCTAATTTTTTTTTTTTTTTTTTTTTTTTCGGTACTTGGGCCTCTCACTGTTGTGGCCTCTCCCGTTGCGGAGCACAGGCTCCAGACGCGCAGGCTCAGCGGCCATGGCTCACGGGCCCAGCCGCTCCACGGCACGTGGGATCTTCCCAGACCGGAGCACGAACCCGTGTCCCCTGCATCGGCAGGCGGACTCCCAACCACTGCGCCACCAGGGAAGCCCAAGCTCTTGCTAATTTTTAATGGATTATTTGATTTTTTTCCCAAGCAGGTTATGCATCCAGATATTTCTGTTAAGTTTCCATTTTAAAGAAACGCTGCTAGGGACTTCCCTGGCGTTTCAGTAGTTAAGACTCCACGCTTCCACTGCAGGGGCGCATAAAATCCCACATGCCACATGGCATGGCCGGAAAAAAAAAAAAGCTGCTATAGTATCTAGACATCAAACATCAATGACTGGTAACATCACAAAGAAAAAGAGGATGGAAAACTATATCACTGCTTATGAAGTGATCCTATAAAAAATAAATAAATAAGTCACAATGAACATAACGTAACGTCTAGATCCCATTCCCAATTTACAAGAATACAGAGAACTCAGGAGCTCGTTAAACTACACCATCGGGATGCACTCAGCACAATCCAGCCTGTAGGGAACTGCAGGACCCACAGCAGAGTTTCTTCAAGAAATAATTGCAAGGAAAAAAAACAAAAAAACTGGAGGGGGAATTTATAGACCAAAAGAGGTTTAAAAGATACATTAAGCAATTGCAATGTGTATACATCCTGATATTTTAAAATTGTAACATTTATGAGATGCTCACAGGATATTTGCTATCAAGGAATTATTGTTGATTTTTAAAAATACTATAAGGTTAATGCAGCCATGTTAGAAAATCATCCTAATCTTTAGAGATACCTATAAAAATATTCACAGATGGAATTTTAGAAATACATTCCCATTTTAAAAAACAAAATACTCAGCAGACATGCCATGTGTCTGTGAGCCAGGTGTGGCTTGTATGCTGCCGGTGTGCAACTTCTGATCTGTAAGGATATATGTAACTAATTTATTTCTCATTATCATTAAACACTAGTATATTTTCATTATATGGAAGAGATATAGAGATACATAGGCCACCCTTTTCACTTGGAGAGTATGAGATATATAAATCGAACCTGAAAGAGAAATACAGTATCACCACCCTCTCACCTGCTTAATATTAAACTCTCTCTTTAACTGCTGGTCTTGTTGAATGTTTTCCCAGATCTTACGTCTTATAGTGCTTCTGAGTGATAACAAATTTAAGTTAGTAAACAGCTTGTGAGGCACTTCTGCTGTGAAATGTATTTCTGAGCACACCATCTTCCCTAAGTCTGCTAGTCAGACTTAATGCCATTATACAACACACTGCAAAATGAGACCGTTTGGGGAATGATCATACCCTCTTCCAGTAACCCTGGAGACAATGTATCATTAATTGGTTAGAACCACTGAATTCTAATTCCCTAAATCCTACTTGAGGGAATGAACTTTACGAGGTTTCAAGGTTGTCA
Organism: Hyperoodon ampullatus; assembly: GCF_949752795.1. Taxonomy (NCBI): domain Eukaryota; kingdom Metazoa; phylum Chordata; class Mammalia; order Artiodactyla; family Ziphiidae; genus Hyperoodon; species Hyperoodon ampullatus. The sequence goes on from NC_136933.1 coordinate 18,279,610, forward strand.
TTGCTGCAGACACTCCAGAGCCCCACTGTATGAAAAGTGGCCACTGTCCAGTGACTGGCGCATACACAGGGCTCAGTAAAGGCTGGTTCCCTTCCCCTTTACCCCGCCCATTGCTCAGGGAAGTCCCTCTAATGGGTCAGCAGAATTATCTAATAATAAGCACTCTGTTGATGGGGAGATTCAGAGTGGAAGTAGAGAATATGTATTAAACTCACCTAGAGGATTTTTCAGTATAAAGACCCTCTTCCTGTAGGCGAATTAGAATTCAGTGAGGTGGAAAGAATGCATGAAATCTACAAAACCTCCCCAAAGGATAATAACATGTCATCTTTCTGGTGATGCCCGACTCATGGTCCCCTGTAACCCCATCCCCTTGTTGAGAACCATTGCTCTAAAAAAATGGATCTCAGGATCTTAAATGAGAGAATTCAAACAGCAAAGATGTTGTTATTCTGGACTAATCCATCATCTACCTTAGGACATCTGTCACTCTGTAAATTTCTGAAGCATATCAAATTGAAAAGTAAATCTCAAAATCACAAGAATCATATTCTATTGGTCTCTACTGACGAAGACTCGTATTTTATGCCACTAATGTTAAGACAACCTTACTGTTTTTTGGAAAAGGAATCATGTTTAGCATTGCATGATTATTAGAAAAATAAATTATATAAAATACTTGCAGTCAATTCAAGGACTGCTTTTCTACAAAACATCATAGTTACAGGTAGGTGTGAAATAACTCACTAGAAATAGAGCAGAAAGGAAGAAAATACTGTTTATCCATTATTAACTAGGCAATAAGTTACAGAATAAGGAATAAGAAACCAGAAATTGATATGAGCACAGAAATAGGTTTCACATGTAGCCACAGTGGAGCTGCTATAATTTTATATATGGAAATAGCTTGGAAACGAGGTTGAGCAGAAGCAAACGATCACTGATGGACAATTAATCAAATGCCAGGGTTAATCCTGCCTCCTATCTGAGGCTTCCCTGCTCTGTGTGTAGCTGCTTACACACAGTTCTGAAACTTTTCATCTGAAATATCCCGGGGGAGTTATGTCACTTCCTCTGTGCATTTTCCCTGTAGGATCTGACTTGTTTCGTGAAGTAGGAAATACATATATTAACATAGATTTTTGGCTTTCCTTTTGGAGGCTGATAGTCAAGACATGAAAGGATTAATTCATCTCAAAAGTCCTGTAAAACCTGCATGCTCCTGCCACCTCTTCTCAACAAGCTGCCCCTTTGGTTGGTCAAAGGGCTTCAGTGGCAACAGGCTGGCAGTGGGTGTTCTGTCTTAGCTGTGCCTGGCTGGCACGAAGTCTCCCAAGGCAGCCTGAGGACTCCCAGTTTGCTGGCATAAGGCCAACTGTGCTACACAAACTTTTTGTAACAGGTATGCACCCACCTTGGGGTGAAAATGAGTGGGGCCCACAGGATTTCTTGTTGCTATAAAAATACATTTAAAAGGTCCTAGTACTGTCTACTGATTGTATAGATTTTTTTAAAAATGAGAGTACTAAGCTAAGGGGATGACTTTTTAAATATTAGTGACTTCTATTATGCTCTTCATTAAAAGAAAAAGGAAAAAACTTATCTACAAATAAAAATTCCTTTGAAGGTCATAGATCTATACAAAGCACAAATCTCAGTTTAAACCTCAGAGGTGAGAAGGATGCAATTTCTTTATTTTTCTCTAACTCATCTGAATTTCTATTATGTGCCTCAGCCCATTGTGTGAGGTGAAAATTCTGGGTCCCCACTCCCTTTCCAAGAGTTTTGTCTGAGGTCTGAAAGGCTTTCATCATCCAAATCTTTGGCACCTAGAGGGCTTGGTCCTTGTTGTCATTTATACACTTGCATCTTGGGCATCACACCTGGCCCCTAACTGTCAGCACACAGAGACTGTCACTGTGTCACTTCTCATTCCTGTCAGAGAGGTCCTTGTCCTCTACTCAGCAAGGGATTTATCTCCTTCTGCACCACACTGAGTTACATAACTGTCTGTGCAGTTGGTGAAAGGCTTCTAATCCACCATAACCCTCCATGCAGGGGACAATTCTGTGGCTTCCAAGCCATGCTGGGCCACATGAACCACTGTGACTGTCTCAGGTTCATCTGACTAAATATACTCCACAAACTATATACTATACTGAGTAAATGAGACAAATAGCTTCCCTCTGTGACAGAGCAGGGCCTGGCACGAGCTTCTCCTCCTCTTCCCATTCCTTCTCCTTTTCCTCCTCCTTCATCTTCTCTGTTTTGTCAACTTTATTGTCATGTAATTTGTGAACAATAAAATGCACGGTAAGTAAGTAATCAGTTCAGTGAGTTCTGACAACAGTTCACACCCATCTAATCATCATCAGAATCAAGACACAGAAGTTTTCCTTCACCCTCCCTCATGCCCTTTGCAATCAACAGCTTCTCCCAAAGCCAGAATCAGACAACAACAGATCTGCTTTTTGTTACGGTAGATTAATTTCTCCTATTCTAGAATTTCATATATATGGAGTCAAGCAATATGTACTCTTTTGTCTTTGATTTCTTTCGCTCTCATAATGATTTTGAAATTCCCAAATTTTGTTTAGTGTAACAGTATTTTGTTCCTTTTTATGGCTAGTAGCATTCTGTTGTTTGAATATACCACAGTTTGCTTAGCCATTCACCTAATAATGGACATTTGTGTTGTTTTGAGTCCAGGGGTATTACTACTGAAGCATTCATGTACAAGTATTCTTTGGAATAAGGTTTGATCTTGGTTAAATACATGGGTCTGGATTTTCTGGGTTGAATAATGAGTTTGATTAACTTTATAGGAAAATGCCAAATTGTTTTTGGAAAGTAGTCGTATCATTTCACATTCCCACCAGCAATTCCAGTCCCTCCACATCCTTGTCAACACTTAGTATTGCTAATAAGCCTTTTCATTTTAGCCGTTCTAATGGGTCTATAACAGTTTATCATTTTAGTATTAATTTTTCTGATGAAAAATGATAATGGTCATCCTTGCATATGCTTAATTATTTGTATGTTTTTCACTGTGAAATGTCTGTTCAAATCTTTTGCCAGTTTTGTAAATGGATTTTTGTCTTATGAGTGGTAGGAGTTCTTTTTATATTATGGATACAAGTCTGAAATACATATCAGATACACGTATTTAAATACTTCTTCCGATCCATACCTTGCCTTTTCATTTTATTAATGGTGTCTTTCAAAAAGCATAATTTCTAATTTGGTAAGGTCAAATTTATTATTTTTTTATGGTTTGTGTCCTAAGAAATTATTGTCTACTCCAAAGTTGTAAAAATTTACTTGTTTTCTTCTAGAATTTTTTATAATTTTAGTTTTTATAATAATCCTATCTATGCCATATTTTGAGTTAATTTTTAGATATGCTATGCAACTTACAGTCAAGGCTTGTAATTTTTCCATATGGATATCTAACTGTTTCAGCATCATTTATTGAAAAGTTTTTATCATTTCCTTATTGAATTTGATCATTCTTAAAAATCAATTAATAGTATACGTGTGGGTTATTTCTAGACTCTGTTCTACTGATCTATATTTTATTCTTGCACAAGTAGTACACCTCTTGCTTTTTTTTAGATTTCTATTCAGCCTTAAAATAATTTTTTCCTTTTTTAAAGTTATTTGTATTTTAAAGTAAATTTTATAACCCATTTATTAATTTATACATTACAGCTTACTGGGATTTTAACTGAGATTGCATTGAATCAATAGATATATTTGAGGAAATTAACATCTTAACAGTATTGAGCCTTCCAGTCCATGAAAATGGTATATCTCCACTTATTTATCTTTAATTATCTCAGTGATATTTTACAGTTATCTGGGTAGAGGTCTTGCCTGTATTTTGTTAAATTTATCTTCAAATATTTCATGTTTCATATTACTGTAGATATTCTGCCAATATAGCCTATAATTGGAACTGTTAACGCCTGATAACACAGGGTAAGCAGAGTCTCCTAAGGGCATTAGAAACAACCCAAAGTCTTTCCTCCTGATCTTTTCATGCACAAAGGAAATGGAGCCTAGAAACCTGCTTTGAGCTGAACAAAGACTGGATGGAAATGCCTATCTTGTCAGAGTGAGGCCTTAACACTAAGACATACATTAAACAAAATAAAACAGTTTTTAGGGTTGAAAAATATGCTAAAAGTGTCAGAATTTACACTCCCAAGGAGACAAAGACTTAAGTAGAAGTCATTTTGATTTCTGCTTGTAGGAAGATTTTCTGCCAAATAGCATGGCTATTTTTGGCAAAAATCAATATAAGAAGATAAATAGATGAGTTAGTCCTCAAAAGTGCTATACTTATTTGGAAAATAAGGGCTAACCTTTACTACACCTACTGATAGAACATCAGTAGCAGTTCAAGGAAGGCACATATTGCCAGGAAAGATCGTTCACAAAAGGAGCTGGATTCAGGAGAAAGAAGAGGGAGACAGAGAATACAAATGCCCAGGGCCAAGAGAATAAAAAGGAATAAAAAGGAACACCTCCACTCTCTAATTTTATACTCCTGAGTATTATTACCACATACACCTCATATTCAGTTTTTATACAACCAGACCCTTCCATTTAATACCTTGTTCACGTGTCACAACTTCTCAAGACAATGTTCACTGTCTTCTCCACAAGTAGAATTAAATTTGTGGTGTAATCCACAGTCTCTCTTAAAAAAAAATCCTGTCATCGTCAGGCTATTTCTGTTTGACTCTGTCCCCTTTGTAATCTCATTCAGGCCATGTACTCAATAGTGTTAGGAGAAATGGTAAATATCTTCAGCTATAGACATTTCCCCAGAGGGAGACCATACATGTTTTCATTCAAACTCCACATCAACACAGAAAGGGAAGTATTACGGTGAAACTGAGCACATGAAGGCCTAGAGAGGTTAAATATTTTGCCAGAATTACATAGCTCGTTGGTGGTAGAATTAGGATTTGAATCCACCTCTGACTACAAAACTGTGTTCTTGCTTTGTCTTCTGTTTTCCTATATCAATTTTCTTTTTTGGTGGAGGGAGGGAGACTTTATGGAAAATGGAGGCTGCAACACATATATTTCTGACCTCATTTTCTTTCTATTTCTGTGTAGCAACCAAAATAGGCATACTGATGGAGCCTTAAGGATATTTCTGGGACTGTTCCCTCCAGGAAAGAACAGTTGTTAGGCATTTTCTGGTGAGAAGCAAAGACAAAGAAGAGAACAGAAATTTACCCTTTCTAAAGCCTTTGGCTAAGACCAGATCTCATGATACATAAGAGGGTTAACAGAGTTGTTCATGTATATCTAATCTAAAAGAGTTAAAAGAAACTCTTGTCCTTAAATAAGGTATGGCATGGATTTACTTCAAGTTCCTTTGCTTATAACTTAGAAGACACATAAAGAGAGAAGCAAATGTTTCCCAGTTCTGTCAACATGTATATATATATATATATATATCTTTTTTTTTTTTTTTGCGGTACGCGGGCCTCTCACTGCTGTGGCCTCTCCCGTTGCGGAGCACAGGCTCCGGACGCGCAGGCTCAGCGGCCGTGGCTCACGGGCCCAGCCACTCCGCAGCATGTGGGATCTTCCCGGACCAGGGCACAAACCCACGTCCCCTGCATCGGCAGGCAGACTCTCAACTACTGTGCCACCAGGGAAGCCCAACATGTATATTTTAAAAGGGAACTATATCATGATTTTTTTTCAGTTTTGGAGAAGTTATTTGGTCCCATAAGCAGCAAATGTAAAGTCTCATATAAAATGCATACAAGCCTAAGGCTGAGATGCATCCATCAAAACCGTTCCGACAAAAATTTCTCCTGCATTCAGCTTCTGTACAGAGTGGTTCCTGCAATTTTTATATTTTGAAAATTTCCTCATATTTCACACATACATCTGCAATCCCAACTTTCAAGGAAACAGTGTCAGAACTTTTCTGAAAATACTCTCAAAGGAAGCTTTGGAAGATGAAAATAAAAAAGTTGTTTTGATGTTACAGCTGGGAGTCAGCAGGGTAGCAATTTATGACCTTAGGTCATTCAAGAGCCCCTTAAGAGATACAGGGACAAACTGGTGACACCATCACACACTCTGGGAGGGACTGTGTGACCTGGGGAGAGCCAGGTGTCAGGGAGCCTTGAGTAGGCACATCATCACTGTGGTCAGACACATAGATAGAAGGGCCCTTCGACAAAGTCTAAGTGCAAATCTCTTATTTTTCAGATGTGAAAACAAAGCCCAGAGGGATTAAGTTTATTTGACCTTGGGTCACACAATGAGTTAGTGGTCCAGGGTTACTTCACACCTTTTCCTCAGTTAATGACTATCCAACGTTTTAAAGAATTGAAGAGCAAAGCTGGTTTCCCTTCACTAGTCAAGAAGCAGCACAAAGTCTTTAAAAATGAATACTTTCCTGCATTGCGTAAAAAGAAATTATTTTCACATTCATAGGTATATTTTCTTTCAGACAGATAAAACTTTGAACTAAAGATAAAAGAAACAACTAATAATATGACTAATAAATGACTAATAATGATTTAGAATGAACAAAACAGGGCTTCCCTGGTGGCGCAGTGGTTGGGAGTCTGCCTGCTGATGCAGGGGACACAGGTTCATGCCCTGGTCCGGGAGGATCCCACATGCCGCGGAGCGGCTGGGCCCGTGAGCCATGGCCGCTGAGCCTGCGCGTCCGGAGCCTGTGCTCCGCAATGGGAGAGGCCACAACAGTGAGAGGCCCACGTACCGCAAAAAAAAAAAAAAAAAAAAAAAAAAGAATGAACAAAACAGGTCTTTCTATCTGGGGATAATAAAATTTACACCCAAGGAGAGGTCCGAGGCAATCGGCTTGTTAACATTGCTTCAAGTTTTTATGGTTTTATGAAATTAAAATTATTGACTAAAAAGTAGAAAAATTAGGTGGTGGTGTGATGAATTGGGATTGACATATATACACTAATATGTATAAAATGGTTAACTAATAAGAACCTGCTGTATAAAAAAATAAATAAAATAAAATTCAAAAATTCAAAAAAAAAAAAAGAAAGAAATGACCACATATTAAATCCTTAGTGATTGCTCAAGAAACGCTGAAATCTTGAGTGTTACATCTATTAATGCCAAGGTTGGGTTTTTTCCATGGGAACACTGGGTGCTAAAATCAACAGGGATTTTCAGCTTAAGATGGCAGACTAGGAAACATATTTACTTTCTGTTCCTCCTGAAACCATATTTAAACAAAAGTGGAGAAATACCAAAATTAATAAACCAATAAAAGCCAAGAGACTGTGGAAGCCATCAACCAGAGAAAGATTTCAACACAGTTTGAGAAGGCAAACAATGAAATCCTCCAAGCGATGAATACAATAATTAAGAAAAGACTACCCTAAGTAGGGTCTGCTAAGCCAGTCTACCCTTAGGTCCACCCTAAGCCAGTCAGCTTTTGTTGAGCTCTGGTTATAGTAAAGGGTAGAGGAAAGAAAAGGGGCCTAAAACAAGGAGACAAAAGTCATTTTAGGAAAAAAAGTCCATTTAATGAGCTCTAGGGAACACTCAGCCTGCTGCCATACTAACTCATGAATTACAGTGGATTGTTGGTAAGCAAGACAAGAAAACAGGGAACAAACAAAACAAACAAAAATCAAGAAATGGTTTCTTACTGAACTCTTCTCAAATGAGATCAAGGAATTATGGTTAAATGCCACAGCTATAAATCATTTCTGCTCCCGGAGAGGTTAGAAAGGGCTTATAATATTTACCCTTCTTTTTCGGACAGAATTTAGGTCTGAGCAAAATCTTTTGTGTTCTCCAACCTCAAAGTTTATTGGTGATGGAAGTCAAATTTGCTTTGACATACCATAAAAAGAATCTCATGAGCAGAGGGTCAAACTAATTTTGTAATATATGAATTATGCCCAGTGTTTTTTTAAATAGATTTTAAACTAAAATATATAAATAAATTTTTACTGTTCTATATGATTCTGGGTTCTGAAACTTCCTTCTACATGACACATGCCTGATACATAACACACAATGTCAAGCCCAGGAGGCAGAAAACACTCCAGTGAAGCAAGCCAAAGAAACAAGATTCTAACAAGGTCAAGTGATGTGTAGACCAGGATTTTTCAATTCTTTCCTGTCATGCTGAAGCTTCCAGCTCCTGAATAAAAACACATATTTCCCTTGTCCTAGACACCCAAGAGTATGTCTCCTCTCTTGGGCATAAGAATCTCTAGAGTTACATATGTGTAGTAAAGAGTGGACCCAGCTGGCATACTCACAATGACCAAATTGTGCTGATCATACTTTAAACTAATACATTGCTCCACGATGAAGTTGCAGTAAATTATATATTTGCTTTCTAGACATGAATGAGTTGCCTTACTGGATATACTCCAGGAAGGCCAGAGAAACTGGCTTCTAATCCATACGGAATAATTCACTGGTGAATTTCTTTCAGGATAGCCCGTGATTTATCTAGAATATAATCTTTACGTATCTGGATCCTTCAAACTAGACCAAAAGGAAACTCTGGGCTGCAAGCCTCAGTTAGAAATGTGGGATGGGGCTATGCTGACAGCTGGTGGTCCCTGACCTGTATCTTCTGAGACTAGAACCCAGTGTGGTGGATGACCAATTCATGAGTTGAACAAAAGAAGACCTCCTACAAGGCAGTGTATGTGTTCATTACAGGTAAGGCACTTAGGGCTAAGTACCAAAAAAAAAAAAAAAAAAGTAACACATGAAGCATATACGATAAGGAGGCACCAGGGTCCAGAGCACGAGCTCTGGAATCACACAGGCTTGGTGCGAATCCCGGTTAAGCCACTACCATCTGTATACCCTGAAGAACAGTCGAAGGTTTAAATGTTGTTTTACCAAATTTCGAAAAAGAAGTGAAGAAAGAACCTATCTGCCAGTAAGGGACATCGTGGGGTGCAGCATCCAGTCGGGTCAGGGCTCCGCATCCCCTGCTCAGAAACCTTCGCCACCTGGCTCATGGTGATGCTGGCAGCTGAGCAGCCCTGGAGAAGGCGCTCCTGTCTCCAGGCCTCGCAGAGAAGCTGGGGAGGTCCCCGGAGGAGGCGGCCACACCTTGGCAAGCTCTGGGTGGCTCCTGCGCTCAGCTCTGAGCAGGCTCTGGCAGGGGCAGACACCATCGCAGCATTTGGGAACAGACCTGATTCCCCCTTAAATTCAAATACCTGGGGCCTACCTGGGCTGAATACAGGTGGTCCAGTGATGGCAGGGGACACCACCATCCCCACGACGGGAGGCCCTCGTGTTTCTACTTTCTGTCACTGCACCCAGGGCCCATTTGGACATAGAAAATCTACGTTTAAAAGTTCCATCACCGGAGACTGGGAGAAGATGGCGGAACAGTAAGACGCGGAGATCACCTTCCTCCCCAAAGATACACCAGAAATTCATCTACACGTGGAACAACTCCTACAGAACACCTACTGAACGCTGGCAGAAGACCTCAGACCCCCCAAAAGGTAAGAAACTCCCCACGTACCTGGGTAGGGCAAAAGAAAAAAAGAATAAACGGAGACAAAAGGATAGGTGCGGGACCTGCACCAGTGGGAGGGAGCCGTGAAGGAGGAAAGGTTTCCACACACTAGAAGCCCCTTCACGGGCGGAGACTGCGGGTGGCGGAGGGGGAAAGCTTCGGGGCCACAGAGGAGAGCACAGCAACAGGGGTGCGGAGGGCAAAGCGGAGCGATTCCCGCACAGAGGGCTGGTGCCGATCGGCACTCACCAGCCCGAGAGGCTCGTGTGCTCGACGCCGGGGTGGGCGGGGCTGGGAGCTGAGGCTCGGGTATCGGGTTTCAGTCGGAGCGCACGGAGAGGACTGGGGCTGGCGGCGGGAAGAGAGCCTGAAGGGTTTAGTGCACCACGGGTAGCCGTGAGGGAGTCCGGGAAAAAGTCTGGAGCTGCCGAAGAGGCAAGAGACTCTTTCTTCCCTCTTTGTTTCCTGGTGCGCGAGGAGAGGGGATTCAGAGCGCTGCTTAAAGAAGCTCCAGAGACGGGCGCGAGCCGCGGCTAAAGGCGCGGACCCCGGAGACGGGCGTGGGACTCTGGGGCTGCTGCTGCCGCTGCCACGAGGCCTGTGTGTGAGTTCAAGTCACTATTCACGCCCCCCTACCGGGGAGCCTGTGCAGCCCGCCACTGCCGGGGTCCCGGGATCCAGGGACGGCTTCCCCGGGAAAGCACACAGAGCGCCTCGGGCTGGTGCAACGTCACGCTGGCCTCTGCCGCCACAGGCTCGCCCCGCACTCTGTACCCCTCCCTCCCCCTGGCCTGAGTGAGCCAGAGTCCCCGAAGCAGCTGCTCCTTTAACCCCGTCCTGTCTGAGCAAAGAACAAACACCCTCCAGTGACCTACACGCAGAGGCGGGGCCAAATCCAAAGCTGAGACCCAGGAGCTGTGAGAATAAAGAAGAGAAAGGGAAATCTCTCCCAGCAGTCTCAGAAGCAGCGGATTAAAGCTCCACAATCAACCTGATGTACCCTGCATCTGTGGAATACATGAACAGACAACGAATCATCCCAAATTGAGGAGCCAGGAGTCACTGCTGTGCCTCTGAGGTGGGAGAGCCAACTTCAGGACACTGGTCCACAAGAGACCTCCCAGCTCCACATAATATCAAACGGTGAAAATCTTCCAGAGATCTCCATCTCAACACCAGCACCCAGCATCACTCAACGACCAGCAAGCTACAGTGCTGGACACCCTATGCCAAACAACTAGCAAGACAGGAACACAACCCCACCCATTAGCAGAGAGGCTGCCTAAAATCATAATAAGGCCACAGACACCCCAAAACACACCACCAGACGTGGACCGGTCCACCAGAAAGACAAGATTGAGCCTCATCCACCAGAAGACAGGCACCAGGCTCCTCCAATAGGAAGCCTACACAACCCACTGAAACAAACTTAGCCACTGGGGAGAGACACCAAAAACAACGGGAACTACGAACCTGCAACCTGCAAAAACGAGACCCCAAACAGTAAGATAAGCAAAATGAGAAGATAGGAAGACACACAGCAGGTGAAGGAGCAAGATAAAAACCCACCAGACCTAACAAATGAAGAGGAAATAGGCAGTCTACCTGAAAAAGAATTCAGAATAATGATAGTAAAGATGATCCAAAATCTTGGAAATAGAATAGACAAAATGCAAGAAACAGTTAACAAGGACCTAGAAGAACTAAAGATGAATCAAGCAATGATTAAAAACCAATAAATGAAATGAAAAATACTCTAGATGGTATCAATAGCAGAATAACTGAGGCAGAAGAAAGGATAAGTGACGTGGAAGATAAAATAGTGGAAATAACTGCTGCAGAGCAGAAGAAAGAAAAAAGAATGAAAAGAATGGAGGACAGTCTCAGAGACCTCTGGGACAACATTAAACACACCAACATTCGAATTATAGGGGTTGCAGAAGAAGAAGAGAAAAAGAAAGGGACTGAGAAAATATTTGAAGAGATTATAGTTGAAAACTTCCCTAATATGGGAAAGGAAATAGTCAAGTCCAGGAGGCACAGAGAGTCCCATACAGGATAAATCCAAGGAGAAATACGCCAAGACACATGTTAATCAAACTGTCAAAAATTAAATACAAAGAAAACATATTAAAAGCAGCAAGGGAAAAACAACAAATAACACACAAGGGAATCCCCATAAGGTTAACAGCTGACCTTTCAGCAGAAACTCTGCAAGCCAGAAGGGACTGGCAGGACATATTTAAAGTGATGAAGGAGAAAAACCTGCAACCAAGATTACTCTACCCAGCAAGGATCTCATTCAGATTTGATGGAGAAATTAAAACCTTTACAGACAAGCAAAAGCTGAGAGAGTTCAGCACCACCAAACCAGCTTTACAACAAATGCTAAAGGAACTTCTCTAGGCAAGAAACACAACAGAAGGAATATACCTACAATAACGAACCCAAAACAATTAAGAAAATGGGAATAGGAACATACATATCGATAATTACCTTAAATATAAATGGACTAAATGCTCCCACCAAAAGACACAAACTGGCTGAATGGATACAAAAACAAGACCCATATATATGCTGTTTACAAGAGACCCACTTCAGACCTAGAGACACATACAGACTGAAAGTAAGGGGATGGAAAAAGATACTCCATGCAAATGGAAACCAAAAGAAAGCTGGAGTAGCAATTCTCATATCAGACAAAATAGACTTTAAAATAAAGACTACTGGGCCTCCCTGGTGGCGCAGTGGTTGAGAGTCCGCCTGCCGATGCAGGGGATACGGGTTCGTGCCCCGGTCTGGGAGGATCCCATATGCCGCGGAGCGGCTGGGCCCGTGAGCCATGGCTGCTGAGCCTGCGCATCCGGAGCCTGTGCTCCGCAACGGGAGAGGCCACAACAGTGAGAGGCCCGCATACCACAAAAAAAAAAAAAAAAAAAAAAAAAAAAAAAAAAAAAAAAATAAAGACTACTAGAAGAGACAAAGAAGGACACTAGATAACGATCAAGGGATCGATCCAAGAAGAAGATATAACAATTGTAAATATTTATGCACCCAACATAGGAGCACCTCAATACATAAGGCAAATACTAACAGCCATAAAAGGGGAAATCAACAGTAACACTCTCATAGTAGGGGACTTTAACACCTCACTTTCACCAATGGACAGATCATCCAAAATGAAAATAAATAAGGAAACACAAGCTTTAAATGATACATTAAATAAGATGGACTTAATTGATATTTATAGGACATTCCATCCAAAAACAACAGAACACACATTTTTCTCAAGTGCTCATGGAACATTCTCCAGGATAGATCGTATCTTGGGTCACAAATCAAGCCTTGGTAAATTTAAGAAAATTGAAATTGCATCAAGTATCTTTTCCGACCAGAGTGCTTTGAGACTAGATATCAATTATAGGAAAAGATCTGTAAAAAAATACAAACACATGGAGGCTAAACAATACACTACTTAACAACAAAGTGATCACTGAAGAAATCAAAGAGGAAATTAAAAAATACCTAGAAACAAATGACAATGGAGTCACGACGACCCAAAACCTATGGGATGCAGCAAAAGCAGTTCTAAGAGGGAAGTTTATAGCAATACAATCCCACCTTAGGAAACAGGAAACATCTCAAATAAACAACCTAACCTTGCACCTAAAGCAATCAGAGAAACAAGAATAAAAACATCCCAAAGTTAGCAGAAGGAGAGAAATCATAAAAATCAGATCAGAAATAATTGAAAAAGAAATGAAGGAAATGATAGCAAAGATCAATAAAACTAAAAGCTGGCTCCTTGAGAAGATAAACAAAATTGATAAACCATTAGCCAGACTCATCAAGAAAAAAAGGGAGAAGACTCAAATCAATAGAATTAGAAACGAAAAAGGAGAAGTAACAACTGACACTGCAGAAATACAAAAGATCATGAGAGATTACTACAAGCAACTCTATGCCAATAAAATGGACAACCTGGAAGAAATGGACAAATTCTTAGAAATGCACAACCTGCCAAGACTGAATCAGGAAGAAATAGAAAATATGAACAGACCAATCACAAGCACTGAAATTGAAACTGTGATAAAAAATCTTCCAACAAACAAAAGCCAAGGACCAGATGGCTTCACAGGCGAATTCTATCAAACATTTAGAGAAGAGCTAACACCTATCCTTCTCAAACTCTTCCAAAATATAGCAGAGGGAGGAACACTCCCAAACTCATTCTACGAGGCCACCATCACCTTGATACCAAAACCAGACAAGGATGTCACAAAGAAAGAAAACTACAGGCCAATATCACTGATGAACATAGGTGCAAAAATCCTCAACAAAATACTAGCAAACAGAATCCAACAGCACATTAAAAGGATCATACACCATGATCAAGTGGGATTTATTCCAGGAATGCAAGGATTCTTCAATATACACAAATCAATCAACGTGATACACCATATTAACAAATTGAAGGAGAAAAACCATATGATCATCTCAATAGATGCAGAGAAAGCTTTCGACAAAATTCAACACCCATTTATGATAAAAACCCTGCAGAAAGTAGGCATAGAGGGAACTTTCCTCAACATAATAAAGGCCACATATGACAAACCCACAGCCAACATCGTCCTCAATGGTGAAAAACTGAAACCATTTCCACTAAGATCAGGAACAAGACAAGGCTGCCCACTCTCACCACTCTTATTCAACATAGTTTTGGAAGTTTTAGCCACAGCAATCAGAGAAGAAAAGGAAATAAAAGGAATCCAAATCGGAAAAGAAGAAGTAAGGCTATCACTGTTTGCAGATGACATGATACTATACATAGAGAATCCTAAAGATGCTACCAGAAAACTACTAGCGTTAATCAATGAATTTGGTGAAGTAGCAGGATACAAAATTAATGCACAGAAATCTCTGGCATTCCTGTACACTAATGATGAAAAATCTGAAAGTGAAATCAAGAAAACACTCCCATTTACCATTGCAACAAAAAGAATAAAATATCTAGGAATAAACCTACCTAAGGAGACAAAAGACCTGTATGCAGAAAATTATAAGACACTGATGAAAGAAATTAAAGATGATATAAATAGATGGAGAGATATACCATGCTCCTGGATTGGAAGAATCAATATTGTGAAAATGACTCTACTACCCAAAGCAATCTACAGATTCAATGCAATCCCTATCAAACGACCACTGGCATTTTTCACAGAACTAGAACAAAAAATTTCAAAATTTGTATGGAAACACAAAAGACCCCGAAAAGCCAAAGCAATCTTGAGAACGAAAAATGGAGCTGGAGGAATCAGGCCCCCTGACTTCAGACTGTACTACAAAGCTACAGTAATCAAGACAGTATGGTACTGGCACAAAAACAGAAAGATAGATCAATGGAACAGGATAGAAGGCCCAGAGATAAGCCCACACACATATGGTCACCTTATCTTTGATAAAGGAGGCAGGAATGTACAGTGGAGAAAGGACAGTCTCTTCAATAAGTGGTGCTGGGAAAACTGGATAGGGACATGTAAAAGTATGAGATTAGATCACTCCCTAACACCATACACAAAAATAAGCTCAAAATGGATTAAAAACCTAAAGGTAAGGCCAGACACTATCAAACTCTTAGAGGAAAACATAGGCAGAACACTGTATGACATAAATCACAGCAAGATCCTTTTTGACTCACCTCTTAGAGAAATGGAAATAAAGACAAAAATAAACACATGGGACCTAATGAAACTTAAAAGCTTTTGCACAGCAAAGGAAACCATAAACAAGACCAAAAGACAACCCTTAGAATGGGAGAAAATATTTGCAAATGAAGCAACTGACAAAGGATTAATCTCCAAAATTTATAAGCAGCTCATGCAGCTCAATAACAAAAAAACAAACAACCCAGTCCAAAAATGGGCAGAAGACCTATATAGACATTTCTCCACAGAAGATATACAGACTGCCAACAAACACATGAAAGGATGCTCAACATCTTTACTCATTAGAGAAATGCAAATCAAAACTACAATGAGATATCATCTCACACCAGTCAGAATGGCCATCATCAAAAAATCTAGAAACAATAAATGCTGGAGAGGGTGTGGAAAAAAGGGAACACTCTTGCACTGCTGGTGGGAATGTGAATTGGTACAGCCACTATGGAGAACGGTATGGAGGTTCCTTAAAAAACTACAAATAGAACTACCATATGACCCAGCAATCCCACTACTGGGCATATACCCTGAGAAAACCATAATTCAAAAAGAGACATGTACCAAAATGTTCATTTCAGCTCTATTTACAATAGCCCAGAGATGGGAACAACCTAAGTGTCCATCATCGGATGAATGGGTAAAGAAGATGTGGCACATATATACAATGGAATATTACTCAGCCATAAAAAGAAACGAAATTGAGCTATTTGTAATGAGGTGGATAGACCTAGAGTCTGTCATACAGAGTGAAGTAAGTCAGAAAGAGAAAGACAAATACTGTATGCTAACACATATATATGGAATTTAAGGAAAAAAATGTCATGAAGAACCTAGGGGTAAAACAGGAATAAAGACACAGACCTACTAGAGAATGGACTTGAGGATATGGGGAGGGGGAAGGGTAAGCTGTGACAAAGCGAGAGAGAAGCATGGACATATATACACTACCAAATGTAAGGTAGATACCTAGTGGGAAGCAGCCGCATAGCACAGGGAGATCAGCTCGGTGCTTTGTGACCGCCTTGAGGGGTGGGATAGGGAGGGTGGGAGGGAGGGAGACGCAAGAGGGAAGGGATATGGGAACAGATGTATATGTATAACTGATTCACTTTGTTATAAAGCAGAAACGAATACACCATTGTGAAGCAATTATACTCCAACAAAGTTGAAAAAAAATAAAATAAATAAAAAAATAAAAAATAAAAGTTCCATCACCAAGGAGAAGAAATCTGTGTCAAGGGACATGTCAGTTTCCACCTTCCATCAGAGCACACCACATCTGTTGGAGTTGCAGTGTGTGTACCACCCGTGGGTTTCAACACACTTCTAGTTCTACCTTATTTCCAAACACAAGGGGCCCACCTGCCCACAATCCAGGTGGTGGTCGTCTAGGAGGGAAGAACATCATTCCCATGATTGGAGGACCTGGTATTCCCGCTTACAACTGGGACCCACCTGGCCAATACACAGGTGGTGCGGATGGAGGGAACAACATCTCACTGGTGCCGGGAGGCCTTGTGTCAATAATTGCCATCAGACTGGGAACCATCTGTGCAGAGAACAGGGGGGTCAATGGGGGACAGCACCACACCTGCTGTGACTGGATACACTTCTGGTGCCGCATTCATACAAAGCACCTGGGGCACCCCCTGGCCAAAACCCAGGGGGTGCCATGGGGGATGGCACCATCCATATTTAGAGAGGAACCTCTACTCTCAGTAAGAACACTGGGCCCCCAAGTCAGGACACCCCTCTGACTTAGACGAGCCAGCATTGTGTTTGGAGGCTCCTGGCCAGGGCAGCTGTGCCTGTGCTCATAGGAGTCTGGCAGCCTCATAACCTGCCCAGGGCTTCATAGGAGCCATCAGCTAATTCCCTTCTTCTATGAAGAAACTCAAAAAATGAAGAGCAGGTCTTATTCTGCAAACTGTGTAACCATGAATGGACTTTGCCTCACTGGAAAGCGGCTCAGCCCCTTTAAGTGAAACTTAACCTCCTCTCTTCCTACAGCAAGCCGGAGGACCACACCTCAGGGGTGTGCAAGAGTGTGTGTGTGTGTGCGTGTGTATGTGGCATATGAGCCCACTTCAGAACTACACCAGACTTGAGAAGTTCCAGTTAGGATAATGGAAGAGAGCTGCATGTATCATCCACTGTGCCATCCCTGGCTTGACTGTTAACTTGGCGGACCCAAGCTCCGGGCCAGTTTTCCCTAGACTTGGAACTGGCAGGATGCCCACTGCTGCTTTCAGATGCTTCCTCTCCCCCTACGCATTTGCCTCAATGGGCCCTTCTCTTTCCCAGCTTTATGTACATATATATATATGTCAATAAAACCTTGTTCGTATTTTTAAAAAAAGAAAATATTTTAATGACAATGCTATTATAAAATGACAGAAAATGTAAAATAAATGTCATGGGGATGTAATGTACAACTTGGCAAATATAGTCAATAATACTGTATTAACTTTATAAGGTGAAAGATGGTCACTAGACTTATTGTGCTATGTTGCAATGTATACAAATGTTGAATTACTATGTTGTACACCTGAACTAATACAATATGTCAATTATACCTCAATAAAAAAAAATCAATGGGGGTGGAGTTGAGGAGAAAAATATTCTCTCTTTGCTAATTTTAATTTTAGGAACAAAAAATTAAGAAGTTTGCATACAAATAATAGAGAATAGAGTAACTCATAATTTGAGTAGTCATGAGGCATGATATAAAACCATCTGTTGTTTTCCCCAAAACAATAAATAAATAAAAAGTTTAAAAAAGCAAAAAATAAAATGGTAGAAAATATATGGGAAAGTGTCAGACATGAATAAAACAGAAGTCAACATAAGCTTTACTTTTCTCTTATTGCCTTAAGCCAACTTTCGGTATTAGAAACATAGCACCTCAGTTCTTACTTCAGAATTTGTCACTACAAATTACATTAAAAACAAAGTAAGTTAGTCATTTAAATAGCACAGAATCATCTTCTAATAAAATAAGACTGAGCAAAAAATTGAGAAAACAAAGATGGATAGAAGGTAGAGGTAGGGTTTTACTTGTACTGATTGTTGAATACTCCCATTTATAAATTTTGTTTTACTAAAAAGAGTAAAATTCAATATAATTATAAAGTAACCTACTATTTTATGAATGATTATAAAATAATAGATTTTTTTTACTTCTTTAAATCACGATGTTTTTATAAAGCCTCAATACAAATATCAAAAGCAACTAGTATAAAATTGAGACAACCACTGTCTTATCATCTATATTTGCTTTCAACTGTTAACCATATTTGCATACATTACATATAAACTGATTCATTTACCCATTCCACATTTATTTTATTTTGAATATACAACATACTAATTACTTTGCTAGACACTAGAAAGAGAAGACAAAAGTGATCATGAAATACTGGGTGTGTGAAAGCAGTAGTCAAAGCAGAGAAGTCACCTAGCATTTACAATAACTTGTGAGTATTATTATGTACTTTATTATATACCATAGCAGAGAGATACATGAGAGTATATGGAGTGTCACCTAAATTGGACTTGATTTCAGGGAGGGCTTCCTGAGAGTTGACATTTGAGCCTTTAATGATTTTGAAGATGGTGAATATTATCCTATACTAACCTGAGTATTATAATGCTGTCGTGTATGTGAGAACTCCAAATTGACCAATTTCTCATTAATTTCTCCTCTGTCTTTTCCAACTTGTAGGGACTTGTCAGTGGATTTCAAAACCCAAATCTTTCCTATATTTTTTTCATTTACCATTGGCATTGTTTTAATTACATATAATATTTCTAAGATTTACTAGGAACATTGGTTAGTCATAAAAATTAAAATAGTCAAATCTATCAAACTGTACACAACAAAAAGAATTGGCAGTAATTATTAAAGGTACACAGTGAAGCAAGACAATGTTTTGAAAGCGCATTATCTTACATTAACAACATCTCAGCCTAAAGTACATTCAAACCAACTAATGTTGCAAGAGACTTAAGCTGTATCTAAAATCTCTAATTGGACTTCCCTGGTGGTCCAGTGGGTAAGACACCGATCCCAATACAGGAGGCCTGGGTTCAATCCCTGGTCAGGGAACTAGATCCCACATGCATGCCGCAACTAAGAAGTCCACATGCCGCAACTCTGAGCCCGCACACGGCAACTAAGACCCGGCACAGCCAAAATAAATAAATAAATATTAAAAATAAAATAAAGTCTCTAATTGGATAGGTCCTATTTGCTGCCATTCTTTCTAAAAACCCTCTTCTAATTATATACAGTCATTAAGAATGCCATGCTGAGTTATTATTTTCCTCTTTAACATTTTTTTCTGATAAACTTCACACCCTGGAAGCTAGAATGCTGTAACTATGGTTTGTTATTTTCAAGTGCTAAATTTCTTAGGTTTAACACCATTAGCCTTCCATTATTTAGGTATTTATTTTCAATATGTTCTTCTAGCTACTCAGGAGACTATTGTAGTTCTAGGTATAAGTGGTAAAATCAAAAAAATTTTTTATCAGGAAAATAGATAGGTAGATGATAGATCGATCAATCTATGTTGTGTTTAAATACATTAATCTGCAGGAAAGGAAACAGGCATATGAATCTCTGTACATTTACAAACTATTTTTCACTACAATATTTTTCACTACAATATTGTTACCATGCAAGTAAATAGAGTCTGAAATGAGAATGTAGAGAGAAGATGGAACAAACTTCGAGACCAAATAGATATAATTACTTTGTCTCTTCCTGTGGATTCCTACCCATTATAAATGTTAACATATCAATTTTAATTATTACTTTGCATTTAGTAAGCACGTGCTGTGTTAAGAATCTCCTTTGACTTACAGTAGTTAAGACCTCTACCAGGAGTACATAGTTCCCCCAAAAACAATCTTCCAGCTGCAGGAGCCTCCTCAGTGGACCCCCTGTTTATATCCCTGAAGACACCTCACAAGGTAACTTCAGCAAAAGCTAAGAGAACCACTTGGAAGGTGAATGGTTGGGGTTTTTTTCTGTTGTTGTTGTTAGGCACTTTCTCAAACATTAGCACACAGTGGAACTGTTAAAATGTAGGTTGTTGGACTTCCACCCCCAGAGTTTCTAATTCCAGAGGTCTGGAGCCCAAGAATTTCCATTTCTTGCCAGGTCCCAGAGAATGCCGATGCTGCTGGCCCAGGGACCACACTGTGACAACCGCAGTGCCAGAAGGGCAGAACCCAGGCTTGCTCACTTTCTGATATGTTTTACCCCATCTTCAAAGTTTTCCCCATCTCTACCCAAGCCCCACTCCCCATCCATCCCCACATCTACTCCCATATAATCTACCTCTCAAGGTAACTAAGCATCTTTCTTCAGGACCTTATAGGTTTTACCAACATAGAAATTTTTTTTTTAATGTTTTATTATTATTTTTTCCACATAGGAGAATTTGATACTCAGTTTCCAGTTTTGTATATTCATATTACTTATGCACTTTCTCTCCCTAAGGAGAAAAATGATTTCCTGAAGAAATGGATTTTATTGCTTAACAGTAAGCAAGCTGGTTAAAACTAAAGTAATTGATTTCCGGAATGTCGAAAGACAAAGCAGCAGTTGAGCCTGAAACAGCAGTTGCAGAAGGCAGCACTCACTCAGTGGAAATCCACAGTAGCTGAAGCAGCTTTTTTCAAACACTTAAGTGCTTTCCTCTTTCACATAACTCATTCATTCAGCTGTATTATGATACTCTGAAAAATGTCAACATGGTCATTCTGTATGTATCTATAAACTAGCTCTTCTGAAGAGACGAAATTAAATTTCAACCTCTAATAGTATAAAACCAGCACCACCTGATAGCTCGCTATATATGAAATACACACTCCCATTCTCTTCCGGAATCCCGGAGGGTGTGGCAACAGATACTGCGGAGGGTGGGGCGACAGCCTTTCTCTACATCCTGCACTCAGTATGACTCTTGAATTGAAGTGGGTTTATAATTTGGGCTTCTACTATGCAGGCTTTGTATTCACTGCTCTGACACAGCTTCCTGACCAGGGTGACCATGTAATTAATGTCTGTATTAGTTTTCTACTGCTGCCTATTGGGGGCTGAATGTTTGTGCCCCCAAAATTCCCATGCTGAAGCCCTAACCTCCAATGTGATGGTATTTGGAGGTGGGAGATTTGGGACAAACTAGGTTTAGGGGAGATCATGAGGGTGGGGTCTTCATGATGGGATTACTGTCCTTATAAGAAGAGAAAGAGACCCCAGATCCGCTCTCTCCTTCATGAGAGGACACAGTGAGAAGGTGGCTGTCTGCAAGCCAGAAGAGAATTCTCACCGAGAAATAAGTCTGCCAGACTTGATCTTGGACATGTGAGAAATAAATGTCTGTTAAGACACCTAGTCTATGATATTTTTTATACCAGCCCAAGCTAATATACTGCCCTAAAAATTTACTACACACTTAGTAGCTTAGACAAACTTATTTTACCTTACAGTTCTGTAGATCAGAAATACGGCATAGGTCTCATCAGGCTAAAATCAAATGTGTCATCAGGCTGCATTCTCATTTGGAGTTTCTAGGGGGAGATAGATTTCCCTGCTCATTTGGGTTACTGGCAGAATTCAGTTTCTCATTGTTGTCAGGCTGAGGGCCCCCTTTCCTTGCTGGCTGTGAGCAGAGGACTGTTCCCAGCATCTCGAGGCCACCCACATTCCTTGCCTCTTGTTCCTGTCCCCCGTCTTCAAAGCCAGCAAAGATGGTCTGAGTCCCTCTCATGCTTGGAATCTTCCTTTCTTTTCTGCCACATCTCTCTGACTCACTCAAGAAAGATTCTCTGCTTTCAAGGATGCACTGGTTGGGTCCACACGGCTAAACCAGGTTAATCTCTGCCTCTCAAGGTCTATACTCTTAGTCGCATCTGCAAAATCCCTTTGTCATGTAAGATAACATACAAGTTACAAGAATGAGAACATGGACATCTTTGGGGGGACGTTATTCGGCCTAGCACAATGTTCAAACAAGATCACCTTTGAGAATGAAAGGGAGCACTATTAATAATTATGTCACAATAATAGGGGTAAACCAGGACACATGGCCAACAAATTTATGACACTAAGCGTTAAGAGAAGGGGTCTAAAGTAAAGTGTGTTTGTATGTTTAGGGGGTAGTATTTATATGTGGAAGTAAATGAGTTGAGCTGTGTTACCAGGATATTATCTAATCAATTGAGATAAATATTTTCATCATGCCTTCTGTGGGACAGAGGATGGGGGCCGGGGTGCTAAAGAGATGAGTAAGAACACAATTGTGCCATCAAGAAGCTTCCAGCTAATTTCCCATAGATGTATTTAAGAATGTCCACCCTGACTCCCAAACATGGTCTAGGTCCATTTGATTTTGTGGGGATGGATGAGCATTTGATTGCAGAGAAGGGCATTGTTTGTGGATGAAGAGCAAGTTCTCCTTGACCATGAAGGCACATGGAGTGAAGGATGATGAGAATCTATTCTCCAACCCTTAGGCTGGCAAACCACGACCAATGGGTATAACTAAAAAAAGATAAAATGAATGTCTTATTTAGAACATTCCTCTAATTAAGAAGTAGACTACCGGGGACTCTGCTTTAATTAAGCACAGCAGTACCACAGTAACCTTTTCACACGTTGCTATAAAGTTGAAGCCCTTCTCCCCTAGGTAGAATTTCTTCAAATGCATTCTGCTATCCTTAGGCATATGCAGATTGAAAAAGAAATTAAATATCAAGACACTATTTCCATTAAAAGGTAATTATAAAACTCAAATTATGCATGTATTCATACATGATTGTATAATGATTTACAACGAAGCAATTACTTTGAGACATTCATTGCCCTAGTTAGAAATGCTTGCATATTTTATAAGAATTAATGTTTTATATTTACTTACATTTGAATCATTATACTGTAAGATGAGATTTTTTGGTTTGGTAATCTTAATGTTTTAAATTTATCATAAGTTTATATGAAAATGGCTATGATTCTCGAGTTGCATATGTACTATCTTAATATTCTTGTAATCATCTGGTATTTTATGCATTATTTGAAATAATACTCCTCCATAAACTGATAAAGTTTATATTAAATTTTGGTGTTGTTTCTAGACAAATATATTTAGATATGTTCATACTTAAGAGGTATATACAAAATAATAAATGACAATGTACTTTCACACTCATCACTAAACAGAAAATTGAACATTGTGAAGTGCTTTAAGATGTTTATAATTTAAGAGATTAAAGTAATACTGATTTCTATTTTGAATTACTATTTTGAATGTACATTGTTTTTGGTAGAGGTATGAAATTTAATTTCCTTAATTGTGACATAATCACGTGAAAGTGGTTAATGCTAAACTTTAGAGAACTATGAAAAAAATGATCTTTCTTACAGGAAAAGTATGATGAAGCAAAGACAGAAAAATTTGTTTATAAAAACAAAGACATTAAGCTAAGTGTGTAGATCAACCCCGAAAATGATGTGACTGACATTCACCAGCAAACATTTTCAGAAGCCAAAAATCAAGAGAGGAACACTGTCAAAACAACGTTCACTTTATAAAGATTAGAAATACAAATGCTGAGTTCTATTATCATTTTCTATTACATGCACATCATTTAATATTCCTATGATTATTTTTCAGGTTGTTAAAATTTCAAGAAATATATTTACCACAAAATACATATTTGTGAGAGAATATGTTTATGTAATGAATGTAATCATGAAGAAATTAATTTTTTAATCTGGTGTTAAGTACCACAAACAGCAAACTGTATTTGGAATGAACTTGCAGGTGGTGTGTCATAGGGGATGGGAGCTGAATAGGTTGTGGGAAAGCAGTTGAGGGGCATGGATGTCCCAGGTGACAGCCTGGGAAGAGAAGATAAATGCCATCGGCTGATGATACAACACTGGAAAAGTCTGGGTCCCCAGAATTTTTCAGAGCAAAGGTCTGATAAAGAAAAGTATTCAAAATAGAGTTTCAACTTTATAAAAATTGGGGGAAAAATAGTCTTTTAGTGTAGTTGAGCAGATGCAAATATGGGTAAGACATGATCTTTGTCTTTCTAATAAGTGAGTAAGGAATTCATAAACATATTATAACATGACAAGTACTCTATGATATAGAAGTACAAAATGGTGTGGCATTATGGAATGGAACGTGTGGATAACAACTAAGCCTGTATAGAACCGTGGCTTCACAGAGCTGGTAACTTAAGGTTTAAACTATAATTTAAGGAGTTCATCAAGTGTAGAATAAGAACAAAAATACTACAGGCAGAGAGAAAACCCAGAGTAGAAGCACAGAGGCTCATAGGTGCATGCAGGGGCCTGACACAGGATGGCAAAAGACAATCAGATACACACCTGGACACAGTTATAAAGGTGTTGTCAGTCACAGCTTCTGCTTTGGACTTTATTCTGTAGTGACGTAAAAATATCAAGGGTGCTTTTGCAGCATATGTGTATATATCTGAAGGTTCAGGATGGACTGGAAAGGGAAGAGATTTGTAGAGAATGTAGCCTGTTAGAAGGGTTCTGCGATGCTCTACATGAGAGGTAGGGAGGGATCGACAGAAAACAGACATAGCTGGTGTGGTAAGAAGAGAAAGGCGGAGAAAAATGGTGGACATATAATTCAGAGGTTTAATGCTGCTAACTGAAATAGACCATATGTGAATAATAGCAAGTTTGGAGATAAATTGGAAAAGAGATCAGAAGTCCTGAGTTTTCTTTTAGACGCGATGAATTTGAATTACTGATGGGACTTTCCATTAGATGTATTCAGCCGGCAGTTGAATGTCTGAATCTTGCCCTCAGAAGAGAGGTCAGTGAAAGATACAGATTTGGGCATGTAGAAACTGAACCTACAAGAATGGGATGAGATTACCCAGGGTATACATAAACATCGAGAGCTGTTTATGGATGAAGAGCTGTGAAAGGAGTTAGAAATAAGTTATCAGAAAAGTAAGAGGAGAGCCAGGAGAGGTCAATGCTTCTTGTCTGTGATCATTCTTGCAATCGATGCAAGAATCCCATGCTATGGTACGGTCACAAATAATACCATATATTAATGCATCCCCTCCTTAAGGACACAAGATTTCCTTGGTTATTGGTTGGGGATTAGCAGGATTGGCAGTCATTTTCCTTTAAGAATGGAGTTGTTGTTTAAAAACAAAAGCATTAAGATGTGTGGGTCTCTCTGTTGTGACATCTCTACTCCAATGTTTCAGGCTGCACTTCAGCAATTTTATGAAGTGGACCCATATACTATTGCTCAAAATTGCAGTCACAATCCCACATACCTACTGGGTTATTTTGATGTAACACAGGTAATGAGATGGGTCAGATACTTCACAATTGCTTTGTTTCTAAGCACACACTTTCTTTGGTTCTCTCTCAGCACTAGCAGAAATGGTTTAAAAGAGATATTTATAAAAGCAATGGTGTTAGTACTGTGCTGTTTATCTTCTCTGAACTTACATTATTTCCATAAGTAAACAGTACGTGTTCTGTACTTAAATGCCCTCTTTCATTTTCCTGTTTTATTCATAACTGAGGCACCCCACATTTATGCTAAGTTTGTTTCCTGGGAATACTGTCACCTAAAAACACTCTTTCAAAAAGTGAAATTTTTATCCAGTGATTTATTTTTGCTAACCTTTTTATCATGCCTTTCTTTCTCATTTTTCTTACATCATTGCCAAATATTTATTTTTGCACTCAATATTGCTCTTTTAAGAAATCTTCAAGTTTTTATTATTTAGTAGGTACTTTATGTTTACTAGTACATAAAAACAAAAGGAACAGAAACAAAGGGAACAAAAAGTCAGCCATGCCATCAAATACTCTGCCAGCATTGTCTTGAAAAAAACTGGGTAGAGTTGGCAACTATTTGCAGAACTCAGCATAAGAAGACTTAGACAAATCTATAAATTTGATCAATATTCTTTCTTGAATATTGAAAAACCCAATGCTTTCTTGCTTTAAGTAGAAATCGCTACTGAAGAATATTAGAGATATATGGAAAAGACATGATGAGGTCATACATTTACTTGGGGGTTTTTGTTCTCAAGGTTTGTCAAAGACCATCCTTGAAGAAGTCAGGGAACTATTTGACTCCCCGAGGCAATGTTTGAAAGAATTGAAGGTGTTTCTGTAACTCTCTTTGGTCTCCTAATACTAAGGGTAATCAAAGCTTAGCTAATGTCACAAAGATAGAAACAAGCTAGATTATTGAGCATACAAGCCCCAGGAGACTGCCAGGGTTTGGGGAGGAGGGTGGGAGTAATGGTGAAGTGAATAAATGGGAATGTGACCTATGTTTAGAATTTTTGTCAACCTGTATTTCTGGGTTTCTGTCCAAAGGTTCATGATTAGCCTTTCTGGAGAAGACTCACGGGCAAACTATGGTTCTGGGAGAGTCATATATTAGTGATAAAAGGCAGAGTCACACATTCTGATCTCTGAGAAGCAGACTCTGAAAGAGAGGTGAGCATGCAGGAATTTTATTAGAAGCTGCCCTTGGAAGTTTTGATCAATATTCACCTACTAATCCAATGTTCCTCCCCTTGAAGTAGAAAATCTCCACTGAAGAATAGCAGAGATATATGAAAAAGGTGTAGTACTTCTGCATAACTGACCTTTGAACAACATGGGTTTAAACTGCACAAGTCCACTCATGCACGGATTTTTTTCAATAAATCTAAAGTTGGCCATCTGTAACCCTGAATTTTGCATCCGCGGATTCAGAGGGCTGAGTATGAAACTTGAGCGTCCGCAAATTTTGGTATCTGTGGTGGGTCCTGAAACCAATCCCCTGTCGATAGGATGGATGACAGATTACTATACTCCCTTCCTCCACCCCCATCATTAATCTCAAATGCCTGCTGCATCTTACCTTCTAGTGCATCTTCTTTCACTGTGATCCCATCCCAGTTCACCTTCTGTGAAAGTTTTAATCATTTCTGGGTACTCGTGTGTATGGTCAGGCTACCCAAGATGGCTGTCCTCTTGCTCTCTGTACATCCCCCTGCTGGGCCAGGGCCTGCTTCACCTACACCTTCCTCACATAACTAACCTTCCTACATACTTGCCCCTGGGCCGAGCTAATGATTGTTCTAACTTTAGATCAGAACATCTCTTCCATGATAGCTTATCAAGGGGTTGTGAGGGGCGTGCACCTCTGCTGGTTTGCCTGGTAACCAATGAGCCAATCTGATGTCAACTCCCCCTAAACTGGTAACCTCCTCCTCTCCCTGGAAGCAAAGACTGCCACTGTGTCCTGCCCGAGGTCTGCTGCACACGGTTGGGTGTTGCTCCAGGACCCTGCTTCAGATGCGTTTGATCTCCCTATTCATTAAACCATCGACGTCTCTGTTGCTGACTCTGGGCTCTTTCCTTGGTCTTGAGGATGGGCAAGTACAGGGCTTGCAGGCCTGGGCGGGGCAGCCCAACACCACGGCAGGGACCATCTTCTCTATTCACCGCCAGAGATGGGGTTCTCTCCAGCATCACCAGCTGGGTGGGGTGATCCAGCTCTCAAATTCTATGTGAGGGTCGTCTTTCTCACACCAGTTCTGCCACCAGCTCTCCTAGGTTGGGGTCATTAGGGAGAAAATTAAGGCTTAGGGATCATTTTCTCAGAAGTTTATTAGGGAGAGCGCTCTCATTCAATACTAGTGGAAGGGAAGGAGGGGAAGCCGAGTCGGGAGGAGGGAGATGTTGGCCTACAATGCAGTCTTGATAGAGACCTCAGCAAACCCCGTAGGGAGCTCTGAACCTGGGATGGTCCCCACATCGACCAGTTATTAGATAGAGGCTCCAATGAGAAGAGATTGCACTTTTGGGCAGTGCATTAATTTGCTAGGGCTGCCAGACAAAATACAATAGATGGAGTGGATTAAACAACAAAAATTTGTTTTATCACAGTTCTGGAGGCTAGAAGTCCAAGATCAAAACACTGGCCAGTTTGGTTTCTTCTGAGGCTTCCCTCTCTCCTTGGCTTGCAGAGGTCTATCTTCATGTGCCCCTTCCTTCATGCATGTGCATCCCTGGGGTCTCTATGTGTGTCCAAATTTCCTCTTCTTATAAGGACACCAGTCATATTGGATTAGGGCTCACCCATAAAACCTCATTTAAGCTTAATTATCTTTTTAAAGGCCTTATCCACATTCTGAGGTACAGGGGGTTAGGGCTTCAACAAAGGAATTGGGAGGGGACACAATTTTTCTTATTGCTGTTGCAGGTTTCTTTTTTTTAAAATAAGCATTATCTTTTTGTATAATTGAATACCCTTACTGTTTCCTACAAACAACTTGCTTTAGTTTTTTCCATAAGGTATTCTTTTTTGTCTCTTCCTTTTTACGTTTTCTTACAGAGTTAAAACCATACATAAGAGCATTTAGACCACTAACGTGACACATGCCAATTTCATATGCACCATAACAGGCAGTCTTTAGCTGAAGACTATCTGTTAGTAGTACTCCCAGCACCTGGGCACTAAGTTCATTTTTCCTGAAGGGTGATCTGGACAGCACATTACAGCATCCACTAAAGGCAAGTACTGACTGTTACAAACTGAATGTTTCTGTCCTCTGCAAATTCTTTTTTTTTTTTTTAATATTTTTTAAAATTAATTAATTTATTTATTTATGGCTGTGTTGGGTCTTCGTTTCTGCGCGAGGGCTTTCTCTAGTTGTGGCAAGCGGGGGCCACTCTTCATCGCAGTGCGCGCACGGGCCTCTCACTATCGCGGCCTCTCGTGTTGCAGAGCACAGGCTCCAGACGCGCAGGCTCAGTAATTGTGGCTCACGGGCCCAGATGCTCCGCGGCATGTGGGATCTTCCCAGACCAGGGCTCGAACCCGTGTCCCCTGCATTGGCAGGCAGACTCTCAACCACTGCACCACCAGGGAAGCCCTGCAAATTCTTAAGTTGAATTATAACCCCCAGTTGGATGGTATTAGAAGGTGAGGCCTTTGGGAGGTAATTAGGTCATGAGGGTGAAGCCCTTATAAATGGGATTAGTGCCTTTATAAGAAGAAACAAAAGAGAGCTTGATTGCTTCCTTCTCTCCACCATGTGAGGATACAACGAACAAGAAGATGGTAATCTGAAAACTACGAAGAAAGAAGAAAGGCTTTACCAGAACCTGACCTTTCTGGAACCCTGATCTTGGACTTCCAGTCTTCAGAATGCAAGAGATAAATGTATGCTGGTAATGTAATGTTTGTTAAAGCAGCCCAAGAAGACTAAGACACTGCCTTCTTCAAACTGTTCATATGGACTTTTTCTTGTAACATATCTACATAATCCAAATAATGAAAATATTACTCTGCCTAGAGTTCTCTTCCTACACTTCAAATACCATTTCTCATCAAGTGGCATAAATGTCACTCTCTCTCCTTTATACTCCTTTACATGATATGCTGCACTTGCATATTTTTGCTCCTTGACTTCTCTCTAGACTGTGAATTCCATGAGAACAGAAGCCCTTTTTAGGGTGTTGGCTTTTTTACATCCTTACTTTAAAAATTCTAGCACTGTTTCTGGTACACAATGGTACTCAATAAAATACTTGTGAGTTAATTTAATGTAGTACAAGGCCATCTTTCTGCATGTGTATATAATATTTCAGCATTCCCAAAGCCAAGCAATGTGATAACCAACTGTAGGTCCAACTGATAAGAAAATAGTTAGAGATAATAATTTAGGACTTGCTCAGGCATATTTAGGTGGACTTGAGAGTAGTATAACTTAAGACAGCAAATTAAAAAAAAAAGTTTTTTGGCCCAGATTTAGCAGCTCTTATTTCTGGATAAGATTACATCATCAGTGATTAATTTATTTGGATTCAGACTTACTTTTTCCAAGAGAAATTTGTAAACGGCAAATACCATTGGAAGACTAAGGTATTATTAGTCATTCATATTTTTAGATGATTTTGGATGATGATTTCTTCAGATTGCTCTCCAAAAGACAGCCAGCTGAGAAGTAATTAATGGCATATTGAAAAGGGTCATTTGATGTTAGTGAAGAAATGAAAATAGGGTACTTTTGAGGTATGTATATTAGACTGAGTCTCACTCAGCTACAGGAAGAAAGTATGGGGTGATTGAATCTGGGGCAGAAGACACCAAGAAGTAGGAAGAGGTATTAAAAAGAGGAGGGGTAGCTTCTAAAAATGAAATACAGCTGCTTCAGAATTTTGCCCTGGGCACTCATCATTATTTCTGAATTTTTCAACCCTCATGCAATGCATTCATAAAATATTATCTTTTCCCCACAGAAGGCTATGACACAACAGGTCAATTCAGGTCAGAAATTAAATACTAATGCAAGAAAACTGGCATGAAATCAGAGAACACAAGATGCTAAAGGTGGTGTTAATAGCTCATTTCACTGGCCTCTGAAAAATGTACTGGAGAATATCGTCCAAGGCATAGGACCCCAATTCATGGCAATGAAGTCGGTGGCAGTCTCAGAAACAAACAAGCAAACAAGTAAACAAAACCAAGCCGAATATCCCCCAGTTTACAGCAAGGAATTTATGTTCTGATTCTTTCTAGATAGCCTCCGAAATGATCAATGTTTTGGTCCATGATTGAGTATATTTTACTGCTTACATGACCTTTGAGAAAAGGGCATTAATTTCTGAAGTTAGTAATCCAGCAATTTCATGACCATTTAGTATAATAATAGGAATACATTGCTTGCTACTAATTTTCAGAGTTAAATTTTATATCTGATAATAATACCTCTGTGTTGTGATAGGGTCATAAAGTAACATCCCTTTTTTACCCTATTACTGATTTTTCATGGTTTTTTAAAACATGCCCCTCCCAAATTATATCTTCACTCCTAACTAATACCTTTTTCATTGTTTTCTGTCAACAGTAAAATCAGTAATAATAGATTGGAATTTGGATGCAAAATAAATAAACAATAAATGCAAAATGTGAATGCTAAATTGAACTGTGAATTACAGTTGATTGACCTCATTCTTAAAAAATAAAATAAATTCTTTTCATAACAAGATAATTCACAGCTACTTTTTCTCCAAAAACTAAAGGTAGGGAGAGCCTTTGAAACACAGGGGTGATCCAACTGCATAAATTCAGCAGGAAAAAAACATCTATTTTATTCTGCCAGCCTTCCCTAGAGAAAGTAATAGAAAAAGCTGGTAAGAACAAGCCTAAGGCATCGTTACATACATTCATTTCCCTTCTGTCCTCAAATTAAAATGCAGCCTGAATTACCAACACTTGTAGGTTAAAAAAAAAAAAAAATTCCTGCAATAATTTCAAGTAAATAAAAGGTAAAATTAGTGCTCTCATTAGATGCTTTGTTTCATATAAGTGAAAGAAGACTATTTTGAAATTTTTCAACCAAAGTGATAATTATTACTTATAACATCTCTGGTTGGGGCACGGTTAGAACATTGAGGGACAGAGAATAAACATGAAAAATGCAACATAATTTCATTATGTGTAAAGTAACACTTCCCACGGTTGGGAATTTAAAAAATCATTTAGGTTTATAAAGACAGTGAGGATATAATGAATCAGATAATCAGAATGTTTGAGGAATAAGAAGATTTAGAAGTGTTTAAATGCAACCGTTCAAATTTTTTTCATCCAAGTATAAATTTTTTGTTTTGTTTTTTTTTGGGGGGGGCGGGTATGCGGGCCTCTCACTGTTGTGGCCTCTCCCGTTGCGGAGCACAGGCTCCGGACGCACAGGCTCAGAGGCCATGGCTCACGGGCCCAGCTGCTCTGCGGCATGTGGGATCTTCCCAGACCGGGGCACAAACCCACGTCCCCTGCATCGGCAGGCGGACTCTCAACCACTGCGCCACCGGGGAAGCCCAGTATAAATTTTTTAGATAAGGAATTTAAAATCCAAATATTAACCTGCCAAATCATTTGAATCTTGGATTTGTACTTTATTAAAGGATGCAAGCCAGCAAAGAAGACTCATGTCTCCCACATTTTCTTCATTTACTGAATTAAAAATCTGTTGAAATACCAGGTACTATTTTCTATTGTCATTAGTACTAATTGTATCTTCTCAAAAAATGAAATCAAAGCTGATCTATTTTTTAAATTTGCTTGTCACTGACTCTGCTTTCCCAAACCTCACACCAGTTCCCAGAGAAAATAAAGTCACACACACTTGTTGATTCAGCTTCATATGGAACTAGTCAACGTTATGACATAAGTCAGATGTTATTGCCTCTGTCAGGTTATTCCAAAAAATATATCTTTTGGTAGTAAATTTAAAGACTCATGAGAAAAATATGAGGATACCTATGGGTATAACTTTTCATGCAGTCTGTATAATAAAATACCTGTTGTTCCTTAGTTCTTGAACAATTTATACAAGGAGGGCATTTCATTTTAGGACCTTGACAGGAATAACTTAAATAGCACTTGATTCCATGGGAGTGATGTCCACACAATATTAGATGGTGACTAGAAAGTGGCGTGTGTGTGTGTTTGTGTCGTTTTTTGCAAAAGTAAGGTGGTAATATTGGCAACAATGTGCCAGGGCCCAAGTTTGCTGAATTAGACTTAGTCATGTCTTCACAAAAGCTTTAGCTTTTGCCAAATAGCCATGCAGACCCTGGATTGTTAAGAAGAGGTTGATGGTTGAAAAATAACAAACTTATTATTTGTGGCTACAAGTTCACAAATGAACTGACCTCAGCTTCTTTGTAGAGTAGTCTTTGAGAATAAAAATACATTAAATACATGAAAGAAGACACTTCCATGAACACCAGTGAACATTAGCAATACCATGTACTGTCAATGTGACCTTCCAGGCTGATCTTTGGAAAAGCTGTCAATTTCTTATTTTTGGACAGAGATTCCCATGTTATTCAACACCACTTTCTTCTGTTTCTCTCCATGTCTTTTCTCATGTTAGCTCTTTTCAAACCATTAAGATATTTTAATGTACTGTTGAATAGCATCAATTTCCAAAGCCCACAAAGTCAAAGAAAACAAAAACATGCCTGACTGTGCCTCCCTTGGAAAGAGCATCAGTATAAATATTTGGGTTCATAAACTCAGTGAGCTGATCTCATTTCACCTTTTGGTAGTTTGAGCAGTTTTTATGTGGATGAATTTTCTGACAAAGTGTCTCATGAACTTCCTTTTTGACAGTTTCAGTAGACTGCACAGGCACTGTTCACCTGAAATTTACTCCTTTCTACATTCCCTTTGCCCATTACAACTTTAAATAGCCCTTTTCCATTCTCCTCAGAATTGTTTTTACATTTGCTCTGCAGTATCCTTATTGAAGCACCTTGGGATCTTTTGAATTTAATAAGAATTCCCGGGCTTCCCTGGTGGCGCACTGGTTGAGAGTCCGCCTGCTGATGCAGGGGACACGGGTTCCTGCCCCCGTTTGGGAAGATCCCACATGCCGCGGAGCGCCTGGGCCACTGAGCCTGCGCGTCTGGAGCCTGTGCTCCGCAACGGGAGAGGCCACAGCAGTGAGAGGCCCGTGTACAGCAAAAAAAAAAAAAAAAAAAGAATTCCCAATATGGAGATTTACCTTTGGAAATAAAATGTTGTGTTTTATTTCCCAGGATTATTTTTTGTAACTTTCTACTTTGATACAATTTCAAATTTACAAAAAGGTACAAGAATAGTATAAGAAAATCTCATACATCCTCTACTCAGATTCAACAATTATTTCCATTTTGCACAATTTACTTTGTCATTCTCTCACTCTATTGACCTATATCTATCTGTGATTTTTTTCTGAGTCAATGGAGAGTAAACTGGAGATGTTTTACCTACTTACCCTGAAATAATTATGTGTTTCTTAAGAACAAAGACTTTCACATAACCACACTACAAATCTCAAAATCAGAAATTTGAGCATCGGTACAACAATGTTATTGAATTCACAGTCCATATCCAAATAATCATCAATTGTACCATAAATGACTTTTGTAGCTATTTTTTTTCATTGAAGAATCCAAACCCGCATCATGTATTGTATATATTTGTCAGATTATTTTAATTTTCTTTAACCTGTAACAGCTTCCTCAACCTTTATTTTTCTTGACTTTGACATTTGTGAGGAGTGTATGTTAGTTATACTGTAGAATGTCCCTCAATTTGGGTTTGTCTGGTGTTTCCTCATAATGAGATTCAGGGGATACATTTTGAGCAGGAACACCACAGAATGGAATATCCCTTTCAGCACATCACATCATAAAAAAAGATACTGTTTTTTTCCAAGAAGAATTTTTTTTTAAATGGCACTTTTCTGCCTTTGCCCCTTGAACAGTAAGTGAATAGCCCAGATAGCCAAAAATTAAACACAATCAACTGCAATCTAGTCCCAAGCCTCCAAGAAAGAGAAAAAAATTATAGATACATAGATAAATAGATTAGTCACACAAAACTAAAGGGGATATACTTTTTTCCAACTTCAGAAAACTCCTTCCTTTTAAAATTTTCTATTGGGTTTTAATGCCTATATACTATTTTATTTTCTTCAACAAATACCCACCGCTTATCTGCTATATGCAGACATTTTTTTTTTCCTGGCTGGCACCAAATTTCTTGAAATTAAATATTTGCTATCCCATGGCTCCATTTTTTATCCCAAACAATCTTAATTCCACTCGTCATGACACTATCAAAATGTCCTCAATGAGGTCAAAATTTCTTTCAAATTTTCAGTTCAAATGAACATATTTCAATCCTAATTCTGTTTGCCAGATGACAACATTTTCTCCCATTTGCCAGTCCTATCATATCACCTTCCTAGATGTCTACAGCCTCATTCCCTCCTGAGTCTCCTTGTCCATTTCTGATGAGTCCTAGTCATTCTCTTCATTTGGCTATTAGCCCTCCAACCGTCCCTTGACTCTATTTTTCTTCAAACTCTCCCTGAAAAATCCCTTCACATTTTCTCAAATTAGTATCTTCAATTCTGACTTTACCCTGAAACTCCCAACTTATATTTACAGGTGTTTTCTGTAAATTTCCACTTTGACATCTTACTACTATCCCAGTGTCACCCCTACCCCTCAGCTCTAACCCTGCTTCACTGCCTGTATTCCTCATTCTAGTCAGTGGTTATCTCCTTGCTTCAGTTCACAACGCTGCAGATAGCCCCATAAGGGATTGGCTGTGGCCTCCAGTGCAACTGCACCATGGTCCACTTTTCTTTCTGCTGAATCCTGCTGCCCTCAACGCTCACAGGTGTTTCTAAGAGCACTCAACAATAAAGCCCTATGTGGAAAATTTTCAGAATCTATTTCTAAGGGAATCTGATGTATGAGGCAACTTCTAATCTGCTTTACTAGGAAGAAATAGAATTTAATGATTTAGCAGAAAACTCTAGAACAGTGCTTTAGGGAAAGGGTATTAGAGGGTATTAGCCTCTTAGGGATTGACTAGTGATATTCTGCTGAGCTGCATCCCCATCCAAAGGCACTGAACGAAGTAAAGCTCTACATATACTGCCCTGCCCCGTCCCATCACAGCAAGCAGAATTCTATTCAGGGCCCAGAAGTTTTGCCAGGTGACAATAACACTAGGACCTGAGTTCTGGGGTTCTGAGGCTGTCTTGTTATTTCTACATTTGCTTATTTATCTGTGAGGGTTCTGCTCCACCAGGCACTTAGATAATAGGACATTTTATTTTGAAACTTCTAGAAGTAAAAGCATCTCCCCATGTATTTTTGAAATACAGCAATGGTTGATAGTACTTACATTTAAGTGCTGTAAGACTTAGAGAATGAACTTATGGTTACCAGTGGGGAAGGGTAGTGGGGAGGGATAGACTGGGAGTTTGAGATCAACATGTACACACTGCTATATTTAAAATAGGTAACCAACAAGGACCTACTACTGTATAGCACAGGGAACTCTGTTCAGTATTCTGTAATAATCTAAATGGGAAAATAATTTGAAAGAGAATAGGTACATGTATATATATAAATGAATCACTTTGCTGTACACCTGAAACTAACACAATATTGTTAATCAACTATGTTCCAATAAAAAAATTTTTTCATTGCTGTAATATCATGTTTCATTATAAGCAGATTTATAAAGCTAAGAATAAACACAGCAAGTGACTTCAAAAAAAGAAGAAAGTGGATTAATAACTTTTTTTGAAGCAGTTATAAAATGGAACAAAATTATTATTATATATATCTGCAGTGCTAAATGATGTTGTACAAGAATACATATATTACACTTAGGCACGATGAATTATTAGAAAGTTAGCCACTTAATTTGAGTGTTTAAAAAATATCGGAGGACTTCCCTGGTGGCACAGTGGTTAAGAATCTGTCTGCCAATTCAGGGGACACGGGTTTGAGCCCTGATCCAGGAAGATCTCATGTGCCACGGAGCAGCTAAGCCCCTGGGTCACAACTACTGAGAGTGTGCACCACAACTACTGAAGCCTTCGCACCTAGAGCCCGTGCTCAACAAGAGAAGCCACCGCAATGAGAAGCCCGCGCACAGCAACGAAGAGTAGCCCCCACTCGCCGCAACTAGAGAAAGCCTGTGTGCAGGAACGAACAAATGAAGCCAAAAATAAATAAAAAGTTAAAAATGAAATAAATAAACTGGAGCAAGTTTAAAAAAAAAAAGAACCTTCCTTTGTGAAGGTTTAAAAAAAAAACACCTTTCTGAAAATATATAATATTGTGCCCTGAATGTTTGTATTCCCCCAAATTCATATTTTGAAGCTTTAACTCCCACTGTGATGATATTTGGAGAACAGAGCCTTTGGGAGGTAATTACAGTTAGATGAGGTCACCAGGGTGGAGCCCTCATGAAGGGATTAGTGCTCTAAAAGAAGAGATGCCAGAGAGCTTGCTTCCTCTCTCTCTACTCCCTAGGGTTCCCACTGAGGAAAAGCCACGTGAGGACACAGGGAGAAGGCGACAGTCTGCAAGCCAGTAAGAGAGCTCTTATCAGGATGCAAATTGGCCTGCACCTTGATCTTAAACTTCCCAGCCTTCGGTGCTGTGAGAAATACATTTCTGTTGGTTAAGCCACTCAGTCTATGGGATTTTGTATGGCAGCCTGAGCTAAGACATACGGATTTTATTAGACTCCAAGTGAATTAAAAGTATGGCCATATTCAACGAAGATTGAGTAGGTTACTTGCTATTAGGACATTTTTGTGGAGGTATTCTAATCAACAAATAAGCAATGAGCTTTCACTTTTGAACAAGCTGTGAATTCTTGACATGGCTTGGATCAGATTTCTGTTTTATTTTTCCTTTGCCTGAGAAATACATCACTTATGGTTTTATAATTTTTGAATGGGAAAATAGATTATGCTAATTTTTCTTAGATACTACATGCCATATTTTCTTCATCTCACTTAGTACAAGTTTCTGACTTCTATTAAACGTATGTTTACTTAAAAGTTTTTCTCTTTAGACTAAATATGGAACTGTACGGCTATCATAAAGTTAGAATTTTCAAGACATCTTTGCATTTGCTATTAAAAGTTGTATTCAATGTCAATTTTCCAAGCATAGAACAGTATCTCAGCACCACAGATAGAAAATGAAACATATGAAACATCCAGAAACATCTGCCAGTCTCCGGTGAATACTCTGCAATCAATCTGTGCTATCATAAAATAAGAATAGAGGTCTTTGCCTCAAATTACTAGCTCACAGTACCTCATTAACTAACCCAACCAATCAATTAGAGTCCCTGAAAGGGGTATAATAGGACTTCAGGGGAATCTAACCATTTTCCTCATTAAGTACTAACAAGCTAGTCCTCATACTTTTCTGATATCATTATGTTCCCTGCATTTCCTCCCTGCCCATTAAATATAATCCTAATAATCACATATCTGCTTATAGCAACCTGTCTCTTTAATTTACCTGCTGTATCATTTTTCAACGTATTTCCCTGATAGCTACAGATTTTTTTCCTTTGGCAAAACTGTCAGTCCAAAATCATCTTACCTTTCATTTATGAACCTGCTTGAGTCATTTAAGCAGTCTGTTACTAAAATGCATAGTTAAAAATTTAAGGGACTGTAAAATGAACTGCATGAAAATTGGCACTGCACTAAGATGCATTCATAATGTCAGGCTGTGTCCCACATATAACACGTATGCTCTCCTTGGTGTGAGGTGGCTAACTAACTAATTGGACAGGAAATCCCCTGTGAATACCCTCTGTTTACATGAGTAACTATAACGATGTTTGTGCCAATGCTGGAGAAATTTCTCTCAGTTTTAACAATAGGATGTAAAAATGCCCTTACAGCGATTACTTACACAGCTGAGATAGGAATACACATCAATTCAATGACAGCACTGAAAATGGTTTTTCTTAAATTTGTGGTATTTTTGCAATCATTTCTTCGATAGAGGTAAGTTATTTGTCTGAGTCTGTGACAAGCATATAGTATTGTATGTGAGTGCTTATCTTTTTTTTTTTAAGATAGATTCACTTTGCCCCTAAATTTCTGCTCCTCTAACAAACCTGCTTCTCTCAATTTCAGGATTTTGTGGTCAGATTTTGTAGGTAGTTAGGAACATTGAGGGTTGTGTTCAGAATGCCTGAACTCTTATATAGGGGACAAGGCTCCTATGTGTGAATTTATTAGAATCATAAAAATTTGTCAGCGTGCTTACAAAGAGAAAGTTGGACCTAGAACTGAGTCATTTTTGCTTGTTTACCTTTTATCATTTTTCTAATGTAAACAAAATTTGCTCTCTGTATACTATTACTATCACATGGAAAATTACAAAAAAATCATTAGTAAAATTAAATATTAGTTGATCTTTGATGGCATGTTACTTTTAGTACACTTTGTTGTCTGGTCATTCGGAAAAGATGGAAAAGATGAGTGACTTTTTTTTTTCTTATTGTTTTTGGGAGACACATTCAAGTATCCATACAGCTCAGAGAAGGGTTGTCTGGTGTCTAGCAAGCAGGAAAGGGATCATTTGCTCTGAATTATTTAAACAGTTCCCATCACTTCCTGGATTTACTTTGGTTACAAACATCTTCTCCATACAAACCAAATACATTATGGCCATTAATACTGAATAATACATGGTAAGTGCCTAATAAATAGAACAATTCCCATGAATGATTTGCATGAACTTAAGTAGCTGGTATGCTATCAATCGGCAAAATTTATTATTCATATGTTTACAAAGTATACTTATCGCACTTAAGACAAAGAAAATATAGATCTCACTAAAAACATAAAACCTTTGATCACAGAAATTCAAAATATTTATCAGGAACAATCAGTTTCTAAATAATAGAATTCTTTAAATAGTGGTTGAATAGTGTAGTGAATACAATATGTATAAGTCAAAGTTCTATAATTATAAATATGTCATGTCAAATGACAAAGTTAATATTTAATATGACAAAGCTTCACATACAAATGGAGAGTTACATAAATATGACTAGAGAGAATCATGAAATACAAATAAAAGTAGTATATTATAGATTGAAAAAATATAAAAAATAGGAAAACCCTTAATCATTATTTGAATTGTATTTTATTTTGATATTAAATTACACTGTAAGTAAAAAATTGGAAGAGAAAGGAAAAAAATTACACTTAATTCTACCACTCCAAAATAGACGTTAGTATTATTTTGATGTATATCTTCCCAATTCTTTTTCCATGCATATATAGTCCTATTGAATTGCTACAACAACAGTATAGAGTCATTTTATATACTTCTTCATTTCATACATTCTTTAGGTCTACATAAACTTCATAAGTGTATATATCACCACTGCATGTTATTTCATTACATGGATTTGTCAATATTTATGTAACTACTTGTCTACTGTTGGTCATTTAACTTTCCTACTTTTCATATTTTAACACTGGGATAGACTTCTTTGTGCATTTGGCATTTTATATACTTTACTTTTGTTCAGAAATTCCCAGGAGTGAAATTGCTGGGTAAAAATTTCCAAATACACTGTCAACTTAGCCAATACACTTTAGCTGATTATGAAGAAGCCATGAACTATAAAGTTCGCCGCTTTATGATAAGTTTTTCAGCCAGTGTGGAAGAGACCAGTATCCGTTTTCCCCTTCATTCTCGTAGAAGCCCTGATTTCTAGCTGGCACAGGGCCACCCAGAAGCAAAGCTACCTTTCTTAGGCTCTCTTTCAGCTGCTGTAGTCATGTGACTCAGCTCTATCTAAGATGAAATAAGATGCATGCAAATGTGCTGTGTGGCAGCTTCTGGAAGATAATTTACAGATGCCCTTTGCCTCTTTCTCATATTCCTTTTCCTTTGAGCTCGCTGGAACTTGTGCTGGCTGGTGATCACTGCCATCTGAGGTCATAAGGACATGGGCCCTAGACTGATGCTCTGGCAGGACCTGGGTCCCTGTACAGTGCCACCTTTCCAGGCCTTGATTTGCTACCTCTAGATTTCACATGAGAGAGAAATCAAACTTCTCTTTTATTCATGTCTCTGTAATTTTGACTTTCTGCTACATGTAGCTCAACCTAACTCCATCTGATACAGACAACTGTTGTTTTATTGTAATTTTTAGAAAGTTGTTTTCAGCTAGATGCCTGGCAGAAAAAGAATAGATACATGTATATGTCTAACTGAATCACTTTGCTGTACACCTGAAACTAACACAACATTGTTAATCAACTATACTCCAATATAAGATAAAATTAAAAAAAAAAAGAACCCCTTCAACTCATACAATAAAGAGAATTTTAAAACCCAGAACCAATTTCAGTAAAAGGAAGATTGTACTAGGTGATTCTGAAATTAAAAGTCATTAAACAGAGATGTGATTGTGGGATTTAATTCCATCCTCGTGAAAACTTACTCTAGTTATATTAGTGTTTGCAGATGATCAAATGCATAAATACATGACTGGGTGATTAATTTTTCTTTTTTTTTGAATTTTATTTTTTTATACAGCAGCTTATTAGTTATCCATTTTATACATATTAGTGTATATACGTCAATCCCAATCTCCCAATTCATCACACCACCACCTAATTTTTCTATTTTTTAGTCAATAATTTTAATTTCATAAAACCAAAAAACTTGAAGCAATGTTAACAAGCCAGTTGCCAGGGACCTCTCCTTGGGAGTAAGTTTTATTATCCCCAGATGGAAAGACCTGTTTTGTTCATTCTAAATCATTAACTCAGTAGTCAGCAGACATACCATGGAGTCCTGATTGATACTGTTTGAAGTTCGGGATTTAATTATGTTGGGATTGGACCTTCCCAAGAAAGGCCGAGTCTTTTATACCACACTACCTTTATTTTCTTAAAACTCAGACTGAGGGTCTAATTTAGCTGTATATCTTTGGCCATTACTTTTTGAGTACCGGACAAGACCTCTCCTTCCCTTGAATTTTCATGGCGTTGTGCATGTGTTATCTCATCATGTAGTTATTTGATTTCTCATAGTAGCTCTCTGCCTTCTTTCCCTTTCTCTACCCTGTAGCCTATTTCCTTCCCCACTTAATAGATTGTAGCCTTGTGAATGCAGGGAGGTCTGCTCTCATTCTCCACAGTAGGGACTTAATAAATATTGGGTTGATTGAATTAAATTTCTGAAAGTTATTTCTCTAGGGATGAAGCATGAGCTGCATGTATTTTTAATTCCTTTCTTCCCTTCAGCATTCATGCCAACTGTTGACTTAAATCATATGGAGCGGAGAGCATTGTGGTGGTTTTGTTTACTTTTACACATTTCTTTTTGACGCTGATTGATGAGGTGGAAAGTAATTTACATTTGATGCGTAGCCCCCTTATCTTACCCAGAATGACAGCTGCCTGAGAGATAACTTGTTAAATGTAAACTGTGTAGTTACCTCTGGCTTGCACAATATGCTTTG
Source organism: Hyperoodon ampullatus (assembly GCF_949752795.1). NCBI lineage: Eukaryota > Metazoa > Chordata > Mammalia > Artiodactyla > Ziphiidae > Hyperoodon > Hyperoodon ampullatus. Next base: position 18,321,780 of record NC_136933.1, read on the forward strand.
TCTTAACACAAGCAGATGTAAATACAGGCCTGTAATTACTTTGCGTTATGCTTCTCTGCATTTATGGTTCTGAATGTATACAGATGTTTCAACAAATTACTGCATAGTTATTTTACCTCCAGTTTGGGGACAGAAAAATATCTCTTAGAGACTCAGGGTTTAAGAGGATGCTTCTACCAGTAAAAAAGATATCTTCAGAATTGTTTTTAGCTAAATGTATGCCCAGCAGTAGTTCATTTAAGGTCAAATGTCAAATGAACTTTTCATCATTAAATGTCTAACCAACCTTGAGAACTCAACTCAATAATGATTCTGTGTCTAATGGAGATACTAATTTACTTTTAAAAATTGTTTGAGACGTGGGCCAGAAACTCATTTTACAAGTTCAGAAACCTGAAATGCTATTTTGAAAGCAAAGTGAAATGTGATGCATATTTAAACCATGAAACGTTTTATTTGTGCTCCTCGATATGTTATTCTCCCTGAGGCCTTGAAAATGAACATGGTGTGTCTCTGGTATAGGATTAAATATATTGTACTTAAGCAAAACCAGATCGAGTGACTTTTGTTTAGCAATTTAGTAGATAAGGAGGTATTTCCTATTATGCAGAGAAGTTAGGATCCCTGTTATACCCTAATGAAGTATTTATGAAGCACATAGCAAAGGGTATCTCAAGTGGAGTATTACTGCTTAAAATATGCAACCATTTATACATCCTCTCCATCTGGTTTATCTCTGACTATATGCTAGTGTCAGCACCCTCATGTCTTCTGACCACACAAATTATTCTACAAGTTACATATTATAGTGACAAAGTATATGTAATTAATAGAAAATCACACTTCAGGAAACTTATTTAAGTCTTTCAGGTACTTCTAATGCATTATCTTACTTGGAATGGAAGACATTTTATAGCCTCACAACATGGTATGTCCTTTCATTCATTGGTTTACAAACAGGTTAATCTCTTGTAGGAAATTTTAGAGAAATTCATTTGAAATTTTTTTAAATAGTATGTGTTTGTATTTCCTACATTTAGTAATTAAAAGATTTGGGAGGAGGAAAGGTTTTCAGCTGTTTAATATAAAGACATTGCACATAACATAAGACTGGATAACAGACATAACACTGGTTTTAAGAAGGGAAATTGAGGGAAGAGGTTGCCCTTTCTCTTACATAAAGCAGACACAGCAGTTCATCTTTTTCAAGTAATGACCTTAGGCTTAAAATAGGTAACAAATCTGAGTTTGAGGGGTAACCAACTATACTAAAGATATGAGTACAGAAAGAAAAGCTTTTTCCTGTGTTCAACTACATTTTAGCCTGAGTTGGGTAACCTTTGAGAATCTAACTTGCACTGAAAAAATGTAGTTGCCTTCTAGTTTTGATTTATCAGTTCAGTGTAACTTTGCCTCTAATAGTCATAAATGTCTTTTTTCTATATAAATGCAATTTAGCTAATGACAAATAAGACATTTTTTTGCATGTCCACTTCACTACTATTACATAAAAATTGTATGCAATAACTTTGTGCCAGAAAGTTTCATGATTTATCTCTGCAGCACAGAGCTTGGGGTAATGTTTCATGTTGCACAGAGAAGTCTAACCTTTTAAAGTTTGTATATTAGTAAAGCAGTTTATTTTTAGTTTTCTGCTTATATATTCACAATTTCTGCTTTATAGGTAATAAAAATCCATTATGTTGCTATGTTTACTTAAATATATTGTCGCTTATAAGTACGTAAGCTTTTAGATTTTACAGAAAATTATTTACTTGTATTTATATTGAGTAATATTTGCAGGTCTGTCACTGTACAACTTTTAAGGATACCCTTTGTAACGTCCTCATGAGAGTAAGATCTCTGTTATTTTACTATAACGTCCACTCACAGTGTTTAGCACTGTGCTAGTTTCTAAACCCATACCTGGAGAAGGAATAATGATTTCACACTCTTTAATTTAAATATTACAAGTACAAACTACCACAAAAAGAATCAGTTTCTTAAGATTTTGGTGATGTGAATAAGTTGCTAATTTTTGGACCGTGTTGACAATGAATATTGTGGCATATAAATAATAATAATATTGCTAGGATACACATCTTACATAGACCATTCTTTAAATCACTGCAATACTCTTCACATGTATTAACACACTTAATTAAGGGTTTTTTCAACCCTTACAAAATGTAAAAACCATTCTTAGCTTACAAGTCTTGTTACAAAGAGGCTGCATGGGCCAAAGTTTGCCCACCTCTGTCATAGGGCGTATATTTAGAGATTAAGGCAAGGAACATTCAATCCACAAAAGCATTTCTAACGATGAGCATGTTGATTACACAGAGTGGTAACGAATTTCCATTTAAAAACATTTGTGTTCTACTTTTGCTTCTTTTGGAAAAATTCTGAGTTTACTTTTCCAAATAAGTTGAAAAAAATTAACATGATCAAAATCGCAGCAAGATTTGTGTACACACAGAAAAGCTTCTTCTAAAATTTATACGGAAAGCTATAAGCCACAGAGTAACTAAAACTATCTTGAAAAGAAAAAAAGTGGGAGGAATCACTCTATCCGGTATTAAGGCCTACGGCATAACCACAGATATCAAGACAGCGTAGTGTTTGCAGAGGGTTAGACAGACATGGATAAATGAAACAGAACTGAGAATCCTGAACTAGATCCACACAGATATGCTCAACTGACTTTTGACAAAAGGGCAACAGCAATTTGGTGGAGAAAGAATAGCCTGTGTAACAAATGCTGCTAGAGCAATTGGACATCCATAGGCAAAAATAAATAAATAAAAGAACCCAACCTAAACCTCACACCATATACAAAAATTAACTCAGGATAGATTATGGACTTAAATGAAAAGTGTAAAACTATAAAACATTTAGGAAAAAAACAGGGAAAAGTCATTGGGTTCAGTCAAAAAGTTCTTAGATTTGACACAAAAAGCATGAGGGAAAATTGACAAATTGGACTTTATCAAGATTAAGAATTTTGCTCTGTGAAAGACTCTGTTAAAAGAATAAAGACAAATTACAGACTGGGAGAAAATATTTGCAAATGACACATATAGCAAAGGACTAATTCCTAGAATATATAAAGGACTCTCAAAACCCAACACTTAAAACTAAATTCAGTTAGAGACTGAGTAAAAGACATGAGATTCATTTCACCCAAGAAGATATACAGATGGCAAATAAGCACATGGAAATATGGTTAACATCATTAGTCATTAGAGAAATACAAATTGGAATGACAATGCAATACTCTTCATTGACTGTGTATCTATCAGAATGACTAAAATTAAAGAAAAAAGATAACAAATGCTGATAGAGATGCAGAAAAACTGGATCACTCGTACACTGCTAGTGGGAAAATAAAATGCTACTGTCACTTTGGAAAATAGTTTGGCAGTTTCTTATAAAAGTAAATAGGCAAGTACCATATGATCCAGCTTTTGTACACTTGGGCATTTATCCCAGGGAAATGAAAAACTTGTGTTCACATAAAAAACTGCACAAATGTTGATAGAAGCTTTATCTGTAATATATACAAACTGGAAACCACCCAAATGTCCTTCATTGGTTAAATTGCTAAACAAAGTGTGGAATATCCATACCATGGAACACTACTCAACAGTAAAAGGGAACAAATACTAATATATGCAGAAACTTGGAGGAGTCTCAAGAAAATTATGCTGAGTGAAAAAAGTCAATCCCCGAAGTTACAGAGCATGTGATTCCACTTATACAACATTGTTGAAATAACAAAGATACAGAAATGATGAAGAGTCCAGTAATTGCCAGGTGTTGCTGGGGGAGAGGAAGTGGCTTTGAAAGGGCTGGTGGTGATGAATGTGCTGTGTTTCGACTGTGTCAACAATTGCGATATTGTAGTACAGAGTGCTGCAAGAGTTTCACTGGGTATCTGGATAAAGTGCCCATGTGATCTTTCTGTATCATTTCTGGCAAACGCATATGACTCTATAATAATCTCAAAATAAACACTTTAATCATAAGGCATGTAACAAGAATACGGTGGAAAGTCCAGTAACGCCTCGCTTGAGTCTCAATTTTTAGTGAAATGTGCACTCAATTTGGGCTGTAACATACTTTTGTGATCTGGCTTTTACAGGTGAAGAGGCTATTATGAAAGCTACAGGAGCTCTGAAAAACCATAATATTTGAATGGGATGGGCAAGAACTCTCAACAGAAGCACTTGTTATATTTCCTTTGGTGTTTACAATACTTAGTTTGGTTTTATTTACAAATAAAATATTCCAGAGCCTTATTTTGGGCCAATTTGGTTCAGATACCGCAGATGATGAATTCAGAGAGGGATATGTAACAATATTTGGGCCAGTATGAATCCTTCCCGTGAATTTGAATATTAAAACTAAGGGGGGAGATTAAACCTGGCAGTGGGACATGTGGGGGAGACTTGGGGATGACTGGATTTCGTGCTGTCCACAATTTGAGGAAGCCATTCTGCAGTCAGAAAGAAACCCAGGCAGAAAGAAGCAGAGACAAGAGTCTTGGCAATGACTGGGATTCTTTCCAGTTACCTCTGGAAAAGGAAAAGGCCTCCTCTTTTCTTCCCATTGTGTCCTTGTGGATAGACAGCTATTAGTGGAGCTACACATAGTTACATGAATTGTTGGATTCTGCTAGCTTGTCACTTCTCAGGACATGAGATTGGCGGGGGGGCAACACACATATAATATATACATATATTATACATGTATGTATAAACATTTTATATAATATTTATATTTTAATACATTTTATATATGTTTATGTATATAGAGCTATATAAATTTATGTTTTATATATGTTTATACATATTTTATATACATTATATATATAAATATTATAATATAGATATATATCAGGTCTCATATTAAAAATTATCTACACTAATTGATTTGTTGTTTCTGAGAATAGTTTATGTAGTCAAATTGGTTTCCCACTTATGACATATGATCTTATAAATATTATCTATATTAACTTTGGAAGCTATTTTCCCCACATTTAATCCACTTAGAAAAAGATATTGTTTCTCAGTCACTGCAGTATCTTTACTGTCCTGCATGAGAGACAGTGTGGATCAAGATGCAAAACCGACTACCTTTTTTGTTTGTTTGTTTTTTTGCGGTACGCGGGCCTCTCACTGCTGTGGCCTCTCCCGCCGTGGAGCACAGGTTCCGGACGCGCAGGCTCAGCGGCCATGGCCCACGGGCCCAGCCGCTCCACAGCATATGGGATCCTCCCGGACCGGGGCACGAGCCCGTATCCCCTGCATCTGCAGGCGGACTCCCAACCACTGCACCACCAGGGAGGCCCCGACTACCTTTTTTTTAAGGAATAACTTCTGTCAACTGGGTACATTCAGACTAAAATGGGTTAGGTAGCAATGCAATTCCTTTCTATTCATAACTGTTTCTCCTCTACTTGGAATACTTTCTACTCAGTTGAGAGTCATACCTTAAGTTCCCTTTTCAGAGCCATGCTTCCATGGTGGACATTCTTTATATTATCAAGCATCCCCTATATGCTATACACATTCATGCCAATGTCTCATCCCTCCCTCTTAAGATAATTTATAATTTAAAATTACACCGTGTTTTTTTTCCTCATGATATTCTTAGAGGTTCTTCTGGAAAATTCCTTCTCTAGCTATCAGTTTTCTGAAGGATATATTCAAGCAGCATATTATTAGAGAAGCTACACAATATTTTGTAAGTGATCTCTCAAGGATGACTTTCCTGGATGACACATCACAGTGATGATATATTACTCAAATGTCAGACGCCCATAGCAAGCATTCTAAAGGTCGTACATACTTTGGTACATTTTTAAAAATCACCAACATGTTTTCTTCAAATTTCAGGTTGATTTAGGAAGTGCAAAGATGCTTTTGATATAGAAGTTTCAAAGACTTTCAGAGTCTTATTATCAGATCAACTGGTATATAGGAGGAATAACTCAGCCAAAAAAAAAAATCTTTTTGATTCATTGCTAAGACTTTAGTTTCAGTATTAGAAAGTTTACTTTTTTCTGAGATCTAATCTTTAAATGACAAAAGTTTTAAAAATTTCCCTAAAGTGTCAATTCGTCTGAGATTAAATTATGCCTATATTATTTTTTATAAGTTGTTTTCTGATTATGAAGGGAATATATGTTATAGTAAGAAGCACATGAGAGTTCAAAGAACAGGTAGAAAAACTTCTCTTTACATAAGAAATTAACATTTTGATGTATTTTGATGTGTTTCTTTCAAACTTCTGTCTCTGAATATTTTTCACAGTTGAAAAATGGTATATATAAACATTTCTATTGTGACTTTTCACTTAACACTGTAATATCAGCATATTCTGTGCTATAAAATTTTGTAAAAGTTTATTGGCTGTATAATTTCCCATATTACAAATAAGCCTGATTTTATATTACTATTTATCTATTGCTGGCCATTTATGTTGTTTCCAACATAAATGCTCTGGGATAAATATACTGGCATAAAGATTCTTTGTTTCTATATTTTAGATTATTTCCTTTGTAAAGCTGTTTAGAAGTATAATTATTGTGTTAATGATAATGAGTACCTTTAAGCCTCATGATCATGCTGCTGAATTGCTTTCAATTCAAAGAGCTAAAAGAAAGGATTGTTAATTTCAGTATAATGAGGGTTCAATGTTATTAAGTGGGCATAACTAATCAGGATAATTTTATAAACGGGATGGGCCTCAAATTTCATATTATTTTAGAGTTACTGCAAAGGACTTCTCTCTTTTTCCATGTCATTCAATTTCTAAAATTCAAGTAAAACCATAAAAATTAAATATTAGTATTGGTGATAAAGCCACCAATACAAATACTATATAATTTTCACTAATGCAGCATTTCTCAAAAAACATGTTTGTATAGCACAATTTCTATACCATGCCTATTGGTCTCAGTCTAAGCCAGTGAGACATCTCTTAACAATCACCAAAGAAGTTTATACAATGACTTGTTCAACAAGTTCTACCGGGGGGAGAAAAAGAGCACAGTTGGCCCTTTGAGCAGAGCAAAATTATTGTTCAGGTTCTGAGGTGAAGCTAGCAAGGGATTATATAGCATTTGATTACAGGATCAACAGAGTAAAGCTGAAGGTATTGAAACCAACATTTCTTACCTCATATATATCTATCACGCCCTATAGTTAGCTTACTGACTCATATCATACATTATCTGATGGTAACCCAAAATTTCCTAAAGAAAATCCACCAAGATGTCATAACCACTGCATAACCACCTTTGAATAGAGGTAATACGTGGTGCTTTGAAGAGCTAAAGGGACACAATTGTCCTCTAAATTTTCGGGCCCATCTTACGACTCCCCTTCTCCTAGTTTTCATGTAGTCAAATTTAAAATCATTACTTGATTAGATACAAAGATTTAACTCATTATTATTAGTATATGCTGCCTACACAAGACTTTGATTAGATTGCACATTATATTTTTAATATTTAGAAACCCCTCTATTGGATGCCTACACTTTCTACAGCTATTTGATTTTTTAACAACTGTATATTATTTTATTTTCATTTTCCATCTAGGAAAAGAGATGCTCATGGAGGTGGGATACTTTGTCCAAGATCATTTGTTTAGGATGAGTAGATCAGGTCTAACAAACACATGTCTTAGTACTGATTTCAGTTTGTGAGGTCTTTTCAATACACCACACTGACAACAGTTTCCTAACTCTCCACTATTGGGCTCAAAAATTTTAATAAGTTGACATCTTTAGAAGTACCAGATAGATATGGGTAGGAAAGGAGAGTTGACAAAAAGGTTATGAGGGAGATGGGAACCTATGAACAAAATAATCATAGGTTGGTGTGAGGACTTTCTGGAATACCATGTTGGTTGTATACAGTCAGCATCATTTCAGATTGATTATGGTGTCCATAGATTCTGATTGCCTCGTGCTTATTACTTTTTTTTACCTAACATTTTGTGTATTTAAAAAAGATATGTCTATGGTAGTTAGAAATCTGGAGAAAAGATATGCAGAAGTAGGGTTTCCCTGGTGGCGCAGGGGTTAAGAATCTGCCTGCCAATGCAGGGTACACTGGTTCAAGCCCTGGTCCAGGAAGATTCCACACGCTGCGGAGCAACTAAGCCCGCGAGCCACAACTACTGAGCCTGCACTCCTAGAGCCCGTGCACTGCAACGAGAGAAGCCACTGCAATGAGAAGCCCGTGCACCGCAATGAAGAGTAACCCCTGCTCGCCGCAACTAGAGAAAGCCCGCGAGCAGCAACGAAGACCCAACACAGCCTAAAATAAGTAAATTTCTTAGAAAAAAGATACGCAGGGGTGATATGAGTAAGATGTCAATTCCAGTACCTGGCCCATAATAAACACTTAATAAATTCAAATTACTGTTATTAAAAAAAAAAGATACGCAGAAGTCCAATTGTTGATTTAACCTGAAGAATAAAATATTTATTCTATTTTTCCCTTGAACATGGTTTTTATCTACCAGTACTAAAATGACTTTTAAAGATCAAAAAAGACAATGTGACACATAGTGTCTGCCATTTACAATATGACCTGAACAAAAGAATTATCTCCCTTTTGTTTCTCAATTTTGATTTATATTCCTAAGGTTATATTTGTATGCATTAAACACAACGTTACTTTCTTAGATTTTGTTGTATTGACCTCTCTCTGACGCTAACTGCCATCCTTCTCAACAACTTCACTGGCAAAACCACAGCTATTTGAGCACAGATTGAACCCATCCATCCCTGGGCAGAGTGCCTACTGCCAAATACTAATCAGTACCTGTGGATATTTGAGGAGCTACTATCTCCAGAGCTGTCAGTCCACAAACTTTCATGAACACTCAAATATATTTAATTAAAAAGAAAGGAGGAGCAGGAGCAGAAGAAAAACATCTGAAAAGGTCAGTTATCCAACTTTCCAGTTTATCCACAGATACTGAGGACATATACTCAATTTGCCATTTCTTTTTTTGTAATCATGCATCAAGTAAATTCAGAAAAAAATTCTATAGGTGAAGAATGCATGCTAGGTTCCGTAAGTCATGGCTTTGAATGAAAGTGGTATTGCTTTTACAAACAAAAATGTCCCTCTTATGGATGCCAATGCTTCTTAGCACTCTGTTACCTTTTAATACATCACTTTGTGAATTTATTAAAGCCAATGGGCGGCAACACATCATTTTGTTTCAGACTAGTAACACCATCATGCTATTTATTTAAGAATAAGGTGTGGTTGAAACAAAAAGACAAGCCACAGAATGGGAGAAAATATTTGCAAATGATGCGACTAACAAGGGATTAATCTCCAAAATATACAAATAGCTCATGCAGCTCTATGTCAAAAAAAACCAAACAACCCAATCAAAAAACGGGCAGAAGATCTAAGTAGACAGTTCTCCAAAGAAGCATACAAATGGCCAAAAAGCACATGAAAAGATGCTCAACATTTCTAATTATCAGAAAAATGCAAATCATAACTACAATGAGGTATCACCTCATACCAGTCAGAATGGCCATCACCAAAAAGTCTACAAACAATAAATGCTGGAGAGGGTGTGGAGAAAAGGGAACCATCCTACACTGTTGGTGGGAATGTAAATTGGTACAACCACTATGGAGAACAGTATGGAGGTTCCTTAAGAAACTTAATATAGAATTACCCTATGATCCAGTAATCCCACTACTGGGCATATATCCGGAGAAAACATAATACGAAAGGATACATACACCCCAGTGTTCATTGCAGCACTATGTACAATAGCCAAGATATGGAAGCAACCTAAATGTCCATCAACAGAGGAGTGGATAAAGAAGATGTGGTACATATATACAAGGGAATATTACTCAGCCATAAAAAAGAATGAAATAATGCCATTTGCAGCAACATTGACGGACCTAGAGTTTGTTATACTAAGAGAAGTCAGACAGATAAAGACAAATATCATATGATGTCACTCATATGTGGAATCTAATTTAAAAAAAAAGATACAAATGAACTTATTTACAAAACAGAAGCAGACTTGTAGATATCGAAAACAAACTTATGGTTACCAAAGGGGAAATGTGGGGTGGGGGGGGTAGGAATTAATCAGGAGCTTGTGATGAACACACACACACTACTATATATAAGATAGAAGGCTTCCCTGGTGGCACAGTGGTTGAGAGTCCGCCTGCTGATGCAGGGGACATGGGTTCGTGCCCCGGTCTGGGAAGATCCCACATGCCACGGAGTGGCTGGGCCCGTGAGCCATGGCCACTGAACCTGTGTGTCCGGAGCCTATGCTCCACAACGGGAGAGGCCACAACAGTGAGAGGACTGCGTACCGCAAAAAGAAAAAAAAAAATAGATAGATAACCAACAAGGACCTACTGTATAGCACAGGGAACTCTACCCAATATTCTGTGATAAGTTATATGAGAAAAGAATCTTAAAAAGAATGAATATATGTATATCTATAACTGAATCACTTTGCTGTACACCTGAAACTAACATTGTAAATCAACTATACTCCAACAAAATTAAAATATTAAAAAAAGAATAAGGTGGTGATGGCTTTATGAGCTAATAATCATGTAATAAAGGCTCTGTAATATCATTTCATGGCTCTGTGGTGGGGGAATTTTTCCTCTTCATCCAGTAATGTGATATGCTGGGTTGTAAAGTTGTACTAACACCACAGTGCATTAATAGATCTTTAAAAAGAAAACACTTTATGAGATTTTCTTGATTTCTTTTCATAACAACCTCCTGTTTATTGCCTAAAACTTCCAAAGAGGATTGAACTTTGGACTAATTTAAAAATTTGCATCATGTTCTCCCGCTTGCTGTTTCCTAGCAATCTGTAGATTAGTGCAGAAATTGTTTTACTGTTCTTTAAGCCTTAATCAAAAAAGAGAGATATCTTCAAAGGAAAAGAAAACATAGCTATTTAAATTGAGGTAGTTTATTAAATCAATCCATAAAATTTATTGTTGTAGTGGAAATATCTAAAGAATATATCTACCTACAAATAAAGAATATTTTTTCCTTACAAAAGTCCTAGTTGTAAATTTGTCATACAGGAATAATTTTTCTACCTTTCCCGTTTTCTAAATAGCATTTAAAATTTTTTATTCTAAATACCATATCACTTCATCTTTCAAGTATGCTTTGGTAGTAAATGCTGGGATATAAATGATGCAAATTAATTTTTTCATTTGAGAAACTTTTCATGGATTTCTGAATCCTTAGCCAAAATCATAAGATTTTCTTAGATCTTTTAACTTTTGCTGGTAGAACTCAAAGCTGGCTGCCATTTTAGCATTTCCAACAGTACATCAAGTTGGCAATGGTCCACCCTTTCTATATTCAAACACTTTATGTTTGGCACTTTATTTGGGGGATCCTTATAGAGTTGGGGTCCCTTCATTTGCAAATTAATGTATTCATCAGAAAATCACTTTTAGAGCATGCTCACCTTTTTAATATTTAGAACCCATATTTAGAGCTAAAATATACGTCTTGATGAGAGGACTATGCACACATAGGCACAAAGAATCAGCTTTTTCATAACAGAAACTGTGTCTGCTCTTATTCTAGGGGATGGAGATATAATGTTTTCAGGCAATAAACAAAAAAACTAATAAATGAGGTCATTTTGAAAGTTCTAATATGAAGACCATGCAAAGTCATGTGTCAGAACATGCTGCTGCTGCTGGTGACTGTGGTGACAGTGGGTAACCATTCTAGGTAGGAGGGCCTGGGAAGACTTGAGACATCATGGCTGAGATTTAAATAACCTCATTGAACTAAAAAGTCAGTTGCTACCTTGAACTATTCTTAAATTCGAATGGAGCATGTATATATACATATGTTTACATATATGTATATATATTTCTGTTTGGGGCAAATTGAAAGGGTGGTGGTCAGAACCAAGAATTTCCCATTGGCTTTTTTTTTCTTCTCATTTTAAAAAACAAATTTATTTATTTATTTATGGCTGTGTTGGGTCTTTGTTGCTGTGCGTGGGCTTTCTCTAGTTGTGGCGAGAGGGGGCTACTCTTCGTTGCGGTGCGCGGGCTTCTCAGTGCGGTGGCTTCTCTTCTTGTGGTGCGCGGGCTCTAGGCACACAGGCTTCAGTAGTTGCGGCGGGTGGGCTCAGTAGTTGTGGCTCGCAGGTTCTAGAGCAGAGGTTCAGTAGTTGTGGCGCACAGGCTTAGTTGCTCCGCGGCATGTGGGATCTTCCCGGACCAGGGCTCGAACTCGTGTCCCCTGTATTGGCAGGCAGATTCTTAACCACTGTGCCACCAGGGAATTCCCTCCCATTGACCTCTGAGACTAAAGTGAGTCTTGCTTTCATACATATGTGAACAAATGCCTTTTTATCAGGCTGATAGACAAAGATCTGGTGGAAGGAAGTTCCAGACAGAGAGAATACCAACTGTAGAGGACCCAATGTAAAAAATAGCTTGACTCATTAGAGGAAAAAAAAAGAAATTCAGTGTATCTGAATCAGTGCTGTGATAAACTGGTGTGTAGACTAGAGAGAAAAGGGATGAGGTTGGAAAGTTAGGCAGGGCCAAATGGTGTCTGGATTTATACACTGTGAATAGGGCTTGGTTTTTATTCTTAGAGAAGTAAGAAGCCATCTAAGCCATCTAAACTTAGAAGCCATCTAAGTTTAAGCAAGGGTTTCCTGTAATCTGATTTCAATGAAATTTTTCTGGCTTCTGTGTGGTGAATGAACAGAAGTTGGACAAGAATTAAGCAGGGGGACAATGAAGAGACCATTTTGCAGAAGTCCGGATGAGTGGTGATGGCTTCAAACAGTGGACCCGGTGTGCACATGGAGGTAAGTGGATGGATATGGGATATATTTTGGAAGCAGAGGCAAATGATGATTAAGAGAACAAGCACAGTAAAGGATGAATCCCAGACTGACACTTTGATTTTCTTAGAGGACTAAGCTCTGTCTTCTACAAACATTATAGACCGTCCCTCACCTGTGGTTCACAAGCATTGTAACACTGGAACCAATCCTTTTCTTTTTCAAGTGGAATGTCAAAAACCTCAGGCCTGCCTTGTTGCTGGTGCTAATGCTTTCTGCCCCAGCTTTAGTCATCACCGGGCATCTCTCTTGACAGTCTGACTTTCTTGGTCAGATTCCCAAACATGGTCCAATTTCCCAACCCAAAACCTAGATCCGAATTCCTGCTGTCAGACCTCCCTGAATGCATAGACCTCTTACCTGGATTGACAGCCTTGCATCATACAGACGGCTCTGTTCCATGTTTTGTTCTCCTGCAGGAATACTCACCTGTCACCAGGGTTTTCTGAGTTCAGCCACCTGCCTACCTTCCTTTGCAACCTACCTTTCTTTTCATATGTGCTGCCTGTCTGCCAAAATTTGCATCTCTTCCTACTATACCTACTTCCAAAATTCATAATGCTCCCGAGGGTATGCCTAGCCGTGGTGTGGTAGCGTTCTCCATCTGACACATGCCAGGCATTATGTGTTATACATTCAGTCCAATTTGCATTTTCATTCTGGTAGGGAGTTAACGTACTGCTAGATCGACTTGATCTTGTCAAGGCACAGTTCTAGGCTTTATCAGGTTGAGTCTGGAGCTAGAATATTGACATCATCACTTCTAAGGTGTGGACTCTTAACTGAACTCCCAGGGTGTTCAGCAAGGTCACGTGACTTGCATTGGTTGGGCTGCCAGTTTCTTCCAGCACAGGGTGACCTTCATTCAGCTTCCAGGCCCCGCTTAACTGTTCTCTGCCTGACTTCACTCTGTGTAAGCAGAAGTAGTAACCATTCAAAGACTCAAGGCCACCCCTATGCAGATTTATGTAATTCTTTCCTCTCCAGTAGGCTGCCTGCAAATTCTAGCTATGTCCGCAGCCCCAAACTCCTGCCTCTGATTCCTGTACCCAGTGAGGACACTGCTCTCTGTTTAGGCCCCCCAACTGTGTCAGGGATTTGAAAATGCCTCCAGGAAGAAAGCCAGGGTGGATGTGGAGCTCCGCCTCCATGCTTCCTTCTCTCATGGATTCAAGAGCTACACTCTCTGTTGTCCAATACCTGAACATATATTTTGTCCAGTTTCAGTTTCACAGTTTTTGATGGGGCGGTAAGTCTGCTACTTATTCATTACTCCATCACAGCCTGAATCAGAAGTCCCTCAGATTTACATTTTTAAAGAACAACTTATCCATTTAAATTATGATAAAACATGCATGGAAAATTTCTTCACATTTCACAATTGCATTAATTGCTTATTGCCAAATACTCCTGAACAGGAGCCTCATTTCTTTGAAGGTTTTGACTTTGGTAAAGATTTTTCACTTGAAAATATTTGAAATTCCTCCACATCCTTCAAGTCCTTTCTGGTGTATAAGTTCCTAAGAGACGCTTGTGACAGCTGCCTTCTTTATAACAGGAGCCATGAACATGAATTCTGTGGGGATTTGGGAGGCGTAGAAGTGAAACCTCCTAGATTGAAAATGGAATCTTCCATTTGTAGAGAAATATTTTCTTTTCAACATGCTCTAACATCTCTGGTGACCATAACCCAAGACTTCATAGTCAATAATGAGTGGTCAAGATTTTGACTTAGTCTTTTCTGGAGTGCCCAGCTATATCCTGTGACCTAGAATAAGTCCATAAGAACTTGAGCTGGAAAGAAACCCTAAAGAATATCTAGTTTAATTCCCTCATATGACAGAGGAGGGACTCAAGGTTCTGAATACTAAAGTGACTTGTTCAAAATTAGAGAGCCAAAACAAGGACGAGAATTTAGGTACTTTTACCAAGCCGGAACACTTTGCATTTTGGGCCAACGTTAGCAGTTAAGCCTGCGCTTAGGAACCTGGATAGAGTAACGTACCTTTAAAATAATATTAGGTTTGTAACACACTAGATGCCAGTGGAAATCTATATGGTCAAGGGGAATATCCCTTTCTTCCTTTCCCATAAAGGAACAGGAGAGAGGATCTTTTATGTAGATCAAATACTAGATAATTTAATCCTGAATATTATCCTCCATTGTGGTCTACTTACTCTAAATGTTCGCCTGGATTGGGGAGTGATTAGACACTGAAAATCTCAAAGAATTTCTGACGTTGGGAAAATGAATGATCCTTTGATTCTACTTTTCCAGATTTTCTTTAATAAAGCACATTATTTTATAATAAAATGTTGCTTTCATAGATGATAAGTGGAGTTGAGTGTAACAGATCTTATTGACAACTCATAGCTGATGAGGCTTTATTTGGTTGAATTTTATATTAGAGACTTCCTCATGGGAGTTTTGTGGACTAGTAATATTTATGGGTATACAATCCTCTCTCTTTTGAGTGTTTTGTGTGCAAATGGTACTGGGCCTGAGTAGAGTATTGTTAACGTCCATTCAGTAGGTATTTCCTATGATGATGGTAGTTTATCTTTCAGAGAGAAAAAAGCCTTCCATATTAAATAAGAGACACAGCCAAAATGTTCGAATCTACCCATGAAATGATACAGCATTTTAAAAATAGGCATTCTGGCATTTGTTTTTATAATTCCTGCAAAGCAGATTTTCTTTGAACATAACTTATTTATATTGATTCTGAAAAACTGTCTTGAAACCTTGTTCCTACACTGGTAAAATATTTTGATGGGTTTCAAAATATTTCAAAGGAAATAGCTCTTTTCTTGGCAATTAAATATTATCTACTCCATTTTTGGATGAAGTGAGTCCAAAAATGCTTAGCAATATTATGACTATTTCAAGAAACAAAGTTTTTAAAAAGTGATGTTTATGGTAAGATAGTTTAAATAGCATGAATTTTAAATTCCAGGACATTAAACATTTAGAGCATTTCTAAGATACTTCATTTATTTTTAGAACCGTCAAAGTGCATATAAAATCAGAATTATAAATTATTCTTATTGTTGAACAAAATCTAAGTATGTACTCTATTAGAAAGCATTCAAATATATTGTTTTCTAATTAAAAATTAAGAATTAAATTAAAAATAGTCATCTTCATTATTTGACTATGCTCATGTATTATCCTCACAACAACCATGGGAATAGGGACTATCATTTTATTCATGAGGAAATGTGGATTTTATCATAAAAACTAACAATACGTATAATACAAAGCCAAGGTCAAAGAAAAATAACAAGACTGTTAAAATTCTGTTTAAAGGCATTACAGTGAGCACAGCTCAACTAGAGAGACTTGAGTCTTCTAAAACCTTATGAAGTATTCAACACATAATTCATCATATAAAAAAAACGGATGAGAAGATGGATGTTAGCTAAACCTACTGTGGTAATCATTTCACAATATGTGTAAATCAAACTGTCATGCTGTATGCCTTAAACTTACACAGTGATGTATGTCAATTATTTCTCAATAAAACCGGAAAACATAATAAAATAAAATAAATTTTAAAAGTAAAAAAATGAATGCTGAGATGCTTTCTTATAAAAATATTGGTTTTTTTTTTTTTTTTTTTTTTTTTTGCGGTACGCGGGCCTCTCACTGTTGTGGCCTCTCTCCTTGCGGAGCAGACTCCGGACGCGCAGGCTCAGCGGCCATGGCTCACGGGCCCCGCCGCTCTGCGGCATGTGGGATCTTCCCGGACCGGGGCACGAACCCGCGTCCCCTGCATCGGCAGGGGGACTCTCAACCACTGCGCCACCAGGGAAGCCCCAAAATATTGGTTTTTTAATTCACTTTATTATCAAAACATGTTGACTTTAAAAACTAAAAAATTCATTTGTGTTATTTCCACTTGGAGGCAACCACTGTTATATGTAGAATATATTTAATAGAAATGTTTCTACACATGCACAAATATTTCTACAACTATCCTCTTTTGAAAAAGGATTACATTCAATTTGCTTTTAACCTATTCTCTTCCACTAAATATAGCATAAATAAACTTCTGGGTCACAAATTATTATGCTATTATATTATATTTAGGAACTGTATGATCTTATACTGTGTAGATTTATCATGAACTATTAAACGTTACTTTAGCAATACAATAGTGTATGTAATATTTCTGTGATACACCACTGGTGTGAGTCTCCTTTTTAGAAAATATGAATGTCATCTATGCCTCTTTTCTTTGGGTACATTTCTATAAGTGGTATTTTATGATAGAAAAAAAAACTATTCATTTTTAAGAATTTTGATACTTATTGACAAATATCTTCCAGATAATGCTCAACAGTAACATATGACAATGCCTTTCTTGTCAAAATGAATCTGTGTATATTTGAGTATTGTTATTGGCTTAGCAGAAAGGAAAAAAGAAAGCTCTAAATGAAAGCAAAACACAGTTGTGAACCATGAAATAAGCAAGCTTACTTTTTTTCCACCAAGAATTTTCTAACTACTTTCTAAAGGGAAAGAATGGACTGCAGATTTGCTGCATTACATGTTTGATTTCCAAAAGCCAACTTATAATTCTCGATCATTTCATGTGAAGACAGTGGAAGCAAGTGAAGAGCTGGGCCAGCCTTCTTTTCTGCCCACCCTGTTTCATCCTACTGTGAGAAGGTTTTATGCACATCTATGAAATACTCTGTGTACACTCTGGTTTACATATTCCACACTCCATTCAAATCCCTCCCTCAGCAGTTTCCCCTTGGCCACTTCGCCCCCAGGGATGCACACACCAGTGTCATAGGATATCCTGGGGACATGTGCAGGAAATAGGATCTCAAAGGATAATTGGTGAGAAATTTCTGGATTCCTGCTATTTGGATCTTAGTCTAGAAGGGGAAGGTTTGTGATTTCATGTGGGCATATCTTTTAGGCTCATGGAATCCTCCTCACCCCATGAGGGGGGATCAGCTGGAGAAGGGTCAGAGTGGTGTCTTCTAAACGTAAAGCATAGGGCAGGGCAATGTACAATGGAACAGAGTGAGTGACAGGGAGAAGGATAAAAGATGAGCTTAGGGAAATAATGGGGATGAGGATGTCATATGTACATCATGCATATGTACAAGGAACCCATATGTCATTGGGGGACTTTCCTTTTACTAAATGAAATAGGTAACATTTTGTAGGTCATAAGAGTAAGATGGTCCACCCTGAATTTTCAGAGTTCACTCTGATGCTTGTCTTGATGATAGACTCTTCAGAAGCAATGGAGGAATCTGGGAGACTAATTAGTGGTCTAGTACAGTTATGCAGGAAACATATCATGGTAGGATGTGGACTAGATGAGAAATAGTTGATAGGATAGAGTCAGCTAGGTTTATTCTGTAAAATTAGAGATGAAGAGTGAGAAAAAAGGGAATAAAGGAGAATAAAAGGTGGGTAGAGCAGATTTGGGGGGGCAATACCAAAGTCCAGTTTTAGATTTTTGTTTTGAGATGCCTACTATTTAATATTGAAGTCTTTGGCATAGATTTAAACAGTGGAATATATGGTTGTGAAGTACAGAACAGAGGTCTAGGCTACAGATGTCCATTTGACTGTTACGAGCTTGTACATGGTATTTCAGTAAGACTGCGTCACATCACCAAGAATGTTGATGTAAGTGGATTGGGAAAAAGACTAAGAACTGAGCTGTGGGGCACTCAGGGAGAAGAGGTGGGATCAGCAAAGGTGAGTGTGAATGGGAAGATACTTTGGAAGAAAACTAAGAGGATGTAGCATCCTGTAAGCCTAGTGAAGAAAGTATATCAAGGACAAGGGAATGATCAACTGAGTTGAAAGCTGCAGTAGTTCAAGTTAAGATAAAAACTAAATGTTAACTATTAGATTTAGTAAAGTAGACATCACTGTTGAACTTATTAAAAATGGATTCATGGAGTTTCATACAGGCAAAAGCTTGATTGGAGTGTAGTAGAAGGGACGGAGTGGCATTGGAGAGTCTAAATTTAGTCAATTACTTGAAGACTTAGAATATATACAAAATCAACAAAAAGCATTTAAAAATTTAACCTCTACTTAATAAGAATGGTTATTTTAATATATTTTTGCTTATGTGTGTGTACATTGTTAAAGAAATTTGTACCATAAACATTCCCTGAGTTATTATTTTACATAAGTAAGATTTTAGTTACTATAAAATGATAGTCCATTCCAACTGCTATATTTATATTTACTTAACTTATCCTTTAGTATTGGATTGTTTCCCTATTTGTTATAAATAAGACCACAACAAATTTCATTGTACATAAATCCTGGAAACATCCCTTACTGTATTTCATTAGAATAAATCCACACATAGAATTACAAGGTCAAGAGGTGTGAGCATTACTGTTTTTGATATATTTTCCTAATTTGCTTTCTTGAAAGGCAGAATCAACTTATACCCTTTCTCATTAAAATATAGGCAGGTACTTTCTATCACCTGTTTGACAAGTGGAGAGTTTATAATTTTTTTTTTCTTTTTTTTTTTTTTTGCAGTACGCGGGCCTCTCACTGTTGTGGCCTCTCCCGTTGCGGAGCACAGGCTCTGGATGCACAGGCTCAGCGGCCATGGTTCACGGGCCCAGCCGCTCCGTGGCATGTGGGATCTTCCCGGATCGGGGCACGAACCCGTGTCCCCTGCATCGGCAGGCGGACTCTCAACCACTGCGCCACCAGGGAAGCCTGAGAGTTTATAATTTTAAAAATACTGCTTAGGTATTAGGAAACTTTTAGCTCACTACTCTATTAATTTGATTTTGATATCTAATGAATGTGAATATGGTAATAAATCTGATTCTCTTAATATCAAGTTTATTGGATTTTTGTTTTTTTCTTATTATTATTTTGTCTACATAAGCCTTTCTCCAAGTTAACTGGGACAGTCGTTTTATTCTTATTTTTTTTCTATTACCTGTATTTTTAGCTAACATATTGCTAATATTAGACATTTTAAGTAACATATTGCTAATATTATACATTTATCTTGCAAATATGCTACATCCTGAAAGCAGATACATATGTTTACTTTCTTATAAATCAGTTATGGTTTCATTGTATAGAAATTAAATCCAATTTATCTGCATTTTATATTGTAAGCTCACATAAAGTCATACTCTATTTTTCCCCTGATAAACAAATGACATATCATTTGTTGAATAATTTACCTTTTCATTACTGCTTTGAAATGTTACCTTTACTTTAAACTATAGTATTTTATATAATGAAATATGTTCCTGAACTTTCTGTTTTCTTTTCTGGAACGCTTTATTCTTACATTAATTTCACACTCTTTAATTATCCCTTTACAACATGAGTTGATATCTGGTAGTGCAAGTCCAAAAATTCCTTGGCTTTTCTCACACTTATTTTTCCAAATAACTTTGGAACTGCTTTGTCTTATATCTGTCTAAAATATGCTTGGGGTTTACAATGGAATTGCAGTATATCTCTAAGTCTGTTTAAGCACTCCTCTTAAAATTTTATCATGACATATGCAAATTAATAAATGTGATACATCATATTAAAAGAATGAAAGATAAAAATCACACGATCATCTCAACAGATGTGGAAAAAGCATTTGACAAAATTCAACATCCAGTCATATAAAAACTCTCAACAAATTGGGTATAGAAGGAACATATCTCAACATAATAAAGGCCTTATATGACAAGCCCACAGCTAACATTATACTCAACAGTGGAAGGTTGAAAGCTTTTGCTCTAACATTAGAAATAAGACAAGGGTGCCATTCTCACCACTCCTACTTAACATATACTGGAAGTCCTAGCCAAAGCAATCAGGCAAGTAAAAGAAATATAAAGCATCTGATTCAGAAAGGAAGAAGAAAATTGTCTTTGTTTGCAGATGACATGATCTTATATACAGAAAATCCTAAAGACTCCACCAAAAATTTTTAGAAATAATCATGAATTCAGTAAAGTTGCAGGATACAAAGTCAATATACAAAAATCAGTTGCCTTCCTATACACTAATAACAAATTATCCAAAGAGAAATAAAGTAAACAATGCCATTTACAATAGCATTGAAGAGAAAATATTTATGAATTAATTTAACCAAAAAGGTAAAATACCTCTACAGTGAAAACTTTGCGACTTTCATGAAAGAAGTTAAAGAAAACACAAATACATGGAAAGATATCCCATGTTCATGGATCAGAATAATTATTATTATTAAAATGTCCATACAGCCCAAAGCCATCTGTAGATTCAATGCAATTCCTATCAAAACTCCAATGGCATTTTTTATAAAAATAGAAAAAAACAATTCTAAAATCTGTATAGAACCACAAAAGACCCCTTGCTAGCCAAAGCAATCCTAAGGAAAAAGAACAATACTAGAGATATCGTACTTCCTGATTTTAAACTACATTACTAAGTTACAGTAATCAAACAGTATGGTAATGGCATAAAAACAGACACATAGACCAATTGAACAGAACCAAGAGCCAAGGGATAAACCCATGCACATACAGTCAACTAATATTTGACAGAGGAGCTAATAATACTCAATGGAGAAAAGATAATCTCTTCAATAACTGGTGCTGGGAAAACTGGATATTCACATGCAAGACAATGAAACTGTACCTCTATCTTTCATCACTCACAAAAAATTAACTTGAAATGGATTAAAGACTTAAATATAAGACCTAAAACTATATAACTCCTTGAGGGAAACATAGGACAAAAAATCCTTGACTTTAGTCTTGGCAATCATTTTATGGATATGGCACCCAAAACACAGGCAACAAAAGAAAAAAGTAAACAAATGAGATGAGACTTCGTCAGACTAAAAAGCTCTGCACAGCAAAAGTTACAATCAACAAAATGAAAAAGCAACTTACTAAATGGGAGAAAATATTTGCAAAGCACATATCCAATAAGGGGTTAACATTCAAAATATGTTTTGGTACTCATACAAAGAAAATTTTGCCAGAGATGGTATTCAAATGGCCAACAAGTACATGAAAATGTGCAAACCTCATCAATCATCAGGGAAATGAAAATCACAGAGATATCACCTCAAACATGTTAGAGTGGTTGTTATCAAAAAGAAGAGATAGCAAGTGCCAGTGAGGCTGTGGAGAAAAGGGAACCCTTGTGCACTGTTGGTGAGAATGTAAATTGGTGCAGCCACTATGGAAAACAGAACAGTAATTCCTCAAAAAATTAAAAATAGAACTATCATATGATTCAGCAGTTCTACTTTTGGCTATATATCTGAAGGAAATGAAATCATTACCTTGAAGAGATAGCTGCACCCCTATGTTCTTGCAGCATTATTTCCATGACATGGAAACAACCTAAGTGTCCACTGACAGATGAATGAGCAAAAAAGATATGTATATAGATATGCACACACACGCATGCACATGCACACACACACACTGGACTCTTATTCAGCTATAAAAAATGAATGAAATTCTGTCATTTGTGACAACATGGATGAATTGTAAAGATATGCTAAGTAAAAGAAGTCAGACAGAGAAAGATGACTACAATATGATCTCACTTATATGTGGAACATGAAATACCAAACTCATAGAAACAGAGAACAGAGTGGTTGTTGCCAGGGGTGAGTATGAACTTCCCTTGTGTCTGGGGCCTCCAGCTATTCCAGACTAACACACTAATATACACTTATCCTTTAACGATTTGTTAAAATTCTGCTGATTTCTCCTTTACTATGTTTACGGGGGTTAGATCTTTTCCTTGGGATCTACCACAGGTGATAGATACAGTTCATATGTTGGGAAAGGTTTGTCTCTCTTTGAAATTCAGGTTGTGAGTTTGCCATGTGACCTCATCTCTGTGATGGGCTTGTAAAAACTTATTTTATGAGTATTTTATGTGGCTATGTATTTTATGTGGCTTTTTTTTTTCATAGTTGACGGGGAGTAACTTTCCTTTTGGGTTTTTACATATTAAATGGAAGCAAAATTTTCAGTTCTTTGTGTACGAAGTTAAGAATTTATCTCCATCTGTTAGACTATGTTTCTGGTACTTCAATAAAATTTAGTCTGCTTAAAAACAATGATCCATAGTGCAGATAGCTTCTATGAATTCTGCTGTGTATGCCCTTAGCACTTTAAGGATGAGATTTTTATCTCCAAAGATGTTATGCATCTCTGCTTATCCATTCTAATTCTGGCTCTATTGAATAATGGAAATGAAGGATCTGAATGGACAGAGAGAAAATGGAGGGAGAAACAAAGTATAGACAGCAGGGGAGAGATGGTGATTTTGTCCCCATGGAAACCAGTCACTGTGCTGCATCAAATGTCTGCCAGGGTCCTTCATACCCTGGGGGGTCTTACATGCATCTCTAGCCCCATTTTCTGTCCGTTCCTGTCTATGATGACTGCCATATTGTAGCCAAACTAAACTGCTTATCATTTCTCAAACATTCTCCAACTAATTTGCAAATGCTGATTTCCCTTTCTGTAATGCCTTTCCCATCTGTGCACTCCAATCCCCACCCAGCAAATCTCTACTCAGAATTCAAATGTCACCTCTTCTGTGCAGTGTTTCTTGAATCTCGTTTTCCTAAGAGGCTGTTTACGCTCTGTTGTGCCAGTTGCCTTATACTACATTCAGTGGATTATCTGCTCAAAGTTTTGCAAAGATGAAAGCATATAAAACCTTCAAGGGCAAGGCTAAGGATCAGCACAGATCCAGACATACGGCACTAACTACTTATTTGTTAGTGACCAAATAATATTTCTTTTTTGAACAGATGAAAATATGATAAATAAGTTCGTAAGATGGTTATTCTCCGCTTATAAGGATCAAGACCTTGAAGCCTAGGTCCTCCCCTGGGAAGAAAATTCTGGAAGCCATCAGTTATTGTGTACAAAGATACAAAATCTCCCTCGGGGTTTCCCCAAGAGTTCTCAGCTAATCTAAACTTCAAAGAATGGAGTCTGGAGCTAAAAGGCAGCAGGAAAGGACAAACTAGTGGATACTTAGCGAATCCTTTTCCTTAACCCACAGATTTTAGTTTTAGGACCTGTGTGTGTGACTCCACACTTTGAGTGATACAGAATCCCCTGCCTGTGCCTGTGTTCTATAATAAGCTAGCCTTTGGTTTACCAGGATTTATTTGGGGTTCAGTGTCACTATGTCTGCAGTAATGAACTATGTGCCCACTTCATAATACTTTGAAAGAAGCTCATTTGATTGATGGAACATGTAGTAGCCTCTACTCATTCACCAAGTCCAAGCTCAAGATCCACCAATAAGATTTCTATTTTCCAAATCGGACACCCAACTTTCCTCTGTTATGAGGAAATGGAAATAGGATTTGTGTTGCCTTTTGCTTTGAACAGTGGATCTGCAAGTGGTTAAGACTGAAGAATTACCAGACCAAGAGGGAGCTCACGACATTATAAAGCATGGCTGTGTTATCCATTTACCCAGATCATGTTTGAGGCTTTCTGATTTCCTGGGAGTAAATTTTCCTCCTGCTAATAATAAGAGCAATTATTCTGTCTTGAAGAAAACTGCTTAAATGTTTAGTTTTCTTATTCTGGAAATAAAGAAGTATTTATTCCTACAGGGTAAAAATATCCAGCTTTAAGTTTCAGTTGTTCCTGGTTGCGTTATGTATTAGCCTTCCACACACATTTGCTGGGTCCAATACCCTGGAGGAAACAGGCACTCAGAAAATGTGCCTACCGATTACATTCTTTTCTATTTCCTTCCATTTTGAGTCATTCACTTTTGTGAAATTGTTGAGCCCAGTAGAGTAAGCAGCATTGCTGTCCTAATCTTCTATTGCAGACTGAGACATGATTTGAATACACACAGTCATAGAAACAATTAGTCTTAAATATTTCCCCTAACAATTTCACTTATTTCTTTATGGGTTTCCTGTAAAAAAAAAAAAAAAAAATGAAAGCTAGAGAGACAGGGGAAATATATGAACTCCTCAAAGATACGATGAGGAATGAGATCATTTCAAATTGCTCGGAAGAGGAAATATCAAAGTAACCAATTTGGTGTATTCAGGATACAGTGGTTTCCTGGAGAACTAGAATTTAAAAGACATAATGGGCCTTCCCTGGTGGCACAGTGGTTGAGAGTCTGCCTGCCGATGCAGGGGACACGGGTTCGTGCCCCAGTCCGGGAAGATCCCACATGCTGCGGAGCGGCTGGGCCCGTGAGCCATGGTCGCTGGGCCTGCGCGTCCGGAGCCTGTGCTCCACAACGGGAGAGGCCACAACAGTGAGAGGCCCACATACGGCAAAAAAAAAATTAAACATTAAAAAAATTTTAAAAAAAGGCATAATGATAGCAGGATATTCCAAAGGAAGTGACCTGACCATGTGGGGCCCGTATTCTCTGTATTCCTACCTCCTCACACACAGCCCAATTAGGCAGCAAGGGCGAAATGGAGACGAGTGATGCTTTTTCTCCAACAGAGATTGGGTCACTTTTTCATTCATTCTTTTTTCCCCCTATAGGAGGTTGGGAGTTAGAAAGCAAAATCCTTTTAGATAGGAGAGAGTGGTGTGTGTGTGCATGTATCCACTAATGACTAATGAAGCCGTATTTCTTACATTTGGTCCCCTTACTTCAGGTTGGCTAGAATTCAAAACGATTTAAATACTTAAACTGGGTGGGAGATGCAGGCAGTGATTCACAAACTGCTTTCTCTTCCACAGCCCACGTACCTCCAGGCTCGTATATACTGACGGGGTGCTCAGACTCCTTCTAACGTATATACATTTAGGGGCTTCCCTGGTGGTGCAGTGGTTGAGAATCTCCCTGCCGATGCAGGGGACACGGGTTCAAGCCCTGGTCTAGGAAGACCCCACATGCCGCGGAGCAACTAGGCCCGTGAGCCACAACTACTGAGCCTGCGCATCTGGAACCTGTGCTCCGCAACAAGAGAGGCCACGATAGTGAGAGGCCCGCGCACCGCGATGAAGAGTGGCCCCTGCTTCCCACAACTAGAGAAAGCCCTCACACAGAAACAAAGACCCAACACAGCCAAAAATAATAAATAAATAAATAATTTTAAAGTATATACATTTAACCCAAAGACCCAAGATTTCAGTGAGGCCCAGAGAAGCTCTGCTTGACGCTTGGGCCTAGTCCACAGTGGCTTCCTGGTAAGTTCACCTTGTGACAAAAGTGCTTCTTCACTGCTTTTCTCCACAGTTGCTCAGTTATTTTGACTGCTCATGCTGCTACTGGTACACTTTCAGCTTTCTGCCGCTGTCCAAGTTCCTGAAGTCCCTGCATCACCACCACCAACCCAAAAGCATATCTACCAAGAGTTTTTCTCTTGTTCTGTTCTAGTCAACTACTCACTTATTCCTCAGCATGGAAACAATGTTATTTAAAAAATACACTCCAAGAAGCCCCCAGAACCCACAGAGCCCTGCCCAGAAGCTGCAGTGGTGTCATTTTTCACCATGCCAGCTCCAAATCTACCAAATTCTGGGTTTTTATTTCACTTTCCAAAAGGAAGTAAATTTGGTTCCTATACCCTTGCTGAGGACAGCATTTCCTCTTTCTTCCTGCAGTCTGTACCTTGTTTTTAAGAGCTCTTGCTCAAAATAAATGGATGCATAACTCGTGAGGAAGTAACAGTTTAAACCAACGCCAGGTGTAATAGAGCACAAAGGGAAAAGTCTTTGGAACCAGGCTGATTTGGGCAACAAAGATGCTTCTCTAACAATTAAGCCCTTTGAGAAAGTTCCTATTCTGTCTATATTTTATTTTTCTCATCTACAAAATGGGATTAATAAACATGCTCATAAATTAATTATAGCAGATAAATAGGAAAATACATGTGAACACTTAATATGGTACCTGACACATAGTGGTAAGCTTGGTAAATGTTTCATTCCCTTATTTTCTTGTCCCTTTTCCCTACCACCCTCAGACCATTTAAGCTGAGCTCAAAATAAAAATATATACAAGTAATTTAAACACAACTGACAGAGGGAAGCCCAGTGGCTGATCATAAACTATGGAACCACACTTGTGTTGACGTTAATCAATCAGCTTCTTCCAAATATACTCTAGTTATAATTACTATGATTCCTGCCTTGAATTAGATCAATTGCTCTGATTCTATCAAAGAAAAAATGTACTAATATTTTATAAATATATGTGTATATATATATGTGTGTGTGTGTGTGTGTGTGTGTATATATATATATATATATATATATATAAGCACTTAATCCAAAGAGACACATTTAAAGCACTTCTGAACAACACATGTATTCTCTCCAAGAAAACTAGAGACTGGTTAAATTTTGCTTCCTTTCTTAGATGCTTATGAGAACTGACAGAAAACTTTTGCAGTAACCAAAGTTTAATTCTCCCCTGATATTTTCATTTTCTCTACTATTTATTGAGAGAAATATGGCTTAAGTTAGAAAAGTGGTTGGCAATCAGCAAGCAAGTGGGTTCAGGATGTATTCGACTGCACTGTGTGTGGCATCACATCACCTGATCACCCAGCCTCTCCACACTTTCAGAAAGCACAGCTGGGGCTTCCCTGGTGGCGCAGTGGTTGAGAGTCCGCCTGCCGATGCAGGGGATACGGGTTCGTGCCCCGGTCCGGGAAAATCCCACATGCCGCGGAGCGGCTGGGCCCGTGAGCCATGGCCGCTGAGCTTGCGCGTCCGGAGCCTGTGCTCCACAACGGGAGAGGCCACAACAGTGAGAGGCCTGCCTACCGCACAAAAAAAAAAAAAAAAAAAAAAAAAGAAAGCACAGCTGGCAGCAGGTCCCCTGACTATGGGACTCACATTCAACCAACAGTGAGTAAGAACAACTCCCATAATGCACAGACCTTCTGAATTTTAGAGCCGTGAAAAAGGCAATTAAGAATAACAGAAAAGATAATGGCATTTGCAGTGACATGGATGGACCTAGAGATTGTCATACTGAGTGCAGTAAGCCACACAGAGAAAGACAAATACCATATGATATTGCTTATATGTGAAATCTAAAAAAAGGGTACAAATGAACTTATTTACAAAACAGAAATAGAGTCACAAATGTAGAAAACAAACTTATGGTTTCCAAGGGGGAAAGTGGCGGGGGGGATTGGGAGATTGGGATCGACACATACACACTACTATATATAAAATAGATACCTAATAAGAACCTACTGTATAGCACAGGGAACTCTACTCAGTACTCTGTAATGACCTATATGGGGAAAGAATCTAAAAAAAGAGTAGATATATGTATATGTATAACGGATGCACTTTGCTGTACAGCAGAAACTAACAACATTTTAAATCAACTATACTCCAATAAAAATTAATTTAAAAAAAATAACAGAAAAGGGTACAATAGTTTTCAACTTCTGACTCATGCCCACCCGGCAATTACATTTCATAATGCTAGGGCAGCAGGGTGATTCATCGGAGGAAGTTGCATCTCCACTGCTCTGCCCTTTCCCAGGACACTTTGTCCTGGAAGTCTCGAATTTCCAGGGGAAGGGAGAAATTTCAGGGTATATATTTTGCGCAGAAGAAAATCTCTATAAAGAGAAGAGCCTTTTGGTTTTGAAGGCCTTAGACTTATTTTAATGACTAAGCGGATATGTCCAGAGGCAGAGGAGTTTTGGGGATGGGGAGACTCTGATAAGGTGGCATTGGAGCCCCCATATTGGGAAGGAGGGTAAAGGATTTTCTGGGTTTCACAGAGAGTTGTACCTGCCCAAACATAGTTCCTTTGAGGGGCATGAATTCTGGAAGGGGTGTCTGCTTGCTGGCCAGTGAATTTTGAACACAGAGCTCTATAACCATGGCTAGGAGCCTCCTGTGTTCTATCTTGGCTCAGAGGCTAGAAACTTTGGGTGTTGCTGCTGGCATTGGCTAGACCACACGGACCCAAACACAGATCACAACACTGGCTATCAGGGCTCATCCTGTTTCTTAGGATGTTTGAAAAGATGATACAGGTCCCAGGGCTCAGATACAATAAAAGGGGTGGAGATGGAGCCTTGAAAACTGACTAGTACTGAAAATTCCACCAACGTTGGTATTTGGAGATTTCAGCCAATATTTAGAAAACTGACATTATCTGTAATCCAAGCACCATGAAGCAGTTCATTTCTGTTATATAATACAGGCAGACCTCATTTTATTGTATTTCACAGGTGTTGTTGCCTTTTTTTTTTTTTTTTTTTTTTTACAAATTGAAGGTTTGTAGAAACCTTGCATCAAGCAAGTCTGTTGGCACCATTTTTCCACAACATTTGCTCACTTCATGTCTCTGTGTCACATTTTGGAGTTTCTCACAGTATTTCAAAATTTTAAATTATTATTATATATGTTATGGTCACCTGTGAACAGTGATCTTTGATGTTACTACTATGACCCACTGAATGCTTAGACGGTGGTTAGCATTTTTTAGCAATAAAGTATTTTTAAATTAATGTATATACTTTTTTTAGTCATAATGCTATTACACACAATAGATTACAGTATACTGTAAATAAAACTTTTGTATGCACTGGGAAACCAAAAAC
Organism: Hyperoodon ampullatus; assembly: GCF_949752795.1. Taxonomy (NCBI): domain Eukaryota; kingdom Metazoa; phylum Chordata; class Mammalia; order Artiodactyla; family Ziphiidae; genus Hyperoodon; species Hyperoodon ampullatus. Next base: position 18,351,277 of record NC_136933.1, read on the forward strand.
ATGTATGTCACTCGCTTTATTGGGTTGCTCTGGAACCGAACCCACAATGTCTCCCAGGTACATCTGTAGTTTTAAAGAGGATTAATTCAGCCAGAAAGTTCTTAGTGCTCTAGAGGTATCTGGCTCAACGTACTTATTTTCATTCTATTTTAATAAAAGAAAGTAGGCCAAGTAAATTGCTCTCTTATCAATGTTAAGTGCCTTTCTCTTCTATATGTTGGAAAACCAATATTGCCTTGCAGAAGGCAATGCAGTGACTTATGATATATTAGTGTGCTCTCCTGTTAAGAAATATTTGTAATGTGAATTCTGGCATTTGAAGTGAATAGACTAATGCTTTACTTATACTATAATTGCATAAAATAGAAAAAGACAAATATTCTTTGCCGTTGGCTGGTGGGAAGCAGACCACAGGAGAAAATAGCATCCCACTATTTATTTTATCTTAAACACAACAATGATCACAAAAACTTTCCCTTGCCTCCTCTGGCTTCCACTCTCTCCTCTCCCTCCTTTTGTACAAAAACTACTCAAGAGAATTGTCTATAACCCTTGTCTGTCCCTTCCAACTCTCTTCCCCACAGCACTGAATCTCACCTGCTCATGTGAAGGTCACAAATGTCCTCCATTGCTAAATCAAACGACCAGTTCTGTGTCCCCATATTTCTTGACCTAACAGCAGCATTGAACTCAGCCATCATCCTCCCTGACCTTTTTTTTTTTTTCTTGTGGTACGCGGGCCTCTCACTGTTGTGGCCTCTCCCGTTGCGGAGCACAGGCTCCGGACGCGCAGGCTCAGCGGCCATGGCTCACGGGCCCAGACGCTCCAAGGCATGTGGGATCTTCCCGGACCAGGGCACGAACCCGTGGCCCCTGCATCCACCAGGGAAGCCCCCCCACCCGACCTTTGATACACTATTTTCACTCGGCCTCCACACAACATTCTTACCTGGTTTTTCTCTTGCCTCTCTGACATTTCTGCTCAGTCTCTGCTAGTTCTTTCTCACCTCCCAACCTCTAAATGTTGGAGTATTTAGATCTCAATTCTGAATCCCTCTCTTTTCCCTACCTACACTTGTCATTTTGGTGATCTCATGCAGTAGCTTGGTTTTTAATAACATCAAAATGCTGATGACTCCTAAACATCTGTCTTCAACCTGGCCCTCTTCTCCTGAATTTGAGGCTTTAAATCCTACTGCCTTCTCAACACCTCTGCTTGGATGCCCGATAGGCATCACAAACAAATATGGGTTGATTAAAGAAGGAATACTAGGGGCTTCCCCGGTGGCGCAGTGGTTGAGAGTCCGCCTGCCGATACAGGGGACACGGGTTCGTGCCCCGGTCTGGGAAAGATCCCACATGCCGCGGAGCGGCTGGGCCCGTGAGCCATGGCCGCTGAGCCTGCGTGTCTGGAGCCTGTGCTCCGCAATGGGAGAGGCCACAGCAGTGAGAGGCCCGCGTACCGAAAAAAAAAAAAAAAAAAAGGGAATACTAAATACTCCAAGTAAGGAACTCTGATTTACTGGGACTTAGAGGAGAATGAAGAATGTGTTCATTTATTCAACAAATACGGGCCAGGCTCTGTTCTAGGCACTGGAGAAACAGCAAAGAATAAAATAGGCAAGATGCTACTCCCATGAAATTTGCTTTATAGTGGGGGCGAGGAGGGGTGGGAGAGGAACCAAGAATAAATTAAGCAAATGAAGAGATGATATGGTAAATGGAGATAGCGCTCTAATAATGCAAGGGATGGAGAGTAAGTGAAGTGTCATCTATTTTACATAAGATGATCAGAGGCAACCTGTATGAGGGGATGGGGTTTTAGTAAAGGTTTGAAGAAAGGCAGGGGAAGAGTCTTGCAACTTCCTAGAGAAAGAGGTTTCCAGGCAGAGCACAGGCACGACAGTGGTTGGAAAGAAATAGACTGCTTAGTGTGTTTGTAAAACACAGTGCCTACTATACAATTCTCAACTGCTGTTTGGATTTGTTCCCTTCTCTATTCCCACATGCTTACTAAAATAGGGAGCTCTTTGCAAAAGTATCCAGCACATCTATGAATTATATAATTTTAAAGATGATTATTTCATTTACATACTATATTCTCTTTGGTTTTACTTTTTAGAAAATCAATTGTTTACGTAAAAATGGGAACACAAAATGACAGCCCAAGCCATCTTAATGGAAGCATCAATGAAAACCCAGCATGATACTGTCTGTGGATACACCATGCTGTAGATGAGTCTGAACATAAATATACAGGCTCATTTCTTTTTCTGTGAATAGTTCAGCACAAGATGTTTTCTTGAAGGAAGAATATTTGTCATGCTGTGTTTATGACCATAAAAATGGATTTGGACAGTTTCTTACTTTCTTTTCTCCTCTCAAGTACAATTTAACTTAACTGAAATCAGAATATTCCAATCTATCTTTTTATACAAAGTATCCTATTTTGTTATTATTTAATTTAGAGTTGCATTCTCTTGTGACTATTCTTTCTATGTTCAAATCTCATTGCCTTGTGAAGCGCTTTTTGTTGGTTACTTTGAAGTGTTTGGAGACTATTACTGAAGAAACCAGTTGGCTCTATATTTCAGTGCTGAAAAAAAGCTGTCCTCACCTTTATGGGAAAGTCATTTACTTAGATAAAGCATAAAGCCAAAGGAAGAATGTGTAAACTTCCTTGCCAGGCAGTGAGTTTGGCCAGATCACACCAAACAATCAATGGATTGAAATATTGTCCAGCCAAATGGTCCAGTTTCCTATATTAATAAAGATGATTAGAAGAGATTTTCTATCCTAATGAAGATAGACTAATTCAAATAAAAGCGTTGAACTAGTTGTTTGTATTTAGAGCCTCTGTTTCTTAAATTCGTGGCTCTGGCTAGTTCTTTGATTCCTCATGTCTTGCTTTATGGTACCTTAATAAAAATAGTCTGTATATTACTTCTTCTTGGTACTTTATGCTGCAGAGTTTTTTTAAAAAAAGACTAATGAAGAGCATTGCTACTAAATTTCTCTTTATGTGTCTTTTGAGTTATTAAGTTAAAATGGCCCTCAGTTCTCTGTAGTGATAATTATTAAAATCTCCATTTTCAAGGTTAAGAAAGTAATAATTAAGACTAACCAGTAGACTCCTAGATAATAAATAATAAATGGTACTTTACAACAAATAGGAGGTAAATGCATATTTTAGAAAGTTAACATTGAGCATGTTGACTTTATCTATATAGGCCCTCCAGCCCTTATTTTATAATAAATTCCCACTCACGAACAGCAACAAGACAATTTTTGCCTTATATATGTCTTTGTGGCCAAATCACTGATTTGATATGCAACCCCTTCTGCTCAATTAATACATATGATTTCATTCTACCTTCCAAGTTCTGAAAGCACACGGTGGGGCTGGCACTGTGTATGGTACCAGTTCATACACTAGGAAATATTGAAGTATTATACCCAGTGATTAGTTATATTTACCAATAATACTTAGCTTACTAGGGTCTACTGCAGTATTTTAATTCCATTCCCACGCTGGGAAAATGTATTTGAAATCACAGAATGAGAAGAAAAAAACAAATCAGAGCAATTATTAAGATCTGTAAGGGGGGAGGGATAAATTGGGAGACTGGGATTGACATATAAACACACTACTATATATAAAATAGATAACCAACAAGGACCTGTTTGCTGTATAGCACAGAAAACTCTATTCAATGCTCTGTAATGACTACATGGGAACAGAATATAAAAAAGTGTGGATAACTGATTCACTATTCTGTACAGCAGAAACTAACACAACATTGTAAAGCAATTATACTCCAATAACAATTAATTTTTAAAAAGTTACACAGATTGTTCCAGGCTTTCTCCTCATTCTCCCTACTCAAAAGGATTCTGGCTTTGCCTGGCACTGTCTCTTATTGGTCCCTACCTTTCATAGTAACTTTTTTTTTTAAATTGGAGTATAATTGCTTTACAATGGTGTGTTAGTTTCTGCTTTCATGGTAACATTTGACAGTTTTTTTAAAACTCCTGTGAGATAGAATTTGGAGAAGCTGGGGGAAAGGAGCAGCAATACAAGGACAAAAGTTCCTGAGAGCAGGATTGGGGAAGGCCCTCACTTCTCATGTACCCCAGGGCAGGTGTCCAAATCTCTCTCCACTGTGCTGCTCTGGCCAAAGCCAGCTCTGACTAGTCCAATCTGGTCCAGAACCCCAATTGGTGCCTGTGGCTGAAGAAAAAATGAAGTCATATTTACTTTCTCATTCTAAGTGTTTCTTGCAAATCTCCAGTTGGGCTCAACCCTGCCTTTCGATCATTTACTTCCCCTAGTCAGTGAACTCCTCCTTTCCAGACCATCAACATCCCCTTCACAACCTCACTCTCAGCAGATGAATATGTTTCTTATTTTGTTTAAAAGCTGAGACAATTAGAAAAGAATATTCTTATCCTTCCTCTATCAACACTACACACCTGCCTCTGGACCCGTGACCCAGGGACAACTTCCCCGGGAGAATGCACGGTGCACCTCAGGCTGCTGCAATGTCACGCCGGCCTCTGCCCCCGCAGGCTCACCCAGCATCCGTATCCCACCCACCCCCGGCCTGCGTGAGCCAGAGCCCCCTAATCAGTTCCTCCTTTAACCCCTTCCTGTCTGAGCGAAAAACAGACGCCCTCAGGCTACCTACAGTCAGAGGCAGGTCCAAATCCAAACGTGAACCCCGGTGCAAACAAAGAAGAGAAAGGGAAATCTCTCCCAGCAGCCTCAGGAGGACCGTATTAAATCTCCACAATCAACTTGATGTACCCTGCATCTGTGGAATACCTGAATAGACAACAAATCATCCCAAATTGAGGAGGTGGACTTTGGGAGCAATGATATATATATATTTTTTCCCCTTTTTTCTCTTTTTGTGAGTGTGCATGTGTATGCTTCTGTGTGTGATTTTGTCTGTACAGCTTTGTTTTTACCATTTGTCCCAGGGTTCTGTCTATAGGTTCTGTTTTCTTTTTTTTTTTTTTATTACTTTAAAAAACTTTTTTCTGGGCTTCCCTGGTGGCGCAGTGGTTGGGAGTCCGCCTGCCGATGCAGGGGACACGGGTTCATGCCCCGGTCCGGGAAGATCCCACGTGCCATGGAGCGGCTGGGCCCGTGAGCCATGGCCGCTGAGCCTGCGCGTCCGGAGCCTGTGCTCCACAGCGGGAGAGGCCACAACAGTGAGAGGCCCGCGTACCACAAAAAAAAAAAAAAAAAAAAAAAAAACTTTTTTCTACAAAAAAATTTTTTTCTTAATAAGTATATTTTATTTTATATTTTAATAACTTTATCTTATTTTATTTTCCTTCATTTTATTTTATCTTTTTCTTTCTATCTTTCTTTTTTTTTCCACCCTTTTATTCTGAGCTGTGTGGATGACAGGCTCTTGGTGCTCAAGCCAGACATCAGGGCTGTGCCACTTAGATGGAAGAGCCAGGACACTGGTCCACAAGAGGCCTCCCAGCTCCACGTAATATCAAATAGCAAAAATCTCCCAGAGATCTCCATCTGAATGCCAAGACCCAGCTCCACTCAAAGACCAGCAAGCTACAGTGCTGGATACCCTATGCCAAACAGCTAGCAAGACAGGAACACAACCCCACACATTAGCAGAGAGGCTGCCTAAAATCATAATAAGGCCACAGACACCCCAAAACACACCACCAGAGGTGAACATGCCCACTATAAAGACATGATCCAGCCTCATCCACCAGAACACAGGCACTAGTCGCCTCCACCAGGAAGCCTACACAACCCACTGAACCAACTTTAGCCACTGGGGACAGACACCAAAAACAACAGAAACTACGAACCTGCAGCCTGCGAAAAGGAGACACCAAACACAGTAAGTTAAGCAAAATGAGAAAAGAGAGAAACACACAGCTGATGAAGTAGCAAGGCAAAAACCCACCAGACCTAACAAATGAAGAAGAAATAGGCAGTCTACCTGAAAAAGAATTTAGAATAATGATAGTAAAGATGATCCCAAAACTTGGAAATAAAATGGAGAAAATACAAGAAACGTTTAACAAGGACCTAGAAGAAGTAAAGAGCAAACAAACAGTGATGAACAACACAATAAATAAAATTAAACATTCTCTAGAAGGGATCAGTAGCAGAATAACTGAGGCAGAAGAACGGATAAGTGACCTGGAAGATAAAATAGTGGAAATAATTACTGCAGAGCAGAATAAAGAAAAAAGAATGAAAAGAATTGAGGACAGTCTCAGAGGCCTCTGGGACAACATTAAACGCACCAACATTAGAATTATAGGGGTCCCAGAAGAAGAAGAAGAGAAAAAGAAAGGGACTGGGAAAATATTTGAAGAGATTATAATTGAAAACTTCCCTAATATGGGAAAGGAAATAGTCAATCAAGTCCAGGAAGGACAGAGAGTCCCATACAGGATAAATCCAAGGAAAAACATGCCAAGACACATATTAATCATACTATTAAAAATTAAATACAAAGAACAAATATTAAAAGCAGCAAGGGGAAAACAACAAATAACATACAAGGGAATCCCCATAAGGTTAACAGCTGATCTTTCAGCAGAAACTCTGCAAGCCAGAGGAAGTGGCAGGACATATTTAAAGTGATGAAAGAGAAAAACCTACAACCAAGATTACTCTACCCAGCAAGGATCTCATTCAGATTTGATGGAGAAATAAAAACCTTTACATACAAGCAAAAGCTAAGAGAATTCAGCACCACCAAACCAGCTTTACAACAAATGCTAAAGGAACTTTTCTAGGCAGGAAACACAAGAGAAGGAAAAGACATACAATAACAAACCCAAAACAATTAAAAAAATGGTAATAGGAATATACATGTCGATAATTACCTTAAATGTAAATGGATTAAATGCTCCAACCAAAAGACATAGATTGGCTGAAAGGATACAAAAACAAGACCCGTATATACACTATCTACAAGAGACCCACCTTCAGACCTAGGGACACATACAGACTGAAAGTGAGGGGATGGAAAAAGATACTCCATGCAAATGGAAATCAAAAGAAAACTGGAGTAGCAATTCACACATCAGAGAAAATAGACTTTAAAACAAAGACTATTAGAAGAGACAAAGAAGGACACTACATAATGATCAAGGGATCAATCCAAGAAGAAGATAAAAGAATTGTAAATATTTATGCACCCAACATAAGAGCACCTCAATACATAAGGCAAATGTTAACAGCCATAAAAGGGGAAATTGACAGTAACATGATCATAGTAGGGGACTTTAACACCCCACTTTCACCAATGGACAAATCATCGAAAAGGAAAATAAATAAGGAAACACAAGCTTTAAATATTACATTGAACAAGATGGACTTGATAGATATTTATAGGACATTCCAACAAAAAACAACAGAATACACATTCTTCTCAAGTGCTCATGGAACATTCTCCAGGATAGATCATATCTTGGGTTACAATTCAACCCTGGTAAATTTAAGAAAATTGAAATCATATCAAGTATCTTTTCCGACCACAACGCTATCAGACTAGTTATCAATTACAGGAAAAAATCTGTAAAAATACAAACACATGGAGACTAAACAACACACTATTTAAAAAGCAAGAGATAAAAAAAAAAAACCCCAAGGGATCACTGAAGAAATCAAAGAAGAAATCAAAAAATACTTAGAAACAAATGACAATGAAAACACAATGACCCAAAACGTATGGGATGCAGAAAAAGCAGTTCTAAGAGGGAAGTTTATAGCTATAAAATCCTACCTTAAGAAACAAGAAACATCTCAAATAACCTAACCTAACAGCTAAAGCAGTTAGAGAAAGAAGAACAGAAAAACCCCAAAGTTAGCAGAAGGAAAGAAATCATAAAGATCAGATCAGAAATAAATAAAAAAGAAATGAAGGAAACGATAGCAAAGATCAATAAAACTAAAAGCTGGTTCTTTGAGAAGATAAACAAAATTGATAAACCATTAGCCAGACTTCTCAAGTAAAAAAGGGAGAAGACTCAAATCAATAGAATTAGAAATGAAAAAGGAGAAGTAACAACTGACACTGCAGAAATACAAAGGATCATGAGAGATTACTACAAGCAACTCTATGCCAGTAAAATGGACAACCTGGAAGAAACGGACAAATTCTTAGAAATGTACAACCTGCCGAGACTGAACCAGGAAGAAATAGAAAATAGGAACAGACCAACCACAAACACTGAAATTGAAACTGTGATTCAAAATCTTCCAAAACAAAAAAGCCCAGGACCAGATGGCTTAATGGGCAAATTCTATCAAACATTTAGAGAGGAGCTAACACCTACACTTCTCAAATTCTTCCAAAATGTAGCAGAGGGAGGAACACTCCCAAACTCATTCTACGAGGCCACCATCACCCTGATACCAAAACCAGACAAGATGTGACAAAGAAAGAAAACTACAGGCCAATATCACTGATGAACATAGATGCAAAAATCCTCAACAAAATACTAGCAAACAGAATCCAACAGCATATTAAAAGGATCATACACCATGATCAAGTGGGGTTTATCCCAGGAATACAAGGATTCTTCAATATACACAAATTGATCAATGTGATACACCATATTAACAAACTGAAGGAGAAAAACCATATGATCATCTCAATAGACACAGAAAAAGCTTTTGACAAAATTCAACACCCATTTATGATAAAAACCCTGCAGAAAGTAGGCATAGAGGGAACTTTCCTCAACATAATAAAGGCCATATATGACAAACCCACAGCCAACATCATCCTCAATGATGAAAAACTGAAACCATTTCCACTAAGATCAGGAACAAGACAAGGTTGCCCACTCTCACAACTATTATTCAACATAGTTTTGGAAATTTTAGCCACAGCCATCAGAGAACAAAAAGAAATAAAAGGAATCCAAATTGGAAAAGAAGAAGTAAAGCTGTCACTGTTTGCAGATGACATGATACTATATGTAGAGAACCGTAATGATTCTACCAGAAAAGCACTAGAGCTAATCATAGAATTTGGTAAAATGGCAGGATACAAAATTAATGCACAGAAATCTCTTTCATTTGTATACACTAATGATGAAAAATCTGAAAGTGAAATTAAGAAAACACTCCCATTTACCACTGCAACAAAAAGAATAAAATATCTAGGGATAAACCTACCTAAGGAGACAAAAGACCTGTATGCGGAAAATTATGACACTGATGAAAGAAATTAAAGATGATACAAATAGATGGAGAGATATACCATGTTTTTGGATTGGAATAATCAACATTGTGAAAATGACTCTACTACCCAAGCAATCTACAGGTTAAATGCAATCCCTATCAAACTACCAATGGCATTTTTCACAGAACTAGAACAAAAAATTTCACAATTTGTATGGAAACACAAAAGACCCTGAATAGCCAAAGCAATATTGAGAATGAAAAATGGAGCTGGAGCAATCAGGCTACCTGACTTCAGCATATACTACAAATCTACATTAATCAACACAGTATGGTACTGGCACAAAAACAGAAATATAAATCAATGGAACAGGATAGAAAGCCCAGAGATAAACCTATGCACATATGGTCAGCTTATCTTTGATAAAGGAGGCAAGAATATACAGTGGAAAAAAGATAGCCTCTTCAATAAGTGGTGCTGGGAAAAATGGACAGCTACATGTCAAAGAATGAAATTAGAACACTCCATAACACCATATAAAAAAATAAACTCAAAATGGATTAAAGACCTAAATGAAAGGCCAGAAACTATCAAACTCTTAGAGGAAAACATAGGCAGAACACTTTATGACATAAATCACAGCAAGATCCTTTTTGACCCACCTCCTAGAGAAATGGAAATAAAAAGAAAAATAAGCAAATGGGACCTAATGAAACTTAAAAGCCTTTGCACAGGAAAGGAAACCATAAACAAAATGAAAAGACACCCCTCAGAATGGGAGAAAATATTTGCAAATGAAGCAACTGACAAAGGATTAATCTCCAAAATTCACAAGCAGCTCATACAGCTCAATATCAAAAAAACAAACAACCCAATCCAAAAATGGGCAGAAGACCTAAATAGACATTTCTCCAAAGAAGATATAAAGATTGCCAACAAACACATGAAAGAATGCTCAACATCATTAGTTATTAGAGAAATGCAAACCAAAACTACAATGAGATATCATCTCACTTGGTCAGAATGGCCATCATCAAAAAATCTACAAACAATAAATCCTGAAGAGGGTATGGAGAAAAGGTAATCCTCTTGCACTGTTGGTGGGAATGTAAATTGATACAGCCACTATGGAGAATAGTATGGAGGTTCCTTAAAAAGCTAAAAATAGAACTACCATATGACCCAGCAATCCCACTACTGGGCATACACCCTGAGAAAACCATAATTCAAAAAGAGTCATGTACCACAATGTTCATTGCAGCTCTATTTACAATAGCCAGGACATGGAAGCAACCAAAGTGTCCATCGACAGATGAATGGATAAAGGAGAAGTGGCACATATATACAATGGAATATTACTCAGCCATAAAAAGAAATGAAATTGAGTTATTTGTAGTGAGGTGGATGGACCTAGAGTCAGTCATATGGAGTGAAGTAAGTCAGGAAGAGAAAAGCAAATACCATATGCTAACACATATATATGGAATCTAAAAAAAAAAAAAAAAAAAAAAAACGGTCATGAAGAACCTAGGGGCAAGATGGGAATAAAGACACAGACCTACTAGAGAATGGACTTGAGGATGGGGGAGTGGGAAGGGCAAGCTGAGACAAAGTGAGAGAGTGGCATGGACATATATACACTACCAAACATAAAATAGCTAGCTAGTGGGAAGCAGCTGCATAGCACAGGGAAATCAGCTCGGTGCTTTGTGACCACCTAAAGGGGTGGGATAGGGAGGGTGGGAGGGAGGGAGACGCAAGAGGAAAGAGATATGGGGACATATGTATATGTATAACTGTTTCACTTTGTTATAAAGCAGAAACTAACCTGCCATTGTAAAGCAATTATACTACAATAAAGATGTTAAAAAATTTAAAAAAAAGAAACTAGATCAAGACAGCATTAAACAGAAGAAAAAAATGTATTATACACTTGACCTTGACGTTTGTTTGTGTGTTTCTATATCTATATGTAAAGATGTATTGATTAATTTCCAGTGGCTCTTCTCTTCCTTTTCTGCCACCTTTAGGTTTCTATTCTGATTTGTTTTGCTAGGATACATTGCTACATTTTTTCATATGGAGTACTTGGATGAGAGTTTCCCTTGCAGTTTCTCAAACATTTTTTCTTTAACCCTGAAATGAAATAAAGAATCTTGGCTGGTCTTTGTTGATCTAGTATTCTTGAGTTGCATCATTTTTCTCACAGTGGTTGGTAGCTGCTCTTTCACTGGCTTCTGGCTTCCACTGTTGTAGATGAGAATTCTGTTTTGTTTTTTTTTAAACACTTAATCTTTTAACATTTTCTGTCTTTTTCACCCCTCTTAGAGTTCAGAAATTTTACAGAATGTCTCTAGGTGTCATCTCTTATCTCATTAATCTGACCTGGCATTCATAAAGCCCAGTTAATCTGTGGCATCAAGTTTTTAGTTCAGGGAAAAAATGTCCCATTATTTGTCTTTTTATTGACTCCACACCACCTGTCTTTTTTTCTCTTCCTGGTAGTTCTTTTAATCTTATATTAAGTCGCCTGTTGTATCCTCCAAGATTAGTTTTTCTTTTCTCTCATGGTTTTGCTTTGATTTCTCTGTTATTTTTTCCTCCATGCTTTGAAATATGTTTTGTATTTGATCTTCCAGGACACACATTTCAGTAGTAAACATTCTCTCTTTCAACTCATTCCTGAATTGTTTAGTTGATAAATCACATTGTTCACCTACAAATATCTCTTTTTTAGGCATTTGCTATACGTGGATCTCCTTACAAACTCTTATTCTTTTGAACCAAATGGTCATCTGTATCCCTCAGTAGCTTTCCCTCTCTGGATAAACATCCTGATTGTGCCGGCCATTTTTCTTTGAATGTTGGTCTCTTTTAGACAGGGTGCTATTTTTTTGTTGTTGGATTGCTATGTTTCAGGCCACAAATGAGAGCATCCCCACAGGCAGAGGAAGTCAACACCATCTCCTCCCTACAGACAGACAGCACAGAAACAGATGGGCTGTCATGCCCTCCAAAGGCCCATGCGGGAAGTCACCAGAAAGGGAGATTTCCTTGTATCTCCCAGCCTTGGGAATAACCTGCTCAGCAATCCACTTCTCTAGCTCCCTAGAAGCCTTTTTAGGGCCAGAGAGATCAGTTTTCTGCCAAGGATACAAAGTTTCTCCCTAGTCCTCATTACTAGGACCCCAGAGGTACCCAGACCTTTCTTGGCCATCAGAGTGTTTGGGCCCAGAAGTCATTTGCTCACTAGTTACACTCTCATCCTTTATCTTGCTCTATTTTTATTAGGTCACTTACTTAGATGTCTATTGTCTGACTCTCTCATCAGAATAAGAGCTCCATGAGGGCCAAGGCTCTGCGTGGTTCCTGGTTCTCTGTCCAGTGCTTGGCACAGATACTGTGTGTTCCACAATTATTTTTGAAATGTTAGTAAATTAAGGAATGAGGCTAATTTGGGAAGAAAAGACCAGAGCAGCTATAAGAGAGCAAGAGAGATGGATAGGTGTGGAACAAGTGATGAAAAGACATTGCCATGGAGAACATGTTGAAGAAATGTATAGAAGTACGTGAAAAATGTTGAGATTTCCTGATGTTGTTGTCTTTTTCTTTCTACAACATTCCTCTCTGGACTTTGGCTTCAATAAGACTACCAATATGATTAAACTGATCCGACTGTCTTTATATGATTTGTATATGATTTCAAGTGTAAAAGGGAAGCATTACTGTATTTATGTGTAATCAGTCTATGCTAATGAAAAACTTTCATATGGTGACACTGTCAAATCACAGATTTGACCTGAGACTTCAACTTGTTTGGTAGTAGAAACAGGCTTAGTAAATAATCAAATTCACAAGATACATAGATGCACTTACATCAACTATAGTGTTTGGGGGAGAGGAACATGCTTCTAAAGATTGGGTATTATAGGGCTTTCCCTGGTGGTGCAGTGGTTAAGAATCCGCCTGCCTATGCAGGGGACATGGGTTCAATCCCTGGTCCAGGAAGATCCCACACACCATGGAGCAACTAAGGCCATGCACCACAATTACTGAGCCTGTGTTCTAGAGCCTGCAAGCCACAACTACTGAAGCCCACGTGCCACAGCTACTGAAGCCCACATGCCTAGAGCCCATGCTCTGCAACAAGAGAAGTCACCGCAATGAGAAGCCTGTGTACCACAACAGTTAGTAGCCCCTGTTCACTGCAACTAGAGAAAGCCTGCATGTAGCAACGAAGACCCAACGCAGCCAAAATTAAATTAATTAATTAATTAAAAAAAAAAGTTTGGGTATTATATGGGTACAAACAAAAGAAAGAAAGGAATGGAAACTCCAGAAGAAAAAATTTTGAAGAGTTACAGGAAAGGATATTGTTTCTCTTTCTCTGGAGCACAATGCATAATTTACCCTACTAAGCGGGGGCAGATCAGGAAAAAATCAGGAAAGATTTATCTTGCCTTGCTTTTTAAAGCACACTAGAAAAAATTCAAATTTTTAAAGTCTTAGGTGATATTCATTTGAAAGGCTTAAAACAGATAAAAGAATATTAGAAAAAAGTTTTCTAAATAATTTGCATAAAACCTACAATTGTGTGAATTCACTTAATTTTTACTTAATATCTGCCTGGAGAAAAATAGTAGAAAGAAAGAAAGGTGACACGAAGATCAAACTAATTCAGTAGGTAAATACATCATGTTAGAAACACCTAGAAAAACTCCGAATTAATGCACTGATCAGCTAAGCCAGGTATTCTAAACACAAAGTTCTCAGACTTTTTATATATCTTCAAATTATATATTTGTACATGTGTACATATATGTATATGTATATATACACGTACACACACATAACAGAGACTATGTAGATATCCTTTTTTTTTTTTTTTTGCGGTACGTGGGCCTCTCACCGTCGCGGCCTCTCCCGTTGCGGAGCACAGGCTCCGGACGCGCAGGCTCAGCGGCCATGGCTCACGGGCCCAGCCACTCCGCGGCATGTGGGATCTTCCCGGACCGGGGCACGAACCCGCGTCCCCTGCATCGGCAGGCAGACTCTCAACCACTGCACCAACAGGGAAGCCCAGGTATCCTTTCTTAAACGAAAGATTTTGAGCCAGATGTCTCCCTATAAAAAATGTAAAATCTGAACATACTTATAAAGTTCATGCATATTATTTATAGAGTGATATTAAAGCAAAGGAATAAAAAGAGGTCTAAGCGTGAGGAGACCTGTTCTAGCCCTGATTTGTGTACAGTTTTATTTCATAACATTTGGGCGTCTTAGATTTCCTTTTATAGAATGAGGATGATAACTATATGATCCTATTGTTCTCCAATTATAGAATTTTAATGACTAGAATGAATTTTGTCTTAAAAAATCACTGACACATTTAATCATAATTGCAGAATTCATGTGTGTATGCGTGAGCATATACATATATGTATATTCATTAGTGTTTACCAAAGTGAAGTCTTCAAAGTGTTAAATTGGACTCAAGGCAGTTACATGTTTATGAAGTCATCTATTGTTTTAAGCACCTGAGGGATCTCGTGAGAACCTATTGTTTTGACAGCAAGGAAATGGGGAACACTCAGGTGTTTGACATCTTTGTCACAGTGCTACAAGTTCTGTAGGATCGTCTAGCTTATTATCTGAAGCAATGAACTACATTGGTGAACCTCAGCACATAAAACGGGTTGCATTTATTGTATCAATATATTATGCACATCAGTGATGCTCAAAAAAACACGGTTCTCTTTCCCAAGAGTTTATATGCTTACGTATATTACCCAGGCAAATAGCTATATTGCTTTGAAAGTAAGTCTGAGTCATTCTCAGTTTTATCAATTTAAACTTTTTCATAGACTTGGATAGTTGTTAGAGCACTGTCATTTGTAGATTTACAAGCCATCAGTAATTTGTTCTTAAAGTTGCAGGTTTTCTCCCTAAATATCTCCTTTATTCTTCTAGAGTAAATTAACAATGAATGCATTGTGTGGTTCCATTCTTGTATAAAATAGAACTTGATGATTATATTGTAATGAGGGCTGTGGTTTCGATGTGTGAGCAAAGTAATTGCTCAGGAACCCTTTTGCAGTTGTATTCAAATCAGATTAAATATCTGAATACACCAGAAAAATAAGAGGACAATTTTCAACCATTCTTAGTCACTGAATAAATAGAAAGGAAAATGAAATTGTGCTTATCAACCTTATAATTATGTCTCTACTGCTGAGGTATCCCAAAAGGTGCAATTAAAAGATAACTATACAGAAAATAATGGCTTAATTTAATATTGAAATAGAAATACAATGATTCTGAGTATTCAGAAAGTGGATTTGTTTCTCCGTTCTTCCTCACAGCCATCTGCCCAGTGGATAAAGTCTTCTCTGAACTAAATGAGCATTAATGAGAGATGCCCTTCAGATGGAATTACAGAGTTTCTGACAGAGCCCCTGACAGAGCCCAGGATTCCGAGAACATCAAACTTTATGTCAGAAATATAAGAGGACTCTTACTTTTCTTTACTCTTTTTCCTTTTGAATATATGTTCTCTACCTTCAGAAGTGTAAGGATGAGACCATAATAGTAAAATATACTTAGTTATTCTCGGTCTGTTAGTTCTCTGTTTCTGCTCTAACAAATGGCCACAATTTAGTGACTGAAAATGACACACATTATGTTATAGTTCTTTACATTAGACGTTTGAAATGGATCTTACTGGGTTAAAGTCCAAGGGTTGACAGGGCTGCATTCCTCCTAGAATTTCTAGGAGAGAATCGTTTTCCTTCTCCTTTCCAGCTTCCAGGGACCCACTGCATTCCTTGGCCCACATTCCCTTCCTGTACCTTCAAAGTCAGCAACAATAGGCTGAGTGCTTTCCAAGTGGTTGTGTTTCTCAACTTGCTGTTTGCTTTTCAATCTATTTATGATGTTTTCAAGGCACAGATATTTTTATATCTGCCTAGTCACATATATTGACCTTAAAAATGTATTCATTGTTCATATGTCTACAAATTAGTTTATAATTATGTGCTAGCTAAACATTTTCCACTATTTTTTTCAAATTTTTATGGCTTGTTTTTAGTTTTAACTAAAATACACATTTTTGTACATTTGTATTTATAATTGCAACTATTTAAATAATTTTTTTCAATTTACTTTCTTGATTTATTTATTGAACAATGCAGCCCACCCACAGTAATTTGTAAGTCTTGACTTATCATCTATGTGGCAAGGTATAAACACTAAGTAATCTTTTGTAATCATGAAGTTTGTAGTTACTTGGGAAAATTGATTATAAACAGTTAAATGTTTTAAGAAAGTAGAAATGTATCACATATTTTCAATTTTGGTTAATAGTCAAAAAGAAACAGGAAAGAATAAAATTAGTTCCCATATTTTAATGTTATTTTAACTTATTCTAATTATTTTGAAAAGTAAGCATTTTTCAAATTCATTTCGGCAGAACAGTGTACTATGAAAAAACTGACGTTTTTACTCAAGTAACTTTGAAAATGTTGATTTAGTTCATCAGGATTATTTACTGTAACTGCTATCAGAGTCTTTAATATGCTCATATTTTGTGAATCTTTAAGGAAATGAAACATGAGGTGATATTTTCTGAACTTGGCTATGGAATCCTTTCTCAAAAGGAGCCTTGTTCGTGAATGAATCACACTTTGTGAATAATGCTAGATAACAGTCATTATTCTTTTGATCAGTGATAAAGGTTAAACAGTTTTCAAATTACTTGTATTTTATTTCATATAATGTGAAGCACATATTTCCTAGATATACCATATACTGAAAAACTGAAAGAAATTTAGGGCCAAAGCTGCTTATATAAGAATAGTGTTAGACATCTAATTTGCTTGATTTCTGACTTCCTTTTAGGTCTGTCACCTTGTTAAGTAAACTGTATTGTTTTCACATGTTCAGCTGTAATTATTTATTGTGTCTTTCACAGCACCTAATACAGTTCCTCATGTGTGATTTGTACACAATAAATATATAATGCATCTTTTTTTTTTTTTGCCAGACACATAGTAGGGATCTAAAAATCACTCATCCCATTAACTAATGGGATTACACTACCATTCCATCTTAATCTGTTCATTTCTCGAATTTTTGTTCACATTATTTCAGACAGGATGCTAGGCTAACATTGTGACGATTCATTCTATGTGTAGTCTCCTCTTTACAATCCTAGTAGGAGAGAGAAGAGTTGAATACAACCTACTAACACTGGGTGGAACATGTCATGTTTGGCTGCCATTTTCCTTCATTTTCCAGGTTTAGTACCTCAGCCGACTGTGGAGTCATTCACAACCAAATATTTTTAGGCTCCAACAGGATTTGTCGCTTATCCAATAGATGCTGGCCACTGGTGCCCCCTGCAGGTCATGTGGTTCTCTGGGGCATCCCTGCCTTTTCACGGGACTCTGTGGCACTCTCTTGGTACACATTTGTTACGAAGCTCCTTAGCTTCTTCCACGGGGTATCCATGCCCCCCATGTACCACCATCCATGCCTGAGGAGTGTTGCTGCTGATTCCTAGACTTCTGCCAGGTGATACCACGGATGCACCGTGGCGCTCAAGATATCAAAGTTCTAAAGCACGAAGCGGAAAAGGCCCCTTTCCTCTTTGCATTTTAATGCACTGTAGTTAGGATACCAAAGTGTATTGTTTATTTTCCAACCTCTTATAGAGTTTTAGTAAAACATCTTCCTGTTTTAACTTACAACCTCCTAGCTGCCCCTTTTTCTGAAACATGCAAGACACAGACATATCCAACAACAAATTCAAGTGAAAGACATCAAGCAATTCTCACCACTTCCCTGAAAAATAACGCTTCATTATGTCTATGTCTTTCCTCTTTGGAGAGATGTTCTCCTTGCAAGCTACATACTCTGAGATGTAAGGAATTGTTGGGCTGAATGGACTCAGCAATTCCCCAGACATATCACACACAGTAAATGGCACAATGAGACAAAACTTAGCCTGCAACTCACAATTCCTTCTCTTCACACAAAAATAATAATAATATGGACAGTATCAGAAGAGGCAAGCAGATCAAGTCTCAAGTTTCTTTAGAGGAGGGAGAGATTACATTTATTTGGGGAACTCAGTCAAGACTTCCTGGAAATGTTTGCATTTTGGCTAACCTAGAGGTATGATTAGGATAATTCAGGGACAGAATAAATGCTTTTTAGAGTCAACTCAAATACCGTGGTATCTATCACAGAGATAAGAAATAATGGCGCATGTATGGGAAAAAGCAATGAATGCTATTTGCCTGGAGAATTGAGATATGTCAGAAACAATGATAGTAATTTGGAAAAGGTAAGTAGTGGCCACAATACAAAGGAAATTTAGTAAAAGGGACTTAACTTTTCTCCAAATGAAATGTCTCATCTTGTCAGTCTTCCTTAAAAACAGAGAAAGTCACCTCAGTGTGTTACTCTTTGCTATACTTTTAGTGCTGTCTTGATGAGAAAAACAGATAAACTAAATGTTTAGAGACTAAAGTTTGTTAACTCTTGATCACTTCCAAACTGGGCCAAACCTTTTATTTTGTTTGTAGTAACTCTAAAATACAGACACATATTTATACCTTGCATTTCAGTAAGAAGCAAAGTGTTAATAATTTAGATGTGATCTTTCACATTGATTACTTTTTCTCATTGAAATGTTAAGGGCTTCTTACAGGGTGACTGCAAAAGCTGAAGGCAAGGATACAAAATCACATCTCTTAGCGTGTGTTTTACAGAGAGTAAGTTACCTAATCCTGTCAGCAACCATTATTATTTCCATTTTTCAGGTAAGAAAACTGAGGAGCAACAAGGTTATATAATATGCCCAAGGTTACTTAGCCAGTAGGTGGTGGAAGGTTATGAGTCCAGGAAATATGATTTCAGAGCCCAGTCTATTCATCATGACAGCATGCTGCTTCTCAAGGAACACCAGAACCCCTGATACATAATAGAAATTCACTGAAGACTCTCAATTTCCTTTTCTTTAATTTCCCTCTCTCTCTATTTTTTATTTTTTTGCTTTGCTTTCTTTTCTTTCCCCTATTTTAAATATTAATTTTAATGTCATTTTGGCATAGTGTGGAGGAGTAGAGAAAAATCGACTTTGAAATGTACTGGGAAAAAACTCTTTTCCATTTTCCTTCTTTTTAATGAAAAACTATCCTCTTTTTATGTCTCATAAAGAGCTTTAATATAAAAGTACAACCATCTATACCAATATATGCATTTTAAAGAAAGAATCAATAGTGACAACTATTAGGTGTACAAGTGAAGTTAACCAATCATTCCTTTCCTACTCAGGCTTCCCAAGGGAACTAAGAACACAAAGAAGGACACCAACACGGCTGGGGCAAAAAGCAGCCCCCATGTTACTAGCTGGGCTAGTGAAGCAGAGTCTTGGTAAAACACTTGGAACATGCAATTTACTGGAAGAGAACAGGATATCCTTCCATAAGCCTACTTCCTTCTACCTGGCTGCACAATCCAAAGGGATAGCCAGTCTGTGTTAGCTGTGGGTACAAGGAAAAGAGTGCAGGAAGGGAGAATTCGTTGGCTTACTGATTTCACCTGGAGATGACAGGAAGCTAGAGTGAGAGGTACACACACAAGTATGCATTTCAGGCTGCAGTGATTCTACCCATTAATACAGATAATACAGACTAATCAATGCCTTAGTATATGATCAAGGAATGGAAAAAGTGATAGAAGGAAGGAACAGAGAGCATCTCACCCTACTAAAAGACCAACATTTTAAGACCACTTAAAAAAATTAAAGCTCAATTGGCAGGAAGGAAATATACTAGCATGGATCATGTTTTAACTCTATGGGAAGAATTTGCAAATAAATTAACTATTTAGGTATCTGAAAGAAAAATTTCCCAATTATGAGACAATATTCATTATATAAATCATTATATAAACCATCACAGCAGATGGTATTAATGGATGAACTTATTTTGAATTTCTTAAAAAGTAAAGATAACATTGGGCTTGATGATAAAGACTTTTTATTTGTATCCATTGATCTTATATACCTTAAAATTTTTACATGCAATATATTAAAGGTATAAGTATTCACGTATACACACACACGAAGGATTAACCCAGAAAGACTACATAAGAAAAACAATTGTTTCTCAAGAATAAATACTATACTTAGCTCCAATATAAATGTAAAAGTAAGTAACTAAAAAGACTCAGTCTTCATTAGTAGGTTCAGAGAAACAGCCCCAGGACAATACAATTCATGTATCTTCAACCATACTGACATTTTTCACATCCCTAATTTACTTGGTAGTTCTCTGAGTTGAGACTTGGAAATGAGCAAGGGATTTTGGTGGGCGTTGTCTATGAAACCCCCCAGAGATTGTCTCATCTTATATGAGGGTGTACATTTAATTGATTTTCTATTTGTAGGCTGGTTTATAATTAGTGGGCTAGAAATTAACTTGTACGATACAAGTAATTTCTGCTATGCAGTCAAGATAACAACAAACATATCATTTTACTGCCCTAAGAAATACTAGCCAGTTTAGTATTATATAACATATGTTTCACGCACACACATGTGTGCACACACATATATATGTTCCTCAAATTCTATTTGAGTCAGTCTACATCTTACTAGTTTGCTCATTAATTCATGAGTTGAATAAAATTACAGACATAAAAAATTGCTAGCTTATATTCTGCATTTACATGAGGTTCATTGTTTTAACTTTTTGAAAATTATAAATTACCATATGTACATATACCAATAAATATGTTGATTTGAATGGATGCATATTAATAATTAGTGTTACTGGGAAGTTGTTCAGAGTAGTCATTAATAGTTATTGAGTTTCCTTATGACCAATTCAATGAGAACATTTTTCTCATCTCTACAAGAAAATGTGATAACTTTTTGCCAGTTACATTAGCATGCAAGACCACTTTCTACAGCCATGCAGGCTGTGTACTACATAAAACCAAGGGCTTGCTCTTTACATGGACACCCTCAGGAGCTGTATAATATGGAAATTCTGGTAAAGTAGAAAACAACGTTATTAAATGCAACTTATTTTCAATTAAAGATTTGATTTATTCTAGTAACTGAAAACATTCTACAATGGAAATTGTTATTAGATGCTGTTTGTACTGCGATATGGACCATGCACATACAACCATACTGTTTTCTGAAGACTTGAAGTTTCATTAATAGTTTAAAAACTATATACCTAATGGGGGGGGGAAGACAGTTTAATGTTTCATCCAGACCCAGAGGTGCATCAAATTAAATGACAGCTCTAACTGGCAAACTGTTGTTTCCTGGGGGTGTTCAGGAAGAAAGAGTTGGTGATGGGTAATTCAGAAATGCTGCCCCAGATGGTGTATGCTTCTTTAAAAAGTTTCAGGTCACAACCCTTGCAGAAAACACCGACTCCCAACACACTGATTCTCAGTCCAGGAAACACAGGACTTCCAGTTGCCTTGTGATTAGGGAGCCCCTACTATCATGTTTCTGTGCAATAACTAAGATGGTCCCTTGGACCGGACAGGGAGCAAGTGAGGGCTGTACCTCAGTCATAGTGCATGGCAATGTAAAAGATGATCCAAATGACCATGAAGGGGGCAAGAAATGCCATAAACAATTCCTTTGGGAGCTTTGACATGCCACTCTCTCTTTTATCTACAGACATTGTTTTAAATGCTCTACATTTATTAGTTCATTTAATTTTTGTTTGATTTAGAAGAAAGCAATGATAAAGACAGCTTAGTAGCATGGGGGGAAAGTAGGCTGATATGAATTATATGATGAACCTAAAGAGTACAAGAAATCTGGAGTGATGGTGGATGTGCTTTCTGAAGACAAGCATTTGGACAAATACAAGTATTGGTTCTTTTTTTCAAAGACCCTATAGGCAAGAATTTTTTTTTAAAGAATTACAGAACAATGAATGGGAACTGTAGCCAAAGAAGGAAGATTTGCTTCTTTAACACATGTTTTAAACTTGATTAAAGCTTCACAAGAACACTGAGGCACAGAATGGGAGAAAATATTTGCAAATGAAGCAACTGACAAAGGATTAATATCCAAAATATACCAGCAGCTCATGCAGCTCAATAACAAAAAAACAAACAACCCAATCCAAAAATGGGCAGAAGACCTAAATAGACATTTCTCCAAAGAAGATATACAGATTGCCAACAAACACATGAAAGGATGCTCAACATCATTAATCATTAGAGAAATGCAAATCAAAACTACAATGAGATATCATCTCACACCGGTCAGAATGGCCATCATCAAAAAATCTAGAAACAATAAATGCTGGAGAGGGTGTGGAGAAAAGGGAACACTCTTGCACTGTTGGTGGGAATGTAAACTGATACAGCCACTATGGAGAACAGTATGGAGGTTCCTTAAAAAACTAATAATAAAACTACTATATGACCCAGCAATCCCACTACTGGGCATATACCCTGAGAAAACCAGAATTCAAAAAGAGTCATGTACCAAAATGTTCATTGCAGCTCTATTTACAATAGCCAGGACATGGAAGTAACCTAAGTGTCCATCGACAGATGAATGGATAAAGATGTGGCCCATATATAAACGGAATATTACTCAGCTATAAAAAGGAACGGAACTGAGTTATCTGTAGTGAGGTAGATGGACCTAGAGTCTGTCATACAGAGTGAAGTCAGAAAGAGAAAAACAAATACCATATGCTAACACATATACATGGAATCTAAAACAAAAGGTCATGAAGAACCTAGGGGCAGGACAGGAATAAAGATGCAGACCTACTAGAGAATGGACTTGAGGACATGGGGAGAGGGAAGGGTAAACTGGGACAAAGTGAGAGAGTGGCGTTGACATATATACACTACCAAATGTACAATAGATAGCTAGTGGGAAGCAGCGCATAACACAGGGAGATCAGCTCGGTGCTTTGTGACCACCTAGAGGGGTGGGATATGGAGGATGGGAGGGCGACACAAGAGGGAGGAGATATGCAGATATATGTATATGTATAGCTGATTCACTTTGTTATACAGCAGCAACTAACACACCATTGTAAATCAATTATTCTCCAATAAAGATGTTAAAAAAAGAAAAAACACTGAGACAATCTAAAATAATATTGACCGGTAACTGTACTATTCATGTCAACATTAATCCATGCTGAATGAACATCAAGGTCAACTGTGTAGAACATTTTAAATTAATATCAGCATTCTTGAAAGAGTGGCAAGGTAGGCCCTTTTTGCACATATTATCATGGATGTAGGTTAAAGTACAATATTTAACAACCCTTGAGTCTTTAGAAATAAAATTATTTGAACATTATTAAACCAATAATAGAATTTTAAGATTTGAAGAAACTTAAAAATCGTCTTATAAATTCACCCTTATCATGTTGGGATATCGGCAAGAAGATATTCTTTAAACATGCCCAGACTCTGCTCAGATATTTCTAGCACCAAAAAAACACTCTCACTACATCCTTAAGCTTTGTAGGATATCTCTAGAAATATATAAATTTTAATCAGTTCTTCCTTTGATTTAGCAAAGTCTATCCCCAGGTACCTTCCAGCAATTGGAGGGAGAAGGTTGAATATAAGTCTAATTTGAGTTCCAGAAAGAGATAATAGAGGTGGAAGAAAAAAATTTAAAACCTCCAGAACTGGTAATAGAAGTGAATGCCCGGATTCAGGAATGCAAGCAAATCTGTTAGCATAAGTAAATCAAAATTATACTTAGGCATACTGTAGTGAAATTATAAGAACATCAAAGACAAGGATCTTAAAGTAACCAGAAAGAAAATAATTTACTTTAAAATGGAGAATTAGACTGAAAGCTGATTTACTAATACAAAATGAAAGATAGAAACCCCCGCAGCACTATTTTCAAAGGGCTGAAGTAGTATCTGTCAATACAGTATTGTGGCACAGTGAACATACTTAAAGCATGAAGGTGAAACAAAGATGTTGGCAGATGAAAAAAACAATTTTTTACCAATATATAACTATACTTACTGGACTTTAGTCAGAAAGGAAAAGGATCATTATTACCATACCAGTTATGGCAGCTGGAATTGCAACATCCTGGTCTCCTGCAGCTGGGGTCATAGACAGTCAGCATGCAGGGCTGCCCTCTGGATGACACTATGTCTTGAGGTTTTGCTATGCCAGGTTGATCTCAGCAAATGACTGAAACCAGTGGGTGTATCACTACAGTCAATTCCTTTGCCTGGTCCTGTGCAGGAAGCACCCTGGATCAGCCTTGCGGAAGTTTCTTAGAGCTGCACAGCAGTTTGAAACTCTTGCTACCAAATCCTTCTTCCTTCCCCTTCTTTATAACCCTTCCTATTGTATTAATTGTGCTTTAACAGTATCTTTGTGAAAAACTCATGGTCCACACTTGGTGTGTACTAGCTGAACTACTGATAGTCTCCATGGGGATTTCTAAAGGGATGAATATCCAGGGATAGGTCTCTTTTTCGTTATATTTCTTAATGGGTTCAGAACTGAATGCAGAAGGATAGTATTAGTGCAGCCACCTTAAATCTGTAACATCCAGTGCAATGCTGTGCATAGTAAACAATCAAAATTGAGTTAATATATAAGTTCAAATCTGCCATTCCCTTGAAGGTTGATATTTGTATAAAATTCATTGAACAGTTTTACAACTTCCAATACTAGAGGTTTAATCTACATTAACAGGTGTTTATGTGTTTCAGGCAGAAGACTATTCCATTATTCCTCTTTTCACCAATCATTCAAGAAAAGGAGAAGATTTTGCCAGTTGCTGTTTTTTGAAATTCTCATTTAGCTAAGCATGTTGGGAAAACGCTACATCCATTTCCTGAAAGTGCTTTGACTTTTACAGAAAATAAAATCTGCAGTAAAATCTCTTTTCCTAATTAGGTGATATCTGCTATAAAAAAGGAAACCATAAAAACATAATACTGTGCACTCTGGAAGACCTTGCCACTGATAGGTCTACTGCTACAACAACTGCTGATCCAGGGATATGTCCCCTAAAAGAGTCTTGTAAGTGTCAAATAAATGCATGAAATCTTCCCTTTACCCATTCAAGCAGACACATTCTCTTCAGTCCTATTTTTTAATCACATTCTCACTAACATGGAGAGTGCTCTTAAAATTCCTGTGAATTTCTAATCTAGGTCAGGCTTTATAATACACAGCTTTGTTTGTGAGGCTCTGGCTTACAGGTGCAGTCACACAGTGACCAGGTCAGCTTGGACGGTGCACACTGCCCTTTGCCCTCTCCATGATGCTGGCATCTGATGGAGTTCTCACTCTCCTTTCTGTATCCTCTTTACATTTTATTCCCTCTTCACATCTTTGTTTTTCCCACTAGGAGAGAAAGCCTGACTTCAAGTGGAGCTGGAGTGTTTACTACTCAGGTTGGTGAATCTCTTGTGAAAATGGGTTTTGCCTTCCTTTCAGGCTTCTGTTTTTAGTTTCAAGGCAATCCTGTGTTTACAACCAGATAAAACAGCCTGTCATCAAATTCCAGGGCAGAATGGTTAAGGTGGTTGAGATTTCCAAGGCACTGACATGATCATGGAGAGGGATTTTCTAATATTATTGGAATCATTATGTGAACTTACTGTTTGTAACATACGGTACATTAATAGCTTTAAATAAAGAAGACAATGGAGTTGGGAGATTTGGAGGAGGGACCAGGGATCCCTCACATGGATTCGACCATTATGTTGATGGTGACTTAGCATAACCTGAGCTGACTCAGCATGATCCAAGCTGACTCAACACACTCTGTGCAGACTCACCATAGCCTGAGCAAATTTAGCATAGTCTGAGGTGATTTATTATAATCCAACCTGACTTAGCATAGCCTGTGACTCATGTCCAATAATCAAACAAAAGTTGAACTATAACTAGGCAGTGCTGTTTTCAATTTTTACCTAGCTATCTGTTGCTTTAAGCATTCCACTCCAGTTATAAATCTGAGGTTTGAGAATATTCTTAATTACAGACAAACATTCCTAGTGATTAAACGTAAAACTTTTATTAAGATGAAATGTGTAAAAAATGATCATTATGCATGTGGTTGCAGAACTCTCACTTTTGGGGGCAATAAAGTGAGACAGAACCTCAATAAGTCATCCAGACCAGCTCCATTTCATAGATCAGACAAATGAGTCTGAAACAGGGTGATTATCCAGGCAGCACACATTTAGAATCAGGTCTCTTGCTTCTCAGGGCAGGGAATTTTATCATATACTTTTCTGATTTTCACTTTATTACTCAAAATAGGAAATGAAATAAATTCATGTTAATGAAGCTAGGTCTATCTCATTTAATTCTTATAATAATCTTGAAAAAGAGAAAATATTATTACCATATTATGAATTAGGAATCTAAGTCTCCAGATTAAATCAAGAGGCCAAAGTCACATATTTATGAAATGTTTTCAGACACTCCATATTCGTATAATCTAGCCCTTTCTAGAAAGGAATAGATGTCACTTTGGGGATAGAAATCTATGGAATCTTAATTTCACCAAAATAGTTTTCTCAGGTTGTTTACATCACCTCATAGCAGAAACTGGGCTTGTGTGACGTTTGGCAGATGAGCCAATTTCAAAGAAATCCTTGAGAAGTAAAAGCAATTATGTCACTAAGAAAAACAAATTTTTCTTTCTCTAACTTTAAAAAAGGTGAGTTTTTAAAAAAGTTATTTGACAACTTTAACATTTTAATTAAATGATTCTATTATATCGATGATTACATTTGTAGCATTAAGTTCAAATGTTTAATTGCATTTTTCTATCATTAAACAGAATTAAAAAATTTTAAAACAGCCATATTCCCACTTCTACTACATATCTTTGTTTTATATATATATATATAAAACACTGTTTATATGTACATATTTTGTATTCAGATTTTGTACACATTTTGTATTCAGATTTTTATTTAATACTATAGAAGCATTTTTCTTGCAGTATGTGGTATTCACAATTGTTATTTTAATTGTCTGCATGTGCCATCATTACTAGTAGCTAGGTTTTATAGTTTTATTATTTTTAAAATGCTATGAAATTTTTTAGATAGGTACCTTTCTCCATTTAGATTATTTCTCCAGCATGATTGCCCTGAAGAGGGATGACTTATCCCAAGTGTTAACATTTTTTTCTCCTCTTGGCAAATATGACCAACTATCTTATTGTTTCTTAAAAAGGTTTCATGCCACCCATGTTTAGTCCCAACCAGCTTCATTGCATCTTTACCAACATTGGGGAGTGCTCCTAAAACGGATTAATGAATTTGACCAAAATGTTGCTACATGGCAGTCTTTGTTTACAAGTGTTGAAATGTGCCCTTATATTTGCTACCAAGTTCTATTTGTCTTTTGTACATTTTCTGTTCATT
Organism: Hyperoodon ampullatus; assembly: GCF_949752795.1. Taxonomy (NCBI): domain Eukaryota; kingdom Metazoa; phylum Chordata; class Mammalia; order Artiodactyla; family Ziphiidae; genus Hyperoodon; species Hyperoodon ampullatus. The sequence goes on from NC_136933.1 coordinate 18,378,914, forward strand.
TATTTATTTTCTTCATTTACATATTGGTTGCTTACTATGTTCTCTTTATAGAGGGCACTTCATAGAATATGATACATGCATTTACTCTTGTATTATCTGCAAAAGTATTTCCCAATCGGTTTTCTTCTATATGTAAAAGTTTTAGGTGATTCTTTTCAGTGATGCTTCCCACCCCAACACTGAAGTTCATTTTCTGATTTTCTTCTGACAGCTTGGTACAATTATCTCCTAATTCTATAAAATTTCACTTAAATTTTTGTTTTAGTCTCAAAAATCTTATTTTTCTTTACTTCGTAAGTTCTACAAGCTAATTTGCAAAGAAACCAATCTGAGCACACAGACCATAAAGCATATTAAACCAGCAACATGGTAGGTACCTATTAAGATCTATTTTGCTATCTCCACAAAATTTGGGTTAATTCTTTCTGCAATGTGTCTCATTTTTTTCCAGTAAATAAATGAACAGAAATAAAAAATTCTTCTCTTCGAGACCCAGATGGAAAATGGCTAAAGTTCAATTAAATGTCCACCAGCAGTATGCCCAACCAGTGAGATAAGTTCTAAAGCAGAGCATGAAAGAGATGGTAGACAGAAAAAATAAAAATTACAAAGCTTACAAAAATCAATAGCATGTTATAGTCTGTGGGAGAAGCAGTAGAAAGTACTTTTAGGCAAACTATTGGAAACCTGTGTCTGAGGAAAAATTAGCCTTACTTTTCAGAGCCAAATGACTTGGAGGTATTCATCTAATATTTCTTTATTTAGGGGAGGCCTAAGTTAGCAAAGTTGAGTGGGGAATTAAGGCTTGCCTACCATGTATCCATTATCCACTAAGCTTTGTCTGAGACGTCCTCTCCTTTGTTTCCAGGCCAGTCCATTTTTTTCCCTTGAAAAACACAGCTCAATAGACAAGTAATTCAAGAAGCTCTCACTTTTTAAACTCATTCAACTATAGTGATTTCCTGATGTGATGATAGTTGTCACGTACATCAATATGCATGTACCTTATATTTGTTAGTGGGCTGTTATTCTAATTATCTCTTTTTAGGGAAAAACATAATGACAAACCACTGAAATTATATTGCAAACAACCAAAATAATATTTCTTTAGACTATGTTACCATTCAGAGTTGACCAACGGTGAGCATGTTAACTTTGGTCCCGATTTCTTTTAGAATATTTAATATCATTTTCAACTCAGGAGTAATATGTGATTTTTAAAAAAAGGAACAAACAACTGTTCCACCATTAATGCTGTTAAATATGGAATCAGTCGTTTCTCCAGATCTTATGTTGAATTTAAGATTCCCATTCATTCAGTTGCAAAAATATTGCTTGTCTATTAACTCTACAGCAGGGGTAAGCAGGGGTAACTATGGCCTGCCACTAGTGTTTGTACATCAAATTTTATTGGAAATCAGTCACAACCATTCATTTACTTAATGTCTATGGCTATTTTCACACTAGGACATCAGAACGGAGTTGTTGTAAGAGGTCTTATGGTCAGCAAAGCTAAAATATTTATTATCTGGCCCTATACAAAAAAAAATGTCTACTGACCCCTGCTCTAGAGGAATGTGGAAATTGATGAAAAGATAAATACGGTTCCTGCCCTCATTAGAATAGAAGCAGATATTAAACAAATAACCACAGGATAAGTATGATTATAGTAAGAGCTATGTAGGAAACCTCAAGTATATATTCTTGTTTATGTAGGTTCTCAGATGATAAATTTATGGACAAATGAGAAGTATATTCACAAGGTACAATATATGAAAAAGTGTTTTGTAAAAATCATGTACGATTTTCAGAAACATTAACAAATTGAAGAAAAAAATAATACATTTTGCTAGTTTAAATGCTTATATCCTGGAGTATATGATAAACAGAAGGAATGGATGGCTATCATAGATTTTCTTTTATTAATAATTTTTGTATTCATAAGGTAATTTCCAAAATAGGTGCTTAAGGAATCTATGGATTATTGAAATTTCATTTTTTAACATCTATATAGATATATATTCACATAATTAGAGATTTTTTTCAGTTATTCAAAGTTATTTATGTATCCCAATTATTTTTTTATAAAGTTTTCTTAAATGGCTTATAATAAAAGATAAACACAAGTAATAATGCAATAGAAATAGAACATCAGAACAAAGGAAAATGAGCATACAAATGCCAGCCATGGTATTCGACATAATTTTAAATTTGACACTGAGTTTCTTCAAAATTATTACAAAAAGGGAAACCTAACTTGTTATAGAGTTCTCAATTTCGAAGAGAAAAAGCAAATCAAACCTTAGGGAAATATAAAACTTCCCTAACGTAAAAGCATTTTTAAACATTATTTCCTCCCTGGTGAAAATTAAATAGTCTAAAACTTTTATAATTGATCTTCATTATCTTCCTTTAATATAGAAAAATAGAATATTTGGGGGGCATATTTGTGTGCATGATGTTTACAAAAATATTCTTCTACATATTTCATATTATAATAGACTTCTCATTTGTCCAAAAATTTATAGTCTGAAAATCTATGTAAATAAGAATTTATACTTGAAGTTTGCTACATAGCTCTTATTTCAATCATACTTGTTCCTGTGATTATTTGTTTACTGTCTGCCTCTAGTCTAATGAGAGCAGTACACACACATACACACACACACCTTACACTGTCTGTCCACACTGAAGAAAGCAGTTCTTATTTTTGTCAATAACAGCAAGGTACAGGAAGATCTCTGAAGTAACTGGTAAAATATTCTTTGGTGTCTTTGTACAAATGTTTACTATTTTAACATTTTTGTGGATCCAAAACTCAGATCATGGGCAGCCTATTCTTTCAGTGTTTAGATTCTCCAAGATTTCAATGCTTAGAGTCTGTGAAAAGGGGAATTCTCTGGTGACTATAGCTTTGGAAAGATCACTTTCCCTTGAATCTTTTTTTTTAGTCCAGAAAAGAATTGCTTCTGGCAATCTGATTTCCTTTTTCATTAAAACAAGTATCACGAAATTCTGCTACTGGTTTGCAGTGAGTATCTGTAGAGGGCTTAGTTGCCATGCTTCAGATGAAATCTGTCAGAGAAACCATCATGTTTTCTGATTCTTTGTCCATTCTACTTAAAAAGAAAAAAGCTCTGGGACAATTTTTTCAGAGAAAACGTTTCTTAAAAATACATAGGCGTTCCTTCCCGTCCATATTGAAGATACTCAATTTGTAAATTTTTTTCTTACTTTTTAACTGTGTTCCTTCTTATAGTGCACTGAAATTTCTGCTTAAACCTAAAAGGGACCCTAAACAATCTCAAGGCTCTCTTGTTTGAATCAAATACACCTGTACAATTACTGGCCACCCTCGTGGCCTACCCGGCTGCTGGGCTTGAATGCAGAGGAGGAGCTTGGGGTAATTAACACCCCCAAAAGGAAGTTAGTCAACACCAGGGAAAATTCTGCAAGCAATACCCTTCTTCGGCCTCAAAGAAGAGCTCTAGATTAGAAAGAAAGGAGAGAGGCTGGGCCAAGGGAGTGGACCTGTTTGTCATTGTGCTCCTTTTCTTTTCCCCACCTAAGGTTCAAGGAGAGAATTTAGGAAATAAATTCACAAGGAGCTCTAACTGTGCTGCTCACTGGAGAATGTAGTGAGGGAGAAAATTGAGTTCTCATAGCTGGTAGGAAAAAGAGACTTAGGGATCAAGCTGCCTTTGTTTGGAAAATGCCTTGATTGGGTAAACGAGTCTCTGGGGTATGGGCCCGACCTGGTATCAGGAAGTCAGAGGCGGGAGGATGGAGAGGAGCAGCAGCACAAGGAAAAGGATGACCTGCTGTGTCCTGCGACGCCCTCTGACCTCTACCCCCCAAATCTATGGTAAAGTTATTAAGTTTACAAAATGCTTGGTATGGGGGGGGCAGTGTACTGATAAATGGGAATAAGCTTTACATAAGGGGCAGGATGAGATACAACAGAAAGCACGCATATTGCAAATGGGATGGAAATTGAGGGGAACCTTTGAAATATAGTTTATATAAATTAGCACAATTTTTTAGAAGAAAGAAGATTTTAGAGCTTTGCCAAACTGTGAAATTGGGGGATCTGAGGCAGTCCTACTGACATTTAATGAACTGAGAAGACCCCATATTATATCTGCATTAAGTCTAACTAGCAAGTATGTAATACTAGAAAAATTTCTAGGAAAAATATATTTTTTTAAACTCTGATGGCACTTACACATCAGTTTTCTGAAAAGAAGGCTATTGGTTCATTCATTCATCGAGTCCACGAGTATTTATTGAGCATCTACTATGTGTCAGTATTGTTCTAGGTGCTAGGGATATAGCTGAGGATGCAGACAACGGAACTGAAAGCAGTTTAAAAGTTATAAAGGCAGACCTCATTTTATTGCACTTAACTGTGCTTCACAGATGTTACATTTTTCTTTTTCCAACGGCAATTGCTCCCTTTGTGTCTGTGTCATACTTTGGTACTCTCCCAATATTTCAAACATTTTCATTATTATTATATTTGCTGTTGTCATCTGTGATCAGTAACCTTTGATATTACAAGGCAGATCTCAGAGATAGTGCAGGTTCAATTCCACACCATGACAATAAAGCAAATATCTCAATAAAGCAAATCACACAAATGTTTTGGTTTCTCAATGCAAGAGTAACCAAAAGATTATGACTTGCTGAAGGCTTAGATAATGGTTAGCATTTTTTAGCAGTAAAGTATTTTAAATTAAGATATTTACATTATTTTTTAGACATAATGTTGCACACTTGATAGACTACAGTATAGTGTAAACATGACTTTTCTATGCACTGAGAAACCAAAAGTTCATGTGACACATTTTGAAATGTTCACTTTACTAAGGTGGTTTGGAACTGAAAGCACAATATCTCTCAGGTCTGCCTTAGATATTTATGTTTTCAGCAGATGAGAAGTTCAGAGAACAAATGTCATTGGTTGTCTTGTTTTGTACTTCAGAAATGTTAGAGAAAAGATTTGGTACCTTTGACACTGTATTCTAACACCAGTTCTCTGACATCAGCTGAATGTCCTACAATTCATTTAAATTCTGACACTACCCAGAAAAAATGAAGACCCCACAAATTGAGGGCATAGTCCTTCACAAGATTGTTCCTACTTCAGACACCAGATGCAAGTGCAGTCCCTAGGTCTCCTAGTCTCCTAGGGCTGCTCTAACAAAAACCATAGACTGAATGGCTGAAAGAAAAAGAAATATCTTCTCACAGTTCTAGAGGCTGGAAAGTCAGAGATAAATGTGCCACCTGATTTGGCTACTATTAAGAACTCTCTTTCTGGCCACCTTCTCACTATGTGTACATAATGAGGAGAGAGAGGGGAGAGAGAGAAACAAAGAAAGAGCACACAGGAGATTGCAATGATTTTTGTAGCTCTGTGCCAGAAACCAGGGGCAAAGATCAAATATACTTTATTATATCACAGATACAATGTTAAAATTAATCACCCCCTGGCCACAGAGCCCAGCCAGCAGGAGGTGAGCTGATCTAAACTGAGCCCATTGGCAGCTTTGCCCCTGGGGAGGCAGGTAGGTAAGAAGGATCCAGTAAGGCCTTCAAGCCTTTCCTACAGAGGCTGCTTCACCTCTCTAGACGCACACCCGAAGGGAGACCCCTTGACTCTCACTCTGCCCCCAATCTTTGTTATTAGTATCTTATTGGGACCATGGAGAAGAGCCTATAAATTCAGCTGATTTCTCTGTTTCTGAGGCTGGTCTTCACTCGGCCTCCTTGAAGGTGTCTGTCTTTCCTTAGATTACAGGCAATTTGCCTGTTCTGCAATCTCAGCTCTCTAATGGCTTCAAGAGAAGTTAGATTTTTATTGTTTATTCATCTGTGGTTGACCCTCCCATTTGTGGTTTACAAAGCTTGTTCACATTTCCTTTCATTTGATTCTAACAATGACCCTGTAAGACTGGCAGAGTAGGACTTACTAGCACTGAGTTTTTCTCATTAATCTAAAGGTCGTGCTCTTTCTGGTACATTATATACCTCTCAGAGACCTACACGGGTTGTACATGTTGCTGTCCCTCATATTAGGCCCCTTATGACCAAGTGTTCATTAGCAAAAGATAAAAGGAATCACTCAAAGGATGAACAGAAAGCCCAGAAAGCATGTATGAGATGTTTCTTCACCCTCCAAATGGTACCTTATTTTGCTCCATGCCCAATATTAGTAACCAGACACTTTTATGTGGATATGCTTTTCCCGATCCAAGTACTAAACCAGAGACCCTCAAACTTCAGAATACAGAAGAGGTACCTGAGGAACTCTTAAAAGTGCAAATTCTAGAAACCATCACCAGATTTTCTGATTCACTGGGAGAGGGAACTACATGAGTGTTAAGAATATATATTTGAGAAAGTGATGCTTGAGATGAAGCCTGAAAGATAACTATGAGTGTTGACTACATAAAGGGAGTGGCGTAAGAAAAAACATGCTGGTAGGGAAAAAAAAGCATGTTCCAGGACAACATGAAAAGATGAAGAATGTAATGTTTAAAAAGCTGACAAATGCTCATTTTGACTAGAAATCCATGAGCAGAGGCAAGAGAGTAGCACCAGAAAAGACCAACAAAGGAATTAGGGTGGTATTAAGCATAGTCTTTCGGACAATATAACAGTGTGATCTTTAACTAAGAGCCAGAAATATCACTGAAATATTTAAGCAGAGAAATAACATAATCATAGTTTTGTTTTTAAAAACTCCCTCATCTATATCCCACAATTATAAGTATTACAAATACTTCACGTTGATTGTTTAATAGTGTAAACAAAATTGTTAAATTTCAAGCTACTGTAGGTGACAAAAAGAAGTAGGAAATCTGAATAGTTCTATTAAAGACTTGAATATATTGTTTAAAAATACTTCCCATAAAGAACAGTCCAGGCCCAAGTGGCTTTCCTGATGAATTCTTCCACATATATTAGAGAGTAATATCACAGAATATCACACAATAACAATGTCACAAACTCTTCCATTGAACAGAAAAAAATGAACAATTTTAAATTATCTTATGAGACCAGCATAACTGTAATTCAAGAATTTAGAAAAGATATCTTAATAAAGGCAAATTACTGACCACTATATCTCACAAAAGCCTTTAATTATTACCAACAGAATCTAGCAGTATTTTTTTTTTTTTTTTGGCCACACGGCACAGCATGCAAAACTTCCTCAACCAGGGATCAAACCCATGCCCCCTTCAGTGGAAGCACAGTCTTAACCACTGGACCACCAGGGAAGTCCTAGCAGTATTAAAAGGATAAAATATCATGACCAAGTGGGGTTTACTTAAAGTATGTAAAGGTCACTAAACATTATAAAAACCAAGCAATGTATGTTAATCAAATGTACACAATAAGGAAAAAAACTGAGTATCTTGATTGATTCAGAAAACACATTTGACAAAATTTACCACCCATTCATGATAAAACTTTTAATGAACTTGCAATAGAAAAATATCCTTAATTTAATAAAACTATCCATAAAAATTTTCAGTGAGCAACATAATCAGTGGTGAACATAAAATTTTTTTCCTGAGGTCAGGAATGAGACAAGAATACCCACTACCACCACTTCCACTTAACATTATACTGAAGATCATAGTGCAATAAGGCAAAAAAATAAAACAACAGGTATTATTTCAGAAAGGAAGAAATGCATATGTAACTATTCACAGATGACTTGACAGAGTACTTGAGAAATTCAAAAGAATATACAGACACAATATTAGAACAAATGAATTTATCAAGTTTACAGGATATAAGTCAATATAAAAACTCAATTGTATTTCTATATGCCAGACACAAAGAAAAGGAAACTATAAAAAGAAACCAGGAATGAAAACACTAAAAAATCAAATATTTCTTGATTTCTCTGAGTTAACTATTAGTGTACAGAAATGCAACAAATTTCTGTATATTAATATTGTACCCTGCAAATTTATTGAATTTATGTATTAGTTCTAATAGCCTTCAGGTGGAGTCTTTAAGGTTTTCTCTATAACGAATCATGTTATTTGCAAATAGTGACAGTTTTACAACTTCCCTTCCAATTTGGATGCCTTGTATTTATTTTTCTTGTCTGACTTTTGTGACTAGGACTTCCAATACTAGTTAAACAATATCATTTACAAGCAAATCCAAAAATATAAAATAAAATACCTGGGAATAAATTTAACCAAGGAGATGAAAACCTGTATTCTGAAAACTATAAGACACTGATGAAGAAAACTGAAGCTGATACCATTAAATGCAAAGATATCTGTGTTTATGGATTGGAGGAATTAATGTTGCTAAAATGTCCATACAACCCAAAGCAGTCAATAGATTTAATGCAATCCTTATCAAAATACCCATGACATTTTTCACAGAACTAGAATAAATAATCCTATACTACATGCGGAACCACAAAAGATCCCAAACAGCCAAAACATCTTCTTGAGAAAGAAGAACAAAGCCGAAGCTATCACGCTCCCTGATTTCAAACTATACTACAATGCTACAGTATGGTACTGGCACAAAAACAGACACATGGATCAATGAAACAGAATGGAAAGCCCAGAAATAAACCCATGCATATACAGTCAATTAATCTATGGCAAAGGAGGCAAGAATATATAATGGGGAAAGGACAGTCTCTTCAATAAGCAGTGTTGGGAAAACTGGACAGCTGCATGTAAAAGACTGAAACTAGAAAAATTTCTCACACTATATACAAAAATAAACTCAAAATGGATTAAAGACATAAATGAAAGAACTGAAACCATAAAACCATAAAACTCCTAGAAGAAAACTTAGTCAATATGCTCTTTGGTGATGGTCTTAGCAATATTTTTTTTGTAACCGTCTCTTCAGGCAAGGGAAACAAAAGCAATAATAAACAAATGAGACCTAATCAAACTTAACACCTTTTGTACAGCAAAGGAAACTATCAACAAAATGAAAAGGCAACCTACTGATTGGGAGAAGTTATTTGCAAATGATACGTCTGGTAAGGGGTTAATATCCAAAATATATAAAGAACTCATACAACTCTAAAAAAAATGATTTAAAAATGGGCAGAGGAACTGAATAGGCATTTTTCCAAAGAAGACATGTGGATGGCCAACAGGCACAGGAAAAGAAACTCAACATCACTGATCACCAGGGAAATGCAAGTCAGGACCACAATGAGATATCATCTCACACCTGTCAGAAATCATCAGAAAAACCAAGACATAGCAACAGTTGTGGAGAAAAGGGAACCCTCATGAACTGTTGGTGGAAATGTAAATTGGTGCAGCCACTATGGAAAACAGTATGGAGGTTTCTCAAAAAATTAAAAATAGAACTACTATATGATTTAAATTCCACTCCTGGGTATTTATCTGAAGAAAATGAAAACACTAATTTGAAAAGATATATACATCCCAATATTCATAGCAGCAATATTTATAATAGCTAAGATATGGAAGCAACCTAACTGTCCATCAACAGAGGAATGGATAAAAAAGATGTGGCATATATAAATATAGTGGAACATTACTCATCCATAAAAAAGAATAAAATTTTGCCATATGCAACAACATGGATGGGCCTGGAGGGTATTATGCTTAGTGAGATAAGTCAGGCAGAGAAAGACGAATACTGTATGTTTTCACTTATATGTGGAATCTAAAAAATATAACAAAGGAACAAATGTAACAAAACAGAAACAGACTCACAGATACAGAGAAAAAACTTATGGTTACTTGTGGTTACCAGAGGGGAGAGGAGCAAAATAGGTGAAGGGGATTAGGAGATACGAACCACTGGGTATAAAATAAATAAGTTACAAGGATGTAATGTACAGCGTAGGAAATACAGTCAATATTTAAAAATAACTTTCTATAAAGTATAATCCATAAAAATACCAAATTGCTATGTTGTTTACCTGAAACTAATATAATATTGTAAGTCAACTATACTTCAGTTTACAAAATCAAATATTTAGGAATAAATCCAGCAAAGGATGTGCAAGACATCTTTAGTTAACATGGCAAAATATTGCTGAGAAAAATTAAAGTATAAATAAATAAATGAAAGATTATACCATATTCTTGTAGTGAAAGATTTAATACTACTTTTCCAAAAACTACTTAATAGATTCAGTGTAATCCCCATAAAAATTCCAGTGTTTTTTCTAAAGAGATTGATTGATTCTAACATTTATATAGAATGCAAAGGTACAAAAATAGTCCTGCAATACTGAAGAAGGATTAACAGATGGACTATGAATAGTACCAAATATCAAGAATCAGATTTATTATAAAGTATGGTGATTAAGACAATGTAGTATTGGATCCCAGACAGATAAGCTGACTATAGAAATGACCTCCACATATAGGCTGATCTGATTAACGAAAAAGGTAACATTTCAATGCAGTGGCGGGAAGTCTGTCTTTTCAATAAATAGTGTTGAATAATTTGATATCCATATGTAAAACAAATTTATCTTGATCCCTTCCTCACACCAAACATAAAAATCAATTCTTAGATAGATCTAAGTGTAATAGGTAAAACAACAAAGCATTTAGAGGAAAAAGAAAAATGTGACTTTGGAGTAGGCCCATATTTCTTTTAAAAAACATAAAATATTTATTATAAATTTTAAAAAATGGTACATTGGACTATATTAAAATTTAGCAATTTTGTTTCTAGAAAGTCACCATTAAGAGATTGAAAAGGCAATGCACAGAGTGGGAGCAGATATTTGTAGTACATATGTCTGACAAAGAATGCATACTCATACAGAACTCCTCCAAATCAATAAGGAAAGCCAGTCAACCCAATAGAAAAATGAGAAGTTCACAAAATAAGATATTCAGGCATCCAATAACCATATGAAAATGTGCTCAACTTCATTAGTTTTCAGGGAAATGCAAATTTAAATCACAATGCAATTCAACTCCACATCCTCAAGAATTTTAAAAAAGGTTAAAAAAAAGACTGACCATATACAGTGCTGACAAATACTTGAAGCAAATGTAGCTCTCATTTATATACTGTTTGTTAGTGTAAATTGGTACAAAAGTTTGGTAAATTATTTGGAAGTATATAGTAAAACTGAACAAATCCGTTACCTAGTTCACTTTTAGGTACTTATGCAATAGCAAGGCATACACATGTTCATGAAAAGTTATCAACAGAAATGTTGATGGCAGCACAATTGTGTGATAGACCTAAATTGGAAACTAACTAAATGCCCACCACATACATGGGTATTTATAGGTTAATATGTGTATATTAGTATATTCACACAATAATGGACTATACAACAACTACACACAACAACATGGATTAATTTTACAACCATAATGCTCAGTGAAAAAAGGAAAAATTCCCAGTGAACAAAGAATGCTTCTCCAAGAATCCATTTATATAAAGCACAAACAGACAAAACTATATATGCTGGTGGATGTCACAAAAGTATTTGCTCTTGGCGGCAGCTGGCTGGTGACTGGAAGAGAGAACAGGGCAAGCTTCTGTGGGCCAGGAATGTTCTCTTTCTTGACTTGGTAATGACTAAGTGGGTGTTTTTGGTTTATGAAAATTTATGAAATGACACACATAATATGTGAACTTTTGTGCATGTATGGTATACTTTAATAAAAAGTTAAAAAAATAAAGCTTACCGTAGCTGTACACGAAGAGTTCACTTGAGAGAAGCAACCGTAGAATTGGGAAGACCAGTTAGGAGGGCATCGTCCTGGCAAGAGATGATGGTAGCCCTGTTGGAAGAAGAAATTATAGGTACCGACTACGTACAAAATCTTAACTTACTCCAATGCTAAAATTTATTATCCCTATGATTATACTAATACCCCTGACTTGATTATCAAAAAATAATATAATTTGAATTAACGCTACAACCCATAGCCTGCTAATTAGCCTCACAAGCCTTCTTAACCAGTTTAATGATAATAGCCTTAATTTCTCATTAATATTCTTTTCCGACTCCCTATCTGCACCATTACTGATCTTGACTATATGACTCCTACCTCTGATATTAATAGCCAATCTCACCTGCTCAAAGAATCGCTGACCTGAAGAAAACTATACATCACCATACTAATCATATTACAAATATTTTTAATCATAACATTTACCACCACAGAACTAATTCTATTTTACATTATATTCAAGGTCACACTAGTTCCTACTCCCATCATCATTACTCGATGAGGTAACCAAAGAGAACGCCTCAATGCAGGGCTCTATTTTCTGTTCTATACACTAATCGGATCACTCCCGCTGCTAGTGGCATTAGTATATACGCAAAACACCACAGGTTCTCCGAATTTCCTAGTAGTCCAATTTTGAACCCAAGCATTACCCAACTCCTGATCTAACGTCTTTATATGACTAGCCTGCATAATAGCCTTTATGGTAAAAATACCCCTCTATGGCCTCCACCTTTGACTACCCAAAGCACACATAGAAGCCCCCATCGCAGGCTCTATAGTCCTTGCAGCCGTATTACTAAAACTCGGGGGCTACGGCATGCTACAAATTACAGCAATACTCAAACCCCTGACAGAATTCATAGCATACCCTTTTCTTAGGCTCTCCTTATGAGGGATAAGCATAACCAGTTCAATCTCTCTACGCCTAACAGCCCTAAAAATCACTTATCGCATATTCTTCCGTCAGCCACATAGCACTTGTTATTGCAGCTATTCTCATCCAGACCCCTTGAAGTTACATAGGAGCCACCGCTTTAATAATCGGCCCACAGCCTCACATCATCTATATTATTCTGCCTAGTAAATTGAAACTGTGAGCGAGTCCACAGCTGAACTAGAGTCTTAGCCCGAGGCCTACAAACCCTCCTCCCACTAGTAGCCACTTGAGGACTACCGGCAAGCCTAGCAAACTTAGCCCTACCCCCAACTATTAATCTAATCGGAGAACTGTTCGTAGTTATATCAACCTTCTCATGATCAAATTTTACCATTATCTTAATAGGAACTAACATTGTAATGGCAGCCCTATATTCTATATGTATATTAATTATGACACAACGTGGTAAATACACACACCATATTAAAAACATTACACCCTTTTTTTACATGAGAAAATGCCCTATAGCCCTCCCCATTCTACTCCTCCTACTCCTGTCACTAAATCCCAAAATCATCCTAGGCCCCCTGTATTGTAAATACAGTTTAAAAAACACAATAGATTGTGAATCTAGTAACAAAAGACTGAGACTTCTTATTTACTGAGAAAGTATTGCAAGAACTGCTAATTCATGTCCCCATGCCTAACAGTATGGCTTTTTCAGGCTTTTAAAGGATAGTAGTTATCCATTGGTCTTAGGAGCCAAAAAATTGGTGCAACTCCAAGTAAAAGTAATAAACCTATTTTCCTCTTTTGCTCTGGTCACACTACTTATACTAATCATCCCAATTATAATAACTGACACAGATTTCTACAAAAGTGACAAATAGCCATCATTTGTAAAAAAAATACCGTCTCATATGCTTTTATTACCAGCCTAGTTCCAACAATAATATTCCTCCACACAGGCCAAGAAATAGTTATTTCAAACTGACATTGAATCACTGTCCAAACCTTTAAATTAACACTTAGCTTCAAAATAGATTACGTCTCAGTAATATTTGTACCAGTAGCATTATCTGTTACGTGGTCCATTATGGAGTTCTCAATATGGTACCTACACTTAGACCCTTACCTTAACCGGTTCTTCAAGTACCTACTCCTCTTCCTCATCACCATGCTAATCCTTGTTACTGCCAATAACCTCTTCCAACTATTTATTGGATGGGAGGGGGTTGGAATTATATCCTTCCTGCTTACTGGGTGGTGATTGGGCGAGCAGACACAAACACAGCTGCTCTCCAAGCAATCCTATATAACCTCATTGGGGATATAGGGTTCATTATATCAACAGCATGATTCTTGTTTAACTCAAACACAGGAGGCCTGCAACAAATTTTTATACTCGACCTAAATCCCTCAAACCTCCCCCTTATAGGATTTGTACTAGCCGCAGCCGGAAAATCAGCCCAATTTGGACTCCACCCTTGACTCCCCTCAGCAATAGAGGGCCTCACCCCTGTATCAACCTTGCTCCACTCAAGCACAATAGTTGTGGCAGGAGTCTTCCTACCTATTCGATTTACCCTTTAAGAGAAAACAACAAACTTATTCCAGCAATAGCTCTGTGCTTAGGAGCCCTCACCACCCTATTCACAGCTATATGCACTCTCACCCAAAATGACATTTAAAAAATGATCGCTTTCTTCACTTCAAGCCAATTAGGCCGAATAATGGTAACAATTGGAATCAACCAACTCTATGTAGCATTCTTACACATCTGCACACATGCTTTTTTTAAGGCCATGCTCCGGATCCATTAGTCACAGCCTGAACGAGGAACCAGATATTCGAAACACAGGAGACCTTTTCAAGGCTTTACCCTTCACCACAACACCCCTTATTATCGGGTGTTTAGCATTGACAGGAATGCCTTTCCTCACTACTATTCTAAAGACTTGATCATTGGAGCTGCTAACACGTCTTATACCAACGCCTGAGCCCTGTTAATAAATCTAATTGCCGCCTCCCTCACAGCTGCCTATAGTGCCCACATTATCTTCTTCGCTCTATTAGGACAACCTGGCTTCTCCCCACTAACCTCTATCAGTGAAAACAACCCCCTCTTAATTAACTCCATCAAACACCTACGATTGGAAGTGTCTGCTGGATTCATTATCTCCAACAACATTCCCCAAGCCACAGTCCCCCTAATAACCATACCCTTACATCTAGAACTAACTGCCCTTGCAGTAACCATGCTAGGCTTCGCATTGGCACTCAAAATTAACCTTAACACACAAAACTTAAAATTTATCCACCCCTCAAATACCCTTAAATTCTCTAGTCTCTTAGGATATTTCCCCACCATCATGCATCGTCTACCTCCTTACCTAAACCTATCAATAAGCCAAAATTCAGCATCCTCTCTTTTGGGCTTAATCTGACTAGAAAACTTTTTTTTTTTTTTTTGCAGTACGCAGGCCTCTCACTGTTGTGGCCTCTCCCGTTGTGGAGCACAGGCTCCGGACGCACAGGCTCAGCGGCCATGGCTCACGGGCCCAGCCGCTCCACAGCATGTGGGATCCTCCCGGACCGGGGCACGAACCCGTGTCCCCTGCATCGGCAGGCGGACTCAACCACTGTGCCACCAGGGAAGACCTAGAAAACATTTTACCAAAAACCACATCCCTTATTCAACTAAAGTTCTCCATACCAATCTCAAGCCAAACAGGCCTTATCAAACTATACTTCCTATCATTCCTTATCACTCTCACCCTTAGCATGCTTTTATTTAATTATCATGAGTAATCTCCATAATAACCACAACACCAATAAGCAGCAACCAACCAGTAACACTCTCCAATCAGGTACCATAACTATATAATTCCATAATCCCCATAGCTTCCTCACTAAAAAAGCCAGTCACTAGTATTATAAATAACTCAGTCTCCCAACCCATTGAACTTAAACACAACTTCCACCTCCTCATCCTTTAAAATATATAATACCATCAAAAACTCTATTATCAACCCTGAAAGAAATGCCCCCAAGACAGTCTTATTAGAAACCCAAACCTCAGGATACTGCTCAGTGGCCATAGCCATCATACAGCCAAACACAACTAATATCCCCCCCTAAATGAATCATAAACACTATCAGACCTAAAAATGAACCACCAAAGTTCAACACGATCCCACACCCAACACCACCACTCACAATCAACCCAGAGCCCCCATAAATAGGTGAAGGTTTTGAAGAAACCCCTGCAAAAGTGATCACAAAAATAACACTTAAAATAAATACAAAATATGTCATCATCTTTCTCACATGGATCTCAGCCATGACCAATGACATGAAAAATCATCGTTGTCATTCAACTATAAGAACACCAATGACCAACATCCCAAAAACACACCCACTAATAATAATGCATTTATTGAACTCCCAGCCCCATCAAACATTTCATCATGGGCCTTCCCTGTTGGTACAAGTGGTAAGAATCCGCCTGCCAATGCAGGGGACATGGGTTCAATCCCTGATCCAGGAAGATCCCACATGCCACGGAGAAACTAAGCCTGTGCGCCACAACTACTGAGCCTGTGCTCTAGAGCCCATGGGCCACAACTACTGAGCCTGTGTGCCAAAACTACTGAAGCCCGTGCACCTAGAGCCTGTGCTCCGTAACAAGAGAAGCCACTGCAATGCGAAACCCATGCACAGCAATGAAGAGTAGCCCCCACTCGCCACAACTAGAGAAAGCCTGCACACAGCAATGAAGACCCAGCACAGTCAAAACTAAATTAATTAATTAATTTAAAAAAATTTCATCATGATGAAATTTTGGCTCTCTACTAGGAATTTGCCTGATCCTGCAAATCCTAACAGGCTTACTCCTAGCAACACATTACACATCAGACACAGCAACTGCCTTCTCATCAGTAGCACACATCTATCGAGATGTTAACTACGGGTGAATCATTTGATATATACATGCAAACGGAGCTTCCGTATTATTCTTTATCTGCCTTTACATTCACGTAGGACGTGGCCTGTATTATGGGTCCTGTGCCTTTCTAGAAACATGAAACATCGGAATTATTCTACTACTTGCAGTTATAACTACTACATTTATAGGCTGTGTACTACCATGAGGACAAATGTCATTCTGAGGGGCAACAGTCATTACAAACCTGCTGTCAGCAATCCCATATATTGGCACCACTCTTGTCGAATGGATCTGAGGTGACTTTTCCGTAGACAAAGCAACACTCATGCCATTCTTTGCTTTTCATTTTATCCTCCCCTTCATCATCACAGTGCTAGCAGCTATCCACCTACTATTTCTCCATGAAACAGGATCCAACAACCCCACAGGAATCCCGTCTGACACAGACAAAATTCCATTCCACCCCTATCACACAATCAAAGACATCCTAGGCGCTCTACTACTAATCCTAGCCTCACTAATACTAGTCCTATTTTTACCCGACTTGCTAGGAGACCCTGACAACTACACCTCAGCAAAGCCACTCAACACACCACTGCATATTAAACCAGAGTGATATTTTCTATTCGCATATGCAATTCTACGATCAATCCCCAACAAACTAGGAGAAGTCTTAGCCCTATTACTCCCAATCCTAATTCTAGCATTTATCCCGATACTCCACACATCCATACAATGAAGCATAACATTCCAACCCCTTAGCCAATTCATATTTTGAGTGAGTGCTAGTGGCAGACCTACTAACACTAACATGGATTGGAGGACAACCTGTAGAACACCGCTTCATCATTGTCAGCCAACTCACATCTATTTTATACTTCTTTTAATTCTAGTACTAATACCAGTAACTAGCATCATTGAAAACAATCTCCTGAAATGAAGAGTCTTTGTAGTATATCATATTACCCTGGTCTTGTAAACTGGAAGAGGAGAACACACCTCCCTAAGACTCAAGGAAGAAGCCCCAAGCTTCGCTGCCAGCACCCAAAGCTGAAATTCTACTTAAACTATTCCCTGAAATTATAAGACGTTTACAGAATTGTTAAGTACTATATCAGTATCAAAACAGCCCATTTTATCACAAACTACTATGTACATCATGCATACTTCTATTACCACATTAATAAGTACATACATCTTATACGTACATATTACATTATATGTATAATTGTACATTACACTATCTACCCCATGCTTATAAGCATGTACATCTTATTATTAGTATTACACAGTACATATAGGTTATCAATTGTACATGGTACATTAAGTCAAATCAATTCTAGTCAACATGCATATCTTGTCCATTAGACCACGAGCTTAATCACCAGGTCACGTAAAACCATCAACCTGCTTGGCAGTTACCCCTCTTCTCGCTCCGGGCCCATAACCTGTGGAGGTTTCTATCAATGAACTTTATCAGACACTTGGTTCTTACTTCAGGGCCATCTCACCTAAAATCGCCCACTCTTTCCCCTTAAATAAGACATCTCGATGGACTAATGACTAATCAGCCCAGGCTCACACATAACTGTGATTTCATGCATTTGGTATTTTTTAATTTTTAAGGGGGATACTTGGACACAGCTATGACCTTAAAAGTTCTTAACACAGTCAACCAAATTGTAGCTGGACTTCAATTGAAAATTATTTACCAGCATCAAAAATTCATGGTGTGTAATTCAGTCAGTGGTTACAGGATATAACAATATTATATGTGTATACACATACAATAGACATAACATTCCAGTCTTCCCTCTCCCATCTAAAACAAACACCCCCATCAAAACAGATTAACCTCAAAAACACCCCCATCATACCAATAAACTACTTAGATATTCACTACCCATATAGACTGACATCTCCCCTAGATACATTAACCATTTTATCAAAAATTTAATACTAAATCCGACACAAACTGCACAACACAGCCATATAAATACCACCTGTACACAGTAAGTTGATGTAGCTTAAACAACCTCTAAAGCAAGGCACTGAAAATGCCTAGATGGGATTACTAGCCCCATAAACACACAGGTTTGGTCCCAGCCTTTCTGTTAATTTTTAATAGAATTACACATGCAAGTTTCCGCACTCTGCTGAGAATGCCTTCTAAATCACTAAGATTAAAAGGAGCAGGTATCAAGCGCACTATGCCAGTAGCTCACAACACCTTGACCAACCACACCCCCATGGGAGAGAGCAGTGATAAAAATTAAGCCATAAACGAAAGTTCAACTAAGCCATATTAATTAGGGTTGGTAAATTTTGTGCCAGCCAACGTGGTCATACGATTGACCCAAGTTAACATAAATACGGCGTAAAGTGTGTTAAAGAGAAATAAAAAAATAAAGTTAAATCTTAATTAAGCTGTAAAAAGCCATAATTAAAGTAAAAATAGACTATGAAAGTGACTTTAGCATATCCTGATTACACGACAGCTAAGACCCAAACTGGGGCTAGATACCCCACTATGCTTAGCCCTAATTGTCACAGCAGGAAGCGTAAAACTGATTTAACTAAAGAAATATAATAAGCAGTTTTCAGAGTCAGTAATTGTGCATTCATGATGAAAGCCACTTACCTTGTATAATTGTCTCTAGTTGTATTTAGCTACCTAGATCCTAGCAACAAAAATACATACAGTTGATTTGATACAGTATAGTATAAAATCTGGAAGTTTTCCACCAGGCATGTGGGTGATCATTAATTTTAATTTAATTTTACAAATGGCCCAAATCTTTGAATTATCCTAGACTCTACTTTTTCTCTCACATCCCGTTTTTAGTCCATTATCTTGGGTTGACATCTTGAAATCCCCCTACCGGTTTTTCTTAAAGCAAAAATGTGATTACAGAATAACTGTGTCTTAAAACCCTAAACCCTAGATAATATTACCTCTTCTCCAAAAAACTGAGTTTATGACTGCATTTTCTGGGCTCAGTATGTGGTGAGGTTGTTTTAGATAGTAAAGGAATCGGAGAGTATAGCTCTCCAACATTGCAGTGAAGGAAGTTTACACTAGATTTCCACACTGGACTTTTAAAACTAATAAAATGGAGATAATTCAAGCTATAATAGTCATGGAAACATTTCATTCAGAAACTGCATGATATAGAATATCTTTCTCATAGGCAAAAAACCTAGGTGGCATATCTGAGATGGCATGAATTTCCATACATTTTGTCCTTGTGTGAAAGCTGTCTTTCTGAATTTCAGTTATGATGAAGATGTCCCTTAAATCAGATAACTTTTATGGTGTACTCACTATGCTCAAAGAACTTTGGCAGATATTTGGAAAAATACAATAATCAATCATATATCTCAATTTTCAAGAAGCCTATGTGTCTGCATTCTTTATAAAATAGAGATGCAATAAAGGCTTAGAGAATTAAAAAAAAAAACATGTATGTTCTACAATGATCCCAGGATTGATACTCTGAAATTAACTGTAAATTGTGCAATATGCATTTACTGGGGGCCGGGGGTGATGAAAGGTATAATTCATGATAAGATAGTGAACGAATAGCTACTGATTCCCACCCCTCAAAACCACCCTGCAGATGTCACAGAAGAAAGAGAACATTTGGTTTATCCCAGAACCTAATATTTAAATATTCTGACCAGTTAGGTGGTGATTGGGTCCTAATATAAGTTCAGAAAATAATAGTCTGGGTAGAAAGGAATGGATAGACCCCCTTGGCAGCTCTTCTGATTATGCCCTGGTTGGATCATTTCTTGTTCCAGCTCTATCTGGTGGCACAAAAGTATCAGGAGCAGTTCAGTGCTGACTGGAGTTACCAGAATAGCATGAAGGACGTGCTGGCTAATGAGGGGACTATAAAATTTTACATTGTGTGAATAGGGTGGCCACGAATGGATTCTTCCTTATCTACCGCATGTGGGTGAATCCACCCAGGGTCGTTTTTCGAAAAGAGCAGGACCTACACTTGAGATATTGAGAGGTTCCCCGAAAGATAAGATTGGTTGGTAGGAGGGAAAGTGTGATGGGGAAGTGTTAGAACTATATCGAATGTCATAAACTCTACCCTAAAGCAAATTCCACCACAATCTCCACATAGACAGAAAGGGCAAAGGCTAGGACCTGGATTTTCACCTCGCCTCAGTTACCCTTCCCCCAACAACACATTAGCCAATTCTTCCAAGGGAATATGAGTTTAAGGGACTAAATATCTAAATATCTGAGAAGCATAATACCATAAGAGAAAGACTTCCAACCAAACGATACATACATTATTTAAAAGCAGATGTGAAAAAGGAAAATAACATAACTGGCCACTACTCTGGCCACCCTGTTCTCTCGTTGGGGAGCTCCTCAAATTCCTGACACAGAGATGATACTCAGGACCCTGTTCTAGCACCAGGGCTGATGTCTGTCCTGATTCCTTGGGGTCCATATAAATGTAAGTGGACATTTATATGAAAGGCAAACATGGAAACAAGCAGCAGCTATGGTAGGTAATTAAATAGCCAATCAAATAGAATTAAGGGGAAAAAATCATAAGGAATGATGAGGAAGTTATATACAGATAAAGGTGATACTCCATCAAAAAAAACAATTGATCAGAAACATTTGGGCCAGAAAAATATAGTCGTGATATAGGCAACACCTGACAGAATCCCAGGGGAAAATAAATGGATCAAAAGGGATTCTGAGATTTTAACTTATGCTTTCCAGGAACTGCAGATCAAGCAGTTGAAAAATATTTTGGAGGATATCTATATACTTTTATACACTAATAGGTATGTATTATTGAGTAAAAACTCTTGGGGAAGATAAGTGTGTAGTATGTGACTTTCATGTAAGAATGTGGGAGAAATAATATGCGTGTGTAGTTTTTTATTTGCTTCTATTTGAAGAGAAACACTGGACAGGTAAAGACATAAATAAAAATATTAGAGGACGGGGAAGTAAAGTATACACAAAAAATATACCAAAAATCTAATTATATATTTTAAAGTTTTGATTTTGTAGATATGTATTTTAAAAAAGAAACAGAAGTCCAGGGCTTTCCAAGTCAGCGACCTCAGATCCAAGGGGGAATGGATTCTGTGATTTGATATTCTCTACTGTAATAGGATTAGCAGACGCTGAGACCCAGGGTCAAGAGTGCCTATTTGTGGGCACTAATGCAGTATATAGGGGCTGGTCCAAGATTATATGATGAAAAGAAGTCTGACACTTGAATCAGAGTTGAGGGCAAGGATTGAGGGAAGATCCACAGATAGACCAGCTCCAGGGCAGGACCCAAAAGCTATTTGTCAAAGATTTGCCAAGAGTTTAGAGCCCATTTAATGTGGAGGCTTTAAAGAACAGAGCAGAGGGAGATGAGACAGGTGCATCAACATTCTGAGAAACTGGTGCATCAAGCAAAGTCTAACAGACCTATATGCCAATCAGGAGCAGGTGAGGATGTTCCAAATCTGGCTTTACTAGAGCTTTAATATGGGTCCATTAAGGACCAAACCAATCCAGCTTGGCTGGTGGGCTCAAGATAAATGAAAGGATCACGAAGGGAGGAAGTCGTATGTATAAATCATGTAAGCAGGTCTTGAGGAAAATGGTACATCATTTTTCAAGTTCTAACAGTAATAGGTTAAGTTAAAAAGTGCTTTCACATTCATTCTGTCATGTGAAGCTCAGAGTAACTCAAAGAGCCAGAACTCCTATTTCTGTTACCACTTCTTAGATGAGAAAACTGATTTTCGAAAAAGTGAAATGGCATGCTCATGTTCATAGCTAGTAAGAGGCTGTGCAAAGAATGAATACAATTCGTATTCCTGCTCGTTGCCTCTGTCATTAATTTATTCATCACTCATTTCGAGTCCCTAATAAGTCAGGCACTTCTTAACAAGAAGCAACGTTTCCCTCTGAGCAGCCCACCATACCATGAGGTCCTCTTTCTGCTAATGCTGTATCCAAAAGGAATTTTCTTCTTCGTGTCTTTAACTGTACCACTGGCAAGAAGAAATGTGCAATCAACCCATTAAATTCAACTCCAGGGGGTTTTAAGATCTCCATGGGAGGCCAGAAAGCCCATTTATTCAGGGTCTAATTATCTAGTCTTGTGGTTTGATAACACTCCCTCACCTACACTACCCTCTGTGCTCTGAGGACCATTTCACTGGATATTAGTATCGTGAAGGAGAGCATATGGAAATGAAAAAGATGGAATTCAAATCCATCCATTTTTCTATTTGTTAGTTGCCCATAAACAAGAATGGTGAGGAGGCAGTTGGGACTAATGACAAAATGAGAAGCTTGGATTATCTGATGATATAAACTATTCAGCCTAACTTCCCCTCTCTCCTCACTGCCATGAATAATAAAGTTGGAGCTTTCTCACAGCCACGTGCTGATTGGCCTTGGATCTTATGTTTTTCTATTCTTTTATATTAAAGATTGCAAAAGCCTTCTCCAATATACAGAACTGTTTTCCTGTTAAAATCATTATTTGTTTGTTTGCTTTGCTTTGAGTTAATGGGACAGTGAGTGGGTACAGGCAAATCAGAAATTCTGGAAATGCAGTCAATCAGAGGACTAAGGTCTACTAAGCCATATTTTTGCTTAAGATGGGAAAAGAACAGAGAAACTATCATCAGGATTGAATGAGTAGATTTTTTTAAACTGTAAATGCAGGAAGGAATGAAATTAAAACAATTTCAAGTACACACTGCTTGTAACTGGATTCTAATGGAAGAGTCTGCAAGTTCAAGTTCACTTCAGATCATAACTTTCAAAATGAGTTTGTTGTTAAAATAATGAATTCCCAAGGAGACCTTGTCAGTGTTGAACAAGTTTTTTTCACAGTATAATTTGATAGAAATATTTGGAACCTGGGTCACAAATAATAGACAATTGAATTTAGAGACATCCGCACAAGCTTTACAAAAAATAGTGAAGTTAATGCTTTGTTTGGTCTCTGCAAACTGTCTGGAACCTTCCACCAGTGTTCCACTAACAGTGATTCCAATGACAGCCATAAGCGGTTACAGTTTCCAGAACCAGTCGTTAACTACTGGTGTCTTTAAAGAAGAAGGCAACTGTTTGAAAATGTTGGAAAGAAACTGCTTCCCTAACTGTGCTTCTAAACAGAAGTTCATGTTTTCCAGGCAGAAAATTCCAGCAAGATGTTTTCGAAGTAATTCCCTCCCCTCGTATAATTCAGACTGCCTGTCAAACTTCTCTTCTTTTATCCAGCTGGCTCTGTCTTTCCTGTTCTCAACCCAATCTACTGAAAGACTGAAGAAAGAGACGAACCATGGAAAGAAAATAGGCACATCACTCCTCTCTCACTTTTTTCCTCTCTTAAGTCTGATCTCAGTTGAGCAAAATGTTATTACACTTCGGTGTAGCGGGCAAACACGACTAGACGCATTACAGGGGTGTGGACTAAGATACGCTATTCATCACAGAAAGTTAAATAAAGAAGTGCACAGTCTGGAAAAATCAAGATTATGCAGTGTGTCTCCTTGATATATTAGGTAAATACTGAGAAGGGGGCTGCAGGTTAGAATGAGATAAAAAGTACAGCCAATTTAACAAAACTAATCTATAAGTAACCATCTGTATTGATAGATGGAAATAGATTTCCTCCATTAATGTGACACAATAAACTCCTCACCAGGACAATTAAAGTAAAAGCTACTGAAATACAAGAGAACTTTGGGATCTACCACAGCACCCCAAATTTTTTGCATCTCTTCAAATCGGTGTTCCACTTGACATATTTTTTATTCCTGATGGGCCAATACATGTTTGTTATATGAAGTATTTTAAATAGACTTAAGGTATAGAAGTGGATCTATTAGGGTAAAGTATCTTTGTTATTTTTCTCTTTTCCCTCTCTTTTCCATACCCTATTATTTCCATCATCATCACTCTACTCTTGCCAGTAAGTTCTAAAAAGTAGCTAGCTTAGAATAAATGTCATTAGTCCTTACATGATGGTCAGAGATACAAGTTGTTAGGATGTTTCTCAAAAAATGTTTATTTCAGGGTCAGATAAATTGACCTTTTCTCTTTACCTCTACATAATGACAGCTGACTTTCTTTTTCTTTTTATTCTAATAAAAGTAGACCAATGTTGACAAAAGCTTAACTAATTAGTCTCTTCAAGTACAGGGCAATTTGGAATAAAATTTTATAAAATCAATCTTATATCTATTGGCTAGGTGTCACCTACCCTGATATTTCTTTTTTTTTTTTTTTTTTTTTTTTTTTTTTTTTTTTTTTCCGGTACGCGGGCCTCTCACTGTTGTGGCCTCTCCCGTTGCGGAGCACAGGCTCCGGATGCGCAGGCTCCGGATGCGCAGGCTCAGCGGCCATGGCTCACGGGCCCAGCCGCTCCGCGGCATATGGGATCCTCCCGGACCGGGGCACGAACCCGTATCCCCTGCATTGGCAGGCGGACTCTCAACCACTGCGCCACCAGGGAGGCCCCTGATATTTCTTATAGGGATTTGCTAACTACTTTCTTAGTTCTGTATATCATAAGTTAACACACTTTGAATTTTGATTTTTCATTTTTGATGAGTAGTGACATGTTTATTTTACTCAGCTGGTTGGAGACTTCTTTTCTAATTATTTAATGCTTCCATCCTTTTTTTATGATTTTTCTTCACCTCTCTACCCCCCCACCCCCTCTCTTCTTTCTTCCCTCCTTTCCTCAGTTCTCTACCTCTTCTTTCTCTCTTTCCCACCCTTCCATAATCCTTTTTTTTTTTTTTGGTTTTTTCTTTCTATAATTATGTGATGACGTTCTACTATGTGGCCGCCACTATGCTTGACTCAAGCACAGTTCCATCCTTGAGGAGCTCAAACTAAAACAGTGTTGCAACACGGGATTATGGAAGGGACTATGTCCCGGGTACTGTGGGAAACCCCAGAGAAAGGAAGGGGCAGTTCCTTGAAGGGGCAAAGGATAGACTGGAATGATTGAAGATGTTTTCAATTTTTAATTTTTAAGAGTCTATCAAAAAAATGAGGACATTTTAAGCAGAAGGAAAAATAAACAAGTGTACAAAGATATAAAAATGCAAGGGATGTTTATGGAATTGTGAGTAGCCATGGCAAGCTCATGCCAGAGAGGAAGTGGTAGTGTTTGCAGTAGGGGGAGCATTAGTTGTAAGGCAAGATTTTGTTTTTTTAAATTTTTTATTGAAATAGTTAATTTATAATGTGTTAGTTTCAGGTGTACAGCAAAATGATTCAGCTATATATATATTTTTTCAGATTCTTTTCTGCTATAGGTTATTATAAGATACTGAGTATAGTTCCCTGTGCTATACAGTAGGTCCCTGTTGGTTATCTATCTTATATATAGTAGTGTGTATATTTTAATCCCAAACTCCTAATTTATCCCCCCCTCCCCTTCCTCTTTGGTAATCGTGTTCCTTTTCTATGTCTGTGAGTCTATTTATGTTTGTAAATAAGTTCATTTGTATTATTTGTTTAGACTCCACCTATAATCAATATCATATGATATTTGTCTTTGTCTGACTTGCTTCACTTAGTTTGATAATCTCTGGTCCATCCACGTTACTGAAAATGGCATTATTTCATTCTTTTTTAAATTCCATTTTTTATATATACCACATCTTGTTTAAATTTGTGGTAGGCACTGTGAATTTGATCTTGTAGGCAATTCACTCCTTTAAGGGTTTTCAAGATAGTAAATAGAGTGACTTATTCTACTTTAAAAAATCATTTTTTCATATAGTGGATTACAGACTCTGCAAATAAATTTATAAACAAACAAAAAATCTCTTATCTGTGATCCCTTCCCAAGTAATTTTATAAGCAAATAGCCTGGAACTGTGAACCCAGGAGCATCTCCTGCCGGGGGAGTGCTGATGGTTTCACTGTGCCCTCCCAAGTCAGGCTGCAGTAACCAGCGCTGCTCAAGGAGGAGATGCACGGTCTGTGCAGATTCACTCACAGCTGTTCTGGAACCTCTAGCTAGGAGTTTCTCAAAGCTCAAGTCCACTCCCTTCAGCATATAATTTGAGAGCATCCTATTGATCAAAATCTAAAATGGCAGGAGGAGACGGGATCCACCATAGTATCAGAATAAAGGTATTCATTCAATGCATTCTTCCATTCACCCAAAATGCCGTTGCTTCTTGAGAAAGATTTTGGTTATTTTGTTGTGATTGTGATCCATTTTCAAGTGCACAAGGGGGCAGCTCGAAACATTTGCTATTGAGTGCTGATCAATGCCATAAGAAAATTGTGGAACATCTCTTACAAAACTGCAGTCATCTTCTTTGACAGCTTTAGCAGAAAGAGTGGGAAATTGCAGAAAATTGTAAAAAAATAAAAATAAAATGCAGTTAAAATGGTTCACACTTACTGACAACTTCTATCTCAAACCCTGCTATTTATCATTTATTTAATTTAATCTATGATTTTAGCTACTAGTTTAAATTTCACTTTCGATTTTCTCCCTTAAGACTCCCTTGCCTCCTGCATCTGGCAGTGAGCATATGAGGTTTTCTGGGGGTTTGAGGAGCTAGAAAAAAATAGTGTACATTTCATACTTTCTGGGAGCTTACAGTTTACTTGTGGTAAGAATACTTATGACACAATATTTGGACAGGTAGATAAGAAAATAAGAGGTAATGAAAGGTCATATTTGATTGAGGCAAATAAGTGGACAAAACCATTACAATTCTAAGTCCAGAGAGGAGAAAGGAGTTTTATTACAAAAATCACAGCCTTGATTCTTTTGCATTATTATTTTTAAAAACTCTCAAATAATAGTTCAAACTTTCCTATAGGTTAAAAAGGTTTTTTTTTTGTATACAAATATTGAAGCTAATAGTTCTTATTGATTAGTATAAACCAAATCTCTGTAGTTAATTTAAAAAGGAGGTGAGCATATACTCATTCCTGATTACCAGGCACCTGGGCAGTTACATATTCAGGTATCCAGCTCTAAATGGGGATGAGTGCTTATTAAAGACTGCTGTTTTATGCACGTATTTTATGATTATTCTCCTTTGATTAAACTCCAAACATTCCAAATTTTTTATTGCTGACAATCTGACCTCCTTTTTAAATTAACTACAGAGATTTGGTTTATACTAATCAATAAGAACTATTAGCTTCAATATTTGTATACAAAAAAAACCCTTTTTAACCTATAGGAAAGTTTGAACTATTATTTGAGGGTTTTTAAAAATAATAATGCAATAGAATCAAGGCTGTGATTTTTGTAATAAAACTCCTTTCTCCTCTCTGGACTTAGAATTGTAATGGTTTTGTCCACTTAGTTGCCTCAATCAAATATGACCTTTCATTACCTCTTATTTTCTTGTCTACCTGTCCAAATATTGTGTCATAAGTATACTTACCACAAGTAAACTGTAAGCTCCCAGAAAGTATGAAATGTACACTATTTTTTTCTAGCTCCCCAAACCCCCAGAAAACCTCATATGTTACTTGGCATATTCTACGTTAAAGATGTTCCATCAGGATTAAATATTTTGAGGAGAAATTTGCCTCTACTCTTTTAGTACATTTAATACACAACTCAAGAAAGTAGATTTGCTTATTACCTTTCTTTCCTTGTAGTTCATATTCTCATTTGCTTTGAGACTTTTCAACTTTGTGTGAGGGAGGAGGAGCCCAATTACTCCCGCAAATAATGGAAAGTAGATTGAGGGAAAAATTAAATTTTCCAATATATAAATGGGGGTCAACTGCCTTAAAGAGTTACCTATAATGAATTTTAAATAATCGATATAATGCAGTGTAGAAAAATAGACAGAATTTGCAGCAACATGGATGGACCTAGAGATTGTCATACTGAGTGAAGTAAGTCAGAGAAAGACAAATATCATATACTATCACTTATATGTGGAATCTAAAAAAAAGGGTACAAATGAACTTATTTACAAAATAGAAATAGAGTCACAGATGTAGAAAACAAATATGGTTACCAGGGGTAAGGGGGGGAGGAATAAATTGGGAGATTAGGATTGACATATACACACTACTATATATAAAAAAAAAACTCATAAGAACCTGCTGTATAGCACAGGGAACTCTACTCAATACTCTGTAATGACCTATATGGGAAAAGAATCTAAAAAACAGTGGATACATGTATATGTATGACTGAGTCACATTGCTGTGCACCTGAAACTAACACAACATTGTAAATTAGCTATATGCCAATAAAAAATTCAAAAAAATAAATTAAAAATAAATAAAACATTAAAAAATAGGCAGAAACATAGGTAAGTGAGAGACGATGTGAAGGTTATTATTAAAAATGGAGCAGAAGAGCCTAGAAAGAGAAGAAAAGAGAGAACGGAAAATAATTCATTCTGGCGAGAAATGACTTCAAGGCTGACTTTTATAGGAAAGGAGTAAGTTTAGAAACAAACTGGAAGAAATTGAAAGTGACCTTTGATCATTTAGAGATTAGATGCCGACAAAATGTTGGAAGTAGTCATAGTAAGGAAAAAATCATCATCTTAACCCTAGAGCTAAAAAACTAGAACTAATAAATTATGAATAATGCTTTATAAATCAGTCAGGGATATTAGAGAACTAAGAGAACTATACAGGTGAAACAAAATATATATTGAAAAGGAGCTGCTGTTACTCCTGAGAGAAAAGTCAAAACAACAACAAAAGACAGGGACTTCGCTGGTGGCGCAGTGGTTAAGAACCTGCCTGCCAGTGGAGGGGGCACGCGTTCGAGCCCTGGTCCAAGAAGATCCCACATGCTGGGAAGCAAATAAGCCCATGCGCCATAACCACTGAGCCCGCGCTCTAGAGCTCACGAGCCACAACTACTGAGCCTGCATGCCACAACTACTGAAGACCCATGCACCTAGAGCCTGTGCTCTACAACAAGAGAAGCCACCGCAATGAGAAGCCTTCAATGAGAAGATGATTTGAGTTTGAATGAATTAGTCAGTAATTCTTTTCTGCATCTATATTAAATTTATATGGAAAATAGGTGGATAGGAAATTATGTATCTTTTTCTGATCTCTGGGAAGGTTTTATAGCTATTCTTTTCAGCTGTTTCCTCATAATTTTGAATGATTCTGTATTCTCAAGATGTACTTCCCATAACCATTTATGTCAATAACTCAGGATTTTCCTTGTCAAAGGTGAAATATCTGATTTTGTGAAGGCTGTTGTAACAAGGCTGTTGTAACAATTGGCTAAAGATATCAACAAATGCCAAAATGTCTTGAAGCCAATGGTTGCAAATAATATGTTGAATGTTATCCCAACAAGAGCAAGGGTGGAAGTGAACAAATTAATTGATGTAAGCTTAGTGCAAAAGATATAATTTTGAAATTATATGTATGCTTAGGGATATCTTAACATGTGGGAAGAGTATTTTGAAGGTGCTTTTCTTTTTTAATAATTGGATATATTTATATTTAGTTCTGTACTGGTATGAAATAAGAAGCCCTATGATTGTACAGTACCTAAAGTTCACAAAACATTCAAAAGTATCAAATAGAAACTATTTTTATCTTACAAAAATGTTTATAGTAGAAAGGTCCTCTGAAAGAAGCAAAAAAAAAAAGTACCTGTGAAAATATTTTAGCTAAAATATTTATACATTTTAATGCAAAAAATGGAATTGAATATACTTTGTGTCCAGCAGAATTTGCCCCTATAGAGAGACAATTTCTCAATTAAAAATATGATATGTAGAGAAGAATCAATTAAATCTATCAACAGCCAAGTTTGCAAGTGGAAATACAACAAACTAAAAAGTTTCTGCACACCAAAGGAAACCATCAACAAAATGAAAAGGCAACCTACTGAATGGGAGAAAATATTTGCAAATCATATATCTGATAAGGGGTTAATATCTAAAATATATAACAAACTCACACAACTCAAGACCAAAAAAAAATTCAATTAAAAATTGGGCAGAGGATCTGAATGGCCATTTTTCCAAAGAAGACATTCAGATGGCCAACGGACACATAAAAAGATGCTCAACATCACTAATCATCAAGGAAATGCAAATCAAAGCCACAATGAGATATCACCTCATGCCTGTCAGAATAGCTATTATCAAAAAGACAAGAGTTAACAAGTGTTGGAGAAAAGGGAACTGTCGTGCACTGCTGGTGGGAAAGTAAATTGGTACAGCCACTATGGAAAACAGTGTGGAAGTTCCAAAAACAATTAAAAATACTACCATACAATCCAGAAATTCCACTTCTGGGTACATATTCACAGAAAACAAAAACACTAAGTTGAAAAGATAGCTATCTGCAGCCCAATGTCCACTGCAGCATTATTTACAATAGCCAAGACATGTAAGCAACCCATGTGTCCATCAATGGATGAATGAAGGAGATGTGGTATAAATATATACAATGGAATATTATTCAGTCATAAAAAAAGGAGGAACTCTTGCCATGTATGGTTGGACATTTAGGGTATTATGCTAAGTAAAATATGTCAGACAGAGAAAGATAAATACTATATGATCTCACTCATATGTGGAATCTAAAGAAAAAAAAAGCAATTCACAGAATCAGAGAATGGATTGGTGGTTGCCAGGGGTGTGGGGTGTGGGTGGGCAAAATGGGTGAAGGGAGTCAAAAGGTACAAACTGCCAGTTATAGAATAAGTAAGTCATAGAAATGTAATGTATAGCATGGCGATTCTATTCTAGTTAATAATACTCTAGTGTATATTTGAAAGTTGCTAAGACAATAGATCTGAAAAGTTCCCATCAAAAGAAAAAAATTTTAACTATGTGTGGTGATGGAGGTAAATGACTTGTGGTGATGATTTAGATACACAGGCAAATATCAAATCATTTTGTTGTATATATGAAATCAATATAATGTTATAGGTTGATTAGATCTCAATAAAAATTTGTAATTAAATAAAAAAGTATCAACCATTTCAAAGTTTTTAACCATAAATTGCCTCCTGGAAGAAAATAGCTGACAACGTTATGAAAAAAAAAATTATTCCCATCTCCTGAGGATGATGTTCTCCTGAGAAAGCACTTGGCACATAGCAGCCCTAGGAAATTACCATGTTTGGCTACTCTCCTGTTCTTTTGTACCTTCAGCTAAACAAGAATGGTTTTTTCTTTCCCTATGGATCCTGCTTTGTCCCCTGGAACAGAGATGTTGTAGCCATTTGACTAGTATTCTCACTTCCATTCTACCAAGCAGAGTCACCAGAGTTTACAGTCCACACATAATCACTCCTGCAGCAGCCACTCAATATAGCTTTCTTTTTTCCTCCCTGAGGTCTGTATGCTCCTTGCAGGCAGTTTAAGGGGGCACCACACGCCTAAGAAGGAGTCTGCAGAGAAGGGCGCTTTTTCACCATGCTTCGCACCTCCACATTTTTGATAGCATGTAGCCTAGGCTTTGACTTATTTTTTTAAAATCTAAGTCTGAAACTCAAAAGAAAATCATCATCCTTTTTTGGGTGACATTTATCCTGTTTAGTTTTTTCATCTTCTATTAAATTGTCTGTCAACAAAAGATAATTTTGTCCTGACATATTCCTAAGAATGATCCTAAACCCAAGGCAGAGGACTTCTACAAAAAATATCATTCTTTCCCCTATCTTCTCACCAAATTGTAGCTGGAGAACAAGAAGGTAATGGAAAGGAAAGAGGCCACAAGGGCTTTTTGATTGCTCTTGGGTGACAAAAGATGTGCCCCATATGGATTACAGTTGGGTCCAAGCACTTTCCTGACTTGTAGGCAGATGAAAGATAGTATGAGGTCTCCTCAGGAAATATTGAGGTGGCAGTGGTCTGAGAGACTGATTTATCCTGGGTGGCCTGATTAAAGTTCTCCCCATTCATTTGAAGGCAGCTGTGACAAAAGAAATGAATGCTAGAAGCCTGGCCTATCAGTCCCAGCTATCAGATCATCCTCGCTTCCAAATCTCTTGGAAGAATATTCCTACCCATCGTCTCAGGATTCTGAGCCCTACGCTGTGACAAATGGCTCTACCATAGTATTAAATATAATTTTTTCTCATCACTATTTCAGCCCTTACCCTATCTGTAACTATTTAAACTCATTCCTTTCTTTGCTATCAACTTAGACTTCTTACAGAGGTGAACTTACGGCTATATACATGTATATGTGTTTAACTTTTTACTTTATCATTTCCATTTGCAGAGATATATACTGAAAAGTTTAACAGAGCTTCTAAAGTTCTGTAGAGCGTGAAGCTATTTTCTACTTTGGACACATGGAATAGGAAAGACGTCCTTGGAAGGGGACAGATGGAAAAACAGAATGCACCCAAACCCACTAATGACGACACGGAAGGACTGTGATTCTGCTCAGAGAGGAAGATGGGATGGGAACGGGGACTTCTAGAAAGAGTCGTCACACGTACAGATTGGACAGTAAGTAAATGGGTCCCTCTTTTCTACATATTATTCTCAATCTTATCAATAAAAGACTATACCTCACAGTTATTTTTAATGCATTTTTAATCAGATTGTTTCTATAGACACAGATCCCAGAGAAAACACCCCAGAGATGTCCCTGACTCATTAGGTCAACTGTCCTCTTGCTTCATATGATCTACAATCATATTACTTTATTCATACAAGTCTTCATTTTATTTTATTCATACAAACTTTGATGCTTATAAGGATTTTAATAAACCGTTCCTCTAAGTTTTAGGCTCCCATCCTAAATCTAATTGGTGGGGGGGAGAGATGCTATAGGGTACAGTAATTTATCATCTTTCACTCCTGATCCACCAACAACATCCTGGATCTTACCTCCTCCCCAGAGATAATATGTATCTGTTCATGGGCATAGTGTAAATGTCAATGAGTATATCAGCTAGATTGTGGTGTGGAGGAAAAAGTGTAATTCCCCCACCCCCCGCCAGGCTAGATATGCCTAATATGGAATTAAAGATCTAACTAGATGATATGACCAAAGGAGGTCATCTAAAAGTATCCTTTCCCTCAAAATCCCATCGTTTTGTCCCAAATTTTATTGGTGTCTTTTCTGCGTGGTTAATTTAAAGCTCATGTTAAATCATGTGCTGTATGGGTGTATTAGTTAAGGAAATGCTAAGTACTCTAACAGATAAACTCCCCAAATATTAGTGGCTCAACACTAACAACTTATAAACGATAACTGTTCATTCCTCGCTTGTATAAGAGTCCCTGATATGTTACTGGTTGGTAAGTTTCCCACAATCGAGTAGGACCCAGGTTAGCAGATGTTCTTATCTTTATAATATGGTTTTGAAGGTTATCTTTGGGGTGTGTCCCAGACTGCAAATGGAGGGAGGGAGGGAGAGAGAGAAGAGAGAGAAGAGGGGAGGAGATATTATGGGCAAGGCCTGTGAGCCGTAGATATAGTTTCTTCCTATATTCCTTTAGTCAGAACTCAGTAGCATGGCCATAACTTCCGCAACTGCATTCCCAGGAGGAAGGCAAATATGTTGGATACATGTTATTTTTCTCTGCCACAATGGAAAAGGTAAGAGAGATTCGTTCACACAAATGCTACCAGAGGTAGGGTTTGCAAGAAAGTAGGTCTGAAGATAGAAGTTTTGTAGGATACTTGGGAAAGTGATCTTCTACCAAGAAAAACATTTCCCCATCCTCCTATGACACATCTAGTGGGGAACAACATAAAGATAACGAACAGCTAAGACAGAGGAAGAAGATGGCAAAATCAAAGAGGAAGAATGGAGACAGGCACAGGAAGTTTTCCTGAGGACAACTGTTTCCACTTAGCTACGTGCTCTGTGCTCTCCCTTCTACAGAGAGGGTGTAAGAATCCCAAATGATGGTGAACGCCTGTGTGATAAAAGTCAATGCTTCCTAAAATTGAGAAAAAGATTTAAGACTCGCCACTGACAAGAGCTACCAGAAGCACTTAGAATGAGCCAGACACTGTTAAGTGCTTTGCTTGTATTAGTGCTTTTTAACTTTCACAACAACCTTATGAAATACTGTAGTTCTATTTAGATCACTTCTACAAAAATTAAAATTGAAATTCAGAACTAAAGTGGCTTGTATAACATCACACAGCAGAAAGTACTGAAGCTAGGACTAAGTCCCATGTTAGTTTTACTGCAAAACCTTGTACTTCTTCTGGTGATATTGGGAAGACTGAAGCTATCGTACTTTAATATAATCAATAATATGATACACACCTCATTGGGAAAAGAAGAGACTGTTATTTATCAGAAGAAAGCTATTTGCCTTAAGAAAGAAATGTTAAAAACGTTAATAGGTTGTATTCAGTAAAAATCAAAGTACTGATTACAAATATAGTTTGAGGAAATTTTTGAGGAAATAGAAATATTCAAGTACAATAACAAAACAAGGAAAGTTTTAGAAAAATCCAATGTATTAAAATACGTTCTACCCTTAGAAACTTGAAGTCCTTTCCCTTTGCCTTGTCACTTCTTTACAAATTTATTGTTCTTTCATTATGGTGCTATGAGTCCAGATTCTAACCACTCCTTGGAGGTACACATCACTGAGTATTCTTCACATTTGAGTATGATGTTCTGGTCTAACCTTCATTTGTGATCATTTGTTTCTGACTTCACTTGGTTTACAAATTTTCTGGACATTATTGCCACAGGATTAACATCTTTGTAAGCATTTCGTTAAATACTTGAACTTGGCTGCTTCAAGAAGTGAGCACATAGTTTCACAAT
Organism: Hyperoodon ampullatus; assembly: GCF_949752795.1. Taxonomy (NCBI): domain Eukaryota; kingdom Metazoa; phylum Chordata; class Mammalia; order Artiodactyla; family Ziphiidae; genus Hyperoodon; species Hyperoodon ampullatus. Next base: position 18,414,248 of record NC_136933.1, read on the forward strand.
GTGTTAGGCACAGATAATGCATTTTTAATTGTGAATATACTTATTGGAGGCAAAGGAAGTATTAACTGTGTTCTCATGGGTCAGTAATTGCAAATTGAGGAAGGCTTTCCCTAATCCTCTCTTCTCATGCTATTTTATTTCTCCTGTTTTTCTCTTGTCTCTTCCTGATTCCTGGATCTGTCTGTCTCCAGCTCTCCCCTGACAGCTGCGCCAACAACTGGAAACTCAGGTAACTTTACTCCAGTGCCCCCATCCTGTTGACCTTTTCTGGTTCTTTCTCATTTCAAAAGTGGCCTACACTCAAAGCGATTAAGTTCTCGAAAACTGCATGACTATAAACACTTGCTGTGCGTTTTCTGCTTCTCAGTAGAGGAACTAATGACAGTGTCTGTCGGTTTAAAGTGTGACAAGGGTATATGCAGAGAAAAGCACACATGGTAAATCCCTTCATGGTAGGTTTGCTTTTGAACTGTGCCCAGCCCATCTTACAACAGTTCAACTGGAGTAAATATCTCTTTCATAAAAGTTGTCCATACTCCCTGTCTCCACCTCCACAAATTCCAACCTCTTCTCAACCTCCATTGCTACCACCCCTCTTCCCCTGCCCCCAAGTCAACAAGAATTTGCTAGGTTCTTAAATCCAAAAGACACTTTCTGCTTTTCATTTTAAAATGTTCTGCAGCATGGTACTATCATCCCCTCTTTCTGAAAACAGTCACCATCAAATACTGTGCCCTACAATACTTTTTCCTTTAAAATTGTGAAATAATGAAAACTGCAAAAAAAGTTTAAATGACACTATGATGAACAGCTATGAGGCCACCACCTTAACTCAAGAAAATTAAAACATAACAAATACATTTCAAACTTCCCACGTGTTTCCTGACTGCAAGCCTCTCCCTCTCTCTCTCCCTCTCTCTCTCCCTCCCTCTCTCCATTCCCCAAACCCTCAATATGGTCAATATCGTCTATCTTCATTTTCTCAACTTGGATCACATTTGTATGTATCCTTAAATAATTTATACTGTTGATTTGCATTTATTTAAATTTTATATAAATGGAGCTAAACTATATCTATAGCAGTTTTTGTTTTATTGTTACTGTTTTTTAAGTTAATTGTTGTTTGTCAGATTTATTTATATTGCTTTGTATAGCTATAGACCACTTTTTATAGTACATTCGTTGTTTAAATCTACTACTGCTGACTGCCCAAAAGACCACCAGAAAAACTTGCTAATCAAGTAAAGTTTATTAGACTTACTGTAGTAAAGCAGAAACAACATTGAAAATTTTTAAAGTATTTCAGAAGGGACAAACCAGGGAGAATATTTATGCAGTTTGAAGTACTGGGCTAGGTGATTTTAAGGTGGGCCTTACAAGGAAGGAAACATTTTGAGACTGAACAGGATTTATGGCATTAGTCTTCGGAATAAGGGTTTTGAAGAGCATCTTGCTCAGTCTGATAGTCTTGAGATGACAGGAGAATTATTAGTTTGTAAAGTAGGCTATTTCAGATGGTGTATAGGCTTATTTCCAGGAGCAAGTATTTCTTGGAACAAGCTAACTTATTTTGCTTTTTCTCAATATTGCTTAACGTAGGACCATTGTTAACATGGCTCAGTTTTATTTAACTATGGGGCAGAAAAGGATTGTTTAACACAACATGATGGAATTGTGTTTAAATTCTCCCCACAATTTTTAAAAATCCATTTTCTCTATCAACTGTTTTCAATGCTACTATGAACGATGCTATAATACCCCTTTTTAATATTAAAAAATCTAAAGTGTAATAGATGGTTATAAGGAATGTGCATTTTAGAATTTACTAGACAATGAAACTTTGCTCTACAAATACACTGTTGTAAGTTAAATTCCCACCAGAACCTTATGAGAATCCTTTGTCCACACTCTTGCCAGTACTCACAACTGTTAGATTTTTAAAATTTTCCCCAAATTTAAATGATACCATGGTTCAGTTTGCTTTTTGTAGTCACTACTCAGTTTGCTTTCTGTCAGTTGCTGTTCCTATCTTTTATCCACTTTTCTATTGAGTCTGTATTTTTCTATATTGATTTTAGATGCTCTGGAGTTTCATGTAAACCATTTTTTAAAATGATTATATTTATTGCAAATATTTTATCTCCACTTTTGGCTTGTCTTTTCTTTCTCCATTTTATATATTTAGTTTCCTATAAAGGTTTTTTTAATGTAGTAAGATTCATCAATCTTTTCATTATAGTTTATAATTTTTGTCCCATTCAAGATATATTTCCCTGCTAGGAAGTCATCAAGATGTCTTCCTGTGTTTTTTTCTCCTCGTTTTACAGGTTGGCTTTAAACATTTAGATCTTTAATTAACCAGGAATTAATTTTTGTACTTGGTGTTAGAAACGAATTTCATTTTTTACTATACATGGATGACTCATTTTCACAGCATAATAGAGAACATTTTTTTCAACTTTCTTTCACATATCAAACTTCCAAATATGGGTTGGTCTACTCCAGGCTCTAAATTCTATTCCACTGTGCTATTTGTCTATTCCAGAACCAATACCATCCTTTCTTAGTGTAGTGTGATGATATTTGAGACTTGGAGAAGCAAATTTTCCTATCCAGTTCTTTTTTCTTCAAGGGTGTCTTTCCCCCCACTTTTCCTCTTCCACAGAATTGTAGAGTCACCTGTCAAGCTCTACTGAAAAAACAAACCAACAAAAACAAACCAGAAACAAAATTTAAAATCCTGTTGCCATTTTAATTGGAACTGTGTTGACTCCAGGTCATTTGGGGAAGAATGGGGATTTTAAAAATGATATCCAAACTTTCTATTCATGAAGATAGAATCTCTTGCTCCTTGTTTGTAGCTTTCTTAATGTTGGAGTGACTATGGAAATGCACTTCTCTGATCTCTTAGTGTAGAAAGCATAGTGGATGGATGAGGGTCCTTGTTGACATCTCTCTGGATCTATCATCAAGTTCAGGCAGGTGACGTTGCACTTGCTCAAGGTTGCTCCCGGCAGTGATGGAGCACACAGGGTACTAAATTCAGGCCTAGTCCTGCTTAATTCAAGTCTCCTCTGACAGGTAACTGTGACTCAGGGACTCCACATTGGCTTGGCAGAAACTTTCTTATAACTGCTTCGTGGTCTTCTCCTACTCAAGCTTCCTTCCTTCCCTCATTTCTTCCCCAAGTATCAAACCTACATCACAGTCTAAGCCTTACTCTTTCCCCTTTATCCTCCAGATGTTCCTTCTAATCAATCTATTTCATTGCTAATTATATCTAGGTGCCTGCCTCTTGCAAATCACCCAAACACAGTGATTTTCAAAGTTATTTCCAGACTTTTATGAGATTTTTTTAAATAAACATTTAAGATTTAAAAATCATACTTCTTGATTGCTATTGGGGGTAGAGAGATTGAACATAGGGGCTAGCATATATCTTTGAGGACTTGCCTAATTCATGCTATTCCCTAGCTAAAAGATGTAGAAAAGCAGCAGAAAGAGTACACCATGTTCACCAACCTGTAGATATGTGGAACCACACTGGCCATCTTCTACCTCATAGCTAAGACTGAGGTTGCAGGGATAATAAAGGGAAAAGAGCAGAATTCTTGACCCCTGCCTGCAAAAAGAGACTAAGGAACAAGGAATCGCAGAGCAGTGGAGCTCAGGGACAGCACATGAACCCGGTTCTGTAAACCTGAAACTGAAAAACAGAGTTCTAGACCCAGTCTTGGCTTCTCAACCTCTCAGCCTCTGTTTGGGGATGTTGTTATAGTGAGACAGGTCCTATGGCTTCCACCTCTGGGATTTGGGAGGTGGTACTTCAACAATACGCAGCTGCCTAGACAAGAAACCATTGCCGGGTAACACAGCCCAGGAGGCACCTCCAATCAATGAACCCCTAAGTAATGAAGACCACTTGCTAAGGGCTTGATAAATAGTGGAAGAGTTTATCCATAAATCCAGGAGAGAAGTCAAGAATGAGTCATCTCCTCTTCTGACAAAACAGCCTTTAGTTTGAAAACCAATCTAACCTTGAGGCAGGATGTTCTAAAACAACCTACAGGCAGAAGAATAGAAAATTCTTTTAGAATTCAGCTGCTCCTGTTAGGTGAGGCCGGGACACGGCAGCAATGCCACATCCTTGGCTGCTTTGGGCACTTTGCCTACAGTGCTTCTTGCTGCAGAGTTCAGCAGCTCATCATGTCCCAAAGCTGAATGCTAGGACCCCAAACTGCGTGCCCTCCTTGGGGTGATTAAGCTCATCCCACTTGGATGCTGCCTCAGCTTTGCAGGCTCCTAGGTGGAGAGCCATCTGTTTTCATTCCATTGTTAACATCAGTTTGAGTTTCAATAGGCCCTATCCTTTTGTTTCCCTTTTGGTCCGGAAGCCTCAATCCTATTATTTACCAGGAAATATGGCGCTCACTGGTCTGCTTTTCCAAGGACTGAGCCAGACCAGTGATAACATTAAGTGAAGCTTCCAGTGAGCTAGAAGATGACCATGGTTCTTTATAATTCTTATTACATGACTATAAGAGATAAGACAGCGAGTCTAAGGAAGGTTGAGTACTTTGCCTAAGGTTACACGTAAACTTGTAAAATGCAGAGTTAGGATTTGAACCCAGGATTCCTGGACTTCGGATTCTGTGCACTTTCCATGGTGCATTTTCACCTACCGTGCTATGCACTTCAGTTCCCCATCTCTGTGTTCAATCTCCAGACTGGGTCATCTTATTGCATCTCTTTAGATGCCTCAGTGCAAAGTGCGTAATTCAACCTTGACAACTCTCTCAGTCGGGTCCCCCCTAGGTCTCACTGTGTCCAGGGAAAACGGGGGTGTAATCCCTCACCATCTCCTACTACTCTACTTTATTGATAAATCCTCAGAAATTATAAATATTGAGGCATCATGTTTTTTTCTATTACAAAATTTTGTTATTTCTAATCCCTTCTATCTATTTCCATTGATAAAAGCTACTGATTCTCAGATGCCAGATTTATTATCTGAGTACTCAGCTAAAGAAAATGTTTTAAACTAATTTATTATATTTTCTAAGTTGTAAATTGCTTTCCATTAGCTTTATGAAAATATGCCATGAGAAGTCAGAAACTGTTGAATATGCACTGGCACCAACATTCAGGGAAGGTTATGCCTCAGCTAAGGAGATGTTTAAGTCATTTAAAGGCTTGTTTCAAAGTTCAGAAATAAAATTATTACTGCAGAGCCATCAACACAGTGCTTAGATAAAGGATATGATGGGAAAGCAATGAGTGACACTTTACATGAACAAATACCTTTTTATGGTCTATTAACAGTTCTGTGCTTGAACTAGTAGTTACTCCCATTAGCTTCTAAATGGAACATTGTTGAGAAGCACTGGACTGTGATCTTATGATGTCGTCAGTAGAATAAAGTGATTAAAGTGTCGAACTATTTTCAAATGATAGCTGAAGAGATACTACGGGATCAATGAGTTTGGTGTATAGGAAACACAGGGAGTTGGGTGGGGAGCTCCACCCCTTTCGAATGCTGACTAGGATATGTAGAGGGTTGATATTTTGGTTGGGTCCAAATAATAAGTCACAGAACAAGAAATCAGGATGGATGGGATTGTGATTTTCATGGACTCTCTTAACATACACAGGGGTACATTGGGGTTTATAGGACAAGAAAACCCAGCTGACTGAAAGGGAGAGTGTGCTGACATGGACTAAATGGGACCATGAGATCCCAGCAAGCAGAGCAGAGACCCTGTAGTCCTCCAGGCCAGTGGGGGACCCCTGTGATAATCAGGCACTGAGAAAGACATCCAGTCATTTGGCCAGCTTATGTAGTAGAAGTAATAAGAAAGCCTCTTGTTGGAGGTACAAGGACACTCAGCATTCTCAGGAAACAGGATGGATACCAGGATTATGACTACACATGTCATCGGAGATCACACCTGCTGGTGGAAACTGGGTTTCCAATGAGTTCAGTCTTATTGCAAGAACTGGCCAGACTGAGTCATTAAGTATTGAATAACAGAGCCTGTTTATTTGCTACAGCCTTCTACAGATTATGAATAATAAACTCAGTATATCCATGTGGTAATTCTTCCTGTCAACCTCTTATTTACCAATTATATTTCATTCATTTTTTGGCCCCATAGTAACTAGATAAATGCTTGCCTAGTTTGAGTTCTTAGAAAATCCATGGTTGTGTTTTCTCTTTGAAACTAACCTATAAGGTAAGGAAGAGAATTGTTTCAGTAGCTTGTAACAGGTCCTCTTAGAGAGAAGGAAAACTATTAGGTCAATGTTTGTAGGTAGATTTAGGGGGGGAAGTAAGACTCCTTAGTCAAGGACATATATAATGAGAAAAAGTAAGATGAAGATCTGTGATGCACAAGCAATTAATAGGCATTGGATGCTGGGTTAGAGCCTAAGAAGAATGAGAAAGAATTGAGGAAACAGGTAGGTATCTAAGAAGCAAAGGGGAAGTAAGATTGTTCGATGAGACATTCCTGATGGTAGGGGCTTCAACAACAGGGATGCTTAATATTTGGTCCTGTATTGTTAACATTATTGGGAATTTTATCTGATTCTTTGAATCCTCAGGCTTTTTGTATGTTTTATTTTGGACACAGAGGAATTCGAATGATGTCCATATAAGGCAATGCAGAAAAAGAAACGTACTCTTGAAACACTAGGCTGAACCCGAAATTTAACTTAGAAGAAGCAGGCATGGGAATCCCAGGTTGACCAGATGAAGCATCAGTTCTAATTGGTTCCCTCCAGTAAATCTGAGAGGGACCTAAGTCTCCCTTTGCTGGTTGGGAGGGAAATCAATTTGTTTAATGTTTGGATTTAATTTTACAGGAGTCTTCAGTTCCAGACAACAAAAGCAAAAAGAAATTCTCTACTCATCTTTCCAGTTTGTAATTCAGTATGCATTTGGCATTTAAAAATACATACATTCGAAAAAATACATATATTCAGATCTAAAAGAACTTCGATCACTATAAAAACACGTTTACAATCCTTCAAGAGAATGCATTTCTAAAATTAGCATCCTCCTGTGTACTTTCATATCCTAAAAGTCTATCTGAGACTCTAGGGGTGGGGAGCTACAACTGCAACACCCAGGAATTACAGTGGATCTATAGAACCCTGTCCCTTGCCCTCATTACTTTTAATTAAGCCCTCTTCAGCACTGTCTTTTGGCGTTGAGAAATCCTTCTTTCTAAATGACTTCTTAAATAATACCCATCTTTAAAAATTACCCTCAGTTTCTCCTCACATTATTTTACTGACTTTAACAACAAGTCTGTAAGTACTTTTATTTTCACCATATACACATATGAGAAAACTGACAGCCATGGATTGACGTTTGTGTAGTTTAAACTTGTATATGGGAACCAGCACCAAACTCACATCTGACCACCAGAGAACAGGAGGAACCGGTACGTGAGGTAGGAGCCCAGCCACCATGGTCTGTCCCCAAAACTTTCCACATAGCACTGTGCCTTATATAGGCCCAAGGTGGGCCTTGCTTAAACCATTTAAGAAAAATATGGAAATGAAAGCAGAATCGCTGTTACTAACGATGCTGGCACCTGGCAATGTCATAACATGAATTATACAATAAAGCAAGGCAATTATGCCAAAATGATTAATCAGAACTACTAAGGAACTTATATTATCATATATTAAAAATTCATCCTACACACACGTATAATTCTATACTTGGAATTATCCCAAGCCAGACTCACTCCTTGGGAGTAAAACAGAAGCACATTTTCTCTGCCTGTCTCACCTCCTCCTCCTAGACAGCAATAATAATAAAGCTAATTTAAATATTAATTAAAACATTTACACAACATACCCATACTTTCGTATGAGTCTAATATTATTGCGGCAGTGGCACTGTAAAGTAGCAGTAGCAGGTGTACATATCTTATTTTAAAGATGAATAAATGTGAAGCATAACAAGTGCATCACCCTGTTTAATTTCACACTGCTCGTTAGGGGGTTTGTGCAGCTCAATCCAGATTTTGGGAGCTGCTCTCAGGGACTGTGGAGTAGCAGAGAGCAGGATCACTTTCAGTTTGAACGAGCCCATTATTGAGCTAAACAGATGCTTGGTATTTTGCATCACCAGCCCATCAAGCCTGCAGATAACCAGCTTCTCTCTAGCCACAATCATCATTAGATATGACTCTGCTTTCCACAGCTTTACAATGGGTCCCAGATGCTTCTTAAATCCAATTAAAAACACCTGAGCTGGAGTTGTTTTCCTTCTAGGAATTTCCTTCAGCTGTTAGCGTTCTTCTCAGGTTGTTAAGGTTTTACCCCTTCGTGGCCCTGCTTGTAAGAACCTCTTGTGTACCAAACCACATTTTTCTTCTTTAGACCATAAACACTTCCCAAGAAGGGCCCAAGTTCCTTCCTTCTTTCTTTCTTGTTTTCCTAAGTCTCTGTAACTTTCCCCAACCTGACTTGGATGGTTGTGTGCTGTATCAGATGCTGGCTGACTCAATTTAGTAAGTGGTTTGGATGGAGACCTTGGCAGACCTCTTCTAGGACAGGCCAGTGTTTGTCTAGTGGCTTTTCAATAAAACCCCAGGCCTTTTCAAGGGTGAGAGAGGAAAGGAAAGGAACAGCAGAGATAAGAGAGAAATGATATCGAGAGAAAACTACTCAGTAAAGGGATTGACCTTATGGAAGGCAGAGGGAAGGAGATTCACCTGGGGAGTGTTTTGGCTTCTTCATCTGAGATTTCTGCTGTGGCTCAGGATCAGTCTGCAAATTTCTTTGTCTCTCTCCTGTCTTCTCTCTCTGGACTCTTGTGCAGGCCTGAAGCTGCTTCTATAGAGGACAAGGTGCGCACCCCCAGGCAGCCTTGGAAATGTCCCCCTTATTATGTTTTTCAGTTTACCAGGTAATTCCTTTACCAGGTTAAACTAAACTTATTCCCACAACATTTCTCCTCCCAAAAGATCTGAGTCAATTCAAAGTTCCAGATACACAGTAAACTTTCTATTCGAATTTACAGAACTCTGTCACATTTTGAACCCCAATGATACTATGTGTGTGTGGGTCTCAGGGTCATGTCCCAATGAAAAGAGCACAGTCTAGAAAATAAACTTCAAAATCATTCCATTTCCTTACTAGTATTCACACCATCAAACGCGCGAGGGCTAGTAATTATTAGGGGTACTTGAATCACTTCTGTCAGTACTTCATGTTCACACCTACTCCTCACAAGCACGCCCTGAGTTTTAGGTAAATCGCATGCAATTACTCCCATTTATGTACTAAGGTTTGAGAATTTAGAGGTTAAATGACTTCCCTAAGGAACGTACAGCCAGCAGGAGGCAGAGGCAGGAGAGAAAGACCGGTTTTTCCCTTCTAGCCCAGTACACTGACCGTATCACAGGGCTTCCTAATAAACGCTAGCTTTTTCGTGAAACGACGAAAATGAAATGCCTTGTTGGTGGAGAAAACACTTGGTAAATTACAACAAATTGCTTAAGTTTTTCACCCCTATGAGAAGCGCGTAATCCACAGAGAACATTATGCGTTTGTGCTTCATCTTAATGTCATATGTTTCCTCAGTGTTAAGGATTCAAAGACAATATATTGTAATTCTTTTTAAAAATAAAACATACAACAAATGGTGTTCTAGCACAGGAAATGTCTGTTTGTTGTCACACTGTGAACCTAAGTTTATGGGTGGAGATTTCTCCCAATTGTAATTGGAGTCCACGGCCACTGGTGGGAAGTTTTTATATGCTAAATTTGCTCCCCTGAATTTCTTGGTTCCCTTACTACCTGCAATGTGGAGTGAAGCTCTGTCTTTAGGTGGGAAGTCAACTTTAGAATCTGAATATTAAGATAAAAATCATTGTCTAATATTACCATAGTCCCAAGAGCCTTTTTCCTCCAATTAAATTGTTACCTCATTTCTTCAGCATAAGAAGTTTAAAAAGATCACAAACCGACTTACCTTCTAATTCAGAAGCTTTGGTGTATAATGAAGGGGTGATTAGCAGACTTGCTATTCCTTGGATCTCTTTTCTTCTTTCCTCCCTTCTTTTTCTTCCTTCCTTCTTCCCTCCTTCCCTCCGTTCACCCCGCCCACCCTTCACTCTGCCCGCCCCTCCTCCCGCCTTTCCTTCCTTTTATACTGAACTCTCAGGTTATTCCTTTTACCTCATAATCACTCTGGCAGCTGACTTGAATATAAGATATTCGTTCTCTATGTCAGCAAGCCTTGCCTTCTTGAAGAGGCCCTTATTCAGAAAAACAGCTGTTTTCACTTTATTCTGCCATTGAATCTTTACAGTAGGACAATGTTATGCCATTTCATAAAAGAAAATAAATGAGCAATTTATGTCATTAATTTTATCAGTCTTTTTAGGGAAATGATGTAAGCATGAAACATCAAAGACATTTTTTGAAACAATTCAAACATCTTCCAGTAGGTTTGATTGAACTGACTTAGCCCTAGGGAGGTTCTTAATGGATGATTAACAAATGTATTTCAATCTTTTTTTTCTTCTTTTCTCCCTAACCTAAAATTACTCGAGGCACGTAATTCTAAAGTTTTTCATTCAGGGAACCCCAAAGAGCTTTACGGTTACAGTCAATTCTAGAGTTATTAAAAATAATATAGTAATTTCCCTTTTAAATATTCTTTGGGTGCTTGACATTTTTGTAGAAAAACCTACAGCACAATAGTTTCATACGTTATGTAACACTTTTAAAACCTGGGCCCATGTGTTTCAGTTTCAACATAGTGTTGCTTTCAGAAAGCTTGTTCAACAGCCAAAGTAGTTCAAAATAATTCCATGTTTTACTTGTATGCTTTATAAACTGGAAGAGAATCTAAATTTCTTTTTTGATGTGACCATTTTTTAAAAGTCTATATTGAATTTGTTACAATATTGCTTCTGTCTTATGTTTTGGTTTTTTGGCCATGAGGCATGTGGGGTCTTAGCTCCCTGACCAGGGATCGAACTCACACCCCATGCATTGGAAGGTGAAGTCTTAACCACTGGACTGCCGGTGAAGTCCCATTGCAATGATTAAATGTCCTTTATTATTTGGTCCCCTTTTCTGCCTAAGCCCAGTCTCAAAATCCAGAACAACTGTTCCTTTGTTCCTTCAAGAGATTCAATCTTATGTAATTGTGGATTGTGGCTGATGATTAAGTTTTCAAGGCAAGTGTGTTGTGTTTGTGCCTGGTCCTGGGTCTGAAGTCAGGTGGTGGCTGTTTAGAAGGGAGGATGGGTGTGAACTGGGAAAGAGAGTGAGGACAAAATGGAACCCCTATCGATGAGCTGGAGCCTGCATTAGTTTCTCACTCCTCCAACTTTGATGACCCAGGTGGCATGCAGGAGAAGGTAGTAAATTCATCACAGAGCTCAACGTGCACCTGGCTCAGGTGGGAGAGAAACTGCAGGAGGCTCCACGGGGAAGTTCAGGAGCTACAGGCTCTGCTGTCCTGCAAACGCAGTCAGCCATCAGCACAGCACCATCTGTGTATGCTGTGTCCATGCCTTGCTGCCCCTCAGCGACTTTCTGAGCATAAAAAGGACCACGGCTGCTGCTAAACTCTCAGTTTCTCAATCCCATGCAAAAATGTCCTTGGTGGGCCATGATAAACCAGAACAACATAGGAGAGAAAGAATCCTGGAAAGTGCAGTTCTTCCGTAGCTACATCGATGCAATATAAATCCAGCAGCACAGTGGAGAAGGCAGGGAGGATTTGGCCTAGTTAGTATAGGGTTTTTTGTCTGTTTTTGTTTTGTGTTTGTTTTTTAGTAGGTTGGAGGAGGAGAAAGTTGGGTAATATTACCACACCAATTATTGTTGTCGTACATCACTGATTTGACACTGTTTTGTATATTGTTTTAAAGTCTTTTTTTTTACTATAGCATTCTTGTGAAAGAGATAGAGATTATTGATTTTTCTTCCCCTTTTATACAACTGTTGTAATTTCTGATCTGTAGAATTGCACTTAAGAAACAAAATGTATGTAGAAGGTGATTTGCCCAGTATCTCCCCTACAAGTCTATGGGAGAGTCAGAGCATTCCTTCTTAGTTGAAAAAACAATGACTTGAGAATAGGGAAACCTGGCATGACTTCTCTGTAAAAGCTGGGTAATCTCTGGCAATTAATCTTTCTTACTGTGCTGCAATTGTTCTATCTAAAAAAAGGGAAAATAATGCACAAGATAATGTCTAAAATTATTAGTTTTCAATTTTAAAAAGTCTGGTTATATAAATAATACTGTTTAGTATAAGAAATTCAAAGTTCCTAGCACAATTATCAGTGATTAGTAGAACATCTCCTGGTTAGGAACAATAAAAAAAAGAGCTACTTTCCTACTCCTGCTGCTTTATTTCTTATGACTTTGAGTTAATTTCTAGTGTTCTTTCATTTCAACCTGAAGGACACCTCTTTAGTTTTTCTTATAGGGCAGGTCCAGTAGTAAGAAACTACCTTAGTTTTTGTTTATGTGGGAATGTCTTACTTTCTCCTTCATTTCTGAAGATAGTTTTGCCAGATATAGAATTCTTGGTTAATGGATTTTTCCTTTCAGCACTTTAAACCTTGTCTTCTGGCCTCATGGTTTCTAATGAGAAATTGGCTGTTAATCTTACTGAGGATCCCTTGTACATGACAAGTTGCTACTCTCTTGCTGCTTTCAGGATTCTCTCTTTATCTTTCAACAGTCTATTTTGATATATCTTTCTGTGGGTACTTTGAGTCTATCCTACTTGGATATTGTTGAATTTCTTGGATATGTATATTTGGATCTTCCATCAAATTTGAGAAGTTTTGCACGTTATTTCTTCAGATATTCTCCTTCCTCCCTCCCTCCCTCCTTTCTTTTCTTCCTTCCTTCTTCCCTCCCTCTCTCCCTCCCTCCCTTTTCTCCTCCTTCTCCTGTTTCTCCTTTCTCTCTCTCTCATTCTCTGCTATTTCTGGGACTCCTATAATGCATTTTTTGGGCAACCTACAGGTACCTAACTTTACTTTTCTTCATGTTTTCTTCATCCTCAGACTCAATAATTTCAATTGTCCAACCTTCAAATTAGCTAATTCTTCTTCTTTTTGTTTAAATGTACTGTTAAATCCCTCAAGTGAAGTTTTCATTTTTGTAATTGTAATTTTCAGATCCAGAATTTCCATTTGGCTTTGTAAAAAAATTTCTCTTTACTGATATTCTGATTTTGTTAGTACAGTTTTCAGTTTCGTTTGTCTTTTTATTTTTTTTTAGCATACTTTAGAAGTTGTTTTAAAGACTTTGTCAAGTAAGTCCAACACCTAAACTTCCTCAGTGACTTTTTCTGTCAAGTTATATTGTTCCTTTCAATGGGTCATACTTCCCTCTTTTTTTTTTTTTTTTTTTTAAAGAAGATGTTGGGGGTAGGAGTTTATTAATTTATTTATTTACTTTTGCTGTGTTGGGTCTTCGTTTCTGTGCGAGGACTTTCTCTAGTTGTGGCAAGCGGGGGCCACTCTTCATCGCGGTGCGCGGACCTCTCACTATTGCGGCCTCTCTCTTTGCGGAGCACAGGCTCCAGATGCGCAGGCTCAGTAGTTGTGGCTCATGGGCCTAGTTGCTCCACGGCATGTGGGAGTCTCCCAGACCAGGGCTCGAACCCGTGTCCCCTGCATTAGCAGGCAGACTCTCAACCACTGTGCCACCAGGGAAGCCCCTTCCCTGTTTCTTTATATGCCTTGTGATTTTTTTTTTAACTGCTGTTGTTGGACACTGGACATAAGAATATTATAATGCAGTAACTCTGAAAAGCAGATTCTCCCCCTTCCCAATGATTTGCTGGGGATTTTTCTGTTTGTTTATTTGTTTGCTGAAGGCTGTAGAGTCTATTTGTAAAGTTACTTCCCTGAACAATTTTGCAAAGACTATGTTCCTTGTTGTGGGTAGTCACTGAAGTCTCTGTTCTTTAGCTTGTGTTCAGCTAGTGTTTTTGAATGTTAAGAGCTAAAACAACAAACAAACAGAACCCTACAAAAAAACCCAAACATACCCAAACAAAAACAACAACGATAACAACAAAACCCACCTCTCCCAGCATTTGCAGATTGGCTCTGTGCTGAGGCATTCCTTCAACACTTAATCACAAAAATACACCACTGGAGAAAATCACCTACATTCAGCAAGTAGAAGAATGTACCACAATAAATGTATTTTCAGCAGACCATTTCCAATAGTCCCAATTCCAAGGTAACAATTTTGCCTTTGTAAGTGAGAGGGCAGGGAGTCTATTATCTGGTTACTATCTGAGAGCTGAGAATTCAGGGTATGAAAAAATGCTTAAGCCCATGCTTTTGCTTATCACCATTAAAGAAAGAACAGTAGAGCCATTCTGTACTAGTATTATTTTCTAATCATGAGTTTCTCTGAGTTGGGCTTAGGAAACTTGAAAATCATGTTTTTCAGGGCTGAGATTAGATTTAGTTGAATTTCAATAGCAATCACTGGTCTTTCTGCCTGTACACCTAGACAGCAGGGCACAATCACCGGGTTCCAGGGTGAACTTGGCACTATTTTGGCATGCTCAGGGTCATCAACCCTTTAGGGTTGAAGATGCTTCTCTCTCTCTGGTTGTAAATATTGACTCACTTCATGAAAGACTAGAGGAGCATTGTTGAAACTTCCTTCTGCACTCAAGACATTGAATGCTGTTAGTTAAAATGGAATAAGTAGATTCATTTACCTTTTAAACACAGTGTCCTAGAATTGTAACAAAGTAATTACTCATATTAATTTAAAATGCATAGCAAACTGAGCTCCATGCTGAAAATGACATTTTTGATCCACTAATTAGCTGGACACATATAGCAATGGTGGGCCTGTGCCTTTTCTCATATGTCCTGCTTTCAATTAACTTTATAGTGCAGTTAAAAAACAAAAACTGTCAATACATGACCATGTCAAATAAACATGTTATTGTTAATGACCATGCTATTAGCCACATTATTAATGACCATCTCAATATATGAGCATGTAAAACATGAAGAGTTTTTCATCATGGCCAAAACATATCATGAACGTTGCTATCTAACAGCTAAGTTATTACAGAGATCTTGAGAGCTGGATAAGATTCTTCCTTTAGAAATGTGTATGGATTGGAGATTTTGCCAACTTGGCACAAAAGAAGACTTTCCAACCCTCTCATTATTCAGAAAGTAATTACATTAAAATGAACTAAATAGATTACAAAGAAGACAAAAATTGTAATCTTGTGAAGATATAAATTGTAGCCAGTGATTGGGATGTGTTTCCATTATCACTGGCATTTGTAATCTAGAAGTTTTAAACTTCAATATATTCAATACATAAGTCATTATATTAGAAAATTCCATTTGAAAACTTAGAGAAGTTAGAATGGTTCAGATATAGACATATAGTAATTATGAAGGTATTTTATATGTTTATCCACTGATTTTTAAATACTCCTTTTCTGTGGACAAAATTCTTAATCTCTTAAATATTCATTAAGCTGATTTTAATGAAGCAAAGTAATAAAAATCATTTTGCAGCAATTTCGTAAATGTGAATGAAAATATGGTGCATTATGTATTGCAAGTGACCCCGGCATCTTCAGCATGTGAACAGACTCTCACACCCCATTGTCTAATTTTACACTCTTCAATAGATGATTCTCTCCCAAAACAAAATACTTCATTCAGCCATATTGGACCAGTACCTGCAAAAATCAGATACAACTGTATTAATAAGTATAGTTCAGTGTTTATGTTTGAGTGGGACAGAGACATTAATTTATTCACCAATTTAACAAAAAAAGATGTGTTGGTCATTATCCATATACAAGTTCTGTGCTCTGTATTAAGATTCAAAAATTAACCCTGTGCCCCAGAAAATTTTATTTTCTGTCACTGTGTAAATGACTAAAATACTAAGTAATAAGAGGTGTAACAAAGGTGCATACAGAGTTCTATGAAACCATAGATTAAAGAACTATTGGTTTCCTCTAATGACTTAATAGTTTTATTTTTAAAAATAAGGAAGGAAATAAACTAATAATAATGGATATATGCAATGATCTAATGATCTATATGTATCTGTACAAGGCATATCTAGAACATAAGCAATCCTGGAGTTCTTTTCTTAGGTTCCAGTGTATTTCAGTTTGCATGTGTCTGGTTTACCAGACATGTTATCTATTTTTAATTAAACCAAGAGTAATATGATCAGCAAAGGGCTTATAAAATATCCTGCAAGAACACCATAGATTATTAAGTGCAAACACAAGAAAACAACAAGAAAATGGCACAGCTAACACTTATTCTTTTTGTCCGAATTCTTCCTCAGACACATTAGAAGGAAGAACGGCCTGTCAGCATAGGCTACCTAGAAGACAATTAACTAAATGAACGTAACCGCCACTTTCAAGATAAGGACATTATTTTATCAATGAATAAGAAAACAACTGTTTTTTTGAAAGGAATTCATGGCAGGAAAAGATAACTTTAAAACGAAAGTTTGGAAATGTTTTTCTGATATTCTCTAAAGATTTTTAAAGTGTATCACTATAAAAGTTTGTTCTTTTATACTTAAGACATTTGGGAGCAGAACCTTTGAAAAACTTCTAAATGAATGATTTCATTGGGTTTTGTTAAACATATAATATTGCAAACCTCCTAATGAATTTTCAAGAACATTTCATGTTGTCAAGAAACTGATGATTTAGCAGCAAAATTTCAATAAACACCTTTGCAAAACTGCTGGATGGTAAATAAATATCTTAGTACTGTAAGCATAATCAACAATGCATTTTTTCCATTTGAATCAATATGATGTTAAAAGGTTCTCTTTCAGTCACAAGAGCTATATAAAGCATATTTGGAAATGTCTTCAAGACTTAGAAACATACCTTTGTGTAGTTCTAAAAGTTAAATGAAGATTTGTTTTTCACAGAGGCATAAATAATAGCACATATAATTACATTACTCTTAACTGATTTTTCAAATATTATGTCAGTTCAAGAAATAAAAATTAACAACATGTGCATGGTTAATAATGTGCATAATTGTATAGCAGTATGTGCCTATAATATATTAATAAATTTCCAAGATATTGGAAATTTTGTAATCACAGTGTGGATAACATTTGACTGAACCTTAAAAAATGGAGGTTTTCCGTGTATGGAAAAGAAGTCATTCCATATAGTGGGGGCAGCATGAAAATGCTTGATGTATTAGAACAGTTCATGGTCTCCTGGCATCTAAAACACAAAGTATATTAATGAGGGGAGGAGGACTCTTTGGGAAGGTTGGATAGAAAGCTGGGACCATGCTATAAACATTTTTGAGTTTTATGTTGTGAGTCACCAAAAGAAATATCATCAGAACTATATTTTAGAATTGTATGCTTGGCAGAAATGTGGAAGCTGGATTGAAGAAGAAAAAATCTATAAGCTAAAAGAACAGTTAATAGGATGTTTATATAGATATTTTCTGTGAAGACGTGTTTTTATTTACCCTTAGAACTAGGAAATTTTGATGTCCACATAGAAAATAAATAGGTTCATTCACTTAGTTTTTGAATAATTTGTACCTTCACCAGAAATATCCAAATACAAGTTATATTTAGGTTTACATTATCAAGGTAACTGGAAATATTGTACTTTTCATTTCCTATAATAGTACTTAAATCAATAGAATCCAAACAATGTTTCTATTAGACAAGCAAAGGTTTTCCTGGGCTGACCAATTATAAGAGTAGTAACCTGGACAGCTCAAGAGTTTTCTGAAATGTTTATAAGAGTATTAAGACTTTTCAACCTGAAATTTTAAGGCAGATAAAAAGGAAAAGATTAGGAGAATATGATCTCAAAGTCAGAAGCCTTGCCAGGAATACTTTTTGGTTTCCAAATTGCTCTTACTAGGCATATCATGGTCCCTTTTCTGTTTGTGTTTGTATGTATGAGCATGTTTGTGAATGTATGTATGAGCATGTTTGTGTATGTGTGTTTATTTTAAATATATAAAGTCTATCTGAACTTTTTGGAAGTTGCTCCAAAGGGCTATTCAAAAACATAGGCAGGGACTGCTCTGGTGGCTCAGTGGTTAAGAATCCGCCTGCCAATGCAGGGAACATGGGTTCGAGCCCTGGTCCGGGAAAATCCCACATGCTGCGGAGCAACTAAGCCCGTGTGCCACACCTACTGACTCTGCACTCTAGAGCCCACGAATCACAACTACTGAGCCCATGTGCCACAACTACTGAAGCCTGCATGCCTAGAGCCTGTGCTCCACAAGAGAAGCCACCACAGTGAGAAGCCTGTGTACCACAATGAAGAGCAGTCCCCACTCACCACAACTAGAGAAAGCCTGCGCACAGCAATGAAGACCCAACACAGCTAAATCAATCAATCAATCAATCAATCAATCCTTCATTAAAAAAACATAGGCAAATAATAACAATTGCACAAATAATAAAACTACTTCCATTTTAACATGTAAAGGAACCAAAACAGTGGGACATTTATGTATTATATTTATTGCATTTATGAACATTTATAAATTGTATAAATAAACATAAGTAAAACTTCTGGTGAAAGCCATGGCTCTGTTGTGTTTGGGAGCATGAGAACAGTATGGTTCCATGGCTTCTGTACCCAGGGGACAGTGATGCTTTCACTCTACATTTTGTAGATCTAGTCACCAGATTTATGTCTCAGCAGTGCAGAATTTTTACAATCCAGGAAAAGAGAATTAAGGGTGACAATCCTCTCAATGTCTGAAGTATCCAGAGGGCATCCCCATAGGGGAAGCACAAGATAGATATTATTCAGTCAATGTGCTAACATGTGAGCAAAAGTTTTTAGAAACCATAGTAGAGGAAGTCATGAATATTAGAATACCAAAGCTGTAGTAATAACAATGAACATTTAAGCCCACTTTTTAAAGAATTTACTATGGGGCAGAAAATATTCAAAGTACTTTTGAGTTGTTATCTCACTGAATTCTCAAACAACCTTAAAAAGTTAATAAATGCTATTATAGTGTTGTTTTACTGTTGAGAAAAGTGAAAATCAGAGAGAAAAAGTAACTCCACCCAAGGTAACATAGCTAATGCCTAATGGAGCCAGTATTCCCACCCGGGGTCTGCCTAGTGTCAGTGCCTTTAATCAGAGATTTACTGCAATCCCCTGCATTATTAGATTTGGTCATTTAACAAATCTCTTTTGAGTGCCTATGTGAGTGAACAAAAACCAGAATCCATTCTCTCCTGGACTGACCTTCTAGTGAAGCCTTCTGTTTTAGGTAAATGCAGCAACTGAGGTCACATATGTAATTAGTGGCAAAGCTGATTCTTGTATTTAGAACCCCTAACTCATATTTCAGTGCTTTTTTCACCAAGAACATATAGATGTGATAAATATATTGTATTATTCAGTAACTCTGGTCTTATGCTATGTGGAAAAGATTCAGACACAGTGAACATGCTAGGTCTTTTCACATATAATTTTAAAAATTTACTTCTAATAACTTTGTAAAATATTGGCAATTATTTCCATTTCACAGGTAAATAAACTGAGACTCAGAAAGGATACATGACTTTCTCAAAACAACAGAGAGAATAGAGCCAAGCAACAGAACATGATGACATTTAAAACTTAGAGCTATTCATTGACTACAAAGAAGCCCAGGTAGTTATAAAAATAATTTTCAAGGATTTGCTGTTTTATTTTTGTATTAATATATTTGGGACTATCAAGCCTAAGGAAAAAAATTATTTAATACTCATGTCCCATCTCCTTCCAAATTGTTTTCTGCATTAAAAATTAATGCCAAGGTAGCATAAAATGCCTGAAATTTTATCTTCATGTGCACCTCAAAGATTAAAAAAGAGATGTTTTTATTTCTTTAGGTAATAACTGTTACTCAAGGATATTTATTCTTGCTGCTGTCATTGTTATTTTTTGCCTCTGAGTTATTCTTTCTACTAGTGGAAACCTATGCAAAATCGATGTATATATTTTAGAAATGTTTTTATTCTCTAGTCCTGTTTATCATCTATTTATCTATCTACCTAACCATCTATATATCTACAATTCCCTTTACAATTTGAAGGCTGCATAAGGAGGACAGATTGACCAATTTTGTGTTTCCAAAAGCAGACAACAATAACCGTGCTGTCCATGGCTTCTGGAATTTTATGAGCTTGGTTTGTGATGCTTAAGAGTATGCTTGACAGATGATACCATTTCCTCTTAATCTCTCTTTTAAAAAGACAAATATTGATATTTCTTTGAGAGATTTGAGTTTCCTTAATCTTCAGTAACACTGCGTTTATTTTTAAAAAGTAATCGTATTTCAAACATCAGCCAGATATACAGTGACACGATGAGATTTGAGATTAGCTCCTTAATGGATAAGTGGGGAAGCAAAAATCACTAATGGTTAAAGTCTCCGAATGAATTTTTTTTTTTTTTTTTTTTTTTTTTTGCGGTACATGGGCCTCTCACTGCTGTGGCCTCTCCCTTTGCAGAGCACAGGCTCCGGATGTGCAGGCCCAGCGGCCATGGCTCACGGGCCCAGCCACTCCGCGGCGTGTGGGATCTTCCCGGACCGGGGCACGAACCCGTGTCCCCTGCATCGGCAGGCGGACTCTCAACCACTGCGCCACCAGGGAAGCCCTCTGAATGAATTTTAATTACATCCAGTCAAGGTTGGGTGACAAGCATTTATATCACTTTAAGACATCTAGTTGGGAAGTGCTTTGTCAACAGTTTCTTCTTTGAGAAAAGCATTCTGGGTTTTTGTTTTTGGATCAATGTTAAAAATGAAATGGGAATCAGAATAGAGAATGGATAAACTTAGACTATAGTTCTGGATTCTAGTTTTGTGGTTCTGGAGAAGCCACTTATATTCCCTGTTTTATTATATACGCAGAATAGAGAGGTGGAGGGTCGAAAGAGCTCTAAGATTTCATTTCCCTTTAAAATTCTGCGATCCTAAGATTCTGAAGAAGCAAGCTCTTTAGAAATGAAATTCTTAAGCTTAAAGAACTTAGGACAGTCTGCCTAGTGGAGAGACAGGGTGAGGGATGGATGTGGAGCGCTCTCCCCACAACTGCCACAATAGCTATGTAAATGGGGCACGTTTTGTGACAGTTCTGTCAGCTTTACTTAATTTTATATGAAAAGTGGGGCTGTAATATCTATTTCTCACAGGCACTGTAAGCACTGAATGAGATCATGTAGGAAACACCTGATAAACAGTATTATTCCATACTTAGTATTTATTGCCTTTGTTACTGTAAGTAACAGAACAGACATGTTAAGAACCCTATTATAACGGCTCTATATCAGGTTCCATAATACCCAACATCTAAACATTTACGTTTCAAAACTTTCAGTGTGCAGGGAGCAGTACCTAAGAATTAGAGTTCTGACCTATTGATATATTTTATTCATCTTTGAGATTGTTTTTACTTCCAATCACTAATGGATAGTTCAGAGATGCAGAGTTATATTTTTGATCTCCTTCAGTTTATTCTTGTAATTTTTAAAAAACCCCACTCAGAAAATAGATTATGGAATGTGAAAGGGGTAATGAATAAAAGATAGCATTTATGTTTAGAATTTTCTTTTGTTTCTGCTTTTAAGTTTAGAGCTTCAGCACCAACTCCTTTAAATTTAGGAGAAGACGAGATAGCTGCTCCAGATCCAGCTCTTACTTCCAGCATCAGCCGACAGGCTCAGATATGCCTGGAACAAATTCCCGGACTACCACTGTCCTCTGACAAAGCTCATCCAAGTTTGCTACAGGGAGACCACCAGGATGAGAGATTGGGAAGCTTGCATAGGGAGAGAAGAGGCTCCCTACCCTTTCCCTGCCCCGTGCAATAGCAAGCACCAGAAGCTTCTCAGTGCTTCCTTAATTTAACTTTTTTGTCTACACAGGAAAAAGAAAGAACATTCCACTTTATGAAAATGGTGCAACCAGATGAAAGAACCCATTTAAAGGAGTGTGCTTAAACTTTGTTCCTATAAATCATTTTCTTTGTAACTGCAAAACTCATTGTTCCTAAAGCTAATAAGGATTATCTCTGGTAAGCCAGGTTTGTTATTTTAAAATGAGAAGAAAGAAGAAAAAAAAAAAAAAGGAGAGGGGGAAACTGTGTCCAGAAAATTGTATTCTTTCCTTAATGGGAGGAGAGATAAAAAGGAGATAAACTTAAACTTTTTTCTTCTTGTTTCAATTCTGATAATAATGCAAAATATAGTATTAATCTGATTCTCCTTACTTTCCTATGAGAATGACACATAATTAAAACTCTAGTGCATTCCTCCTCCTCTCTCTACCCCTCCACTCATATTTCTAAGTTTCCATTCCAGTCTCTTTTCTGCATTCAAAATTACTTTTTCTTTTCCTCCTGAGTAAAACTGCAAATTTAAGGTGGAGGAGTGGAAAAAGGAGGCGTTGAAACAGCTTTACATGAAAAGGTGGTTTACCATGACTAATCCAACATCAGTTTACGATGCAAGCCTGTTTCTTAAAATACAGTGTACAAAGAAGCAGATCATGAAATTTATTTTTTAGATTCTTTTTCTCCAGAACAAATCACCTCAGTTCTATTCTTTCTCCCAGCTCATCTTGCTTTATTATTTTAAAATTCTCATCATCATTCTTCAATTTTTGGGGACTGAACTCTATGCAGAGAGCTAAAACAGAGCTGGATGTGTGTGGAGCAGAATGGGAAGATTAGAAGAGAAGGTTACACAGAACGCTTCTTAAATCACACCTCCGTACTGCGGGAAAAACCACATTCAACTTTACCACCCTTGGAACATCGTGAATATCGCTCTACAGTATAACACGGATCTGACTTTTCTACCACTCAACAAGGATGGCAAATAAACTTGTAATTATACAGTTGGCAGTGCTGCTACCAGTGACCTCTCTCACTCTTGAGCAATGCTATGAGTCCGGCTTCGTAATGGGCACTTTCTATATGCAGCTCATTTCAGATTAAAATAAATCTGCTGGGTTGTTATTATTATTCTCATTTTATTGGAAAGGAAACTGAAAGTCTGAGATGTTTCACAGCTAAGGCTTCAACTCCTATCTCCTTAGTTTATATTATAAAACGTTTAGTCTTTCCAGTTCACTTTGGTAGGTATTTGAGAATGTGAGAGGCAAAACAAAATTCTGATATACCTCATTGTTTTATTATAATAAAACTCTAGTCTAATGTATAGGACCACCAGCTACCATAAATACACAGCCTCACTGAAAATGGATGCTCATCTTAGAGAAGTAGTCAGTTACCTGAAGAAAACTTGAGAGAATCGTCTCCATATAGCCAAATGACTCATTTCACATGAGACTAAACTCTATTGTTTCTTATATAAATAATGAGCTTTCTTTTTTTTTTGGCCAGTATTTCAGAATATGTATTTTATTCCTTTCTTACCAGTGCTTTAGACTAGAAATCCCTAGAGGTATAAGCAAGAATGAATAAAAGCTGTGGGGAAAAGAATATTTTACTTGTGAGACTAGGCCTGCAAGTTAATGGAATCTTAAGATAATAGTCTCCAATTATGTGTTTACCATCTAGGTTTAGAATCTCAATGGAAGAACAGCTTTGAAATCTATGGCAAGGCTTCATATTCGTAAAAAGAACAGAGCTGGCATATAATGTCTTATTCACTTTCCCACCACAGATAGTATTTGAAATGTTTTATACAATTATGTATTTTAAATAAATGGCCTTTCATGTTATGGATCTTAGTTACCATAGAAATGGATTCTTTCCTCATAGAACATTGTAGAAACTCAGATTGGCAGTTTAGTCTTCCTAAGCAATTCACTGATTCATTTGATTTTCTAGTGACTAAGAGTTAGGGATTTTTTTCTTTTCCCCTTCTGTGGGGGAAAAAAAAATCCAGCTTATTGCTGTTTAAAACAATTCATTTAGGAGGTAAATTTTACAGGTGCAAGGATGATTTTGGTCCGACACTTTTCAAGATGGGGAAGAAGTTCTGAAAGTGTAGTAGAAATGGAAAATTTGGAAATTCCAAAGATCTACTGGATGATGGCAAATTATGGATATTTTCTATTCCCTTTGTTTCTTCTATTCAAAACTCTAAGGCACAAATTAAAAACTGACAGCCAGGGGCTTGAACGTGGGTGCAGAAACTTTCAACATCATCACTCTCTTCTGTCTTGTGCTTAGCCTCTTTATGAATTAAATCAAGTTTCTGGTCTCTAGAGACTTTAAAACCTGGATCCCTGCTAAAATTCATCTCTTAAATTTGATAAAATGCATTCTTTTTGTAAAGGAATAAAGGATATAATTGTGATCTATTATTAATACTATTTACGTGTTTAGCACAATGCCTGACACATAGTTATTACCCAATAAACTGTAGCATAATAGTACTTAACAATCTATTTTATGAATTTAAGAAGTCTGTCTTATCTTGTTTAGTCTTTTGACATGATAATTTGACATACTCCACTATTTTATCATCAAACACAAGATTATCTGGTAATACTGCTATTTTATCTCTATTATTTTGCATACAATTTCCTATTGCCCATATCTATCTAGAAGAATAACACAAAACCAAGATGGTCAAATCTTTTTTTTTTTGGTCAACATGAACTTCAGAGATACCAATTATCTATCACATATGGACAGTAGAATAAAGAGGAAATACTGACTTTAAAATTCTAGTTTACCCATATATGGCTATTTCTTTCTAATCTGTCCTTCAGAATTGAAGCACTTACATATGTTTAATTATACATAAAACCTATTATTAGGTGCCAATTTAGAAAAAAAAATGAGGTAATAAAAATATCATGGGTAAACATTCAAACATTTTGTCCCCAGCAAATTTTCTTCCTAGCTCTTTCAATACATTCATAGAACAAGTTACTGAGTCATCCAGATGAAAATACACAGATATACATGCAGCAAAAAAGTCATTCAATTCGACCTCAAATGGAGGGGAAAGTAACCTTATTTCTCATCAAGTTCCTTAAAGTAGAAGTCACAATTAGGAGGCATAGAGAACCCGTAAAATCGCCTCTTTCTCTTTCATGGTTTTTCACTGTCCTTTCAGAATACAGGTGCTCCATCATGGACTAAGGTTTGGGAAGTAAATGCAGAAGCTGGTACCCACCACCCACCCTTCAGTTCCGCAGAAGAGAGAATGAGGGAGCACGTGGAATTGCCCAGCTGCCCACAAGACCCAGATATGTAAATGAGTTTCCCAGGAAGTCATGCCTTGTCTATATAATTCACTGGTTCCTGTTCTGCTTTACCAGTAATTTTCCATATTTTCCTCTATTGTCCAACTAACCGATTGAGTCTAAATGAAATTTAGACATTAAATGTTGTCTGAGAGCATCTTTTTTAAAATCTCTATCTTTTCATTTCTACTTTCTAGGAAAGGCCTTAAAAAAAGAATCCTACTTCCTATTCTATATGTTCCTGTCTCTACTTGACTGTACGTACTGGAGAATGCCTACATTTCATTAAAGAAAAAAGAAATTACCTTGTCCAAAATAAGCTCCCTTATGCACATTTCGAGCACCTTGGTATCCCAAACTCCTACAGATGACCTGTCCTCCACGCAATTCCCAGCGGTCGTCACAAACTGTACCCCACTGGCCATCATGGAAAATTTCCACTCTGCCTTCGTGAGGGCCGCTACCACCAACCAGTCGAACTTTCTTAGACGGTGCTGTCATAGAAACAAGCAGGGCTTAATTTTACATATATGTACATATTGCTGTATGCTTTTTTTAAAAAAAAAAAAGCATTTGAGCACATTTTTCCAGCAAGTTCAATTATTGGAATAAATATTAAACTTTCTAGCACCACCTATTGGTAAAGAGTTTAATTGCAAACATTGTACATATTGGTCAGATCTGAAGAGTAAATCTACTCTTTCTTTTTTATAAGTTACATCTATGAAAACACTGCAATGATTTTGTTCCAGTGACTTTAAAATTTTACAGCTACAAGTCTATGAATGTTATACAGATTTTTCATACTATTTTTAAAAATTTTAACAAAGTGATTGCTTTCTTGACACACTAACACACAAACTGGAACATACATCCAGTGACTTCCAGTGATACAGGAGGTTGAGGAGAAGATATTTTATAATATCATAAACATAAAAATAGACCAAACATCCTGTTCTTTACCAAGAAAAACAAGGTAACTATAATGACAAAATCAATTTAGAAATAGCAAAGATATTCCTTGATATAAGCCCCCTGGATTTTGTCCCAAAGTGTTTTTCTTGTTTTGAAAAAGATTAATGAGATAGAAAGCAGACAATTTTCATTTATTTTGAGAAATCGCTAAAGCAGTAAACTTTGGGAAGAAATATACCATGTTTACAACAAAGTAATTTTGTTCTGCAATGCCCAAGTAATCAAAATTGCCATATATACAGTAAACGTTTATAAAGCTTTGATCATGTGCAATGATTTACATAAATATGAAATGTTTCTTTCCCATTTTTAAAACCAACATACACATTTTGAACCTAAGAACAGATAAAGTGTGTAAATAGTATCACAAAAAATTTCACTTAGAGTTAGAAAATTTCTTTAAACAGCCTGAACTATTCTAGTTATTTGTTAAAAAATCATTTGGCTGAAGAACAGAAAAAGGCAAAGACAGAAAATAATTTTTAAAATTTACTTAGTGCTAAATAAAATAAAAATATTCTCTAATAATTAGAAAAGCCAATGAATAAACACAGTTCTATTTAAATATATCTTTTCAAATATGAGTTTGAAGAACACCATAATATAAAAAAGCAAGATGTAATTCTTACAACAGAAATATCTCTGTAATGTGAAAATGGAGTTTTAGTGTATGGGTTTTCAGAACTCAGTTAACTAAAGAAATAGTAACTTTTGTTTTCTAATTTGAGTAAATTTTGTTGGAACAGTAATCCAACAACATGTAAAAAAAATAAACAATTTCCTACAAGCCTGACTGAGCAACTAAGAAACATGAAAAGCAAACATGTATTAACATGTAGTACTACAATTATAATTATTTTCTTGATTTGTCCAAAATATAATTCAGTGCTCAATACTGAATTAATGTAATAATGTCCAGGTGCATAAGCCCTTCCTCACTTAATAAACATGAGTTACAAACATTAAAAACATTTTTAAAAAGGAAAATAATTTGCTATTGCAGTATTCAAACTTCCAGTTACTAAGTTAAATACAGGGTGACCCAATCATTCACTGTAAATGCCTAAGAAAATAGGAAATAATAATCCAGGAATACATTGTGTAGTTTTAAAACATTAGAGTCATGTAATAGTAACTAGTGCCACTCCCAAATGTTTATTTTTACAGAAGTCAAAAATAAATCTCCCTGTGCTATGCTGCTACTTCCCATCAGCCAACTATTTTACATTCAGTAGTGTATATATGTGGATGCTACTCTCACTTTGCCCCAGCTTCGCCCTCCCTCCCCGTGTCCTCAAGTCCATTTTCTATGCCTACCTCTTTATTCCTGTCCTGCCCCTAGGTTCTTCAGAACCATTTATTTCTTTTTTAGATTCCATATATATGCGTTAGCATACAGTATTTATTTTTCTCTTTCTGATTTACTTTACTCTGTATGACAGACTCTAGGTCCATCCACCTCATTACAAATAACTCAATTTCGTTTCTTTTTATGGCTGAGTAATATTCCATTGTATATATGTGCCACATCTTCTTTATGCATTCATCTGTTGATGGACATTTAGGTTGGTTCCATGTCCTGGCAATCGTAAACAGAGGACACGACCTTTAAAAGAATGACATAGCCATAGGACATGACATAAACTGGTTAGAACCAACTAGGTCTGAGATGGCGGATGAGACTTCCACTGGACCTTGAGCCTCTGTATACGCTCACTGTAACACATCAGCATGCTAAATGACACACCCACAGGCTCCATGACAGTTCCAAAGCTGACCATAAAAGGTCAACAAGTGGGTGGTGGCCCAGTTCCTGGAAATCCCCACCCCTTCCCCAAAATAGCTGGAATACTCCTCCCACTCATTAACCTAAGAAATTACACCCCCCCCATAAAAACTGACAACCCCTGTACCCTGGTGCTGCTCTCACCTTCTGAGATGGCCCACACTCTGTCTGTGGAGTGCGTTTCTCTCTAAATAAATCCACTTCTTACCTATCACTTTGTCTGTCACGGAATTCTTTCTGTGATGAGACATCAAGAACCTGAGCTTCATTAAGTTCTGAGACTGGGTGTGTGGTATCAGTTAAAAGACTGTGGGCTCAAGTCCCAATCTGAGATACAGGGTTTAAGTTAGGCACCTGGAACAGCTGAATCAACACTTGAATCTGCTCAGGATTCTCTCTCCAAATTTTATCCAAGAGCCTCTCTGTTAAGTTGCTTCATTCTTTCCTTTGATTGCAAGCTGGACATCTTTGTTCCCCAGTGAACATGTCTGTTAACAACTCCTAAATTTATATTTTACAGTCTCTTTCTCAGAGACAGTTCTAAAATATCCAAGGAAGTCCTCCTATGACCTAGTTTGGGCGAGATGCCCATCTATGGACTAAACAGCTTGGGCCAAAGACAGGGCCAGTTACATTCACATGCCATTCCTGGAATGGGGGGAGGGGAGAGGCATTTCCTTGTCAAAGGTGAGTTTTGAGCAAAGACAGTAAGCCCGGTTCATCAGACATTTTAATAATCTTCGTGTATTTATGAATATTCATTATACTATATGTTTAGCCTGGTGTTCTTTTAATATCCCTGACTGTAGAATATAACTGAAATTAAAAATCCACGAGTTAGATAATCTGGATTTTACTTATTCCTCTGACACTGTTTATGTGAGCTTATTAAACTATTCAACGTTTCTAGGACCAAATTTTCCAACTGTTAAAAAGAGAAAATGATATTTGCTCTTAGTTAAAGCATCTAAACACAACTTCTCTGTCCTAGGCATTTTCCTTGCTTTCAGAAATTATTTGAATAAAGCATGTATCCTGCCCTCAAGATTCAAGTATTTCTGAGGTTATTTTGAAGGTTAAATAGTTCATTCTTTAAAATGAAGTACAAATGTAAAGGTTTTACTTTTACAAGTTTTGAAAATTTTGAGGTTTCCATTTTGTGGAGAAAGCATTAGAATGAATATATTATCTTGATATTAATCACCTTATTAATTTTTTTAACTACTTTCCCATTTAATACTTATCCTTCTCAAACAGGAGATCTTAACCAAGTAGGATGACATGTTACAGATAGACAAAACCTACCCTATTGTTTTTAGATGTGAGTGTATTTGACCTTTGTTATTTCCAAACATGATAAATCTTGAAGAGACTCTTGGAGACCAGTAATGAGTAAACTATGGCCTTAAGCCAACCTCAGCTTGCTGTCTATTTTGTAAATAAAGTTTTGGTGGAATGCAGCCATGCCCATTAGTTTACATACTGTGTAGGGCTGCTTTCAGGCTACACAGCAGAGTTGAATAGTGTGACAGAGACCTGGCATGCAAACCAAAAATATTTACTAGCTGGTCCTTTTCTGAAAAAGCTTGCCAACCCCTGATATAACTGAAAACACAAGACTAGTATAATAGAGGATTTCAGTAGGGAAAATCCTGCCGTGTGACCCCTGGAACAAATAAGGTCATGATTAATCTCTACTTACCTCTCCAGTTTAACCCTTTGAAAATCTCTCCGCCCCCTCTCCTTGCTCCCTTTAGTTCAATTATATAATTACTCACATTCCCAAATAAGCCTTGCTCTCCTTTATTTCTGAGGCTTTCATTCCTCAATCCCCCCTACCCTTTCCTCCCCTCCCCACCACCGGCACCTCCCATTTCTTCACCCTCAGCCCCCAGTTTGGATTGGTATCCCTTCTCAGGCTTACACAGCACTACTGCCCTACAAAGCATCGTAAACTAGGTAATTTTCTCTCCCAGACTGAGGTCCTTTCAGTTATCTTTTCAATACCTGACCAAATGTCACTTGACGAAGTCACTTGATGAAGAGTTATGGTATGAGTGAATGAATTTTGACCTCTTCTTGATATGCCATCTCTATCACCTGAGTGGATTAAATTGGTGAATGCTTAAAATATCAAACACTGAAAAGAACTAGAATTTAGTATGTCACCAGTCTCTAGAGAGAATATAGTTTCTATGTGTAGAAGCAGTAAAGGAAATTGCGAAGGAAAGGTGGATTTAAACATGAGTCCTATTATAGGAAAAAACTATGTGGCTGTCCACGAAGAGCCCCCCAAGGTGGACGGGTCTGATCAGAAACCTCACATATTCCAAAACCTGATTATTTGTAGGTTTAGAGGATTTCTCTCTTAGTGGCAGACTAATGTTAAACAGACTCTTCGGGACTAAATGTCAATTCAATTTACAACCAGAAAGGTAATTGCCTCAAAAACGGGAATATTTTTAACTACTCGACAAGGCCATTTTCTCTCTGTGGGCAATCTGCACAAGAAGTCAAATCACAATCAGTGAATTATTCGTTTAATTAATTTATTAATTTACAATGAGACATAGCTATGAGATTTTGCCTCTGGGTTTGGCCAGTGCTCTTTGCTTAACACTATTTTCTTTATATATGTTAATATATTCCATCAGGTTAGGTGGTTTGACATATCTCTGCTTTGATTCACTGCAGTTTAACTTTCTAAAGGCAATCTTACTATTCTTATTCCCTAGATTTGGAGGAAAGAGTAGAGTACTGATAATTTCTATATATTTTTAAAAGTCTGTGTGTAATATTAAAATATATAAAATATTTATTACACAAATAGCTCATTCATATTTTTATGAGATACCAGACAAAAAATAAATAATAGATAATTTACAAAGGTTTTCTAATCTAATCTGAGAAAATAACTTCAAATATAGTGAAAGTTAACAAGTTCACTAGTTATTATTGTTTTGTTTATTGAAGGCTTATTTTTAAAGGAGGAAGTAAAACATATATTAAATATCTTGGAATAGAGGAATAGCTAAATTAATTATAGTATACATTAGATGGATAGTTTTAGACTCATTAAACATTCCTGTCAAAAGAATCATACAGAAAATAGAGAAAAATGGTAACATAAAATTTAAGTGACTAAATTAACATTAATGTTTCATTTTAATGTGCCAAAAATATTGATATATAAAAAGATTAGAAGGAAGTATCCAAGCATATTGACAGTAATTTTGTACAGGGGACAGAAATTGAATATAAAATGTTTTTGTTATTTTCTGAAATTATATTATTTTTAAAACTAAGATTAATTTAATTAAAATAAGTGGTGGCCAGATAGTCACTAATGTCCTTACTGTTTTAAAGGGTCTCTGATTCAAGTTAAGCTGAAATTCATAAAATTGAGGGAAAGAACAAGCTCAGAATGAGAGATATAGTACAATGTCATTTATATAAAACATAGAAAATAATACCATCTATCATCTATGCAAACATACATATGTAGTAAATATATAAAAACATGAATAGAAAGAAACATGTAAACTCCATGATAGAAGTTTAACCTGGAAAAGCAAGGGAGACAGGCATAAATGGGGCTTCATCTGTGCTAGTTAACATGATATTTCTTAAAAGAGAAATATGTGTAGTCCGTATGGTAAAAGGACAACACCTCTAAAATGCGGGTGGTGTG
Source organism: Hyperoodon ampullatus (assembly GCF_949752795.1). Taxonomy (NCBI): domain Eukaryota; kingdom Metazoa; phylum Chordata; class Mammalia; order Artiodactyla; family Ziphiidae; genus Hyperoodon; species Hyperoodon ampullatus. Next base: position 18,445,964 of record NC_136933.1, read on the forward strand.
TACATGACTATGTATTAGCTATTTGCTGTAAATGTTCTTCCTTCTTTTCTTTATATTTGAAATCTATTTTATTTAAAGGAGAAATCTATTTTATTTAAAGTCCCATATTCACGGGGACACTGATGGAGCCATCTATGAGCCCAAAATAAATTATAAAAGTGCTTCATATACAAGTCTTTTCTTGAAAGTTAGGAAAAAATATTATGAATCTAAGATGCTTGAGACAGGAAGGGGTCAGGGCACAACCCTTAAAAGAATGACATAGCCATTGAAGACACAACAAACTGGTTAGAACTAGGTCCAAGATGACGGACAAGTTGACTTCCACTAGACCTTGAGCCTCATTATACGCTCATTGTAATACATCAGCATACTAAATGACATACCCACAGGCACCATGACGGTTCTGAGGCCAACCATAAAAGGCCAACCATAAAAGGCCAAAAAGTAGGCAATGACCCAATTCCTGGAAATCTCCACTCCGTCCCCAAAACAGTTGGAATAATCCTCCCACTCATTAGCCTATGAAATTGCCCAGCCTATAAAAACTAACCACCCATATTTTGGGGACTCTTGACTTCTGAGATGCCCCATACCCTGTCTATGCAGCGTGTATCTCCCTGAATAAAACTTCTTTTACTTTACTATGGCTCGCTCTTGCATTCTTTCCTGCACAAAGCCAAGAACCCACACTTGGTGGTAGTCCCAGGGACTCACGCGAGACCTGGGACGTGACCATCCTCTCGTGCCCCACTTGCTTTCTTGCAACAAGCTCTAGTAGACAAAATTTTTATTTGAAAAGCAAAGTCAGGAAGAATGTGGACTATGGGGTGTCTTTGCATTGTGTCCATCACTGCTACTTGAGTGGAAGTAAAGAACTGCGGTTAAAATGTAAAATGACTTTTGAGGAGTGTAGCCATTTCATTTCAATTACTATCACATTGTTTACCTCATGGTCATGCTTTCTTTTTTTTGTATCATTTATTGGAATTAGGATTTAGGGTTAAATTTACTACTCAATAATAATTATTATATTTGAGTTTCAAATGTAACAAACTTTTTTTTTTTTTTTTTGTGGTATGCGGGCCTCTCACTGTTGTGGCCTCTCCCATTGTGGAGCACAGGCTCCGGACGCACAGGCCCAGCGGCCATGGCTCACGGGCCCAGCCGCCCCACGGCACGTGAGATCTTCCCGGACCGGGGCACGAACCCGCGTCCCCTGCATCGGCAGGCGGACTCTCAACCACTGCGCCACCAGGGAAGCCCACAAACTTTTTTTTTAAAAAGTCTGGTTGCAAGTTGACCCAGAAGTCCTTGCAATATGGCAAAATTCCTCTAGAAAGGGAACTGATTTTTTAATTTAAGATAATTAGCTTAATGAGGTATTTAGCTATGAAAGGCACATCCTGGTGTGAAATAAAACTCATTTTATGGCAAGACAAGAAAAATTTAAACACAAAAAAATTTCCTCTGCCCTTTGGATTCCACTCTCCCTTCTACTGTGCATTGTGTATCTGCCTTATGCATCGACCAGACCTCCCCCATCAGCAGAAATACCTGCTCAACCATAAAGAACAACATTCTCCTAGCATTAGCAAGACAACTCCTTCAAAGATAACATTCCTTCTTGATCTTGTACGGGATCAAATGACTTACCACGATGACCCTTAGATCTGGATTATGTAAACTGTCAATAATACATCATTTGATGTACAGCCCTCTGCCTCAGAAAACTTATGTAACTGTGCCTTGACTTCTAATGGGCGGAACAGTTCTCAGACCTGAGATGTTGTTGCTGAGTTATAATCCTCAAATTTGGCCCGAATAAAATTTTCCATTTCTTTTTTAGATTGACTGATTTTTTTTTTTTTTTACACTGGATATCAGATGTTTGGAGAAATAGGTTGAATTTCTTGGAAAAATCATTTAACAGATTTTGAATCTTACTCCAGAAGTCAAAGAAAACAAGTATTCTGGAAGTCCCCAAACGGGGTAAAGAGGAGAAACCAGAGGGAGAAGATTTCAGTGGAGCATGAGTGTGCAAAGTATTTTGATGGCAGGGGAGAGACTGAGGGTGGCCAGTGAGGAAAATATGGAGTCTAATCTAGCCAGGAATTTCAACACAGTAAAGTCTAAGGTTCAACTTGAAAGTTGTAGACTCTTCTGCTCACATTTTCCTGTTACGAATAAGTTGTCAGTAAAATTCTCTTAGATCCCCAGGTGGAGCTAGGGAACATCCTCAAATGAAGGGAGAGGTGTGGTGCTCAGTGTTGGAATGAGTGACGTGGGGGTAAAGGAGCAATCACAGATGCATAGGCGTGTGAGTTTCCTAGGGCTACGATATTAAATGGTCACAATTTGTGCAGCTTAAAACAACAGAAATTTCTTCTCACAGTTCTGGAGGTCAGAAGTCTGAAATCAAGATGTCCGCAGGGCTGTTTTCTCTTCGAAGGCTCTGGGGAGAAATCCTTCCTTGCCTTGTCTTAGGTTCTCATGACTCCAGCCAGTCTCAGTGTTCTTTGGCTTGTAACCGAATCCCTCTAATCCCTGCCTCTGTCTACAGCTTTTCACCATGCCTCTGTGGCCTCCTCTTATAAAAGCACCAGTTGTTAGCTTTAGGGCCCACCTGAATCCAACATGACCTCATCTTAGCCTAACTACACCTGCAAAGACCCTACTTCCAAATAAGGTCGCATCCTGAGGTTTCAAGAGCACATGAATTTCTAGAAACCCTATTAAACCCACTATCACAGCTGTGGCAGGGATTTGAATGAGGAGACATGGGGAATATAATTTTTCTGTATTTTCGTCAATCTACTTCAGACAGGAGGCACTGGAATTGCCTTAGAATGTGAGGTTGGTGCTCAAACAATTTTATTTCAGTATTAAAGAACTGACCCCCAAGATTTGAGGACTGCAGAATAGCTGGGTAGTAGACATTTGGTTACACTGGAAATTAGTGACTTAGCAAAGCTAACAATGATGACACTGAACACCTGTAGTTCAGCGACTGAATAATTACAAGACTGAGAATGTGCTGCATCAAAAAAAACTGTACTAAACCTCAGATGATATTGAGTGAATCTATTATAACTTAAAAGTTCTTACTTCGCAGTGGATTAAGCAGGATATGAGTGACAATTCAGGTGAAGCAGGGGATGAGAATAACTGTAGTACCCCAGGAAAGGGTCAGGATCTATAGGTTAAGCCACAGTGGGAGATATTTCTGGGACACTTCATGTGCAAGCAAGTAACTGTGTTGTTCTAGGGAATCTCGTCTTGAGACTCACATTGTAGGGCAATGCATGGCCAGAGAAGCCAGGTTAAGGGAGCAAATGATAGGTTGTGAACTGGGAATACTTTGGTGGTCCAGTGGTTAGGACTCCATGCACTCACTGCCGAGGGCCCGGGTTCAATCCCTGGTCAGGGAACTAAGATCCCACAAGTCGCCTGGTGCGGCCAAAAAAAAGGCTGGAACCTATAACCTATATTTGGAAAGTGCTTGAATTGGAACAAAAGAAACAATCTTGTATTAGTGTAAGACTACATGTACTGCAGGACAGGAAGCCAGGACCTGGTTCTCTGAAGAAGAAAGCCATTTGGTCCTCTGAGGTCGTGGAGGTGTGGAAGTGGCCTGTTGGGTCTCTCTACTCTATCTGAACTCCAGCACATAACTGAAGGAATTTCAAATTTTGCTAATGCAAAGGACCTGGCTGGAACCATATTGATGTTTTTTTTTTTCTTCCATCTCATTAGCTCTGGTGAGAGTCAGGCTGTAAGTCAGCTGGGATAACTCCTAAACAGGACCAGTGCTAACCACTGGATTCATTGCTGATTTAAATCTCTATTTCAATTTACAAGACATATTAGTTACACATACTACAAAGGAACACATGCATTGTGTTAATGGAATACTATATGTTTTTAGTGCCCATTTATGGAATCATATAAAGCTTGAAACAGCACATAAGTGTCAAGAATGAGCATCTAAGTTAGCTGGAGACATCACTGCTCAGGTACACTCTGCTCTGCTGAAGCCTAGGTGGGCTACTGAGAAAAGGACAGTGCGGTTAAACAAGAGACACAATAAAAGAAGAGGACATCAAAGCAACCACATTATACTGAAAAAAAAATGTTGAAATTGAGCCAGTTACTGAAATAGAGATAGAATATTAGCAGGTAGCTTCTTCCCCTTGTGCATATGAGTAATTCTCAATACAATAATGGAGGCTAGGTAAGCATTCTAGAAAGACTGTGCTTCTGAGTTAATATACTTGGAGGAAGAGACTGGAGGCAATGGCTGGAATGGGATAGGAAGGAAGAAACATAAACTAACAGAGATTAATTGAGAATATTTTTTGGGAATTTGACCTAATGGAGTTCATATTGTAAGAACTCTTATGTTAAGGTCTTTCAATGATGAGACTCATTCTAGAAAACCAAATTGCTCTTTACAAATCTCTTTCTCTCCCTTCCTTCTTTCTCTCTCCACACCTTCCATATGACATATTTGTGGTATTTATATATAAAAAAAATATAAAGCTAGCTGTGGGAGTGTTGAATGGAGTCACAGCTACAAATAGGGACTTTGGAAATCAATACACCAGGCTCTGTGATTCTGTTCTACCACTTAGTGGTGAGCTTCAGTTTCTAATCCATAAAATGGAAATGATGATAGGACTTACCTCAAAGGCTCTTCTGAAGATCAGATGAGATAACACACTAAAGCCCCTGCATTAGAGAGTAAATATTTTCTAAAAGCTCATTATTATACTTATTTCATGTTTGGAAGAGAAGCCTTTACTTTGGTCAACTGAATGCTTGGAGAAAGACCAGAATTCATTTAAGGTTGGGCTGAGTCCTCAGCAGAAATCAAATGAAAGACATACAGATATTTCGTATCATTGTATGAGTTTCAAAATAAGACATTTCCTCTAAATTCACATCCTAATTACAATCTTATTGGGTAAAAAGCACAGTAGAAAACACTAACAAATGACACATTAGTAACTGGCATGTTGAGGACATAACCTAACACAGAGCGTTTCATTGTATGGCCGGAAGTCTGTCTGCTTGAAACACAAACGCTTTCAAGTTAGGGTGAGAACACAGCAAACTATTAGGACAAGCTTTAGAACTTGGTGCAGACTGGTTTTCTCTTTATTATACGTTATTAAATTTGGTGTAATTTGTGCACCTGAACTGGGCATTTCAGCCTCTACTTTTGTCTAAAGAAAAAACCCTTTCTCCCCTAATTTGGAAAGTTTAGGTTCGTATTTGACACACTTAAGAATCCCTTTGCAGTCTGGGGTGCCAGAAAACTGGTGAACCGAATCCCCTGGCATTGTCTCCCAGGGTCCCTGGGATCAGGGCCATCAGTGGCAAGTGTGGACCAAGTACTGCTGGAGAAGAAGAGGGCTCCCAGGTACAGAATAGGAGCCTGTGCCCCGGTACAGAATGGGGTAGGAAGTCCTATCCAATTAAACCACAGGCAAAGAGATCCAACTCCTCTTCAGATGTTTGCTTTAACTGGCCAGTTTGCTACTGGCCAGTTTGCTACTACTGAGGATGATCTGATTCCTCTCTGCCCCTTTTTTTCCTGGAGACTTTGGTGTCAAGCTGGCACAGACCCAGAGTACCACTGACAACTCTAATTTGTTTCAACACTTCTCAGAGCTTTTTCATCAGCAGCGTCTTGGGCTCACACTTTGCTCCTCAGAGCCTGGAACTCCCGTTTTATTAGCCTGACATTTTGTCCTGACCTCTGTTGACAGCTTCTGGCCTCTGGCGTGCACTCTGTTTAGTCACTCCTTTTATTTATAACTTATACTCTTTTGCTTGGCTCAGACTCATTGATTTGTGATCTGGTCACACTTGTGCTGCTCTATCTAATGTAAAATCTTATCTGATTCTCCAGCACCTCTTTTTGTCCATGGCATTTATTTAGCTTCTTGCATTTTCATTTGGCTCTCACGCCTGTCCAGATTACAGATTTTAAATGTCTGCATTATACCAGCGAGGAAGAGCAGCTCCAGTTCAGAGAGACCACGACCACTGAGAACTATGCCTTATGAGTGTAAAGCACTTTATAGTATTACAGAGCATCTGCATACACACAATATCTTATGTGACCCTCACAACAATCCAGTGGGGTAGGCAATACGATGCCCATTTCACTGGGGAATGAATGGAAGTGGGGAGACACACCTAGGGACACTACTGAGAATTCTACTAGAACCTTAATGTTGTGAATCCTGGGACTATGTGTTAAACCTTGAAGGAAAGGAGAGTTGAGAGAATTCAATCTGTTGATTAACAGAGAGACATTCAAAACTAACATGGAATCCCACATTTTTCCTTTTCTTAGTTTGCCTTTTCTTACATTTTCTCCTTTCTCACTGTCAGCCCTTTCTTCACCTACACAAAATATCTCCAGTTCTACTGAAGTATTTATTTTTCTCCAGGATCTATACTGGATATTTAAAGCATAAAGTACAATGAGTTGTGTTAAAAAAAAATTTTTTTTACAGTTTTTATTCAATAACATAACTAGCACACTTAGGAACTTTGTTTTTTACATGTGCTTTTACCAAGGATACTAAATGCAGCAGGCTGGTGAAAAGAGGTTTTTAGACTAAAACAATTTCATCATTTTTTTTCAGCATTTTTTTTTTTATGATCAAAATATTCTTGCTTGAAACAGCTAGGTATTTTAAGGAAACAAGTTTTGTTTTTTGGTTCAAAAATGTTGAATGAACTGCCCCAGCTCCACTTGACCTCACTATAAAACTTGAAAAAAAAATATGCCATAAACTGGAGAATAAGAAGACATGAATGACACTAAGCAAATCAAAGTCAATTTACCTTTGTAAAATTCTAAGGGATTTAAAAATCTTGACCTACTCTGAACACCTGTGGAGCCCTGTTCCTCCCCCCCATATACCTCTGCTCTATTATATAACTGCCTGTTTCCATGTCTATGTCTTTCTGGGACAATCAGTTCAGGAATTCCAGGGACAATAGCTATCTTATAAGCTATCTAGTCCAGCTCCAGGAGGTACACAATAAACATATGCTGAATGAACAAATGGATTCTTTTAGGGCATCCCTATCTCTGGCTGAGACTGGTATTTTTGAGGGTAAAGAATGCACAGATAATCGGTATCCTTGAGATTTCTCCTGGAACCCGATGGGTTCAGGAGACACTAGATGGGTGGGTGGCAGAGGGCTCCTGGCCTGGCTCTGAGGAAGGTAGGAAGAGCCCGCCAGTCAGTACATGGGAGGTGTCCCAGCTCAGGACGGTGGTGATGGTGGGGTGCTGGAGTGGGTAGAGGTATGAGCAAGGGAGCAGAGACCCAAACAGTACCGAGGACCAGGAGAGGGAGGCATGCGGAAGCCAGGCACCATTCGGGAACCAAGGTTGTTTGGAGGAGCCACAAAGGGATCTTGGAATCAGTTGTGCTGTGACTTGTCCAGAGGTGATGGTCCTTTTAGTGAGATGGTAGCACAGGGTGTCCCGCCCAACCCACCTGATCTTCAAAGGGGCCTGCCCTAATATGATCAGGGAGTTATGCTGGTCCTGACACATATATAAAAGAGGAAATAAGAATGAAATTAGAACATTCTCTAACACCATACACAAAAATAAACTCAAAATGGATTAAAGACCTAAATGTAAGACTAGATACTATAAAACTCTTAGAGGAAATCATAGGGAGAACACTCTCTGACATAAATCACAGCAAGATGTGATAGATCTTTTCTGATCTATCTCCTAGAGTAATGAAAATAAAAACAAAAATAAACAAATGGGGCCTAATTAAACTTAAAAGCTTTTGCATAGCAAAGGCACCCATAAACAAAATGAAAAGAAAACCCACAGAATGGGAGAAAATATTTGCAAACGAAGTGACCGATAAGGGATTAATCTCCAAAATATACAAACAGCTCATGCAGCTCAATATCAAAAAAACAAACAACCCAATCAAAAAATGGGTGGAAGATCTAAATAAACATTTCTCCAAAGAGGACATACAGATGGCCAAGAGGCACATGAAAAGATGCTCAACATTGCTAATTATTAGAGAAATGCAAATCAAAACTATAATGAGATATCACCTCATACCAGTCAGAATGGCCATCATTAAAAAATCTACAAACAATAAATGCTGTAGAGGGTGTGGAGAAAAGGGGACCCTCCTACACTGTTGGTAGGAGTGTAAATTTGTACAGCCACTATGGAGAACAGTATGGAGGTTCCTTTAAAAACTAAGAATAGAGCTGCCATATGATCCAGCAATCCCACTCCTGGGCATATATCCAGAGAAAACCATAATTCGAAAAGATACATGTACCCCGATGTTCACTGAAGCACTATTTACAATAGCCAGGACATGGAAGCAACCTAAATGTCCAGTGACAGAGGAATGGATAAAGAAGATGTGGTATATATATACAATAAAATATTAGTCAGCCATAAAAAAGAACGAAATAATGCCATTTGCAGTGACATGGATTGACCTAGAGATTGTCATACTGAGTGAAGTAAGTCAGACAGAGAAAGACAAAGATCATATGATATCGCTTATATGTGGAATCTTAAAAAATGGTACAAATGAACCTATTTACAAAACAGAAATAGAGTCAGAGATGTAGAAAACAAAGTTGTGGTTACCAAGGGGGAAGGTGGGGTATAAATTTCAAGATTGGGATTGACATATACACACTATTATATATAAAATAGATAACTAATAATAACTTACTGTATAGCACAGGGAACTCTACTCAGTACTCTGTAATGACCTATATGGGAATAGAATCTAAAAAAGAGTGGATATATGTATATGTGTAACTAGTTCACTTTGCTATACAGCAGAAACCAATACAACATTGTAAATCAACTACACTCTAATAAAAATTAATTTTAAAAAGCTGAACCAAAAAAAAAAATAAAAGAGGAAATCAATGATTATTTTTGTTATATTTAAATCATGCTTGAAAAATATTTTTTAGAAGTATAGCAAAATAATTCAATATAAATTTTCATATAGCAGAATTAATTGAATATGTGGGGAATCAGTCACTTTCACAGGGAACAAATTGGTACAACCTTTTGGGAGCCATTTGCAAGAATCCATCAAATTGTAAAATGCATGTCACCTTTGAACTATTGATTCTACTGCTAGCAAATTCTCTATTAAAAAATATTCCCACAAGATCATGTAAAAGAGCGCTGAATGTAGCATTGTTTCTTAAAGCCAAACTAAAGCAAAGAAAAATCATCAAGTGTTCATGACTAGGGAACTGAATGATACATTATGCTAATTATGGTAGTGCTATATAATGGAATAGTGTGTAGCCACTGAGAGAAAAGAGCCACATATACTGCCATAGCAGATGATTGGCATTTTAACTTAAATAAGGAGAAAACAGAACACACTGTATAGATGTTTCTGTATTTGATTCTTTCTGTCTTTTTGAAACATTATGGAATTATATACTCTCCATGAGGGGCTGGGTACATGGAGAGGAATCTGGAGGCTATGTACACACACACACATTTATACACAGAAATCTCTCTTAATACTTCCTCAAAGAAAGCAGGCACGTAAACTTCAAAACAGCCATGAAAATATCTGTAACTGAAAACATATCTGAATGTATCTGAAAAAAAAAATTCAAAGCATTTGATAACCTCAGGTAACAAAAGACAGTGTGGGTGTTAGATTAACAGGCTACAAAATAAAGATGTCCCTTATTTGCCAAGCTTAACCAGAGTCAAGGTTAAGAAGCTCAGAGAAAGTCTCAGGAAAAGGAGAAAAGGAGATAAAGAAGAACCAAGGATAAAGATAAAGGTAGAGATAAAGATAGAAATAAACATGCAGATAGGGAAGAGTTACACAGGAGCTCAGTGAAAATAAATGGAGTGACAAGGAGAAAGGAGAAGAAATGGAATAAAAAGTAAAACAGCAGATCAAAGTGATCACATCAAAGAATCAATGGACACAAAGGAGAATTTTTCCTATTGTTTCTATTATCTTAATATAATAATAACAACAATAATAATCATTGACTAACACTAAGGCATTTTGAGGAGACACACAATACTCAGTGTTGTTCAATTTAGGGGAAAACACACTTCAACAATGCAACAATTATGAAAACAACTGTAGAAAGCATCATGTGGTTACACCATACTTAAATGGCTGGCATTCACAATGGTGACCCTAAGTTGCCTAAATGTGGCATCAACACAGTGTATGAGGTAAAAATAATTATTTTTACTAAGACAGAGAAACTGGGACTGCAGTTTTTTTTTTTTTTTTTTTTTGTGGTACGCGGGCCTCTCACTGTTGTGGCCTCTCCCGCTGCGGAGCACAGGCTCCGGACGTGCAGGCCCAGCAGCCATGGCTCACGGGCCCAGCCGCTCCGCGGCATATGGGATCCTCCCAGACCGGGGCACGAACCCATATCCCCTGCATCGGCAGGCGGACTCTCAACCACTGCGCCACCAGGGAGGCCCCGGGACTGCAGTTTTTAAACAATAATTACAACTGAAAACTGCTAGATTTGGGGATCCATTAAAGGATTTGCGAAAATCTGTCTAAAGCAGACCCTTGATGGGTAAAGATTATGATAGCTGTGTATCACTTATTCTCTCTCTCTCTCTCTCTCTCTCACACACACACACACTACGTGCAGCTCCAACTGGGAACACAGAGGAGGAACACTTGGTTTCTGAGAAATCAAGTGTGGATTCCTCATTCCCTTTCAAAATCCTTTCATTATATCTGGTAGATTTGGCCTAGACACACAACCATTGACTTACGGCACTTCGACTACTGAAGATATCTTATCTAATATTTAGTTTTCAAGATCCAATTTACAGATTCTCTACATTGGAACATGAGGTCAGCATTCCACCCACAGAGATCCCTGTTGTGAAATCTATTCTGTTGCAGTTTTGAAGGTCTGGGATATCGAATACCATTTTCAAGTTTTTATCAAAACAAAACAAAACACACAAAAATACCCCAGCTGTCAGAGAATTAGCCTATTCTTAGATTGTTCAAATTCCTATATGTAACATTTCAGTTATTTCAGTTAGTAGGTAGGGAGGCTGTATTGTTTCTATTCATAAGCTTGATTTTCTTTCAGCAGATTGAAATTGGCTTGAAAATTGAACAATTTTCTATGTGAAATTTTTAGAAAATTACACTCATCACAAAAACTAAATACAAATGGGTAATGAGATTTAGAGTAGTATAATTTAACCTATTTGTTTTACACCAGTTAGCACAGTTTATTTGTAGAAAGCTGTGGCTGACTTCCAGAGAATCCCCATGGATCAACACTGAAGTTCTCAACCTTTGCCTCAAGCCCAGACCACCACTATCACAAGCTTGTTTATTACAAAGGCACACACAAAAAAACCAAGAAACCATAAACTTACTTAGCATGCTTCCACTCCCTTTTTCCCCCTTCTGGCCTTTTTGTCCAGAATATCCTTTAAAAAAATAAAAATAAATAAAAGGAAAAAAACTTTTTTTAATTTAGGCAATTCACAGTGCTTGAAATGGAGACAGAGCAACACAAGGTCATCGAGAATAACAATGTGTAACAACCTACAGATTTCCAGACATAATAATGTTGACGATGATGATGATAATAATAGCTATCATTTTAGAAACCCTCTTATGAACTTAGCATTTTATGGGTAGGTCCTTTACATACATTATCTCAGATTACTTACCAGGACATTAAATGTTCCATTTTCCTAAAGTAGGCAAAACTGAGGTGTAAGCAGTTTGCCTGCGATTATTCACGCTCCTTTTTCTCCTCCTTCTTTGGGTCTTCCTCCCTCTCCCAGAAAGCCTGGTATCCTCCATCTCATCCCAAACCTTGTTTTTCCATTCCCATTACAATTTGTCTGTCTTGTTTTCTATTTCTTTTGTGTGAAGCCTAGCAAAGATGGAGCTGTGAATGAATTTCTGGGAGTGGTGAGATCCCAATTACCTCAGTCTTGGGGGAAGCTGGGAAGGTCTGAGGGGTGTCTAAACCTCTAGATAGTTACTTTTGGCTTCGAGAAACCTCATTCACATACTTGAGAGGTGTGCTACAGACCCTGTGCTAATAAGGGTCAGGACCTTATATGGAAACATTGTTAAGACCCTGCTCTTTGCTAATGGGTTGCTATTTCACCTAAGGTTCCTAAAGCTATATCCAGAGGTTAAGCCCTTAGTACCAACAAGAGAATTCAACGATGACAACTGCATCTCACTAGAGGGGTGCTGTTCTCAAATATCGATTCTTCTTCCAAGAGTCGACAGATATGTCTTGTAAGTAATCACCTTCCTGGCATAAATGCAGGACTGATCATAGAGCCATCTATCTCTAAGTCAAAATCTTCATTAATGTTCTTGATTTCCTCCAGCAAAATCAAGGACTGTTCTCCTTTCATCCAAGAGGTCAAAGGGCATAGTTCAAAGATCATGAGCTCTGGAATAATAACAATCATTTTAAATTCTCTTGTGTTGAATTATTTTGCTCTGCCACTTATTAGGTATGTGGCTCAGAACAAGTCTTTAAACCTTTCTGAGCTGAAGTTTATTCTTCTTTCAAATGAAAAAATAGTACCCTCCATTGCAAACTTACCTTGAAAATTAGCAACAATGTTTATAAAGGGCCTTGCTCTTAAGAGATGCATGTAAGAGATGGTAGCTCTTATTTGTTTTACAACATCACTTAGCTAGAACTGTCTGTGATTTTATTTTCAGTGAATGAGAGGATTTTTTCATTTCATATCACTTTTTTATGGCACAATTATTTTATTTTATTTTGCAGTTTTAATCATTATTTTGTTGTTGATTTTGGTCTGTTTCTCTAGCTTACTTTGCCTCATCCATGCTTTGTTTTCGAACACTTGTCCTTATTCACCTCTTAGAGAAGATTTTTTTGATCTCCAATTTACCAGATTAAAAAAAAATACAAAATAACGTGTGATGAGTAACATGAAAATTGAGATTTAGCACTTAAAAATAGAAGCTATTTCCAATTAAAATTTAATTTTGAAATGCCAACCATTCCTTATCACAGTATAATAGTCTCTAATTGCTCTGCATATATGATTACACTGTACATCATTAAATTCATTTTTTAATTGTGATTCAGTCATTTCAGGTAATATTAAATTGACAAGAATCATTAATTTAGCACAAAGTACCTAAAACCTTTTCTTTTTTTTTTTTTTTTTGTGATGGATGGCTTTTATGAGATATAATACCAAAGTTTTAGATTTCCTCAAGAGGAAAAATCTAAGATATTAAACAAAAATTGGGGTAGGGGGGTTAAAATGGTGTAACTGATCGGTTCAAATTCTTTTCAGAGAAGATAATATAATAAACAAGCTTAATTTTATCATTCTAGCGTTATTTTCAGAATTAGAAAATAATTGTAAAATTACTCTGGGAAGTCTTTTCATGTTGTAGTTTGTCTTGGGTATTTTATTTTTTAAATAAATTTATTTATTTATTTTTTGGCTGAGTTGGGTCTTTGTTGCTGCGTGCGGGCTTCCTCTAGTTGCAGCGAGCGGGGTCTGCTCTTCGTTGCGGTGCGCGGACTTCTCATTGTGGTGGCTTCTCTTGTTGCGGTGCACGGGCTCTAGGCGTGCGGGCTTCAGTAGTTGTGGCACGTGGGCTCGGTAGTTGTGGCTCTCGGGCTCTAGAGCACAGGCTTAGTTGCTCTGCAGCATGTGGGATCTTCCCGGACCAGGGCTCGAACCCGTGTCCCCTGCATTGGCAGGCGGATTCTTAACCACTGTGCCACCAGGGAAGTCCCTGTCTTAGGTAGTTTAACGATACCTTGATCTCTGTTCAAGCCAGAGATCTGAACAAATGACCCATTCTTCTTATAAATAAAAAAAAAATGTTTTATGTCATTTTAGCATAATTCAGAGATTTCCTCACAGACGACACTTGGAAATCTTTTCTCACACTTGAACACACTAAAAACATCCTTTCTAGAGAACAGGGATTCTTCCCTCCTTTATAATGACACCTTAGGCTAAAAACGAGCCCAAGGGCTTTGTCAAAACCTGGAGTTAACCACCTCCTGTCAGATATGTCACTCTTCTGTCAAAAATAAAGATCTAATATTTCTGAAAGCCACTGAAAAGTAAGAAGTAGACGGTATGTAATATACCGCCACTCTAACTTTAGATATCAATATAAGAGGAGGTATTTTCAATAGCATCATTGTGACTTCAAGCATTTTCAGAGCCCCTGCCATGAGCTAGGCACTGGGTTCCTCATTTTCACACACAGGCACACTTAGCCCAGCCCAACTCTTTTCACCTACTTCAATTCAGATGTGACACCTTCCCTCCTCTGCCTAATGCTTCTTTCTATTTCCTGAATGCTTCACCTTCAACCTTCTTAACCTTCCACAATCTTTTTAACCATTCCTTCCTCTGTATCTTCAACAACGTCTCTATTTTACCTTGCTGTCAGCATTTAAATAGTATTCAAATTCACTTTCAAAGAAAAAACAAAAACAAATGAAAAAACCGATCTCTTCCTCCCCCTCTGATGAGCCGGACTGCTCTACCCCGATGTCTACCAGCCTCATCGCCAGGCACCCCTGGGCATTCCCCAATCTGGCTTCCACCCCACTCCACCCAGCCCCACCACAACTGCTCTCAATAAAGGCAACATCCTCACAGCAACAAATGGAGAGCTTTCTGTAGACTGCATCTTACTTGACCAACTTTTGAAACTCCTTTGGTTTTTTTCACACCACCTTCTCTGGGTTTTCTTCCTCACTCTGGCTGCTTTGCTCTTTCTGCTCAGTCTGTACTTCCGGAACCACTCAAGGCTTTATCTTAGGCCCTTTCTCTTCTCACTGTTGCCTACCCATAAAATATTACTAAAATCAATAATTATTAAAATTCATGGACTTCAGTGAACATTTATATGAGCATAGCTACAACTTTGTCTTTCTACCTCTGGCTTCCCCTCTGAGTTCCAAACCCATATATTCGACTATAAATATCTCCATGAATGGCCCAGAGGGTTCAATAGCTGTTTGTCAAATAAATAAAGGAATTCGTTGTGGTCTATAATTTTAGACATTCCTAAGAAAGACCATAACTCACCCTTAGAATCAGACTTTGAATGGACTCCAAAAGTCTAACTGGAGAGAAGCACATTATTTACACTGCTGGAAAACCTAGTTCATTTAATGAGGTTCTATTCAGAGTACTCTAGGGATTTTGAAGATATGTAAGGTTACACTTCAATTAAATCCTCCGAGCTCTCTGCAGTAAATCTGTCAGATGGTAAATGCTCTATAGATCTGCCATGGATCGAGAAGAAAGTCTTCTCTTTCTCTTCTTATATTTGTATACTTTATCAGTTAAGGACTGTGTCTTATTTACTTCTCATTTCCCTGCACCAAACATTGTCTCTTGTATATATATATATTGAGTACTTAATACATGTGGAAGGGAGAGGGCAGGGTGGGGAAGAAAAGGGGAGCAGAAGAGAAAATAGAAAATAAATAGGGCTGCTCCTTCTTAATCATTTTGCTTTGATATCACTCAGATAGTCCAGGCTGTGTCATTAATTAGAAAATGACAATTAGTAGATTTTATTTCTAATTTTATTACCCTCTTTGGACCCTTGTAGAGGAAGAATGCATTCACTGTTTTAATCTGCAGTATAACTAAACTAGTACCAGGCACTGCTGCTCATATTTCTACCACATTTGAGTCTTTTAATAAGGAAGTAATATCCTGAGAATATCTTTTGTCAAGGGATTTATTACCTCTACCCCTGCTTTCATTTTTACAGTCTCTCTTTCTCCAGTTTTCTTCACCTGAAGGGGTGGTCCCTGATCAGCATCATCACTGTCACCTGGAAACTTGGAACGAGTAAACATTCCCCAGGGAGCCCAATCCCTAACTTATTGTATCAGAAAGTCCTTCGGGGGTGGAGCCCAGTAAGCTGTTTTAACAGGCCCTACAGGTAATTCTAATGTCTGCTCAAGTTTGAGAACCACAGATGTAAAGAAATCCTGTGCATCTTTAGGCCAGCTCTAACACGACTTTCTTTGTGACATCTTGTCTTGCTGTACAGAGTTAATCACTCTACTTTCTACTTCCACAGCTTCCAGCTTCCATTACTTTTGTCCCACTTTACAAATGTTTTATTACTTACCACTTGGTAATACAGCTAATTGGCTCTGCATTTTTCTGTCCCCTGCTCTCTTCTAAAATTTCTGTGTACAGTTCACAATTCAAGCTTAGGCTAGTGGCATAAGGAGTAGAAATAATATCATCATGTATGTCAATTGTAAAGGGCCCGAACACGGTGATTATTAAGTACTAATATACAGTAGCAGGCAGGTTATCTTGCAAAGGATAGGATTTCAGGTCTGCCTGTATTTTGCTAACTGTAACTTAACAGGGTTTGGTGGTTTTGGTTAAAGGGGTGTTTATACTTTGCTTGTTTGTTTTTCTCTACCCGTCTTTCCACTCTCTTTATTCTAAGATAGATACCATTCTTCATGATGATTTATAGTGGTGTGGAGTTGACAGATCCTCTGTTGTGATTTTATGTGGAACTATTTTCCTTCTGGACATAGAAACTTTCCTCAGGTAGACAGAAATCAGTTTCAAAATGTTTCAGATCACAAAATAAATTGCATGTGAGTGCTGCTATTCATACTATGATGACCATTGTTTTTGTTATCTAAGAAGTTGAAAGGAATATCTATGATCTGGTGTTTATTTTACATATTCTGTGAAGAAAATATGCATTGTCATAATACCTGGCCTCCCGGTCTTCCCCACTGATCCTGGGAATCCTCGACTTCCAGGAAAACCAATGGCTCCCCGATCACCTTTAAGACCTGGAGGACCTACATGGTAAATGAAGAACCCCCCCCCAAAAAAACAGTGGTAATAATTCATTTTGCATAAAGATTTGAGAGAATAATGAAACAATCTAATTTCACTAATAGATATGAAAGAGGTGAATCTCCAAATGGAGGAACAATGTCTTTCCTAAAATTTCACGTGTAAAAATTGATAGATAACAGTAACAGTAAGTAGAAACATTAGTGCATTTAGTACACTGTAGATATTCAATATGTAACAGATTGTCACTACAAATAAAAACACACAAGAAAAAAAATCTTAGAGTTTTAACTGGAAGCCTTATATAGTCTAATCAGGAATCTTCAAATGGCAAAATTTTGCTATAGCTGAAATGATAACTTTGAAATTTAAGCTAAAAATTGGATTTTTAAGATTTGTCCCAGGAAAATCACAAGTCAAGCAATGAGAAGTATCAAAGAATATTTATTAAAAAAATACTGAGGCCCTAGGGCAGGAATATATTACTCTATCTCTCATGCTCTTGTTTTTACATACTCCATTGTAATCCCAAACAATAATGTAGCCATATGTGTGTGTGTGTGTGTGTCCCAGGCACAGGGAAAGTATTCAGTAAACATTTTTTAAAGTAAAAGGTCATAGGTAATTCTCCTTGGCATGCTTCCAAGGAAATGGCACGCTGAAATGAATTTCTATTATATTATCTTGAGATAAAGCACAGTTTAACATAATATCCACCCCAGGACATGAGTAACAATTGTAATATATTTAATGTACTGACTATTTAATACTACTAAGCACTTATATCTTCTCAGATTTTCATATCATGGTTTCGAGTCAAGCTGAGTTTAGTGGGCTCAATTGCATGTATAGGTATTTTTTGTTTGTTTGTTTTTGTTTTGTTTTGTTGGTACAGGGTTTCTTTTGTCTTTTCTTTAAACACTCCCATTGTAATATTTATTTATTTATTTGTTTGGCTGCACCAGGTCTTAGTTGTGGCACATGGGACCTTTTAGTTGTGGCATGTGGGATCTTTAGTTGAGGCATGTGAACTCTTAGTTGCAGCATGTGGGATCTAGTTCCATGACCAGTGATCAAACCTGGGCCCCCTGCATTGGGAGCATGGAGTCTTAGCCACTGGACCACCAGGGAAGTCCCTATAGGTGGGATTTTAGTAAACCTGCTTAAATCAGGAAGTAGAATTATCAAGACAGTCCATCATATACTTTTAACTTCCTGATTCCCTACCAAACATGGGGCAAATAGGCAATCTGGCAAAGAACAAAACAGAATGCAGCAATTAGGTAGGAGAGACGCCTAGTAAATTGAATATTTTTGCTGCAGTGCACCAAATCAAATAACAACCTAATAATCTAAAAGAGTCAATTTATCACCCCACAATGAAATCTACCTCTCTTTTTTGAGGGGCCAGATAATGCCTATTTGTGTATATGAGCAATACCAACAGCAGCAGACTAAACCCTCACTTAAAGAATCAAAGCAGCTTTGCAACGGTATCTGTCTATGGTAGTAACAAAAGCTGAAACTTTTAAATCCCTCTTTCTATTTGATTCCGAAATAGCTACAAAAGATGTTCCCAAGATGAAGCTTTGGAAGGCAAGTTGTAGCCCAGACTGAACTTTTATGGTTGACTTATAAAGCTTTGACAATTGCAATTTGTAATGGAGGAGTTGACAGACCTTTGACAATAGCCGCTCTGGCAGATAATATAACACTGGTTACTTCCCCTGCTTATGACATTAATGCACCATTGCTAAGATCTGCTGGGTGCCAGTCAAGTAGAAAGACTTTTCTGAACAAAGAATCTTACCTGGTATTACTTCAAAGGCAAACCAACAATTTATATATATCTATATATATATATATAGATATATATAAAGAATTCTAAAAGATTTTCTTTTTAAGGTAAACTTTATATATTGGCTTTTTAAGCACTATGATGTAAAGGGCTGGCATGTGTCAAATTCATGCTTTTCATTTTTAAAAATTGTTTTTCTGATGTAACCTGGGCTGGTTGATACATTGATCAGAAAGAAGAACAGTTTATATAATCAAAACACAGAAAAATAAGAGGTCCCTGGTATTTAGACATTTTTTTGGCAGCACAAACTATTCTAGTTATCATTAGACGGAGCAGTATACTCCCCACTTTCAACAAGCACGCAGGTATTTGATTTCTAGCCATGAATAACATGATGATCATGTTACTGTTATTATCTTTATTTTTTTGAGAGCAAAGAAAGTTCATGCTCTTTCTCTTTTTCTGTCTTCTATTATTGTCTTTCAAAATATTGCTTTCAAGATTACAGAAGAAA
The DNA here is from genome assembly GCF_949752795.1 of Hyperoodon ampullatus. Lineage (NCBI taxonomy): Eukaryota > Metazoa > Chordata > Mammalia > Artiodactyla > Ziphiidae > Hyperoodon > Hyperoodon ampullatus. The sequence continues at coordinate 18,465,194 of NC_136933.1, forward strand.
ATAATTTGAAACAATTTTGCTCTAAGTAAGATACAGAGAGTGGCTGACAGCAAAGGGAAAAGTCATCTGTATTCTAGTCAATATTTACATTGAGATTGCATAGGTTTAAGCAGATAAATTCCAGTTAAGGACTATATAAGGAGTATAATCCAATTTGTCTTTGATTTACATTAGTTGTTTCTTTTGTATCTTAAAAACCAGGTAACCTCTAAATATATTCAATGTGAAGATGGTTTTCATATTTTCCTTCATATGTGACCTAAAACTAGGTCGGCCAAATACTGTTTGCAGTCAGTGATATGGACAGCACTCTCTAGACTTATGAACAACCCCATGTTGTTAAAACACTTAACTTTCTTTAAAAATTAAGAGTCACTGCTTACCATTCAGAACATGATAGTGATTAGGCTACCAAAACATTTGATATCGCCTCACACACACACACATACACACGCAGACACACACACACACACGCCACACAGAGAATCAGTCAAATAACTCATTCCCCCTACACACATACACAGCTGTACATTACCTAGCCCTGCAGTATATGATGGAGTAGTTACCATACCTACTGGACCTGGAATGCCTGGTGGACCAACTTCTCCAGTGGAACCTCTATCTCCTTTTTCACCTGGAGGTCCAGGAGGACCTTTAAAAAATAAATGACAATTACTGATCATAGGCTTAAAGCATAGGTAAAATAGATTTGTCATTTGTCAAGACAGTGACATAGGTAAATCCAAAGCCTTTTATTTGTTGCACAATTACACAGAATGAATGAGACTAACCTTCCTGAATGGAAGCCTACCCTGCTACTGAGTAGTGCAATGAGATAGCTCTAAATTAGACAACCTAATAATGGACTAAATACTTCGGTGTGCCAAGCAGTGTTCTAGGTTCTCAGATCCTGGGGGCAGAGCAAGACAGTGAGTCAATGATGGCACAAATCCACATTAGTATTGTGTACCTACTGGGTATGAAACCCAGTGCCCCTAAAACAGAGCTCCCTTGCCAAGTTTACAATTAACCTCTCTATCCAGAATTTTATTCCCCTTCTTGTCCTACCCCTGTTCCCCTCAGGATTGAGGAATATCAAAGAAAAGGGGGATTGAAACCAAGCAGGACCCTGCAGGGCCTTCCTGGGTACAAAACCCCTCCAGGTCCCCTGTTTCTTTCTTTTTTTTTTTTTTTTTATATTTCACCTCCAGAAATTGATTGGTTTTAGGGGTTTCTTTTTTTTTTTAAGATGTTGGGGGTAGGAGTTTATTAATTAATTTATTTATTTTTGCTGTTGGGTCTTCGTTTCTGTGCGGGGGCTATCTCCAGTTGTGGCAAGCAGGGGCCACTCTTCATCGCGGTGCGCGGGCCTCTCAGTATCGCAGCCTCTCTTGTTGAGTAACACAGGCTCCAGACGCGCAGGCTCAGTAGTTGTGGCTCACGGGCTTCGTTGCTCCGCGGCATGCGGGATCCTCCCAGACCAGGGCTCAAACCCGTGTCCCCTGCATTAGTAGGCAGATTCTCAACCACTGCACCACCAGGGAAGCCCTCCCCTATTTCTTGTTTGCAGAAAAAAAGGCTTTAGTTTCCTAGGCCTTCCCTGAGCCCCAGAGAGCAGGCACAAGGAGTTAACAATGAGAGAAGTGAGGGGACGCAGAACCAAAGGAGAAGCAGTCAAGCAAGGTAGCTGGAATGATAGTTCGGAGTCCTAGCTCCTCCTCAATGGGTATACATAACAATCTGACACATACCCTTGAGTTGATCTGTAGAAACTAAGCCCTTCACCCATGTGGAGGATGGTGACTATGTGCCGACCACTAGTATGTAGACCCCACACTGGTTGGAACCAGAAGGTTGATGATTACGTTTCTGGGAACATCACCCTGTTACCTCACCACCAGGCAGGTTTCACTATATTCATTTAGATGCTCTGTGGAAAATGTATAAGTCAAGTCATGTGTGATACCCTCAAGGGAAACAAAAATCCACACATAGTAGACAACCAAAAACCCTATCATTGAAAATGATACCCTTGGATATTAGAAAAATGCAGATCAGCAAGAGGAGCAGTGGTTGAAGACTTAATGGAGGAGGTAGGATGTGAAGGGGGTTTTGAAGAATGGGTAGAATGAGAAGAAAAAGAACGCTGGGTAAGTGGGAGAGACGCGGGGAAAGGCAGGAAAGTGAAAATGAATAAAGGACTAACTTTTCAAGTAAAATATTAGGTAGAATCCCTAGATAGATACAGACTTTATAAAATAAGTTGGAGAGGTTGCAGGGAAAATTTTGACCACCTGGCATGGCAGTTACCAAGGTGTCCCCCTACTACTGAGTTTGATCAACACTGATTTAGTCATTTGAATTTTCTGTGCCCAGCAAAACAGCTATCTAGCGATCACCTCTTTAGAATGATGGCACTGAGTATGTCCCTCTTCTACATGGAGCGCCACAGGACAAGGGTTATTCCTTTCCTTTAAAGCAGAACACTTAGCAATTTCTTCTCAATTCCAAAAGGAAGAAATGAACCGGGACATACCATAGAATAATCAAATAGTGATGTTTTAAAAGAGTCATTGTCAATTTCCGTGGTTCAAGGACAGCAAGGATAACACACAGCTACGTTTAGCATCACTGGTTAGAGAGCACTTGTTTACAAATTTTAATCAGGTGGGGAGATATGATACTTGAAAAATTCTAAGAAGGGGCTCCATAAATAATGCTAATCTTATGAGTAAGTGTATTCTGTCCATTTTCTTTGCTTCTTTTGAAATCCTTGTCCCTTGCCTCTCTCCATTTTTCTGAGCTGTTTCTGATTTTTCAAGGTCCAACTTGGGTTTTAGCACCTTCCTTCCCTGGTGACTTAATTTTCCAGATATCATTGCTCTTCTCAATGGCACATCATCCATTTCCCTTCATACACACCATTGGGCTGTAAGGTTTTATTGCATTTTCATTACAATAGTAACTCTATATATTATAGGAAATATAAAAGCCTAGAAAAAATGAGGAAAATATAATACATAATTCTATCATCTTAAGAGAATAATCACTAATATTTACTTTCTGTTTGTGTTGTGTATTTTTTGTTTTTTTTTTTACATAATCATCATGCAAACTGCATACTACTGAGCATTAAGTAGTTTTAGTAACAACTAGCAAATTCTCCTAAGCTATAGCTTAATGTTGGAAACATATATTAAGGTGTCCACAAGAGATGTCATGGTTCTACATCAATGGGAATCTACGCATCTTCTATCCCTGCAGAATGTAGTTTTTCCCAACAAAGGGGTTTTAATTCCCACAACCATGAACACAGCTGCAGTTCATTCATCTCTGCACAGTGACAATGGAGGGGGCAAGCAGGACAGAAAGACTCAGTTTGCAGCTTGAATTTTGCTGAGCAAACTAAAGGGAAGCAAATCCACAGTACTCCAGGATCGCATTTGGAAAAAAAATTGCACACGAGAAGACTTTGATTCAGTGATTAGGGCTCTAAAGCAAGACAGACATTCCAGGAAAAACTAGATGGTGTGAGACAAGAAACAAGGGACACAGATTAGCTCTGGGCTCTTAGCCTCTGAGATCAAGAGTTTTCACCATTTCTTTAATAAATAAGAAATGGAACTCACTATCTTTTCAATTATTTTGCATGTAACTATGTATAGTAACTGTACACAGCTCAAATGTTGGAGCATTAACTCAATCATAACAAATACATCTATGCTATTTTATAAAATTCAGAGTTAAAGATCCCTCTTTGTCTATTTCTATATAAAAATGCTGATACCAGGTGCCTGAATCCCAGAGTAAGAAAATGAGGTAAAGTCTTTCCTTCAAGAGTTCTGAGTGTGTTGGATGTTACATTTTTATTGTTATCTTAGTCTTCATGTAACATTAATCTCACCCATTACATTCTGTTTAAATTCTATAATTTGTTATGTGTCTTCTACTGCCTAGAACAAAATGTGGAAAGTATCTCAATGGTTTAAGTGTCTTTTCGATATTTTGGAGGGATGGAAGTACACAGATCATATACTACTTTCTCTTAGCTTCTTATGTAGAACTTTTGAGAACATTATCAACATAATGCTCTCATCTACCTTCCAAAACTGGTCTCTCCAATCCTGCTGTTGCTCACATCCTTATCACCCTGCAGTTGGACTAATCTAGAGGGTTTTTATTAAAATCTGGTCTGAATATATTTTGTCTATTCCACCCTCATTCATTCATTTATTTCAGTTTAAAAACAAATGTCTGCATCAACTGTAAAGAAATGTAGCCATTTATTCTGCCACATTATGGAAAAAAAGAATGAAGAACTTTAAGTCTGAGACTTCGAGTCTATTGTAGTCACCTTCTTGGTTCTGAGTTACTATTTAACCTTTCAAAATTCTATCCCATAATCACATCAACAACCACCTCTGTGCATCAATAATGGACATAATGCTTCCTGGCAGCTCTCTTGCTAACATATGTCAAAGGACACTAGATTAATATTGTTCAAAACATCTGATTTGCCCTAGTTCAAGAAGCCATAAGAATTCCACTATTTTTCATCATCTTCAGTACCATCTAACTGCAAAGTTACAGGGATAATTTAAAAATGCTATTGTAGTAATTTGCCATGAACAATTCCCTCTATAAAACACACCATCAAATCCGTTATTAGCTGTCTCCCTATGACTTTTTTTTAAGGTAAACTAAGATATCTACTTAGCCACAGAGATGTACTGATTTAAAATACTCAGTAGGGCTTCCCTGGTGGCGCAGTGGTTGGGAGTCCGCCTGCCGATGCAGGGGACACAGGTTCGTGCCCCGGTCTGGGAGGATCCCACATGTCGCAGAGTGGCTGGGCCCGTGAGCCATGGCCGCTGAGCCTGCGCGTCCAGAGCCTGTGCTCTGCAACGGGAGAGGCCACAGCGGTGAGAGGCCCGCGTAACGCAAAAAAAAATAAAAAATAAAAAATAAAATAAAATAAAATACTCAGTAATTAAAAAATATCATAGATCAAAATTACCCAATTTACTGGGAAAGAAAACCCAGGAACATCACATCATTTAAAATCCTCAAATGATAACATAGCACTAATAATATCTGCCAAAATGTCCAGAGCTGTGCTTCTCCATGTCATGTTCATTATGATCATAAATTTCCTACTTTGTTCTCAATCTTGCCTCACATTTAGATCACCATAAAAATCTGGCAAGTCTTCTAGGCTGTTGCTATTTAAACCTCTTTTTTTATTTTTCCTTCCAGTTTTCATGCTCACTGACTTAGAGATGTTTGATCTGGAAGAGGCCTTAAAGCTTGCTTAGTCAAACATAATTATAGAGGTCTGAGAGAGTGAATTCCCAAGGTCTTAAAGCCAGTTGGGTAAAATCAGAACTAGAATACTTCTTTCCTGCTGTTCTAGGCTATACTTTTCCAAAATTAATTGATTTCATTTTTGGCATCTGTTCTTTCATTATTCCTGAGATGAATTTTTCTTTTACATAGTGGTTAAAGACACAATTCATTTCTTAAATCCCAATGATTAATTGCACAAATCTCCAAATTCAAATTCTATCAATCACTTCTTCTTCTTTATCATGACAATTGATCAATTGATACTTTTTTTCTTTTTTGGTGCTTTTAGTTTCTGGAAAAAATATGCTTAAAATTTTTCCACATAACCATTAGTTTCAGCAATGAGTCATATTTTATTTCTCTTAACTTCTCTTAACTTCCTTCCTCAAATGTTTAACAACTTTGTCTTTTTAAATCATGTCATCCCCCACTCCCCACCAAATTCTGCTTCACCACTTCAACAATGAAATTTCATTTAGTCCTTTAGACTTTAATTGCTATAATTACTTGAGAAATATATTCAAATATCTTTACCTCTTTAATCTTCATAAATATTTAGTAATTGCTAACACAAAAGAGGAGGGACACAAAGTAATGACACTGATCCTACAACCAACATTAGATAAAGCACCCATTAATTAATACAATGTCTCTCTTGGGTTATAGTTTAATAAATATTTATTAAAAATTATGACTAGATGCTGTAGAGGATATAAAAAATAGCCTGTAATTTTAATGAACTTACTGTTTCCAGTAAGAGACAACATTTCGATAGAAGACAGTATGAGATATTTTTAGATATGACAATCATATTAGGAATTCTCTTGTGAAAGAATACTTAATGTTCAAAAGGAAGCAAGATATAAATGTCAGCAAGAGTATTACTACGGTGGGACCAGAGAAAGCTTCATGGAAGAGGTTGCATGTATGTCATCTATGGACATTAATGATAGATAAGATATTTTCAGATACAAATAGAAGAGGAAAGATATTCTTTCAAGTGAAGGAAAAGCCATGAGGCAGGATGTAAAAAGTATTGGGTACGTCAGAATCACAGTAAAATCAACTGAAATATTTGGTGTCAAAAAGGGAAAAGACAGGGAATGAGGCATTCATTCCCTGTAGTTAAGAGAAGCACTATAGAAGCACTTGAGCACTGCAGAGAAAAGTGTATGTGTAATAAGGAGGTGATAGAGAGTCTCTGCAATCTAGGGTGTCCCTCTAGGAAGGCTGCATTCTAACAAGAGCGTAGAAAGGATTGTAGTCTGAAAGACTGAGGCAGGAAATGATTGCGAGACTATTTCAATAGTCTGGCAGAGTAGTGATAAGAATAGTTTACACAGAATATAAAGGAGTGACAAGGGGTTAGAGAATGTGGAACATAAGAACTAATGGTATTCTTGGGAGAAAGTAACAACAACAATTAAAATTTCTACCTTGGAATCTGGAAGAATGACATTGCCATTACAAAGTGTAACTTCATAAAAAGGAAGTGTTACTTTCACTTATTCCTTTAAGGCATACACATTTGCTCACCCACCATATACCAGGCACTCTAACAGGTGCTGTGTATGGAGAAATAGACAAGAGAGACAAGACCCAACCTCATGGAACTCGCATTTTATTCAAGAAGATCTGTGATAAACAAATAAGCAAATGTATATATGAAACAGTATCATGTAGTTTTAAATACTATAAGGAAGTTAAAGTACACCATGATACAGAGAGATAATAAGAATGGGGAGGGAGAAATTATCACTAAAAAGGTAACTTTGAGTGGATCTAAGGAGAATGGAAAGCTAAGAGAACATTTAAAGGGAGAGAGAGCTGTCTAGTGCACATTATGACAGCAAGAAGTGAAACCAGCACTTCCTCCTTGTTAACTTATACTGTTCAATGGCACTTTCATTCTTCCAGCTCTCCAAGCTAGACAGAGGGAAAATTAGAAAAGAGGGCAGATAAGTAGATGGGTGCCAGATCAAGTAGGAGTTCAGATTTTATTCAAGTCCAATGGGAAGATATTGGAGGGTCTTAAGAGATAAAAGATCTAATCATATGTTATTATTATTATTATTTCAATAACACTCTTTTGCTCTCTGTAGAATGGATTAAGAGTAGAATCAGGGAGAACAATTGGGAAGCTGATGTAGTACACCAGGCTGTAATACAGTTGCTTGAATTAGAGTCATAGCAGAGGAGACAGTGAGAAAGAGTTTTATCATATGGAAGAAGAGTTAACAGGACTCATATATGGATTGGATACAGGGAGTGAGAGAAAGAAATCAAAGCTTGCTTCCAAGATCTTGGAGTGAGTTACTAGTTGGACAATGACTCAATTGACAGATAAGACTAGGAAAGCAACAGATTTGAGGGGTGGATGAGGGTAGGTGCTCTAAAGAACTAAGGGTTTGGCGCAGGTTCGATCCCTGGTCAGGGAACTAAGATCCCACGTGCCATGTGGCATGGCCAAAAAAAAAAAAAAAAGAGAGAGAGAGAGAGAAACAGAACTAAGGGTTTGGGTGTGGATTTGTAAAGTTGGGGATATTTAATTGAAATCCCAAGTGGAATTCGAAATCCCAAGTGGAATGTCTAATTGTTAGAGTGAAAGCTGATTAATTCAATTTTTCTTTATCATTGGTTTCAATGTAATACTTAAAGAAAACATGCAGTAGGGGCTTCCCTGGTGGTGCAGTGGTTAAGAATCCGACTGCAAATGCAGGGGACACGGGTTCAAGCCCTGGTCCAGGAAGATCCCACATGCTGCACAGCAACTAAGCCCATGAGCCACAACTACTGAGCCTGCACTCTAGAGCCTGCGAGCCACAACTACTGAGCCCGTGTGCCACAACTACTGAAGCCCACATGCATAGAGCCCGTGCTCCACAACAAGAGAAGCCACTGCAATGAGAAGCCCATGCACCACAAAGAAGAGTAGCCCCACTCGCCGCAACTAGAGAAAGCCTGCACACAGCAACAAAGACCCAACTGAAAGAAAGAAAGAAAGAAAGAAAGAAAGAAAGAAAGAAAGAAAGAAAGAAAGAAATTTATAAAAAAGAAGAATACATGCCATATATTCTATACAAGTTAGCTATAAACATAATAATAAATATACCTGCAACATTATAACCCAACAAACAGCTATCTATTTAGCCACTTTCCCATCTCACTCATCTTCCTTTTCAAAAACAATCATTAACCTGAACTTTGTGTTTCTCATTTTCTTGCATTTTAAAAACAACCATTCTCATTAAATGTGTATGTGTCTGTAAATATACATTATTTACTTTTGCTAAATCATGAGTATTAGAAACAAAAATCATACTGTAAATAGTCTCTGGGACTTATTTTTTAAATTTTTCTTTTCTTGTAAAAATTTGGATATTAAGACTTCTTAATTATCCTAAACTAGTGTTATGTAAGATGAAATCACATGGATTTCTGTTTCTCTTGTTCTAATAAGAATTAACAATTGAAAGTCTAAAGTAGAGCTTAACAGACATGGTAGCTAGAATAAGAAGATCCAACATGAATTTAACTAGTGTTACAGAGGAAAGGATACAGAGAATTGTGAAGAGGCAATATTCAAAGAGACTGAAGCTGATAATGTTCCCAAATTTATGATAGACTTAATCCACAAATATAAGTGGATTTAGGAAGAAAATGAAGTAAAACAAATGCCACATGGAAAAACTGTCAATATAAAAAACACAGACTAGTGAAATTATAGGTACTAAAGACAAAGATAATGGCAAGCAATCTGGTCATAATCATTTTAAAAGCAATAAGAAAGGCCATAAACCAGAAGAAAATATGAATAAAAATAATAACTGTTACCCTAAGAAATATGTATGTGGTAAAACAATTTTAAAGATCAAGGACAAAATAGAAAAAATGAAATCAAAACATCTCACCACCAATGGACTTTCACTAAACAAATCTCCAAAAAATACTTCAGGAAGAAAAAAATGATCCCAGAAGAGATGTCACAGATACATTTAGGAGGAGGAAAAACTGGCAAACTCATGGGCTAATCTATATAAATATTGTCTGTATCATGTAAGAAAAACAATCTTGACTAAATTCTTGGTTTAAAAAATACATAAAATAGAAATGAGCTATACTCAAAGACAGCAGGAAACCAGGGAAGAGGGTCATCAGAGCGTTTTAAGTTCCTTGTATATTTGAGGATGAAGGTGAAGATACTGATCAACTTGTGACTTTAAGATAAATTTTAAGGATGACTATCAGCAAAATAAAAATAAATATAAGGTTTCCAAAATCTTTTTGGTGCCTTTGATAGAGAGAAAAGTTTAATGAGAAAAATTTCAAATAATCCTAAAGCTGACATGGAAGGAAAGGGAAAGGAACATGGGACTGGATAGAAATGGAGCACAAAATGACAGTAGAAATAAATATGGTGAAAAGAGATGGCCAGATTGCATAGTAAATTTTAAGAACTACTCTTTACAAGAGACAAGCCTAATACAAAGGATAACAAAGGTTGAAAGTAAAATATGAAAAAAAAGTTAAAATGTAAATAATGACTCAAACCTAGTATAGAAATATAAATGATATATATACTAATTTAGAAGTCAGTAAGATTCAATTCAACTTGTTTTACTCACAGGAGCTAAAGAAGAAATTGACAAACTCATTGTTTTTTTTGGAGAATTCAAAAGACCTTTCTAATTAATAATACAATTGATCACGTAAGAAGAAAAAATCTGTAAGTTTATAAAAATAGAGTTAACAAGCTTGATTTACAGACAGGTAGAGAACTTTGTGCCTCACAGAAAACTTGTATTTGTACATATGAGAAATTCTGAACAATAATTTATTAAACCATAAGAGCAATTTCATTTGTTTTTTGCTTTTTTTAAAATCACCATTTAAAGGATACCAAGATACTGTCATCTTAACATGTCTTGATATGATCTCAAGGCTCCTTCTTCTGGATCTTTGTAGTAAACTATTTTAAAACCAGAGAATTTCCAATATCAAATTTCTACATATATCAGTGCATTTTAGTATATCATTTTCTGGAGAATGAGAGGATATTTTACCTTGAATTAAAGTGATATTTTTCAGTGTCTGAGAATGTTCCCAATCCTTCAGCCTGAGATCATTAGTGATGTTATTCAACAGTTTCACTTCTCCTTTTATTTCCTGTTCCAAATGCACTTGTTTTTCTTCCAGAGACTTAATTTCTGCTGATGTATTGTACACACGCTCCTCTAATTTACTCATCTCCTGTGAAACATAAGCAAACATCCGCAATTTTTGTTACACACATAATTATCAAATATATAAGTTTAAGAAGCCCTACAAGTCAGGTTTTTAAAAAATATAAAATATTACAGTAATATTATGGAATAAGAATATAGAAATTAGAGAACAATTTTAAAATAGTAATTCTTTGGTTTTGAAGCATTCCTCTTTTAACTGAATGGCTGAATTTCCACACCCTCTGCCAGAAAAAAATTGGTTAAATATTTATCTAAGGTATGCTTCTATTCCCAAATATATACATGTCAAAATGCTAAAAATAAAATAAAAAAACTTGTCATATGGTTTTTAATTTATCCGAAGCGAAATTCTTTACACTGTACTTAGAGTAATTACAGTTCCTTAAATTCAACAGAATTGTATATTAAATTGTTTTATAGCAATAACAAAGTTTAATGTCATAATTCTCAGTGGTAATGAACATTAAGGATAGCTTTTCAGATTCAATAAAATCTCAACTAGCATTAACAATACCTTATGTTCAGTTTTTTTTATTGCCTTTGCATTTGAGATTTCATTATTATTTTACGGTTTCAAATGCATATATATTTTGTGCGTATTTACATATATGCATGCATATCTGGAGACTGAGCAAGACAGATTGTACTGCCTTCTGGGTTATGCTTTTATTTTTCACTCAATAATATAAGAATATTTACCTATTAAAATACTTAAGAGACTACCTTATTTTCTATAATTTAGTGGAATTGTATTATGTGTATTTTTCATAATTTGATACCTATTGATAGAGTTTTGAGCTGCACATAAATAATGCTGAAATGAACACCATTTTATATATATCTACATATTTATACAAGCACTTCTATAGGACAGCTTCCTGGAAGTGGATCTGATCAAAGGGACTAAATATTAAAATTTTTGTTCACTACTGCCACACCACCCTCCAAATATATGGGACCATTTTTTAAATCTTTCTCAGTGTACATGAATGCTTACTTTTGCACTCAAATCCTAGGTATCATCAATATATTTAACTTTGTAGAGTAAGAGTAAACATAATAAAACCTTGTTTAATTTGCTTTTCAAATTAAGTATCTAGTCATAAAGTTTTTGACCATGTTTTTCTTTATTGCTTTTCCTTTCAAGTCTTTTGCTTGGGTTTCCTTTGGGCGCTGGGCTTTCTCTTTCCAGTGTACTTAACCTTCTCATCTATCCTGGTAATGTTTTCTGTCTCTCTGTTCTTTTAGTGCGTCCTCTGTTTCCATGGTATGCTCTATACTTTTCTAAGGACTTCTAGGTTTAACTGTTGATAGATTCTCATTTCCCATTTGCACAAAGAAATAAACCAGGGGTTTACTGTTAATTAATCCAGGTATGAAGAGAAAATTTCACCTCCCTTCACTGGACTGGACAAGTTGAAGTGAGAGGATCAAGAGAGTCAAGTAAAACCTTTGGAAAGAAATGAACATGTACCAGATCTGCCTCTACAATAGCAGTGTACTCAAGCAGAAAGACATCCATTTTTACTGCTCCAAATGGCCTTCCCCCATCCAAAACCTTGTTCTAGATTAGAATGTCTCTACCCTCTACCACCTCCCTCCCTATTTGGCATTTTCCGTACACTATGGTATAAAGGTGGGATAGTGAACATGGATGATTGCAGAGTGCAGCAACATGGTAAATATGCTCGATGTCATTTAGGTAGCTGCAAATTGCTCCAGCTGTCAGGTCGTTCCTGATATCCACAGAGCAAAAGTCAGGGGACTAGCTGGTGATTTTGCTACCTAAACCCTGGGAGCCGCCGATGTTTTTCATACCTAAAGCTGCGGCTGCCTTTTTTTTTCCTTTGAAAACTGCATGTGGTGCTCACGTTAACCATATTTCACTTGAAATAAGTTTTGTTAGGAAGAGAGAAAATGCATTTGATATATTTTTTAAAGTGCTATACAGCACCTACACACACCATCCACAGTCTATCACCAGTGGCACTGCTAGAAACAGGCATTAATTTTTGCATTCTTACAGTCCTTTGTACGTACAATGGAGAGGATAAATCCGTCTCTCTCTGATTTCGGGTCAGTGTTCTCTTTTCTTTCAAATTAATGCTTGGTCTGTCCTTGCTAAACATTACGCCGCTACTACTTATAAACCTTTTCCTCAAACAGCATTCATTTAATTTACTTAATGAATTGAGGCATTCATTTAATTTACTTATTCCTGCATTGGGCTAAAGATTCAAAGATGAATACAATTGTTTTAAGTGATGAGAATGAGATTCCAAATATTGTTTTCAGTGAGCAAGCACACGTGCACACACACACACACTAGCACTGACCTAGATTCCAAATCTCCACAGATGACTACTGTCTTTAAAAAAAAAAAAAAGCTTTGAAAAAATCATTAACTTTGGAAGTTCCTCCTTTCCCTTGTACCTCCACATCTAATACTGGGACCCCTTCCAAAATGTAAGTGCAATCTGTCCGAACAGCTCACTGGTCACCAGATTTTGGTTATTTCTATTAAGTATTACTTCATACAGGTTCAGGACTTCTACTGCCTTCCAAATGGTTTCCACTTTGGTTTCAATTCCTCATTTACATGGGTTCATAGATATTCTATAATCTCTAATGAGTTGGGGACATTACTAATATCAAATATATTATTTTTTCATCGTGTCCATCTTCATTTTCTCCACACCCTGTCTCACTGTTCCTCTGATCCTGTTTCCACACAAAGTAATATTTCTTCCCCCTTCCTCTTTCCCTCCAATGTAATCAGTTTCTACTCCCATAGCTGACATTTTACTTTTCTCTGTTCCTCAGCCCTGGGGACAGTTGCTTCTTTGAGAATTTTCTCTAACTCCTCCATAGCTTGAGTCCTTGATATTCCAATAGCATATGCTTGGGTACTTATTAACCGTGTGGGAAACACTAACAGTCAGATTTTGGAAGATGTGACAAGGATCAGAGACAGAATATCAAGGTTGGTGTTAGGATGAGGTTCACCAACAGGCTCCATATTTAAATAGCAATGTCACTGTCTTCTCAGTGATTGCATCTTACAAAAACTAAACATGTAGGGTGTCCTTTCTTAACCTGTTCAGTCTATTCTCTAGTCAATAATTTAGTTGGTTGCCACTGATGTTACAACTTCAGAGGCTTCTCTTTGCTCTCTATAAGGGACATCCATTTTTAACAACCACTACTGCATAACACTGTATCTATACAGAAAACAACCTCATTAATTCAGAAATGGTCTATTCAAGTAAAATCTACTACAAAGAGGCCAGCCTTGCTGAGCTAATGGTGGAAAATTTATAGATTTTAGTACAAAGATTGTAGTAGTACGAAGATTTGTAGTATGAAGATTATTTTTTTACATGAGTAATGAAGTTGTATCCATATGCTTATTTTTCATGGAATGGAACAATTATAATTACCCAACAAAAAATAATTCAATTTTGAACTAAACAACTTGCTTCTTAATTTCTTTCTCATCAAAACAAAGTGACCCAGAGGGTTGGCCACAGAATAGTTTAGAGCAAAGGTGAGAAAATTATGATTCATGGGTCAAAGTCTTTTTCTGAAAAGAAAGACTTATTGGATCACATTTTCACTCATTTGTCCATGTGTTGTCTACGACTGCTTTTGTGCTACAGTGGCAGAGTTAAGAAGTTGCAGAAGAGACCATGTGGTCCCCAAAGCCTAAGGGTTGTATCTGGGCCTTTGCAAAGAAACTTTTGCTAGCAACTGGTCTGGAATATGCCTTGCTCTCGTCTTGTGTATTTGATCCTGTGATGGTAATAAGATGTTGTATAAATTATTCAAACTTTAATTCTTTAATTATAGTTACCTTTACACATAAAAACTTATGGATGCTTCTTGGGAGTGACAAACTATTTTAAAATTTAGATTTTGTACTTCACCCATGTAAATAAGGGTTTCATTCTTTTGATGATGAAGAAAGTTTGGGTTTCGTATAAAATTTGCAAATGCAGAGTATCTATCTGTCCAAATCTGCTAAGATAATCTAACAACTATAACTGGTTTCGAGAGTCTCAAGAGGCATTCTAACAGTATTTATAAAATTAAAATACCCTAAGAGCATCTATATTCAATGAAAAACAAACAAACAAATTTCCCCTATTGCTGGGAATCTGGAGAATGCAGTGGGTAAATCCATTTGAAACTTTCTGGTAAGATTGCAAGAGGAATCAGGGTTAAGTAGAATGATGTTGAAACAGGGTTTGCAACTTTTTCTCTTCCCTGGACTATCTGAGGAGATAGGATCTAGATGGATTCAATCCCACATATGACCTTCCAATACAAACCTCTTACCTCTTGCTGTTTAAATGCATTCTCTTGGACTCTGGCATTCAGTGTTGCAATACTGAGCTGCAAATCAAGCAGTGTGGTGTTCAGACTTATTAATGACTTGGAGACTTCACCTATTACATTTCCATGTCCCTGGATGAAGGAAAGTAAGGAACTTAGCTGGAGAAGAACGTCATTAAACCTTTCATCGGTTGTTACACTGAAATTTTGGAAATTCTTGGCATCTATGAGATTGGCTTCATTATCTGAAAGATATTGGATTCTCTTCTCCACGTCGTTCATGTGTTCCGTAACAACTTCTCGAAATCTCATTGCATCTTCACTGTCATTTCCTTTTCCTGCGAGACTTGCAGATATATCATTTGCATTAACTGAACCAACTGTGCAATTCTTCATTTCCCATTTCAGGAGTTGAACTGCGTATTTAAGTAAAAATAAACAGAGTCATGCCCTGTAACCTTAAATGCATCCGCCATTCCATTCCACAACACTTCATCCCATTCTAACGTTCTGAATGCTATCCTAAATCAGGCATGTATTTTAAATATACAAAGTATGGAACCAAGGTAGGCATACTGCTGAGAGAGAAACTGTCTCCTTTTCCCACTTTACATTAGAGTTTATCCCACAGTTAAGTCACTCTTTCTGAACTGCTGCTTAGATGAATCTTCTGGGTCTGAGAGTAAGAGTAAATTCTAGAGATCATGAAGTACACTGTATGCTGGTCCTCAGGTGTGCTGTTTGTTAGAGTAAAACGAGATAATGCTTAACACAGTGTCTGCCATAAACATGTTGAGTAGGTTAGTTATTATGAAGACAAATGATAATGTGACAGAAACAATACGTAGTATCAATAAAGGTAGAAACATGAGTGTTATCCACTGTACGAATAAAGTCTTGGCCCATCTTCCTTATCCTATCACTAAGCTAGCAGAGAGTTATCATTTTCAGTTTCCACAGAACTAATTTACTGTTGGTAGAGCAGGAAACTGGATAAAAGAAGTTTTTTTAACTTCAAAAAATATTGTTTATGTAAGACTCCTCTTTACTTATCATAAAACATATATTTATAGCAGAAAATTTAGAAAAGACAAGTAATAAGGAAAAATAATTTATCATTAATCTCACCATCCTGAATTAAGTGCTAACATTTTGGTATATGCCTATCAAATTTCTGTTCCCACTATCATATTATCATCACAAAAGCAAGATTTTATATACAATCTGGAAACTAGCTTTTAATTAGTACTCTATCATAGACTTTTGCATATTTTTATTTCACAAAAATAATTAGAATAACTACATTGCATTCTATGTGTGATTCTACCAGATTTATTTAACAAAACTCCTACATTTACTTTGCCTCTGTTTCTACTAATATATTGAACACTTTGATGGACAATCTTATAAGTAATTATTTCCTGAATAAAAAAATTCTACTAAATGGTATTTGGGGGCATACGGCAGTGCTGATATATATTTCCAAATGGGCATATGTTCTCTAAACAAGCTAATTATCCTTCTGAAAGGATCTAGAGAAATATGTTTATAGTTTCAAAAAATGAAAGGCATAAACATGACTTTTGCAGATAAAAATAATATACAATTATACACAATGAAGAAAATGTTAAACACCATTTTATATAATCAGTGGTGGTTAAGATTTTATTGTTTTTTTCATCTCTTTATATATCTATATTGTTTATACCTTTTAGCTATGTATATATCAGTCTGATCCATATTAATTTGAGGGCATAAGATTTTCCATATTTGACCATTACTGAGCAATAAAGAGTAACTTAATATTGTTTAAAAGTATATCTACATAAACAGTGATATCTGATCTGTCAGTTTCCTTAATAAAATGATATGGCAATAGTATCAGCTTTATAGGTTTCTGAGACTTAAATGAGATTACACATGAAAAACATTATATTCCAACCTGAGCTCAGGGTACCTGTTACACAAATGGGAGCTTGATATTTGCACAGGAACAAGCTGCCTGGTTCTGGAATCTAGTTCTATTCCTCCATTACTAGCTGGATTACTCTGAGAAAATTATTTATCTTTTCCTTGATTAGGTTTCCCCAGTGATCTAAAAGTAATAACTCTCTTACAGTGGTGCTGAGGATGAATGCGATAGGGCATGTAAATCAAGTAGCACACAGATGGCACGTGTGAAAACTCTACTCAAATTAAAGTGCCTTATCCTTGAAAGATATTATCTTAGTTACAGAGTCTTCACCACCTTTACTTGAAGAAGCTGTTTGATGATGGTTGTCATTGTGGCTATGATTATATTAAGTATTAAACTACATATGCAATTAAATCCCAATTAAAAAAACATATTATAGGGCTTCCCTGGTGGCGCAGTGGTTGAGAGTCCGCCTGCCGATGCAGGGGACACGGGTTCGTGCCCCGGTCCGGGAAGATCCCACGTGCCGCGGAGTGGCTGGGCCCGTGAGCCATGGCCGCTGAGCCTGCGCATCCGGAGCCTGTGCTCCGCAACGGGAGAGGCCACAAAAGTGAGAGGCCCGCATACCGCAAAAAAAAAAAAAAAAAAAACATATTATATCATATTTTCCTAGTTACATTCTCTTTAAAATTAGTTTATTTGAATTAATAAAATATGTAACTACATTTTGATATAATCCACAAACGAGACCATATTGCATGTACATTATTTTACATTTCTAAATTTATCAATAAACTATACAAAACAGTATACTTCTTACTTGGATCTCATCACATTTATTAAATTAAATGTAGGGAGCAAGTTTTGGATTGACAGCCTCATTCATGGAGTCATCAATTCTATGATTTATTTATTAAGCACCTACTATATATAAAGCACTGCTTGAGCGACTCTGGGAATAGAAAATGACTGGGAATGGATTTTGACTTTAACAATAAGAAATCTAAACTAACAATATTTGCAAAATTATCTCAAACTTGTCCCTTAAAATATTTTCTTTTATGATAATGACTGCTTTTTAGGTAGCAGTTAATAATCCAGGTTCTGGAGCAGAACTGCCTGGATTAGCAATTCTTGCCTTTTCCTTTATAAGCTGTGCCTTTGAGCAAATTAATTGGTCCATGCTTCCATTTCACTATCTGTATAAATGGGATACTACTAGTCAGTGTTTAAATAATTAAATGAGCTGATATATGCAAAGTGCTTAGATCTTTTCCTGGCACATAATACACATTTGATACTTTTCAATATTTTAATTATTATTAAAATTTCAGATTCAATATCTGTATGCCCAATACTGATAACAAGGGGAATTAATGTTGTGTAATATAAAAAAAATTGGGAGGAGGTTGAGTGTTCCATGAGAAAGGTAGTATCTGTGCTTTAGTTATTTATTTATTTTTTATTGGAGTATAGTTGCTTTACACTGCTGTGTCAGTTTCTGCTGTACAGCAAAGTGAATCAGCCATACGTATACATATATCCCCTCTTTTTTGGATTTCCTTCCCACTTAGGTCACCATAGAGCACTAAGTAGAGTTCCCTATGCTATACAGTAGGTTCTCATTAGTTATGTATTTTATACATAGTAGTATATATATGTCAATCCCAAAAGAGAAAAACAAATATCATATATTATTGCACGTATGTGCTTTAACAATGTGCTTTAACAGACATATTGATCTAATTACTCAACCATATAATTTTTACTTTCACTGGAAATACTTTTTATTTCATATGGGTAAAGCAAAACTTCTTCACAGTATAGAAAGGGAAGATTTGATTTAACAAAATGTCATGTAACCAAGGATTTTTCTTTAATACCAAGTTCAACATGAACTGAAAATAAAGGTTATTTTTTGCTTATAGATTTAAAAACACAATATTGCTTATTTTCCCAGATCTTGAATGAAAACTAATTTAATCCTTATTTTCTTTAAGAAATTTAATACTGTATTAGAAATCTAAGTAAAGAATGCCAGAGTTCATATTTTCAAATGTTCATTTCTTTCATTATCATCAGAGAGATGCCATTTTGTGACTTTTCTATTTTACATTTGAAAGGAGACAAATTTTATGGCTTGTGCAAAGACCTAGGGAGAGAGTTATGTTTGATTTTACAGATCACATTTGCTCTTTCATGTTGGCAAAACCTTCTTCTACCAAAAATTTATAGTATTTTGAGCTAAAGGATCTTCAGTGTATCAGTAACAATTTATATACATTAATCTTAGATTATATCTTATTCTTCAGAGACATTATTCTATGTCGCTGTACTGTGATAGTGATCTAGTAACTCCTTGAAGAAAAGGTAGCACGTGGAGAAGACTTTATAATTAAGAAATATCTTTCAATGCATGAGACACTTTAAATAGAGTTTTCATGTATAACGCTTTATTTTATCTACTGATTTATATTTGCCAAAACAGAGTAATTTCTATCATTTCAGGGATACATTTTGTCTATATTTAAAATTTTTGGATATCAAGTAGAGATATGTATTGCATTTTAGTTTTCTTTTGGAAAATATTCTGACCTACAACTTACAGCTGTAAATGGATTGTCAGTGTTTATCATTCAAGTATGATAGACACAGGGAGATCTGTTTCAAATTCTGGTGAATTTGGGTGCTAATGTGAACTTATAAGATTTGAACATTTTTAGCTTTTTGTCAGTTGTAATAGGTACATGCTACAGTTTTAGGAAACAAAGCCACTTCAAATCAATCATTGTCAACCCTAGAAAAAATGTGTTGACTTGGTAGTATTTTCTAATAGCCCAGAGATTTTTGAACTTGGTTAGAACCCTGAAGTCTTTCCAGACTTCAGTTCGTATTCTGCCTGGGCCTAGTAGAAAGAAGTTGCACTCCCTGAGGTTGGCTCTGTAGGCCACGGTTTGTATAAAAGTGATGAAATGTACCAGGTTCTAACTGGCTGATAGCTAATGATCCCTAACAATGACACATCTTTCAGTTATGCATTTCAAACTACAGATAAGCATATACATAAACAGCACACAGATAATCTCAGTTCATCAGGAAGTTAGTTGTTTAATGACAAACATATCAGGTTCTTTTACTTAGATGGCTGTGGTTGGTTTGACAGGTTGATTGGTTCCATTTGTTGTGGTTGGCTAATGTTTTTGTTTCAAAATAGGAGTTGATGTTTACATATGGAAAATATTTTCCTGCCTAAAATTATGACAACTCTGTTTTGTTTTGTTTTTTTATTGGCCAACCATATTTTGTTCTAAAACCCCGATTGCACTGGGAGATAACAGAGCACAGAAGTTAGGAGTCAGGAGCCATGGGTAGGAACTCCAACTCCATTGCTGAACAGTTTCCTTTTGCGGATGATGAGGGTAAGCAGACATCTACTCAAGGGTCACTGTAAGGTGTATTAAGATAACCTGTGGAAAATGTATAGCCTAGTGCCTGAACATAGTACATGCTCAGAAACATTACAAAAATGTTACAGTTATTGTTGTTTTCGTTATCATTTCTTTCTTAGTAGAATTTTGGCTTTGTCTTGGAATATTCTTTAGGTTGTCTCTTGGCGGAGGAGGTTTGGCCTTTATTAGGAGCATTTTCTTATTAATCTGATTAGTATATAAATTCAAATGCCAATCAAATCCCTCAAAAATGCTCCTGAGGAAAATAATATTTACAGATTTGCTTGAGTTATATGCAAGCCATCCACCTCCGTAGAAATCCTCAAATTTATCCCCAATTCAGGTCAAACTCTCCAAAAAAAAAAAAAATGTACCTGAAAAACATCACGTAGAACCCAAGCAAAGTGTTCTATTTTTCTTTTTCTTTGAAAGGATGCTAGCAGGTTATTTTTAGAGATGTTTTAAATAATACCCTTATGAAATATGTGGCCATATAAACTGTACGAATATTACTGAGGGATAGGCCATTATTGTATGAGGTTTCCTCTGTTTGAAGATGCACAGGAATACTTTCTGCTCTCAATACTAGAAGTAGAAGTGTATTTCTTGAACAACTGGCTTATTTTTAGATTTTAGGCATCATTAATGTAAATGATCATGTTTATATCCTCACATTGGCAACTAGAATGCTTACCATGAAATTTATGATGCACCATTAGAAATATATAGGACTTCAGGGGATAACATTTTTGAAATGGTCTAATTCTTTCCATCTTACCTTTACGTATCTATATTTTTATCTCAAACTTCCATTTTCTATGCTATTTAAAAACATTTTTTTTTACTTAATAACTTTGCAGAATCTATTTTTTCATGAAATAACTCTGAGGAACACTTTGTGATGTGAAGTCACCCTTATGAATCTCCCATATACAAAAGACTGAATGCTTCTTTTTGCTCCTGCAATAATTAATTCACAAGATGAGTTGCTGAGTTTCAGAACTCTAGAATACTGTACCTGCCACTATTCCAATGATAGGTACAAGAACTACAAACACAAGGAGATAAAGGGCAATCAGTGCAGCTTTGAAAGACTTCATTTTCTCTTGAAGAGTTGGGCCATTTTTAGGATCTGAAAAACAAAAGCCCAACCTACTGTTAGGAAACTTACTCTTCTTACTTAAAATTTTTGAAATCTCCAATTATATTGTTAGTATCAAACCTACTGGAATAAAAAGGGAACAAAAAAATAGGTTCTTATTTATTCAGTAGAAAGCAAAAGGGACAGTCACAGAAGAAGCCAATACAGGCATCAGTATGGACATTTGATTTTCTTATCCATTAACTAAACGTCCAGGACAAAGGTACTATTCTCTGCAAGTTGTACTTGTCTCATCTGGGGGCACTAGCTGGAAAATTTTAGTATTGATACCATACCAACATACATGCAAACCTAAATTTCATTCTTCTATTTCACATGGGAATATATTCTGGGAGAAAAAATTCTTCATGCAACTATATAATAATACCTTTTTTTCAGATTTTAAGTGAGATAAGAGAAACATTATTGTCAATGATAATTATGCAAATTGTCTCTCCTAATTCCATCTCAATAGTTTTGTATTTGGATGCTTCTTATGATTTGAATATAATGTGAAAAAAATGAAATAAAATGACTCACATTTTGACTAAACTTTGGAATGGATCAATGAAGCCCATTCTCTGGATATTTCAGAACATAGTAATATTTTAGTATTATTTGTTTATATGGAACACCAATTCACATAATGGGATGCTAATTGTAGAAAAGATAAACTCACTGTAGAGGGGAATCTTACTAGCAAAGAAAGACATTTCTCTGATTAAGTGAATACAAATTTCTTCCCTATGGCTATTGTTTTTATTGTTTAATAAAAAAGAAGGATAAAAGTTATGTGAATGTAAAAAATAAAAAAAATTTTAAAAAAATTAAAAAAAAATAAAAAAGAAGGAAATTTTGTTCTCAGGTTGTAAACTCCTAAATTAAAACAAAAGTTTAGACATTGTTCAATAATGTTCTACGAGGGACTGAACAAAAAAGGAGAAAAAAATTAAGTAAAGAGAAGAAAACAATAAAGAAAAGGGGGAAAACCGAAGGAAAAGAGAGAAGGAGCGGGACTTCCCTGGTGGCGCAGTGGTTGAGAGTCTGCCTGCCAATGCAGGGGACATGGGTTCAAGCCCTGGTCCAGGAGGATCCCACATGCCGCAGAGCTACTAAGCCTGTGGGCCACAACTACTGAGCCTGCGAGCCACAACTACTAAAGCCTGCATGCCTAGAGCCTATGCCCCACAACAAGAGAAGCCACCACAATGAGAAGCCTGCGCACCACATCAAAGAGTGGCCCCTGCTCACCACAACTGGAGAAAGCCCACGCACAACAAGGAAGACCCAATGCAGCCAAAAATGGATGAATAAGTAAATAGATTAATAAATAAATAAATACTTTTTTAAAAAAGAGAAGGAGCAACCACACTATAAGCAAGATGGGATGTTCCATCTGTCAGGTGACTGAATTTGAAATCCACCCTGGCAGATGGAATATACACATTTAGGGTAAGTCTCAAGACCATAATTTTACATAGTGTCACTAACTCTAAGGCCAATCTCCACAAGCACCCCACTCTTATTCTACTTACTCGGAGGAAGCAAAGCGGTCATTGAGCGAGCATCAAACTTCACAGATTCTGTACAGCTATTAGTGTCCTCCTGTTGATTGGGAAAGCTCTCCCATGGTTCCATACTTCTATCAAACACGTGGAAAAATATGATAATTACACATGGAATTGCTAGGGCCCTTTGGCAAAAAGTTTCAAATTGAAATTTATAATTAAAATCCAATTTTAGCAAGGGAACAAGTATAATTAGTTAGTTAAATTTACATATCTGCCCTATATAGCAACATATTATACTTACCCATAAGTTTTAATTTTAACATTAAAAGACAGATTTACACGAACCCGCTCATGTATCTTTCTATGTACAAATGTGTACCTGTGATTGTAGATGTGTGTTTTTTTTAGAGTGAGAGGTAACTTTGCTCTCTTAGCTAAAAAAACCAACCAACCAAACAAACAAAAAAACCAACTGGCAGAAAACAACCATTTAGCTGAAAAGAAAAAAAGAATTTCCCTGAGAACAAACAGTAGCTGAAAAGTTGAAGGAAAGATTTCCTGTGATCTTTTATCAGAGGTTCCAGATAGAGCAAACAGTTATGCAAAATTCGGAACAAATGTTTCCTGTGATCTTTTATCAGAGCTTCATGAGCCAAGTTTTCTTTTGCCAAGGCATCAGCTTTATTCCTTTAGAAAGATTTAACAAAGTCTAGACACAAGATTAGGAGCCAGCTTGTTTCTTTTCCTTTGTCTTCCTTTCCTTCCCTTCGCTTCCCTCCCCCCTTCCCTTTCCTTTCTCTTCCCTTCCTTTCCTTTCTTTTCCTTTTTTTTTTTTTTTCCTTTTCTTTCTCACATATTTTTCTTTCAGGGCTTCCTTCACTATATACATTGGCAGCATCTCAAATATGTGCTTGTATCTCTTTAAGCACAATCTATTATATTTTATGACCCAGTCTATGTCTATGTCTCTTTAAGGTGCATCAGAATCATTTGAAGGGCTTCCTTTAAAACACATTGAGGGGCCCCACCCCCAGAGTTTCTGATATTTGGGGTAGGGGTAAAGAATTTGCAATCCCAACAAGTTTTCTAGTGATGCTGTTGCTGTCCATCTGAGGACTGCATTTTAAGAACATTTGCCATGAAAAGAAATTGTATGACTTTTTCTTGGAAAGAGTTCAGTTCATTTGGTTGATAAATTTAGCCTAAAGCCAACATCTTCTGATATTACTTATTTTCTCTAATGCTGAGTTATGGATTTAGCACAGCTGAAGTTGTAACTGAGTGCACTGGCAGCTCCAGGACATCAAACTCATGTCTCCTCCAGAAACTCAAGGACAACCATTCATATGCAAACGTTCATCCTACTTTGGGAAGAGGTATTGACAAGTAAGGATGTGACTCAACTCCTGTCAATACATTTTTTAAAATATTACCAAGGAGATTCTTTATTTTGCAGTTTGTACCTGTATCATTCCGTAACCTGGTCTTAGTTTTTTGTAAATCCTATTGATCTCACCAAGGAGTGTGTGCTTTAAATGCTTCAGCCACTCTGGAGGAAGCAGGCAGAGGGGGAATTTATAGAACTTACATTATCTTTTCTTAGGCAGAGGTGAAGCTAAATAAATGATTATCTGGGAACATTCACTATTATAGAAAACCAAGTTGATTAATTCAGGTCCAGACTCTCCTGCCATTTCCCCCCTTTTAATTCACTCTATTATTTGATTTGGATGACAGTTTTTTACTTGCCATGGAAAACAAATGAACAAACAAATAATTTTTTAAAATGAGACGAAAATAAAACTTAGCTAAATGCATTTTAAAACTACAGTTCAAAGCAATTGGGGGACCTCCCTGGTGGTGCAGTGGTTAAGAATCCACCTGCCAATGCAGGGGCACAGGTTCGAGCCCTGGTTCAGGAAGATCCCACATGCCGTGGAGCAGCTAAGCCCATGCGCCACAACTACTGAGCCTGCGTTCTAGAGCCCGCAAGCCACAACTACTGAGCTGGCGCTCTAGAGCCCATGTGCCACAACTACTGAAGCCCACGCTCCTAGAGCCCGCGCTCTGCAACAAGAGAAGCCACCACAATGTGAAGCCCACGCACCACAATGAAGAGTAGCCCCCGCTCGCCACAACTAGAGAAAGCCCGAGTGCAGCAATGAAGACCCAATGCAGCCAAAAAAAAAAAAAAAAAAAAAAAGCAATTAGGACTGTGGCAAAGCTTTTAAACTTTGAACTCAGTTTATAAAGGATGGGCTCACAAAGTATATACATTTAGACACCCCTGCTATGTACCTAGAAATCTTTTCCTGTCAGTCTGTCTACCAGCCCCTTCTCCACGTGTTTGACTATGGCTTTGCCTCTAATAGTTGAGATATTATGACTCCATTTTCACCTATATACAAAGGAAACATTCTTAGGACTTCCCTGGCGGTCCAGTGGTTAAGAATCTGCCTTCCAATGCAGGAGACGTGGGTTCGATCACTGGTCGGGGAACTAAGATCCCACATGCTGCAGGGCAACTAAGCAGGCTTCTCACTGCAGCGGCTTCTCTTATTGTGGAGCGCAGGCTCCAGTAGTTGCAGCACGTGGGCTCAGTAGTTGCGGCAGCCGGGCTCTAGCTTGCACGGGCCTCAGTAGTTGTGGCTTGCAGGCTCTCGAGCGCAGGCTCAGTAGTTGTGGCGCATGGGCTTAGTTGCTCCGTGGCATGTTGGATCTTCCTGGACCAGGGATTGAACCCATGTCCCCTGCATTGGCAGGCGGATTCTTAACCATTGCACCACCAGGGAAGTCCTCAATTTTGTTTTTCTTTAGGCCTCTACCCTTTGATCTATCTTTTATGGGCTTTAGATGATAATATACATCTTTTACGTTACTGTATTTCAAACTGTGATTTCTTTGGGTAAATTTATTAAAACTGAAAAAGAAAACCCTCTAATAAATGTCTACAAGTGGATTAGACTAAATGACCATATCTGGGAATTCCCTGGCTATCCAGTGGTTAGGACTCCACACTTCCACTCCAGAGGGCATGGGTTCGATCCCTGGCTGGGGAACTAAGATCCCACATGCTGGGTGGTGCAGCCAACAAATAAATAAATAAATATCTGGGCTATAGAGGTATAGAAGGCTGAAAGGGAGATGAACACTAAAATCTGTTGAGTGGCATGATGAATGAAAACTATTTCCCTTTGGCTACTCTGAGCGCACCATGAGTTTTGTTTTCTGGAGCAGTGTGTAACAAGGGTTAATCATGATCTGTATGAAATATCAGTATACTTTTTCCCATTAAAAAATAGATTAAGTTAATCATAGATGATGTTGTCATAAGATTGCTGGCATTTTCTGTTATTTCTTTCTTTTGTTCTTTGCCTCCATACTCGTTGAGAATCTCATCTATTTCCATGGCAGAACCACTATCTGCATCCTGACCAGGACAATATATCCAGCTCAGATCTCATGTCTCAGAATCAGATTTTTTTAAAAATAATACAGCTAGCTACAATGGTGTACTTTCCACATCAACCTAACTTTTCTTTTTCCAGGATTTTTGATGTTCGCATGCCACCCATTTATATCATCTGTTTATTATTATAATCATTCTTTTTTTTTTTTTTACTATTTTTTTTACTATTTTTTGTGTAGCAAGGCATACATGACATAATCAGGTGTATGGCAATACAGAATTAATATGGCAGTGCTAGAAAAGCATGGTCATTCAAACCAGAGGCCAGGACTTTTTTCTAGACCACTCTCACCCAAAGACCCGTATCTGGTAGCACAGCAACTCCTGACTTCCTCAAAGCCATTCCTTCTACTCAATCCCAATTTTTAGATTTCAGTTCATTTTTATCTACCCAGCCAGGCATCTTAGATAGTAGCAGTGGGGTAGGCAATTGAGAGGCGAATCCGAGAGGCATTAAGAAGGAGGAGGAAATTCAAAAGAATTGATGAACAAGTATCAAAATGTAGCACTTTAACAAAGACTAGGAGAAAAAAAATCAAACAGTAGGAATTATTTTTCAGGAAAAAAATATGGCCGATATAAACAAACCTATTTAGTAGGCTAGTAAAGAAAGAATGGCAGTACTAAAAATACGGAAGAAACTCTGACACTATGGTAGAACAGGAAGTCAGGGTCAGGGAAAAAAGAAAAGAATGTCAAGACATGCAGGTCACCCATAACCTGCCACATGGAATTTGAGCTGTATTACTCGTATGGTAGAGGCAGAAGCAGATGCTGAGAGATCAAGAAGCGGTAAATGTATAAAAATGAAGTGCCTTGAGTGTATACCGGACATCTAGCCATGCTCATGCTTTTCTGTTGAGAAGAGATGCTGAAGATAGTACTGAGGTAGTACACTGAGGACAGGGCTATTTCTCCCTGCTTGCTCTTCTCACCTCCCAAACTACTGACACTGGAGTGTCCCTGGTCTCAGTTCTTGTCCTATTTTTATCTTTATTCACTCCCTTGGTGAGTTCACTAGTCTCATTGCTTTAGATACAATCTATATGGCTGATGATTCTCCATCTTCATCTCCCACCCAGGCCACTCCTTTTAACTCCAGACCTGGATATGCATCTCCTTAACAACACCACCATCTGGATTTCTAATATGGCCCAAACCTAGGGGTCTCCTTGTCACCCACTTTCTGTCATCCTCCACCTCCAATCTACCAGCAGATCTTGCTGGTCTGATTTCAAACCCTAAGCAGAAATTGACTGCTTCTCGTCACCTCCCCTCCTGCCATCCTGGCTTAAGCCCCATCATCTTTCTCACCTGGACGATTTTAATAGCTCCCTATGTGGTCTCTCAGCTTCATTCAGTTCCTTCCATTTTACTTTCCACACAGCCTCTAGAATGTTCCTCTGAAAAAAGTAAGTCAGATCATATCACTCCTCTGCTCAAAACATGTGAACACTCTCCCATCTTGCATGGGTCCTGACTAAAAGCTCACTAGCTCAGACAGACCATTCTCCAGCATCAGATTTAAAATGGCAACCTACCTCTTTCACTTCCTCTTCTCCTTCCTGCCTTGATTTCCAGCCCCAAACTTACCACCGTCTAACATGAAATACATTTCCCTTGTTTATCTTGTCTATTGTCTGTCTCTTTTTGCACAAGTTAGATCCATGATTCAGGAGTTTTTATCTCTTTGGTTCAATGACTAGAGAGTTCCTGCCACTTAGCATGTGTTCATCACTAGGAGAAATTCCATAAATAAATGAAAGACAAAATATTTTGCAAGATGACTGGATTTTATACCTGGGGTTATGCCTCAAGAAAAGTCTGTATTTCACTAATGCAGAAATATAAAATATTCTTCTGCTACACTTTGGGAAATAAAAGGTTTTTCTCTGAATTGTGTGTAAATAGGAAACTGAAACAAAAAATCTCACCCCCAAAGTTCCCACTTTTGCCTCAAAGACATTCGTGAGACTTACCAGATTCCTTCAGTTCCTTACTCCATCAGTATAATTTTTTTAGTAATGTTAGAGAATATACACATGTGAGGTTTTGTTATCAGCCAGTGAACAATTCACATAATCCAAGTGTGCCTTTAAATGCCTTTTCCAAAGTTAAGAAGAAAAGTAACTTCACATAAAGTTATTCCTAACAAATGTCAATGCACTGACAAAGAATTATGAAATCGTTTGAGTCTGTATAATCTACTGAAAGCATGTTCTCATGAGAAGTGAAACACGTCTTTGCAATATCAGCTTTTCATGAAGTGGGTGAAAAGTTTAGAGAAGCTACAACAGGAAAAACAAGGAAAGAATTTCAGTGTTTTTCTGTTTGAAAACACACTCTTCTTTTTTCCTGTTTTTATTACAAAAACATTATAACACTATTAAAGATAAGTTGGGACAAAACTTCTATCATCCATCACCCTAATAGAAGAAAAACATTGAGTGTATACACGTTACAAATTGATACCACAGTGTACATTATCATTTGGTCTTATGCATTTCCCTTAAAATCATATCAATATCTTTATACTTTGAACTATTTTTTCAAATTTAAAATGATGGGCTATATAATAATTCATCAAATATATGTATCTTATTTATGCAGCCATCTTCCTATAATTCTTTTAAAAAAATGTTCCCTGTTCTTTGGAGGGCAATTTTTTTTTTTTTTTTTTTTTTTGCGTTACACGGGCCTCTCACTGTTGTGGCCTCTCCCGTTGCGGAGCACAGGCTCCGGACGCGCAGGCTGAGCGGCCATGGCTCACGGGCCCAGCCGCTCCACGGCATGTGGGATCCTCCCAGACCGGGGCACGAACCCGCATCCCCTGCATCGGCAGGCGGACTCTCAACCACTGCGCCACCAGGGAGGCCCGGCAATGTTTAACTAGTATAGATGATGATGCTATAAATATTTTCATAACTTAGCTTTCTTCTTTTGAAATGTTTCTTTAGGATAATTCACTATATGTTGAACTACCAGGTGACAGGAAGACTATCTCAAACTTCTTAGCATCTACTGTCTGACTGCTCTTTAAAAAGATCGGACACATTTACAAAGATTCCAGTCACTTACGTTTTAAACCAAATTCACCACTATTCAGTAACAATGTTTATTTTAGAGTTATTTAGGTTTTAGTAAGAGTTAAATGATACCTTAAGGTGGCTTTCCTTTGCATTTTTTTACTTTTAGTGTGGAAAGGCTATTTCCATGTAATTTTTTACTATTTATTTTTCTTCTTGAGTTTTTGTTTATTCATATCAATTGCTCATACATTCCCCAGGGTATCTTTCTTTACATAGATATGAAAAAATACTTTTTTTACGTAATATAATTTAATGCACATTCTTTTTTTTTGTAAGACTATGTCTTATTTGAATTTATCTTCAAACTCTCAATGTTAATTTCACTGTTAAGATTTGGGGTAAATAATAACTTTGTAATCTTATTATTAAAAAAAAAACCTCTGATTTTATGAACAGTTAAAAACCCACATGAAGTGAACATAAAATTAACATGTTTGTGAAACCAGTAGCTCTACACTTACAGAACACATCCGTAAGAGGGATTAAGGTAAGGCCTGGAAACATCCATATTGTCCCTGATGCTACTCATATTCATCCTCTGTAGTGAAGGAGAAAGAGCATCAGTTCTTTAATGTGAGGTCTAGATTTGAACGTTAGCTGTGTCCTTTCCTTGCTATGTGATTTTGCAAATATTTTAATTTATTTGATTGCAGATTCTTTATATATATACATATATATATACATACACATGACTATATATATAACCATATATATGGTTATAATACCAATTTAAAGAATTATTATGAGGATTAAAAATAACTTTTGTAAATTGTCTAGTACACAGATAACCACCAATAAATGAATCACCATTATTTTATTTATTTTTTTTTTATTTATTTATTTTTTTTTGCGGTACGCGGGCCTCTCACTGCTGTGGCCCCTCCCCCTGCGGAGCACAGGCTCCGGACGCGCAGGCCCAGCGGCCGTGGCTCACGGGCCCAGCCGCTCCGCGGCATGTGGGATGTGGGATGTGGGATGTGGGATCCTCCCAGACCGGGGCACGAACCCGCGCCCCCCGCATCGGCAGGCGGACTCTAAACCACTGCGCCACCAGGGAAGCCCCACCATTATTTTAAAACACCATTTTTTTTTTTTAACATGAACTTTTCTTATTTTATCCTCACAGCAGCACCATGAGGTATTTTCTCTATTTTACAGGTTGGGGAACCAAGAGCTAAAACATTGAAGTAGCTAGTTAACGTAACACAGCTAGGGAAAGGGGGAGCTGGGGTCTGAAGGTAGGCAGTGTACTACCAGAACAACAGTCCCTAAACCCTGTGTAAAACATTTATAATCTCACTTTTATGACTTTTCTATCACTATTCTCACATTGCCAATGAGACGCCTAACCCCCATTTTTTATGTCGTGTAAATCTTAATCATTCTTCAAGGTGAACTTAAATTCTAACACCTCCATGAAGATTTTTCTTTCTCCTCTTGAAGTAGGTTTGGCCTCTCCTGTACCCCCACAGTAGTTATATAGAGCACTTTCACACCACTTACAGTGCTCAAATTATATTATGCCAATTTGCCTTAGATCATGATCTTCTTGAAGACAGAGACTATATTTTTCATATCCATTCCCTATATCTAGTTCAGGGAAGTGCACATAATAGATGCCCAACCAAGATTTGCTATGTGAGCAGTAAACACAATATGAAGTATCAAAGTCAAAAGTATTATGTAAAAACTAAGAAGATGAGACTAATTAAAATATATTTAGTCATATTTTGAATAAAGCCAATAATTTGTAATAAAATATGCACAATTATATGCCAAAAACCTCCTGCCACTTCAGCACACATATACATTTTTCACCCACAGAAAATCTAGCAGAAATCTCTATCACTGAAACAATCAAATCAAAGGATAAAAAAATTCTACCACAAATTATTGACCCCATATGTATATATCTCTCACATATCACACACACACATACGTTTAGACACACACAAACACACAGAGTAGACACATACACTCAATAGAAGCAATTTGGGAAAAGCATAAGTAAACTTCTTTTACCGTGTGTCCTGAAGACGGCAGCACTGACTTATCCACTTCCCTCTCTTAACAATTGAAACCTAAAACGTTTATCACATAATATTTCAGCATGGCACATGAAGAAAGGAAATGACACATCTGTATGTTGGAAATCTTTCTTAACAATGTATTTCCATAGTACTCTCCTCAGTGCACAAGTTTGCAAAATCTAAATTGGTCAGATAACTCATTCCTCTTCCCATCTAGGACTTTACAAAAGAAAAAGAGAAGTAAAATGAAAAAGAAACAGAGTTAATGTAACAGGGTACATAATGTAGGGCAGGCTGATCTTTTCCTTTTAATAAGATATGTCTGCCTTCTATAACATTCCTATTATTATTTATCTTCTATTAATCTCATTATCTTCCACTAATTCTCATGACCTCTTTCATACTATATGACCTTGAGGGAAGACTCCATGTTTAAGTGATTTGTTTTTCTTAATCCTTTTCCCTATACCCCTTATCTCTAGCTTCAAACACAAAACACAGGAGGAAAGGATTCCTACTAAGTAAAAGTAGTAATCCCATACTGCTCACTTCAGCTCTGTCTATAGTGATGTTAGCATTAGCTATCAATCTCTTTTGAGCACCTAAAAAGTTACTTATTTCCCCAAGAGTATAATAGAGCAAAGGGGTCTCAGGCATGGAATCAGAGCAAAGGAGTGACCTTCATCTTCTACCCCGTCAGAGTTTTACACTTTTAATCTCATTTATTTAATCACATTCAAGTTCCAGTAGGACACGTATAATAAAAAACAACATTACACGAATGAGCTAATTTTTAGATCGATTCTTTTGGGGGAATGTGTTTAATTTATATTCCATGGATACTTCTTGGTGCTCCAAACAGGGAGGGATCCTACTTTCTACCAAAAGATGGTCAAAATGACCTTGCCTTGCCCATGGGCACCACAGAACACTACCCCCCCCCCCCCAGGAGATAACATGCCTGGCAGAGAGAATGCAGGAACAGTGCAAACCGCTGGAGAGAAAGAAAGTAGCAGTGTCCCATGGCCATTCTCATTACTGCAGAGGCTAACAACAGTAGTAACAGAGGTGTTGAAGCTGGCAGCACAAATGCTGGCCAGGCAGCTTTAGACAAGTGTAGGATCACAGACGTGGACCCAGGCTGGACCTGCATGAAGGCTATTCCTTAACCACACTAGTTCACCAAATTCTTCATGAAGAGGAACTGGAGACTAACATCAGAACTCACTCTCTTTCCTTTATAACTGTTTCTATACACATCTTATTAGACTATGGTCCTTTGGGGGTCTTTAAAAAAAATCTGAAGTTTAAGAATCCCTAGGTATATTGCTAAATTTGGATAGCCCTGTCAATATTACATGATTAGAAAAGTCAGACTCTGGAAATAACAAGCGAAGACACCAGCTTTCTACCCTAATGAGGTTCATTTCTTCCAGAGTGGGCTATATTTCAAGGATGTCTCTGTAATATTGTTATGTATATATCTTTATTTCCACAATGCTAATGACTTCTCTATTTGATTACTTCCACATTCTTCAACCTAATCGTTCATTTAAAACAAACAAATCTCTGTGAGTGTGTACAGAATATCATATAATAGATATTATCTATTAGGTCTTACTCTCTGTAAGATACCTTACCAGGGAAACAGGTAGAAAATGTTCAGGTCAAGCTAATGATTCATGGAAAGAACAGAGGGAGGGAATGGATTTTTACATTCATTGATTCATTTGAATTCACAGCAACTTTGTCAGGTCATTTTCCTGATTAAGAAATTGAGGCTTAGATATTAAGTAAACTTGTGAAGATCACAGAGCTATGAGTCATCAGGGCTGGTATTCAAACCCAATTAAGTCTGATTTCAAAACTTGGCCAAACACTTTTTTCTCAGTCTGAGATCAGTGTGTGTATTATCAGGGGCCGTTAGCACAAATGTTGTATTGAAAACAAACTACAAACATGGGCATATTCCAGATCATCAGAATAGTTGCTTTATCATCAGTTACTGCTACGGGATTCCATGACTTCGTTTTTGTTGCTTACAGACATATTTGTCTAGATTAAAGACTATATAACATTATGTCCAATGTTCAAATAAAGTTTCATGGTTAAATAAAGATATGGGCTGGAAGAACTGACTTGAGTCTCACAGCGCTCATTGTGGTAGAAGAATGCAAGCTGAACTCAAAGGAAGATACATTTTATACTCATAAAGTGATACTTTTGAATGTCTAAAATTGCAACAGGTCATTAGTTACAAGGTACATGATACCATATATTTACATGATAAATCTGCACAAAGATAATATTTCTTCCTATTCTGGACTCAAAGTAATAGTTAGATAGTAATTCTTACTATCTACTTACTGTTTTAATAATTAAAAGTTTTAATAATGTTGCATTGGACACATCTCTCCATGTGAATATAAAGCCTTTACACAACTATCAAAAGATACCTCATCAAAATTGGTATTGAAAAATTGCATCCTAGCAGAGCTTTTGATTGATGGTCATAAGAAAAACCTTGATGTTATCAGTATCATTTTATATAACTTTATATGAACAGAAGTTTCCTGCCAAAGTATTGCTGAAGTTAAAATACATAAACAGACTAAGTACAGAATCAGAACTAAGTGTATCTTCCTTCTGTTAAGCCTATGAAAAATGTTTTGGTTCACCCACATGATCCTAAAGTGATACAACTGATTAAAGTTTTAGTATTTTTGGAGGGTTTTTAAACTTAATTTACAAATGCATTATATATGTAAAATATATTTGTAACCAAAAGTTGGTTAAGAACTAGAGACCTATGGAATTTAGGTCTAAATTTACGTTTCTATGTTTTAACATATAATTATAAAATAATATAATCCACACTCAGTGAGGTAGAGGGACTATAATACTTACTTTCCTTGGAGAAATGCACTTTACCATACTGTTTCAAAAACCATATGGTTTTTAAAAGAAAGTGCAGACATCTAAAGAGCCTGTAAGTCCCTACAATAAGAAAAAAAACCGGAACACACTGAAAATCAGTGACTCTTCCTGGAGCTGCCAGAGAACTGAGGCCTCAGGGCAAACTTTAGAGAGGTAAACACAAAAACTCACAGCTGAGTTCCGCTTACCTGGAGCTAGAGCCGCTAGAATCCTAAACCAGCGAGAACACTTAAATTGTAATTTGGACGAATTGCTGGAGGCTGAGTGAGGGCCAGTGTGAGACTGAGGGTCTCCTGGGGCTGCAGTCTCAGGCGGGACCCCAAACTTCCTGGGCTTTATCCCCAGGAACCCCACCAGGTTCTTACAGCGAAGAGCCAAGAAAACTCAAAAACTCAACTGGCGCCTCTGGCAGAGGGGGAGGAAAGTAAGCATTTTTAAATGTCCCGAGAAAGACTGGGATTTAATCAGTTATGGAACACTTCCCCTCCCCCATACCTTACCGCCTCTTGGGCTCCAGTAGGATAAGAGTGGATTACAGCTGAAAGATCTGCAAAGTTCTTTTTTAAGGGAAGTTTGTAGGGAAACCCCCAAACTACAGAGGAGACAGAAACAGACACTGGAGGAAATTTTAGCCTCTGACAGCTCCAGCTCCAGCAAATATTAAACACAGCCCAACTCCTAGTGAGGTTACCATAAAACTTCACACAAACATGCTGTTTACCTCAGTTCCTATACCTGACCTGACATACATATCAACTCCAGTTTTCAACAAAAGACATGCTGCAAGTCAAGAAAGTGTGTGCCAGCCCTAAAAGTCACAGGTTCCTTGGATAGTTAGGGAAGTGGTGAGGGGTTAGCAGGGGGGAGAGTATGTACAAAATACTAGTGACTAATTTCCCTCAAGCAACATTAACAAATCACCCCTTCCTCGTGATTCATGTCTTATTAAAGAGACACAAAAATGCCAGTTAAGAAAAAAGTGATTGTGATATTTTTAAGTGTTATTTTTAAAACATGAATGACCTGAATTTAGGGAAGTTTGGCTTTAGAGTGACAGACCCATGTAGTTTAAATAAGCTTAAATGTGGTAAAAGTGTCAATTTAAGCTTGAGCAAAATTCATTAAGCAAATTCTTCCTCTTTTTCTTTTTTTTTTGCCACACCACACGGCTGGTGGAATTTTAGTAACCAGGGATAAAACCTGGACCCTCAGCAGTGAGAGCCTGGAGTCCTAACCACTGGACCACCAGGGAATTCCCTCCTTAAGCAAATTCGTATCCAGAAGTCTCCTGGAATCATTATGAGATGTCAGGCTAGGGGCTCAAAAGAGAACAGAACTTTCTACCACAGCTAAGAGAACTGCAGCAAACTGAGTATCACTCACTTTCTAGC